>NW_020289906.1:1200000-1800000 GCF_002926055.2 Candidozyma haemuli | reverse complement strand
TATTTTTGTTCAGCTTGCCAGGTTTCGGTTTGCTGACCCTGGACCGGCTTTTAGGTGCTGTTTCGGCAGACATGGACGGTGTCTGAAAAAGGTGTAGTAGTAGTTTGGTGAAGAATGGTGAGAAAAATTTTAGTATGGGGTTTCCACGCATACAACGTGGGTTGGTGAATTGGACTGTGGAAATGAAAAGTGGCAAAAGGGGGATGAAATTGGGGGTAATTTGGGCGGCTGGTTTCAATGGTATTGTTTGTTTTGGGGATTTTTGGGTGTGAGTGGAAATTGATGGACCCTTTTGGTTCCTTCTGATGGGTGCAAAATGGCATGTAGGTTTGCTCACCAGGCAGGGAACTAAGGTAGTGGGCAGAAGTGGTGGTTTTTAGAGGATGTGGCTTTTTTGGTGATAGAAGGAGAGAGTAATTGGGGGACGGAGATTTGGTATCTGTTTTTGTCCAATTTGGGAAGGGGATTGGGAATTGAAAGGAGTTGGTGAGTCTTGGTGAGTCAGATGGTACATGGTAAACTGAAGTGTACTAAAAGAGATGAAAACGATCATTTTCTGATATACTATCAAATTTAGTGAGTATATTTGGATAATGCTTTTACTGTTCTTTGGACATGTTGACTGCCTTTGATGTGTGATTACTGTAATGCTGTTGTACATTCAAAAGCGAGTATTCATTGAACAGAAACCAATTCTCTATTGCAATCGCCTAAGTCCCATTCCTAAAATACTAATTTCTTTTATACCCAGATCTTAGAACTCGACTAAGAGGCCGTTTTCTACTTAAACATATACATATATTGAGTTCCCCCACAGGGCATTACTTCTATGAACCGCATCCATCAAGTACCAACTTTCCAATTGAAAGAGGTCCATCCAAAATCTAAGCTCTATCTGTTTGTTACTTCGATAATGTTGTCCTTTTTATAGGAACAGTAGAAATGAGACGAACCAGACTTTGGAGGTTGCATTTAGTGAAGTGTAACCAACTGATAGAAGACTGCTCTGCTCAAAGAAGTACCTGAAAATTCGAACTTCACCCAATCTAATACTTTTTAGCTTGAATTCATGCTTTTTTGTTTACCAAAGAGAGGAAACCATGCCAGGCAAATGTGTGTATCTTCAGTCTCTCTTCCTCTACTGACCTAGTTACATCGCACAGTATATATCCTATCATCTCCCACACCAGCTACACAAATACCACAAGCTCCACTCAAACAGCTACCAAGTAACAAATAAGCCTTTGTTTCACCCTCCAAACACCTCTTTCCAGCTTCTTCTACCATATTTCATCGAATTCTGTCCAAGATCACATGACCTCCATACTAGTACTTTTCCAGTGCTTATCTTCACCAACTATCAACACCCATGCAAATCTTCAACGCCAGTGCCATACTCAACGTGGGCCGTCTCACGTACAACCCCAGTCTCTGTTTACCCCACTTGACAGTTGCTTCCTTCGATAAGCTCCCAATTCCATTCAAAATTCCAGGACATGAAAATGCCACTATCAAAGGCGTAGTGTTAGATAAAGACAACTGTTTCGCCAAAGACAAGGACGATAAGGTCTGGCCAGCGTATAGTGACATTTGGGCACAGCTTCAGAAGAACTACCCTAAAGAACACTTGCTTATTGTATCTAATTCTGCTGGTACTAACGATGATACCAACTATCAACAAGCAGAGAAGCTAGAGCGTGATACTGGTGTTACTGTGTTGAGACATCCTACTAAGAAGCCTGGCTGTCATGAGGAGATCATGGCTTACTTTGCAGAGCATGGGATCACCAAAGCTAGCGAGATTGTGGTTATTGGTGACCGTTTGTTCACAGATATGCTTATGGCTAATATGATGGGAGCCTGGGGTATCTGGCTCAGTGAAGGTGTGGAGCTTTCTAATAAGGTATGGTGTAAAATGGAGAGAGGGTTGTATGATCGGTTGGTTGTTTCTAGGGAAACTCCTGTGAAGGCTCCTACTCCAGGTGAGACTGAGGAGTCTGAAACGAAGCTTTAGAAGTGTTACAATTGGGCTTACGAGAAGTGTGTTTCTGAGATTCAGCTTAGAGGACACTTGAATTTACTAGATTATTCTGTTGCTGTTGTCTATCGGTAGTTGGGGAGAACTTCAGGATGAGTGTTGGAATGATGGTGTGGTATCAGCTCACATGTTACAGACCAGGACGTCGTCCATTGGACATTGGATGCTAGAGAAGTCTTCAATAAACTACCATATTAATTGCTAGGTTCAGGTGGAGATGCCTTCAAAGCTTTTGAGTCTTCAGTGCTTCACATTACGTTCCATGAAGCCTTGAAGCCTTCAAAAGATGCCTCCACAACGCCAACTGGCGCTTTTACAGCTTTCCATTGCCACAAATCCTTGCTCCAACTCACTTTTTCCTATCACCAGACACTCCACAAATTTCAGTGGCCCTGACCTCCCTTCCAAACGCTCGCACCTCCTCGGTTCGTCTTTTGCAGCCATTTGGTACAATCCCAACTACACCACCATGTCTGCCGAACAAGCTTTCCAATCTTCAGAACATCCACTCACTTTAGAAGAACTCGTTGATAATTATCAAGGCGCCCAGCCCCCTCCTGTCGTTTCCAGCTCTACTTGTGGTAAGTTCTGGAGTCGTCGTTTATCAGCTATAATGCCTTTCATTCACGTCGCCTCAGTATTTATGCTGATACTTACTATCAATAGGGTTGCTGGTGTCCCTGATATCTGCCGAACTGTATCTTTCTTTGGTTACTTCTACGTACGTGTTTTACTATTGTTGGCCTTACCTGGCATGACTAACACTAGGGAATAACGATGTTCTCCTTCGGTATCAATGAAATACTGCTCTGGGTGCCTACCATTCTTACCTATAGAATCCAGTGTTTAAATTGGCTCTTGGCTTTAGTGGCTTGGGTGTTGCAAGTTGTCAGTGTCGTTGCAAGTCAACGTGCTGAAGGCCCATTCGTGGAAAAGAAGTATCTCGATGGAGAAGTAATATTGCAGAATGTGACTGATTCGTTTAGAGCGATTTACATTGCGCGTCTTGTCATGGCGGTAGTGATTTGGCTCCTTGTTCTGCTTCGCTTGTATGACATATTACTCTGTCTTCGGTGTTCAAACAACCGTATTACCACCAACAAGGAAGTGAACCGTCTCGAGCTTGGTCAAGATGTCGTCCCACTCCAGCGCCTTGAAAAGGCCTACTTACGGTGATATCATAATATACATCTTTAATTTTTAATATAAACAAATATCTATAGTACATGGCTTGCCTAGAAGTATGCCATCCACAAAGTGTCGGCAGCGGCAAGGTTATGTGGGTTCACGGCTTGGGCAATAAGCTCCAAGACGCTTTGAGTGCTCACGTTAGAGGCCGAAGAGCCGTGGGCCATCGATAAGACTCTCTTGATGATGAGCTCGACGTTGAGCATGACGATCTCACGAAGCTGGTTGTCTTGAGGAACTGCTCTAGGTGGGTCTTGCTGAGTGCACCAGGAGATGACTTCATCACGAACGAACAAGGTCAAGTACTGGTCCAAATCAGACTTAGGTTCTGTAAGAGCCCTGGCAATAACAAGCACATACACGGAAAGAATACCTTCGAGGCCAGACTTTCCAATCAACTTCTGGATGTTTGGCGTCAATCTGAACGGCACCATTTCAGCATTGTAGAACAAAGGCGTTGGGCGGCTGCCGTTGGAAGAGTCCAATGAAGCATTCTTGCTGGCGATCTTGCATGGCAACATATCCGAGGTCCAGACGCTACCAGAGCCACGGTTAACGTGAATCTTCTGTGGTTGTCTGGTGTTAACACACATCATGTAAGTGGTGAAGATAAACGAAGCATACTGCGATGTGAACTGCTTTCTGAATAACCAGAAGTCCTCAAAGTTAGGATAAAGGTTCAAGAAGTAGTTCTTCAACACGGTAGATGGAACCAAGAGAGACTGGATAGCACTCAAGATCTCAACTCTAATGCTCATGATATCTGGCTTAGGCAACCTTGGGTCGAAAGCGGCACGCAACTTCTCAATAGTGTAAATGAATGGCTCGTCACGGTTCTTGCCCTCCTTGAAGCAGAAATCTTCATAAACCTTTTGCATGCTGATATCTCTCGAATCATCATTGATAATACGGATATGAGGAGAAAGGGGCACGGCAATAGGAAGCGTGAACAGAATGTTACGACGTCTGGTTTCCACCTTCTTGGACAAAGAGTCGTCAAAGATTCTGAAAAGCTGGAACAAGCATTCTTCACGGCGACAGTGTCTAGCAGCAGGGAATTGCACAGCGAAAGCATGGAGACTTCCATCGTGACCACGAATCTTCAATCTCTTGTAGCAGGCATTCGTTCCACGAGCCAAATCGATGGTAGGCAAGAACCTTTCAATCTTAACGAAGTGGCTGTTGTTGTCCTTGTTCAATAAGTACTGGCCTGGAACCTCAATGTCCTCGAATTTCTGGTGATGGAACTCACTCAAGTGTGGGCACAAGTTTTCAAGGTTGACCTCGGTGAATCTTCTGTCCAACTTGTCCTCCAAACGGTCTCTCCATCTTCTCAACTTGATGATGTAAGTCTCCAAGTTTGGCTTACCAATAACCAAGTCCTTTTCAAATTCAGCACGGATCTGTTTAGGAAGAACCGTCTCAGCGAATCTCGTAATATTGACTTCAGTGACTGGCGGCAACTTGGCGTCTTCTCTTGGGTTACCAAGACGGTTAAGGTACTGAACACCATCGTTAAGCAAAGCAACTCCAAGTCTATAAGCGTCCTCGTCAGCAGTACACTTGAAGCGCTGGTTAATCTGGTCAACCAAAGACTCCAATGAAAGAGCCAACAATGGGTAAGCTGTCTTCAAAATACCCATGATCTCTTCCACATATTCCCAGGAACGTCTGAGAGCACCAGCTGCTGGAGGCAACTTCGAGGAGGCATCTGGCGAGCCACCATTGTTCTTTGGAGAGCCTTGCTCTTCACCGTTTGCATTGTCTTCTTGCATGGCATCTTCAGATTTGACAGCAGTATCATCATTCTTCTCGTCCTTGACATCAGCGCTTTCATCCTTCTTCTTCTCTTTATCAGCGTCATTCTTCTCCTCTGCATCCTTACTGTCTTCAACCAGCTTCTCCTTTTCGTCAGATGGTGGATCACCAGTTGCATTAGAAGGCGACGCCGAGTTGGCACTCTTCTGGCGGTGAAGCTCAACAAATTGGCGTTGTTTGGCGGCAAAGTCCTCCTTGGTGGTCCTGAGCTGGAAGTGTAAGGCTTGTGGGAAACTCTTTGCAATACGAATGAGAATCTGGCGCACCAACTTGGCTTCCTTGTATGACAAAGACGAAAGGAGTTGAGGAATAAAGGTAATCCAGTACCAAACTGGGACTTCTCCTCTGAAGTTCTCAAATGCCTGTGCCAAAGTGCCAGAACTATCATCCAAACTAATGAGCCAAAGGATTCTGGCAAGCAACTTTCTTGTCTTACCGTTCTTGTAAAGACCAGCAGCTTGCAAGTAACAACTGATGGCATTGTTAGCGTAAACCAAGTCAGTTGGGTTCTCCTTAAATCTCTTGTCATTGAAAACACCCCATTCAGACCAGGCCTTAGGTAAGTTGAGATCGATTTGAACCGAAGTAGCGAACGCCTTGTTGGCCTCATCCTTATGGTTAAGCTTGCTCAAGAACATACCCTTCAAAGTGAAGAATTCAGCCTTCTGCTGGGTAGCAAAGTAGACCAAGTTGGTGTTTCTGATCACATCAAGACCGGTATTGAGCTCGTTAGGGTTCTGGTAGTGACACTTGACTTGCTCCTTCAACTTCAAGAAAGCCTCTTGAATTTCAATGTTAGGAAGCTGGTAGATCTTGGTCAACTGGTTGATACAAACCTCAGACATATTGTGCTTTCTAGCAACATGAGCGAAACGGTTAATAACCCAAGCGATTTCATGGAATCCTCTGTAAGCGTAAGAATTGGCATTACCATCAGAATTGTTCTGCTGCAAGATAGGAATGAATGGCATGTACACCTTGTTGATCACCTGGAAGGCGTGTTGACGCCAGGTAACCAAATCGTTCCAAATGTTGATATCGTCCCAAATGTTTGGAAGTCTTTCTCTCCACACTTGCAAAACACGCTTAAGCTCCTGGGACTTGACGTCCAAGTTCTGAGCATTAGTAGACACAAGACTCGAGTACACCTGACTGGCCTCCATGAACTCCACATATTGTTGGAAAGTATGGAGCAAAGGAATGTGAGCTCCCATGAATCTCTGTGGTAAACCGTGCCATTTTCTCAAAGCCAATTGGATACCTTCATCGCACAACTTGGAAAGTTCTGGCAATGTAGCCTTTTCTTGACCATATCCTTGCAAGCAAAGGAAAGTTTCAAAGACTTGTCTTCTAGGCGTAGGAACGTCCATCACACTCTTAACTGTCTGTTCCAAGGTATCTCTATCAGCATTCCAATCGGCAACTCTCCAACCACACTCCAAAAGAAGGTCACTGAAGCCCTCGTGCTTGGCCAACTCTGTAAGAATATCCCAGTGTTGCAACTTCTCAGCGCACAAAATCCAGTGGTCTTCCCAAAGAGAGTATTCTGATTGTCCATAGGGCAAAGCACCACTGCGGGCTCTAATCTGAGCTGTCTCGTAAAGCTGCTGAGCCTTGTCCCAAAGACCAATCTGTTCATATGATAAGGCAGAGATTGTCTCAGAGTACTTGGCTCTTCTTCTCCACAACCCGTAGAACATGTCGTCTTCCTTAAGGGTAGAGTAAAGTTTGGCAAGAGCATCCTGGGTCACTTCACGGACATCGGCATTACCATTGACGGACTGGTGTTCAATATTTTCAAGGATGTGAATACCCTGGGACCAAGCATTGAAGTTCGAAGCAAGACACTCAACAGCAAATGGAGGCAATTGAAGAGACTCGCATCTAGCAACACCTTCCAACAAAGACTGGATAACATTTGGTCTGACATCAACTTGACGAGTATGGTAGTCCTTAGACAACAAAATGACCAATGATCTCGTGAAGTCCAAGTGATCAGAACGAGGGATCGACGAGAAAGCAATTGGGAAGATGGTAGACCAAACCTGGTGGACAGTTTCACTGCTCTGGTAGAACAAATCAATCATTGGCTCAAGGATAGCACCGGAACGAATATCAGAGATTCCCTCCAAGAACTTGTTGTGCTTTTCAAACAATTCGTCCAAGTTGCTGCGTCCATCAACCTCCATATCCTTATCATCATCCTTCTCCTTGTATGGGAATGCAGTCAAAGGTGGTAACTTATTCTCCTCGGAGATCAACTCGAGCTTATCGTTGAAGTCAAAAGCGCCAAAGAGCAATTGCAAGGCCTGGTTGAGCCAAGTGTAGTCGGCGAGGTATTCCCAATTCTGTTCACGAATAACATAATAAAGACGCTTGCTGATGTCCTTCTCCAAACTGTGATTCAAAATAGACATAAGCTTCCGACGAATAGAAACCTCTGAAGAACGGGTACCCACCAAGAATGGCTGTTCCATTCTGACTGTCAATTCAGTGCAGCTAAAAGTATCGTCCTCAAAGATATCCACGATAATCTGGTAGAACTCCTTAGACAACACTGGTTCACCACGGATCTCGAATACCATCATCTTTGCCAATATAGCAGCCTTTTCCTTGGTGGTAGGGAAGAGATCGGTCCTGGAGAATACCCAAGACTTCACAATCTTGATGATCTTCTCCAAAGTATCTTTGTCCAAAGATCTTTCAATAAGCTGCGCTAACAACGACAAGAAGATACGTCTCTGGTCACCCAAGTTGGAGATACGCATAGAACACAAGTTCAAAATCTTGTCCAACAACTTGGTTGTCATCTTAGCCTCATCAGCAGAGTTATTGGCCTCCTTGGATGACGACTGGGCACCCTGATGCGTAATAGTAATATGATCTTTGCAAAGCTTGTTGAAGGTTCTCATAATACCGGGCAACAACGAATCAAGCGTCGAAGGCTTGTAGTTGGCCAACGTCCAAGACAAAGTAACACCAGCAGCAAGAGAAGTGGTGTCTCCCAAATCATCAGAAACAGTGGTAACCAAATCATTGATGAATGTTTTAACTTCAGAATCTTCATCCTCAGCAGGCTCTGTCTGGACTTCGCTGTTGATCGCCTGAAGAATGATACGCAAAACTCTCTGAAGCACTTCTTGGATGTCGTGGTTATCAGACTTGATACACTTCTCAAGCAATTTGTGCAAATAACCGAGGTTTGAGACAATCCAGTCTGGCTTCTTCCATTCCAAAACGACACCTAAAACCTCCAAGGCATTCAAACAGTAACCCAAAAGGTTCGAAGAGTTGAGGTCGTTGGAAAGAAGGAACTTCTCGAAGAAGGTGGTCTTCACAGACACTTCTGGCCAATGGTTAGGACTCAAAAGGTCGTACAAGATACCCAAAGCTCTCTGGCCAAGTTCACTCTCAGAAGCTCTTTGAGGACTGATACAGACATATCTGATCAAAAAGGTAACGCAAGCCTCTCTCTGGCCGAATGGAATCTGGTAGTCAGGCGATGTTGTGAAATCAGTTTCATTGTCCTTATCCATGTTCTCTTCAGTGTCCATCTCCAGACCATCGGTAAGCTTTCCTTGCAGTTTCAACTCATCAGCCTTGTGTTCCCAGTTCAAGATAAGTTCAGCCAAGTCAATGGCAAGAACCTGGTTCTCTAAAGCAGCATTGGCCAAGATGGTCAACTTACCCATTGCAGTGATGATGTTGGAGATGAAATGCTCTCTTGCAACGAAGAACAAGTCAGGATGCTGTACAATGAATTGGTACACGTTCAAGACTTGGGTGACATTGAAACCGTCCTCGGAAAGAACACGTCTAGGCCATTTCAACCAACTGTTTGGATGATCATTATCAACGATACGCAAAGACATGACTGGAGCGAGAATATCAAGGGCTTGTCTGACCAAGTGTCTCGAGTCGTTCTGGTGAGCTCTCAACAAGGCAACAAACACCTGAGTAGCCAACTTAGCAGGAGTCTCGTAAGCTGCAATGAAGTAAGAAGTAGTCACGTAAGCGACCTGCTTGGTGATATTGTCCTCGAGTTTGATGTAGTTCCAACTAAACTTCACAATGTCCTTTCTGTACTGACTCAACTTCTCTGGGGCCCACTTAAGCAAGATAGATGTGCTCTCAAGAAGGGCAAATCTGTAGCTGTCAATCTTACCAGAGGTTCTGTCGGTCGTGATATCATGAGTAGACTTCCAGACAATTTCATTGAGCTTATCCAACCACTGGGTCTCGTCGTCGAATAAGCTGTCAGCGTTCTCAGACTTGCTGATTTCGTAGAGAAGAGTACTGTCAAACACCTTCTTCATGAAAAAGATCTTCGCCTTCAAGTTCACGTCTTCAGCCAAGAACTCAACAGCTCTCAACATATAGGTCTTCTTCTGTTCAACATCCTCTGATCTCACAACCGTTTCAAAGAAGAACAATTCGAGCTGCTCGTGAACCTTGAGCTCCAAGTTGCAAAGTCTGTTCACCGTGTAGAAGACCAAACTAGTCTCCTCTGGTTTGTGCTGCATGAAATCAACAATCGTGATTTGCAACTTGCTGATAGCCTGGTCTGCTTGGAAGTGGTTATTCGAAACGAGCGGCAACAGGCCCTTGTTTGAGATGATCTCTTCCATCAAAGAAGATAAAGTGTCCAACAATGGGGCTTGCTCCTTGAACCATTCCTTATCATACTTGGCGATAGAAGCCACAAGATCAACGGTGTTTGCAAACTTGATCACCTTGATTTCTTCAGATTGCTCATTCTTGAGGTCCTCAATAATACCATCCATCTTGGTAATCGCAACCTCACGAATCTTTGGTCCATCTTCACAGCCAGCAAAGTAGGCTAACATGTTTCCGAGCTTTCTGTTCTTGAAGTTGTTCAAGTAGTATTCCAAACAGTTGTCAGCAAACCTGTTCAAAAACTTAAGCACAGGCAATCTGAATGGAGAATCCTGGTGACGGTCCAAATGGCCTTCCAAGTACTGCAAAGTGTTGATGATCTCCTCCATAAAAGTATAGGCCTTCGCAGGCAAAAGATGGAAGATGTTCAAGATAGCCATCACTATTTGCACGGTATGGTTGTTCTTCAAATCTTGGCCAGCAATTTGACGCAAAGTGTTGATCTGAGCCCAAGCCATCAAATGGTCGAGCAACTTACGACCAATTTCAACACGGAAGTAAGAAATCAAAAGCTCAAGCAAGCGCGCCAAAGCTTCGAGACCAGAAACAGTCAATTTCTTGTGGTCAGACAAGTTCATAAGCATTGGACGAAGACCATTTTGCAACAACTCCTTAGGAAGCTTAGCGCTTTCATCAAGACTTGCCTTAAGGCCAAGGTGTGCAGCGTTGATGATTTCAGTTGACTTGTTGCAAAGAGCCTTAAAAAAGACACCAAGGATTCTGATTCTTGCCTCAGATAAGGATCCCAAGGAAAAGCCAGGTTTAGTCAAAGCCAATGAAAGCAACTTAATACAGACGACACGAAGCTCCACAAGTTGCTTCGAAGTTCTGTGCTCGTAAAGACGGTGAACGTTCGCAAGACTTTCATCCTCAGCGTCAACCAAGGCCAAAGCTTCCAAAAGAAGTCTGTTGAGTTCATCATTAAAGCTCAAGAAGCTATTGTCCAAATTCAAACAGAAGGTGATGGCATCGATGTTACCAATCTGCATTGGGAATGGAAGAGCCCTCAATGGCTTACCAAAGATAGGGGTCAACAAAAGATGCTTGCAAGGACCCATAATAGTAGCCACAGGGACACCAGTAGCTTCTGACAAAACATTCAAAGATTCCTGAGACACTTCTCTCACCATAGGAATAGCACTGGCAAGATCGTAAACCAAAGCACCAACCAAAGTCTGGAATGGCTTCTCCTGGATAGTTTCCTTCGACAAGTCAGCATTGCATTCTTTCAAAATGTTCAACACAAGCGACTTGGCCAAGTGTCTTACCTCGTAAGGAGCAGTTTCTGGGGTATCTCTCAAAATGAAAAAGACGGACCTAACAAGCTCAAACTGGCGCTTGAAGAACCATTTTGGTGGAATGTTCAAATCTTCAAACATAGTCTTCAAACCCAAGACACCGCCAAGCTTGCTAAAGTAGAACTCACTGTAGCAGCAATGGGTGAACTTGTAGAACATAGTACGGAACAATGGAGAGTGAAGAGCATCTTCGTCAGAACCAAACAAAGTCACAGTGGTGGAGTAAAGACTCTTGATGATCTCAATACCTTTCTCTCTGACTTCCTTGTCCCAGAAGCTCAATGCATAGTTCAAGGCGTTGAAGAAAACGGTTTCGCTGATGTATGCCTTACCCTCTTGGTCGTTCACCGAAAATGGTCTGTCCTTCTTGATCTTGGATATTATAGTAGTTCCGAGATGAATAAGGGAGAAATGCGTGGTTATGTCATCAATAAGCTGGCTAGCTTCGTCCTTGAGCTCTGGAATAGAAAGGGAGAAGAACAAAGTCTCTAAAAGTCTTGAAAAGAGCTTCTGCTGCCTGTCCAACTTTCCAGCGTCCTTGATGTCAGATGGGTCAAGTTCTGGGTATTCTGAAAGCTCCTCCTGCTTCAAAAGTTCAACCAGCTCCTGAATGTAAGAACCATAATCCTTTGGAATTGGAGTGGTATCAATGAAAAGCTTGAGAATGCTGGAAAGGTAGCTGAATGCACTGACCCTGTAATGAACTTTAAGTCTGGTATCTTCAAGCAACTTAATGGCAGATTCGACACCAGGAGTGACGGATACAGGGACTTTACCGTTGAAACCGTGAATGGTAAACAATGCCTTGACTTCCTGATCAAGATCGGACTGTGGCTTCAAAGAGTTGCATGGCTTCAAATGCTTGTGGTTTCTGCCACCCAACTTACCAAGGATACGGATAGCAGTATGCGAATGCTGGTGATGATATGGAACTGGTTCAAGATGCTTCCATAAAGCGGTCATGATGTCATCAATAACTGGAGCAATCATTGGATCGAAATACTCAGCTGTCAAGTTATCAACGCAAAGCTCAAATGTCCTTAAACCTTGACCAATGAGCTCCTGGTTACCATTAAGAGCGTAGACCAAAGGAGTCGTCAAGTAATTCAAATGTGGAAACAAAACAGACACTCTGACTGGAACATTCAAACATAACTCGACGTAGATATCTCTTTCAAATGGTCTTCTGGAGTTGACAATCAACTTGTTGAGACTCTCAAGCAATACTGGCAAGATTGGCATGATTTCCTTGTATAAGTTTTCGAATCTTCCACCGTTGATACTTCTGAACAATGTCCTGATCAAATAAGAGTATAAGATAGGCTCATCGGTTCTGGTAGCTAACCTCAATGATTCCAAAATCAAGTGATTCAAATGCGGGAGAATGACGCTTTCGTTGGCTGTTGGGAAAAGATTGACTGACATGAAGCAGAGCTTGAAAAGTCTAATGAGAATATTAGATTTGACATAGTCAACTTTATCAAGCTGATCGAGTTTCGAGCGAAGGAACGAAATAAGAATACCCGAAAAGTTGGCTGAAGTGATCTCACTGCAAAGGAAAAACTGTGGAAGATGAAGTAAAGCAGCATTTTGAAGCATGGAATCAAACATGAAAGGCAACTCAGCACTCACGATCTCATTAAATGATGCCGGATCAATGTGAATGAAGATCGTAGCGAAGATTTCCATCAAATCCTTTTCTTCTTTCGAAGATGTGATTGGAAGATTTGGTCCACCAGTGGAGAAGTCGAATGCTTGGGGCTGGTTAGCCGTCTTGGGCTTGGTCACAGAGAAGAAACGGAGACAGCTGATACCGCCACGGAACAAGCTTCTGAGAATATTGATTTCCTCGTTGGAGGTCAACTTGGCAGATTCATTCCATTTGTCGTAATTGACAACCTGGCCAGGCTTGTTAGGATCTTGCTGTGTTGGCTGAGGAGGAACAGGAGGGTTGCAGTTCTTCAAACCGAAGATGACAGACTTGAGGAAAGTCATGAGTGTTCTAAACAAATAACGAGCGTCTTTGAGAAGGTCTGAACTCTGGTTGGGCGATGTAAGGGAGATTGGAGAAAGTTCTTCAACGCTGAACATGTCTCCCAATTCGGTTTCCTCTACTTCCTCTGCTTCTGTGGGTCCGTCAACAACGTCAATGTCCATTTTTGCGTCGTCTCCTTCAGATGCATGAGCAGTTCCATTTTCAGCCTTGGGCTCTTCGTTGGTAACACCTTCTGGATTGTCTTTTTTGGAACAGTATCTCTCCACAGCCTTCTTTGTCTCCACCTCCTTGAGCTTTCTTCTTTCTTCGAATTTGTTGTGGCGTCTCAAGATGTAAGCGTATTTGTTGTTGAGGCTGTGGAAACGTTTGGCGTAGGAATCTATAATGATCATAAATAGCTGTCTTCCTTCAAGCTTATTAGGCAACTTCATGATTCTCTCGACCAAGTTCAAAAGCAACTTAGCACTCATGATTTGGACTGTCAAGGCCAAAGAATCATCCTTCAAAAGGTCACAGTATATCTGAACGGTAGACCAAATTTGCTTCGGAGTCAATTCATTACGGACATTGTGGATGAAATCAGCCACGGTAGAATAAGCCAAAGGTCGGAGAGTCTCGAAGGAAGTTAAGCCATGACCAATAAGCACTTTCTCGTCGAACAAAAGCTCGATCTTAGGAATAAACTGTGTACGGAACGAAGTGGACAAAATATGACGGGTGGCATGGAGAAGCTCTTTTCTTGCAACTGAAAGTTCAGCAGGACAGTCTTGCAAGAGCCTAAGAATCACATCTGGTACAACCTTGGCCTGGTTCTGGGAAAGGTACTGGTTAGCGTAGCCTCTGATAAAGACGTAAGCGAGGAAAGAGGCCGCCTTGACCTGGCCCAAGATGTATTCGGAATAGGCTTGTCTATTAGTGATTTCAGGCAGGATGGCCGTAACGGTTGACGCTGTCTTGAGGTGTTCCTCTCTGAACTCCTTCTGCTGCTCGACCTGGAGCAATAGGATATTAATGATCTTAGGCAAGAACACTGGAAGCGACGACTGGATCAACGTGCTATATGAAGAAAAAAGCGAAACCATGGTGATGGGGCATTCAGCCAATGTCTTGAACGAATACATGGCCTTGCGTAGCGGTTTAGGATTCTCCTCGCCCAACGAAGCCGAGGGAGACATTTCCTTGGAAAGATCAGTCTCGTCTGTCTTATCTATAGAAGGCTGGTTCTCGCTGAACACCTCCTTGACGGTCTGTTCCATGTTATCATACACCTTACCAATAATCTCCACAAAAGGCTCCACTCTATCAGCCAAAGTGGTCTTGTACGCCTTGTGCAAACTGGTGATAATCTTCATACACAAAACACCGTTATCCTCGTTTTCATTCTCCAAGCTTCGTGTAAGAGTCTCCAAAATCAGCTTGGAAAACGGCTGGAACGTGTCTGTCATGATGGATCTGTGGATGATTTCGAGCACCAGGTTACGAAGTTTATGTTCTGGGCTGCTGCTATCAAAGGCAATTGGCACCTCGTCGAGGATTTTAAGGAAAATAGGTACCATGTTCTTCAAGAAGTACTCGTACTCGGCAGCTCCATTGAAGGCCTCAATCATGTCCAAGAGCTCCAGGAGCACGGACTGGGCCTCCTTGTAGTCCTGGCCGGAGTCTTTAAGGCGCTGGACAAAGATGTCGAGCTGCTCCGTGTATTTCATTATGGACTGGGATAGTTAAGGGACGAAGGAACCGGTAGTACTAGTGTATAAACAAGGTGCTTTAGTATGGTCGCGGTGAAAAAAGTGGGAATGAGGTTCGCTCGGTGTCTGTTGAGGCACGTGAGATGCGCGTGAACAAAGTCATGTGTATGTCTTGTATGTAGGAGACCTTCCCAAAACGGTCCCATCACAGGCACCTCCCCCAAGTGAATCCAACAAAAAGGTGAAGAAGTGGGCATTTAAAGGAGTGATTTGTTGGTGTTCATTATTATGAAAGAAGCAACTGATGATTAACACTCCTTTAGCGTGGGTGGCCATTTTGTGGGTGCAACCGCGACTGGGGAATTGCTGCAAAAACCAGTAAGTACATGCACTGGTATATGGAAAAAGGCAATTGGGTTTGGAAGCCTGGGGAAAGAAGGGATTATAGGTTGGAAATTTGGAAAAAGATCTGGACGTTTCAAATGAAAAAGTTGGGTGTTTGTGTGTTTCAGATTTGTGGTGGACGTGTTTCAGAATGGTGGCTGGGACAGGTCTAGAAAGGAGCCAGAAGAGACCTAGCCCTAAAGAGGTGACCCAACCAAAGTATTTCTTGTTTCACAGGATGTGGTCAATTTCTTCTTTATAGTCCTTTCTGGGCTTGGCAGTTTTGAAAAGTGACTATATTTGGTACGTGATGGATGTCAATACTCATCAGTTAACTATGTACATTGTAGGGTTCACCATATTCACTTAAAAGGTGGAAAAAGTCACAGAGTAAAGCACAGATTCAAATTGATTAATTAAGTAGTAAACAGTGGTTTATGTAAGACCATTATACCTTCTTTTGAATACTTGATGCTTATAGTATAGCTACTACTCCCTGGTAGTGGTCTTTTCGCAGCCATTTTAGCCATACAGAGGCTTACCGGTTCTACCGAAGAACAAAGGGGCATTACCTCCCTGAATAGGCATTGATTTCGTTCTTCAGATACGCATATCCAGCCTCTCATTGACCTACATTCAAATCCCCTAACTTTCATCCTCTAGTATATTGAATGTGCATAACTTACTATGGGTATAAACTGACCAACCTAACCACCCTGTAGACACCGAAAGACTTCTCGACTCCATCAAATAACACCTACCCACCTCAAGCATACCCATACTTCTTGGGCTCCGCATAGTAGTACCGTTCCTGTTGCATGGGGTATGGGTCTCTGGGTGGCTCTGGTTCAGCCTTGGGCTTGGCCTGCCTCATATCTTGAAACACCAGCTTCGCCAACATACCCAAAACAACTAACAAAAACGCAAACGCCGTCCATGTCATGGCCTCAGCACGCCCGCCTTTAGTAGCGATAACCATACCCATTGAGCTAGGACCCACAAGCTTCACAGTAGACGCAACAGTCTGATGTTGAAGCATCAGTCCAAGGCCCCAAATAAGAATACAAAGAAGGCACAAGCCCACAGAAATCTTTCTAATAAGCGGCTTAGATGGTAATAATGGAATGGTGCACCAAAGGACCGTAAGAAGAAGAAGCACCACGAGCATTAGACTGACAATGAGTAACCGAGGGTGGCAAGCTTCAGTAAACTTGGAAGCTATCTCGGCGAGACTGATCTTCGTTCCCTGAGCTCCAACTGAAAGGTATTTGTCTAAAGCAGTGTAGTTGCCTGCCGCAGAACACACCTTCTTTCCATCCTCAAGGCGAGCACAAATGCCCATATAGTTGGCAGTGATGGACCGCTTTGCAATCAGCGAAGTGTTGGTCGATATCACCTCCAGAAAAGCATCAGCAGTGGTATTGAACTTAAAGTTTACCATGAACACAGACGAGTATGCTGGAGCAGCAGAGACATTGCCAATAAGAAGGAACCCCAAGAGGAACAAGGCGATAATGAGTGAGACCACAGTAAAGGTCTTGGTAATAAGGGAGATGCAAAACATGATGTTGGGCAAACAGAGTAAGGGAAGACACATTTTATATAGTAAAGTTGGATGTGTGGAAGGTGTTTCAAGGTATCCACAAATGCGTGAGGAAGGGTTTTTCGCAGCCATTTTGAAGGCGCCGCAGACAATAGAATATGTGTATTTTAAAGGCAAAAGACCCGTCTAGAAAAACTTCCAGAACAAAACCCAGGCAAGGCGGACCAATACCACCGCCACAACGGTGACCATGAATGGGCCGAGAATTTCATAACTGGAACGTAACTTAAAATCTGCTTCCACCGTGGTGGTGTCAGGAGAGAGAGAAGGTGCCTTGGTGAACAGACCATTTTCAAAGAACTCCTTCATGAGTTCATCCTTTTCATACCAGATGTCTAACAACCATTTTTCGAATGCTTCTAAGGTTTCAGGTGGCACATTGTCCACATCGGCCAGATCGTCGTCGCCCAAAGGAATATCCTTAAGCGCAAACGCACGAATGTGGTAGTTGATTGCAGTGGGGCCGTAGCCCTTGAGGTAGTAAGCCTTAAGGGTGAACACCTCTTCACCGTAGTCATCTGCAGTAAGACCAGTGTAGGCACAGGTAACATCGTAGACATATTCAACGGTATCTCTCAACGAACGCAACATAAGGAACAACCCACGGACACGCGGAAGCAAAGTATGCTTCAAAACCGGGCGGCCCAATTTCTTTGCAAATTTGTCCAGGCGTTCTCTAGTGTGTGGAGACATGACAGTACCTTCAGGGAAGATAATCATCTGGTAAGGCCAAATCACTGTAGAATCCTTAGCAGCTTCTGGCACCTTACCCTTTGGCCAGATCAGGACGCCCGGTAGCGTAGTAGACTGGGAAGTAGAAGTGACATGAGAAACACCAGAGGCCGGGCCAAGACCACGAGCATCGGCATCGATTTCTAATAAGCTGTTGGTAAGATTGACCTTATCCAAATCCCATTTTCTCAGCAAAAACAAGAACTTATAGTTCTCCATTCCCGGGCCCAAGACTGGAATCTTAGCCAATGCAGCCTTAAGCACGATATAGACAGAGTCACCAAAACGGCCCGTATAGCACAACCACCAAAGAAACAACCAATCTGTGTAAATCTGATGGTTTGAAATCCACACCGAGTTTGGCAGGAGACTGGAGATCAAGTTGCCCAGGGAATCGACCCTAAACGAGGTCAGATCAGGAAGCGTCGTCTTATCGAAAGTAACGGTGATTTTCAGCGGGTTGATCAAGGCCGTGAGGAAGCTTAGAAGCTGCAAGAAGTGAAGTTTGGTCAAGTTGATCATAGCATGGTACGCCTTCTTATGTTTCCTAAGAAGCGCCCAGGCCACTTGCTGAGTGAACCGTAGAGACAAGCAACCGAAAATGAAGGTTAGCACGGCAAAAACCGAACGCACCACGATCACTGGCCAAGAGTGGCGAGACAACATGACAATTGACGGTTTTTCGCTGTTGTGGCGTCAGGTACCGAAGAAGAACAGTGGTGTTGGTTATGGATCACTTGAGGCCTATAAGGGCAAAAGTAGACAAGAGTGAGGGTGCGAAACTGGCCGAAAGTTGGGCCTTCCCTCGGGCCAGAGAATGGATGCGCTGGAATGAGGAGAGGAGGAGAAAGAAAAGAGTAAGAACTCAAAGAAAGGGAAGGGGATTGGGGTGGTATTTATACTTGTTTGTGGGGTTGGAAAATTCAGTGTTGGTCTGGTGTAATGAGGGCCCGACCGTTATGGCTGAGCCGAGCTGAGCTGAGCTACTGTGGAGCAGAGAGTGGTAGTGAAGAGATGTACGTTTACGTTTGGTAGCAAAACAGCAACTAGGGTGTTTGGAGAAACGGTGCCCCTGTTGAATCACAAACAGAAAAACCTTCTTTGCTGTGTTTAGGTAGTTTTGTGTGGTCGTTTCAGCTGGCCAGTGGCCTTGGCAATGGTAGCATATAGTTGCGCAGCAAAGGTGGTTCTTGGGTGTTTTTGGATCTTTTATGTCATAAATCGTGGTAGGTAGGTACTGCCAGGCTATTCCGAAACTCCTGGTCGATTTGGACCAAAATCAGGCCAAATACATGGGGGTTCTACTGACCAGTGGCTGTTGGGTCATTCTGTTTTTCGCAGCCATTCCTCTACCGAAGCTCCTCGGTCCAGTGACGTATCGAAGGAGAAGAAAGAGACACAATAACGGTTTTTGGGTAAGAAGGTGTATGGGTGGGAGTGGTTGGTGGTTCCAGGTTAAGGTTGGTGGTGGGGTTGTTTGTGGAGGTTACGAAATCTATGGGGTCTTTGCTGCCTTCCGGGTAGGCGCATACCTTCAGGGTCTATCTCTGTGTACGGCTTAGCTAGGGCATTTAAGCTTTGGAAGGGAGAGAACAAGGTTTTTATCTGGGACGATCCCAGGGAATGTAAGTCAGTTAAGGTATTATCTATCTTCTCCTCTTGATTTGGCCAACTTGTTGGGTCGATTAGTTCCTGTTTGCGATAAGTGGATTGTCTTATCCGGGCGGTGCTTGTAACCAGCAAGAAGAAGCAGTTGGTATACAAAGTGCTTTGAAGCTGTAAAGTTAGGCAAGAAGCGACTCTTGGACTTATTTGAAAAGGCATAGACATCTCTGGGTGGCTTGATGTTGAGAAAGAGAGGTATTTTATTGGAATGGCATTGGCTCTGGTCCCTACATGTATAAGCATATGAGCATAAGCCAGTCCATACAAAAGACCACTAAGGACTCCCTTGTTCAACGTATTGCCACTAATTCAACACCCTCCTTACTTAAATCATCCATATTCCCTTCATCTTTTCAGGCAGTGAATCCCTCCTGTGGCTTCTCCTCTTCCATTCCCCCTAGATGTGAAACAGATCCATTTCGCAGCCATTCTTATATCCGGGCGGAGGAACCACCCAGAACCGCTACCAAATGGAATGGTCAAGTCGATAACGACTCCTTTTAAAAAGTATGTAATTGTTTCCTAGGTGTCTGGTTACCTATCTAAACTTTCATTCACCTGGGACTATAGAAACAGATGAGCTGTATCACTGTTTCTTTAACAGTAACCACCACACTATTCCACAGCCATACTAAGTACACAGCCATACCTTCCACATCCATACTGCTACTTCCCAAAGACCCTCTGCCAACTCTCATCCAAACTCCATCCACTCCTTGTCCCACGTTCTAACCATACCTCCACTACCTCCCTCCACCTCTTCTGTGGCTGCGAATCACATCTTCTCAGTCTCAGCAAGGGCGCAAATCACAGCGCTTATCTGTCAGCAACACATGAAATACCGTAACCTCACGGTACGTACGCTCCCGTGTTCCGTGATTCTCCGAAACCCTTGGTCCTCCAAGCCACCGGACATTGACACATTTCATCGGTTCGGTCTTTGTTGAGTTGATCCGTTTGCGCTTGGTTGCGAAAATCACCACAGAGCTTGTGAAAGAGACAACAATGCCAATGACAAGTCAAGCCACTAGTTCAATTCAATTTCATCCCTTTTACTTTACCCACCGTTTTCTGTCTATTTTTTTTTTTCTGTCATTTCCTGTCGTTTCCTGTGTTTTTTTCATGTACGGCTCTGTCGGCTGCACCTGTCAATGTCCCGATGACAGCGGCTGCTCGCTTTTGTGAAACCTTGCATTAACCTGTTAGCACCTATAAACACGAAAGTGACCCACCAGAAGAGCTATCTAAATTCCCTCCTTACCATCATCCACATCTATCCATTAGTCACGGAAAAATCAATTTTCCAGCCCCTCCTTACTTAACACTTCCCCCTCTCTTAATCTCCATCTAACTATCACACTAGCGCTTTGGCTAACTGCCGCACAACGGCTGTACACCACTTTTGGCCCGATCCCCCACCGCCAACCCCAAGTCCAACCAATCACCAAAAACCACCAAAAAGGATAAGGGGTTCAAACACGGGCAACAAGTATAAATAGAGACCAATTCCCACCTTCTTTTCCTTCTTCCCCTTTTTCTTCCTCACCGTTGTCTCTTTTTTTCACTACCTTTGGCTCTGTGGGAGCTCCACTTTTGCTCGTCTTTGTCACCTGCGCTTCACCTGCGCTGGATCGGTCTCAAGTTCCTACCGGCCGAGGCTCCACCCTTTGTTTGCACCATCCTTTTTTTCTTCCACATCCCACTTGTTCTTTTGCTTCCAACGGTTATTTCTGGTGATCTTTTGCTTCTCCATCGTGACTATACCGTGTTTTTCATTTCCTGATTTGGGTACTAGCCGCCGTTAATTTCCACTTTCCACAAGACTGCTTCCACTCACGCTACACTTAACACCCACACACTATAACCAAGAAACACGCCATGCCCCATTCTCGTTCGGCTTCGGCTGCCTCGCTAGCTAGCTCCGTGGCGTCTCTAGACTCCAATACTGAAGGACTGGCCCAGGCACCACAAACTTATCATTATAGCCATAAGTCCAGCGTAACTCCGGCCTCTTCATCGCCCAGTCGTGAAGAACCGCTCCCTGACTTGGAGCAGGGCCTGACAAGGCTGCATGCTGTGCTGGAGAAGATGTCCATCAAGGAGATGAAAACTCATGCTGTGGCTCGCTCTGCAAGAAGAGGTCTTCTAGCGCAACTTTCCATCGTTCCTGAACTAGACGACGCTAGAAACTACACGCCCAATATCAAGTTTCTAATTGTTATCATTGTGGCTTTTGCGGGTATTACTGGTCCTATGGGAACTTCCATCATCTTGCCGGCCGTGGGAGACGTGTCGGACGACCTAGATACTTCGTCCTCGGTGGTCAATGTTTCAGTGGGTATCTACTTGATCTCCTTGGGTGTTTTCCCGATCTGGTGGTCTAACTTTTCAGAGAAACACGGCAGACGAAGTGTTTACGTTATATCGTTCATCTGGTTCTTTGCATTTTCCATTGGCTGTTGTTTGGCCCCTTCAATTGGTGCTCTTATCGTGCTACGTCTTCTAGCCGGTGTGGGTGCTTCAGCCGTGCAAGCCTGTGGTGCTGCCACCGTTTCTGATCTATATATCCAAGAAGAGCGTGGTTACGCTTTGGGTCTTTTCTACTTGGGTCCGCTCTTGGGTCCATTCTTGTCGCCCATTATTGGTGGTGCTGTGGCTCAAGCTTGGGGCTGGAGAGCCACCATGTGGGTTATGGTGATCTTTTGTGGAATCAACGTGCTTACCATTGTATTCCTTCTACCAGAAACATTGCGTAAGGAGGACTCCATGGCTGCTGTGCGTGATAGGCTCAGACAAGAGCTCGGTTCAGCTAACGAGGGAGACCCTAACGGCCCCACTGAAGCTGAACTTACACGCTTTGCAACTAATCTCTCGCAGAACTCGTCCTTGCGTCGCGAGATCCTCAATGATGAAACAGCCTGTGATCCTGTCATGCCTACATTATCAAGGCTCACCACTAACCAATCGGCGTACACTAAACGAATCAAGGAACAAGAGATGATTCAAGCAGAGAAGAAGAAACCCATCGACCATACCAAATGGTCTCATATCCTTTATGACTACTTTATTCGCCCAACTCATGCCGTCATTCTTCTCACTTACCCTCCTGTGGCACTCACAATCTGCTACTCATCCATATGTTTCTGTGTTATTTATTTTTTCAACATCACCATCACAGAAGTGTACGCCAAGGAACCTTACAACTTCAGTTCTGTTATTGTTGGTCTTATGTATATCCCCAACTCCGTGACATACATTTTGGCATCCATCTTTGGTGGTAAATGGAATGACCGTTTGATCAGACGCCATGCTAAGCTAAACAATGGTGATATGAAACCAGAAGCTCGTATTTCTTGGAACGTTATCACCGCCATGTGCCTTTATCCCCCAGCATGTTTGATCTTCGGTTGGTGCCTCAAGTATGGTGAACATTGGGTCACTCCATTGATTGGAACGTCCCTTTTTGGATTCGCTTCTATGCTTATTATTGGTGTCACTGTCACGTACCTTATTGACGTTTTGCCTGGTAAGGGTGCAACCGGTGTTGCCCTTAATAACTTGGTTCGTCAAATCCTTGCAGCAATTGCAACCTTTGTCACCGTTCCTTTAATTAACGCCCTTGGAACTGGTGTTCTATTCTCCATCATTACCGGCGTTATTTCCGTGTTTGGCATCTCGTTGTACTTCCTTAAGCGCCTGGGAGCTAAACTTCGTGAGCGTTATGATATAATGGATTATTATGAACGTCTCTAACCTAGACATATCCATTAAACCTATTTATTGCATTAATACATCTAATGTCCCTATAATTTTTTCTGGCAATGAAGGATATCCTCAAAGAGGTAATCCACATTGAGCCCTTCCTTTTTCAAGAACGATAGTTGGGGTAAGATAATCGCAACTAGCTCTCTGTAGTGTTGTTCATCCTTGATAAACCATATTTTATCTTCCTTGAACAACAACGTCTCCTCGGCATGTTTCTTGATGATTCCGACCAATTGAGACATTTCAGATATACACCAAGTAATGAACCCACTGGAATCGAGATTACCATGGCGTGAGTCGTGAAGCAAACCTTCGATACATTCTCCATAAATTTGCAATGCACGACGTATTATCAGAACGTAGATAATGGTCAAGTTAGCAAGATAGTTGATGATGTCAACTTTTGTGGAACCGTGAGCATTTGATATAAGCTTGCCAACTGTTTTTGAAAGATGTGAGGACAATGCTTCCAAGATCGCTGCAATACCTTCGCTTTGCATGTCAAATTGTGAGTAGTAGCTAAGAAGCTCCAGAATAGTCTCATTCGTGTAAGTCAGAATATTGTGTTGTAGGTCAAATTGGAGGTTCTGCTGAATCTTAAAACGTCTGTTGCTCAACTTAAGCTTCACAACATCCACAAGGATCCTAAGTTCTTCTAGTGACTCATCGGTCTCTTTTGATTTGAATCCAGCCACCCGCATAACAATGTTAGCTACCTTCTGGTCAATGATCGTCATGAGTTGAGTAGCCTGGGAGTAATTGTTGTGAGCTAAATCGACATCAACCTCGTCGAGCTTATCTTCGGCATTCTTAAGTTCCAAGAATAATCTGTGGGGCAGCTTGTCGCTACCAGGCTTCTTGATACCGGCTTCCTTGTTATAGTCATGAGATCTATTTCTGGAGTGAACCCTGGCAGAAATGTCCTGAAGAATGACATCATTGCTGTGTCTTTGTCCGCTTGTGCGGCGGTTGAACCCAACCTCTTCAGTAGAGCCACTACGTGAGTGGCCTTGAAGACCAGAAGAACGAAGCGATTCACGCAAGTGACGCAGCTCCAGCTTATCATCATGTAGACTGGCTGTGCTGCTATTGAAGCCGTAGCCATATTCTCCGCTGACCCTTGGGTTTCTTTGTTCTTCTTCTTCGAATTGTTTGTTCTTCTGAGCGAGCTCGGCTTTTCCTTTCTGGTAGGCGTTTAACACGCGAGTGAAGTGGTCATATCTATCAGTTTGGTAGACATAGCTGAAAGATGGAGCTCGGAGATTGATAACATGAACCTTACTACCGTCTCGGCTTGAGATCTGGCTAGGAGCGTTTATCTCCGATATGTCGACATTCTGTAGCGGCCAACAGTAAATGGCCTGTAGACGTTTCGAGCTGCCTTCCTGGGGCAGTTTACGTGTAGCGATCATAACCAAATCATTGAGCAAAAACAAGTGGATTGGACGGCTAGGCTTCCACGTACCGATATTGATCTCATGCCAACGGCCACTCTCTGCCAAGACGTGTCTACCTGGAATAGCCTGGATGTACTTCTGAGCACCGTCAACATGCTTAAAAAGAGACTGCAATTCCGTGGCCCACATTTTCTGGAGCACTAACACTGACAGTCTATCCTTTCTCTTGTTTGGAATATCAAGCGAAGCACCATTGAAGCTTTGGGAACCATTCTTAGGCGTCTCCTGTTCAATAGCAAGTCGTCTCTCAGCAGATTCGGCAAATTCAGCCAAAATCTGATAAAGCTCCTTTGTCAGAACACGAAGCGTAACCAATTCTTCCTGAGTCACCCTAAGATCATCCGTCAATTGCAAGATATTCTTCTGGTTGGTGTTGATTCTATTCTTGATATCGTTATCCAAATTAGATTTCTGAACAAGCAAAGACTTATAGAAATCGTCAATCACAGTGACATCCTTATCGTGAAGCTCAGTCTTGATGATCTGTACTATATCGTCCTCGTTGGACTTTCTGCGGTGGGTAGCGAAGCTTCGAACCAGCCCCACGTCGGAATTGTTCGTTGCTGTTCGGTACATCGGTTGGTTGGGCAATGGAGGCATCGACGAAGGGTCAAACTGATTCGCTGCAGATGCCTGGATCGACATTCTTCTGTTGTGTCTTCTGCTTGACGCTGCCGTCTTGGGCACCTGTAACGAATTGCCATATGGATCGTTTTCAGGCACTCCTTGTTGAACATTGACATTGGCGTATGGGTTCGCCTGGGCCTGTTTGGCAGCCCCGCCAGAGTGCCATGGCGCCCTGCTTTTCCTGTTCAGCCTAGTGTCCATATTGAATAAAGACACTTACCAGGTCAGTTGTGTAGATAGTGTGGAGGTTGGCTCGAGGCGTGTCCAGCACAGGAAGTACAGAAAGGGCAAGTTTTGGGTGTTTTTTATATGAAAAGGATGGTAGGGCCAAGCAGTGAGGGATTTGAGATGGATTATCCGGTTTTCCTTAATTTTTACCAAAAAGTGGATTTTTCAGAGTTGTTCTATTCCCAGTTAGCATGTTTAGCACCCGAAAAAAATAGCAGAAAACACAGACTTTCGCTACATTCGGAGAGTGCGAACAAAAGTATCAAATAGTGGTACCATCTGGGAAAGACGGTTGAAGATAAATCATAAAAAAGTTGAAAATGGTAGTGCTTTTCAAAAAAAAGTGGCAGTAGAAAAAAATCACTTTCAAAATCCCCCTTTGTCCGTTTCTTTCTTCCTCTGGTTGCCTTTTCGTTACTGGTAATATGGCTGGCTCCTGCACTAACCAGCACCCAAGTCAAACTTTCATCTTCAACTACAACCTGCTTTTTTATCCAACGTGCTAATGTCCCTCACGAGTTTAGAACTCAACTACCTTATCTGGAGGTATCTCCAGGAAAGCGGGTTTGAGCTAGCTGCTTATGCCCTACAGCAAGGTTCCCACTGTCTTGAATACGAACATGAGAAGAACAAATTAATAGACTCGATAGAACCAGGCTGCTTGGTCAACTTAGTTCAGAAAGGCATTCTTTATACGTTCGTCGAGGATGCTGCAGAGGGGAAAAACGAGCGGATTTCGCTTGTGAATGCTATTCTAAAAGATAACCAAAACCGTGTGGATAGTGGGCTGGAGAAGGACGCTCTGCGATTCACGCTAAAGAAAGATTCTGCTGTTGAAAACGGCTCCAACGATGTTGATATGGATGCTGATTCGGCTACGGCTTTGAGCAATGGCAAGAACGACGCAGAGGCCGAAGAACCAGAGGAAGAAGTTCCCGAGGTCGTCAACTTCTCGACAAAGCTTTTAGCGCCATCCACAAAGTTTTCCAGCTCTCTAGCTGCTCAATACCACCCAAGTACTTCCGTGCTAGCGTATGGCTGTGATGACTCGACAGCGAAGATCCTAGCCTTGGAAAATGGCACCATCGCAGAAAACGTTACGCTAAATTATCCACCACTTATAAACGGCAATGACCAGACTCCATTACCAAACGAAATAACCACCGTCTCGTGGTCTCCTCTGGGGACCATGGTCCTTACGGCTGGCATTAACGGAGAAATAAGAGCATGGACTCCTGATGGCAAACTAAAGAATATTGTAAATACCCCAGTGGACTCCACTAAAGTTGCAGCTCCCCTCCACACCGTTCTGTGGAGTCCGAGAGGCCAATTCGTGCTTACTATCGATACTTCAGCCACTGTGCGTATATGGGAAGGAGATAACCTTACACCTATTCAAGAGCTCCGAAGCCAGGACAGTCCAAGTTCAACCTGTCTCGAGGCATGCTGGGTCAGCGAAAACAAGTTTGCATTAGCCACATCCAAGAATGCTATCAAGATAAATTCAGTTAATCCCCAGGCTCCATTCGGGTCTGCAGAGTCAGTCGTTACTGTTGGTCTTGTTGCTGGTCACCTTAATCCAATAACTAATCTCACATTCAGTCCTGTTTCCAAGCTTTTGGCTTCCGCTTCAGATGTTGACTATGCCATCAAGGTATGGAACAGTCTGTCATCGCGTGATGCTTTGGAGCTCAATGTTTCTACCGAAAACGAGACTGACATCAGCTACCACACATCTCCTATTGTGGGACTTCATTGGCTCACAGGACCCAGCGACGTTCAAGGCAACGAGCTTCTCTCTGTATCCATGGACGGTGTTGTTAATGTGTGGGATGCTTTCACAGGAGAAGCCATCAGAAGCACTAATATATTCAAGAGTCCCGACAGCTACCACTTTGGCGAGGAAAACTCCATTGACACCAGTAACCCATTAATCTTCGCCAGCGCCTTATCTCATGACGCTCGCTTTTTGGCCATTGGTGATGATACTGGAAATGTGACGATATGGGATGTTGCCACGAAACGTTACAGAGGTACAACTACCAGTCTAAGGTGTCTTGGGTTCTTCGAGTTCAAGGAGCAGGAGGACGCCAAAGATGTGGGCATATGCGACATAGCGTGGGACAGCAAAAATGAACTACTCACAGTATGCTACAAAGGTAGCGAGAGTGTGGTGCTTAAGTGGAACGGGTACGATGAGTGATCGGAAAAAGACCTGTAATTTGTAATATTATGTATTTATAGCGGCGAAATAAAATCGACAAACAGAGACACAACTGGATCAGCTGGTAGCCTCCGACACAATCGAAGACACAGTCTCAGTAGCCTTGGAAAGAGCACTCTTCTTGATAGCTGGGTTGGTGCTTGGGAAGAAAAGGTCAAGGTAACAGGTCAGCAAGGAGACCAAGGCAAACACAAATCTCAACAATGGAGGCTGAGAACCGGCCTGGGCATCATCCTCTGGCTTGTTAATTGGCTCAGTCAAGTAGGCCTGGAGAGCCAAAAACACAGCACACCACGACATAAGCTTGTTTCTCATGAACATGGCTGCCATTGGAAGTGTCTGGGAGATCATGCTACCAGCATCGTTTCTGGCCTTAGCTGGAACGTGGTGGTATCTGTGTGTTAGTAGGAATCACAGGATTTGATATTATTGGTGCTTTACATACGGTACTACCAAATCTTCTCTCTTTCTGGACATGGTGAATTGGGCAGTTGGAGTCGTTGAACTTTTGATATTCGCAATTTATGTGGCCGCGACATGTACAGAACTTTCCAGGGTAGTTGGATGGTGAAACTACTAGATACGATGTGATGGTATTGATTAATATGATGGTTTAACTTCTTTTTTGTTTCCATTGGGTTTCCAGTATTTCCTTTTGTTTTGTATTGGGGAGATCTCATTTTGTGTTGAAGCCATTGAGCCATTCATGACCTCACGAGGAGACATCTTTCTCCACAACTTCTCACAAGGAGAAGTCTTTCTTGAGAAGATCCCGTTGGCGAAAGTGAATGCCGACAATCACTAGAGTCATATCAATTATGTGCTTTGGAATTGGTGAGACGTCCTCGGCTTCTTCAACCTTGGCTCGTAGTTTGACGGCTTTCTTGCCCAAGTCACGGACTATAGCAGTCTCCTTGTGATCTAGATCTCGATCTAGACGAAGGAAAGTTGTGAAGATCCATTTGCCTAATTGCTCAGGCATGTTGATCAGAAGCCATTTCGTGTAGTATACGATAAGCTTGATGATTGTGGTATGCTCAAGGAACTCCAAGAACTGAGCATCTGGTTGTTCAGAAAAGATCTTCTTTCTCCACTCTGCCGCTGATTCAGGAACAGCGAATTCAGCTTCTTCTGTATCCTCCTCCTCCTGCTCTTCTAGACGTTCATCTCTTGCCTTCTTCAGAGCATCAAAGCTTTTCATAATCTCATCAATCACTTCCTGAGGCACAATTGACTCATCAGATGCTTCTGACTCCTTCTTTACTGTTTTGGATCTTTCCACGTAATGAAACCCTTGGTCTGCTTCTGCTTCTTTCCTTACTGAGCTTAAGTATTGGTACACTTGGGAATCTTCACCGTCATCTGGAGCAGCATCCAAGGGAAATGCACGATGCTGACCGAAATCTTCATCTAGAGGCCCTTGCGTATATCGAGGTTCTTCGACCTTTTGGCGTTTTCTGTCGGATGTCATGGCTGGTATGTTTCTGAGCCAGCTCCAGCCGAAAAGTCGATTTCTGCACGTGATAAAACACGTGAATGTCATCAAAATTCATAAAGACGTGGGGGTCTCCAAAACATAATTTTTCTTGTTCTTTTATTCTTGATCCTTTGGAGCAGGTGTACCCACTTCTGGGGTTTTACTGGTATCGCCGTTTGCAGCCGGAGTACCCGAACCATTCTCGACCTTTCTCTTCTTCCTAGCAATGACAGGACCCCTTATTAGTCTTTCCAAAAACCTTTCATCGAACTTGGACTGACAGGTAGGGCAGTGTCCCAGTTTAGGGACTACACTCATGATGCATAGACACACTGAACAGACAAAGCCAATATCGACGGGCTTTCCAGTAATGAAACAACTGGCCTTATAATTGACATTCGAATTAGTCGGAAGAATAACGATCGACCGAAGCGATGGTTCAAGAAAGTATGCTGTAGAAAGAACTTGCATCAACCCTTGTGGTTCCTTGATATGCAAATAAACACCATTGGTAGCATCAGCTGCCTGTTGTAGATAAGGCGCCTGGTGGCCACCAAGCTTTGCCACATCCAAAGGTACCTTCATTTTCTGAGCGGCAAAAATCGAGTTCATGATGGCAATATAGTTAGACTCGTATGTATCATTAGGAGTGACAATAAGCACACGAGCATGCATTGAGGTCGTCAGTGGGTTGCCAGATGTGCTGGTTGTGCCCAGAGAGCCCATTGTAGATGCAGTAGAATTAATAGCAGACCCTGTAGTAGTCGAAATAGACTGGTCGACGTGCAAAAGTCTATTTGTATATGTCAAGGCTCGCAGCAAAGCACCTGCCACCGTTGACCTCTGGTTAGCTTCCAGGTCGAGCTGCAGTGACATCTTCTCAAGAGCACTGTTTATCTTTTGCATAACAATCTCGTCCACAAGACGAAAGTTACGGTACATGCCTTTGTTCACCAATGTAGGTTTATCACTGGCTCCATCTTCATGCTGCTCTTCAAGCAGACTTTCCACATTGGGGTGCAAAATGTCTGATCCAAACGGCAGCGACAAAATAAAGCATACCTGATTACTGTTATTCAAGGAAAGATGGGCGTTCAAGAATACCAAGAGGGTTTTCACTGTTTCTTGGATTGTCACTTGGTTGCGAAGGGCATACCAACTTCTCGGCGTGAGCTCGAAAATGACCGTTAGAAGCGATGGATTGTCGTTGAGTTCCTCTGGAGCAGGAACATCTGTATAGATACTGTCAGCGATGCTGTCCATGTGGAGTAAGTATGAGGTAGTTGAAGGTTGGTGAAGGTAGAGAGTCTTAGGCTGCTCATGAGGTGCACCCGTACACCACACAACGGCTTGATTTGCAGCCACTACAGTTACTATAGAAAGAGAACGTAGAAGGAGGAGAGTACCAAGATGTTGCTAAATTACTCCCACTTAATGCTTTATTCTCTTGTGATTGTTATCCCCAAACTGTATATTGGCTCTGGTTAGAGCACAAACCACATATATCCCCCATTTCTTCAACCGAAACGCAAAACTAGTATTATGCTAATGCTGTAAGCGAGTAATTAACTGAGAATTACTCGCCAATGTCTTCGTTCCAGTCGTGTGGACGTTCCTTGATGAAACGAGACATCAACTCTTTGCACTTGGAGTCGTTCAAGTTCACAACTTCAACACCCTTGGAACGAAGCAACTCCTCGGCTCCAACAAAGTTCTCATTCTCTCCAATAACAACTCTCTTGACGCCATACAAAATACAAGCACCAGAGCACATGTCACAAGGAGATAACGTCGTGTACATGGTACACTTCTTATAGACGCTGCCCTTCAAACGGCCTGCCTTCTCCAAAGTATCAATCTCACCATGCAAAGTAGCCGAGTCTTTCTGGAATCTCAGGTTATGGCCACGACCAAGAACCGTGCCGTCTTCGTGAATAAGAGCTCCTCCAATAGGGATACCTCCGTTGTCAAAACCTTGCTGTTAGCAACCGCTGCACATCCATGCAAGTCATCTCGAATACATACTCTTTTGGGCTTCTTCGAAAGCAATCTTAATACCTAAAGCGTCGTCAAAAGCCATCTTAAAAAACTGAAGTTGATAATGGAAAACGATGAGCTGCTTTCGCAAGATTTAGGTTGGCTCTTGATGCAGTATGATCGTCCTATTATCGGAGGGAATGGAACATTTACCCCGAGATTTTCGCGCACCGAACACTGGTGTTAACGGCTTTTTTTCGTTTTTGTGCACTATTGGCTGCAAAACGAACTAAAAGTGTTCGATATTAAAAACGGAATTTTTTCAGCAGTTTCGGCTCCATCATCTTTTGACAAGCTTATCGGTAAATGTTGATTGTACCGTTTCGTTCGACAGCGGCTATCATCGGCTGGGTCCTCTGTACAACCGCTAATCCAGTAATGGCATCGTAACGAGGGATGTTACTTCTTCTTGTCTTGCCATTTGGAGCACTTTGTTCGTAAGCAACGCTTAGTCTTGAACTGACTTGGGTTTTGCCAAATGTACTCTTTTCTCCAAATACCAGTCCTGACTTCTTGATATCGTGGAGATCCCATACAATGATTCGACTGTCACTTGTGGTCAGAACGAAGTAGCCATCTTCATGTGGGTTTACGCCTCCTCTTTGCGTCAAATCTAACGACGTAGGACTATCATCTTGAGGCTTGTCGAGATCAAGAGTGAATTCAGCAAACAAGTCATCCAAATTGACGTCCTTCTGCAGCTTAATTTCTTGCAAAGCGTACTTCTTAATTTGAGGATTCTCAGTGTTGGCAGTGTATATCTCACGACATTCGAAACTGGGGACTTCCCAGACTGTTATATCAGCCTCCCTCAGTCCTCCAATCATTGCAAAGTAGTTGTTGCTAGTCATCTTCTCAGTCAACCTACCACTATGAGGTACCATCATAAGCTTTCTAATGGCTGATTTTTGCACGGTGGAGTTGTCGATAGTGACCTTCCATGACTTCACTAAAATATGGAAACGAAGATCCCAAAGACACAAAATTCCATCGCTCGTACCCACAAGTACCCAAGTCCCGTTCTTGGAAAAAAGGAATGAAGAAGGAACGCCATGGACAAGGGGGTTTTGCACCTCAAAGTATACCTCCAGTGTGATGATGTCAAGGGCAGTGATCTTACAGTCGCTCGTCACCGCAACGCAAAGGGCCTTATCGTTGGTGCTGGCAAATTCCAAAGTCGTTGCAAATCCATGCTTCAATGCCATGCCACGGATCTTGTGAAGTTTCGAATATTTGGTGATCTTCTTGGCCTTGTTCCTGGCGACTAGGACACGAAACAAGCGGATCTTTCCATCGGCGGTTGCAACGGCAAACACAAAACGATGGGGAAGGAATACCACATCAGTCACTGGGCTTTTCAAGTCCACGGTAAGACTAGCGCTTTTTGACATGATGTTCTTCTCTAACTTCGTTGTATCCCAAACCTTTACTTTCCCATCTTCGGAGCCAGTAACAAAAAATTCGGAAGTAGGAGAAGAAACGATTATAGTTATGATTTCATGCGAGCTGGGATCACTCTTAGCATTTATCAGTGTAACCAAGACGCCCTGCAAGTTGAATTCTGGTACTGCTTGCGACGCATCATTACCGCTCTTGATGATTGAGCCAAACTCTGGGAAGTCATCAAGCGTAGGCCCAAATGATAGATTCTGAAGATAATCCTTGATATGAGGGTTTGCATCTTGATAGCTATGTCTCATGGTGGCAGAGATCACATTGGATGCACCAGCGCCGAATACCTTATGAATCAGATTTGCGTCACGAGTACTTGAATGAATATGGTGGTGATGGCGGGATTTGGGCGGTACGCTACCGTCCACATGGCTGATCTCCAATTCTCCATGTACATTAGCTGCCACAGTCTGTGAAGATGCCTTAGCTTTCTGGGCACTGGAGAAGAACAATCCTCTTCCTTCGTTGGTAGAACGAATGGAGCCTGTCTCTTTCATGGTTGGCGATGTAGTAGTTTCTATCGTCTTTGCGTTGCTGTCAATGGGTTCTGTTTTGTAGCAAATATCAAAGAACACGTTGATGGGCGGAACATTAACTTTGGATGCCATATTGTATTCTTCTTGACTGTTTCCAGATGCATGGAGTTTGGACCGGTTGAAACTTAAAAAGTGTTCCTTCAACGCAAATACCTTCCAAAGATCTTTCTCTTCCATACCCACACTCTTAAGCTTAAGAATCCATTGCTTATCTTCTGATGACAAGGTTATGTCAGACATCTTGTTGTTCTCGCCTATCGAACTGGTGGTTGAATGTGGAACATAAACCGACTTTCCCATATCCTTGGAGTAGGAAACCAACTTCTTTCTTCCGTTCATTTGATGGATAGCGGAAAAGTTAGTCTGCTTCCAGAAAAGAGACTTGCTTGTGGCATTCGAAGACCAAATGAGAGCTGTCTCATAAACTTGCTTCAGAAGCGGCTTTGTAACGCAAGGGTACAATGTCTGCCAGTTAAGGACGGAAATGTCATAGGAAAGATAACTCTTGATGATAGGGTACAAGAAGCAGAACCGGTCTGCATTCAGAAGATTATCACTAACGACTAGTATGATGTTCACCACTGACTGACGGATCCATTCGTTAGGCTGCAACAAGAGAGTGGTGCAATTCGTAAGAATCTCCTTATAAATTGACAAGGCATTAAACTCAGAAGCAGGGTTAATTAACTTATCTTTCAAAAAGTGATGAAAGATCTCGAGTATCTTTAGAACCACGAATTGTTCATGGTCGCCCAAGGTTTGGAATAGAAGGGGAAGCAAATACTGCTCGAAGGCCAAAGCTCCAATGAAAGGACCGATTTTGATTATCGATGATAAAAATGCAAGTCTGAGCTGATAACTTGGGTCATTCAAGTATGTGATCAAATGCGGAAGAATCAAATCGTTAGTTTTATCAGCACCAAAGTACTCACAAAGAGGCAAGATCTCATTGACCAATCCAATACGAACAGAGACGTCTGAGTCTGTGAGTAATGCTTCAGTTAAATCCTTGAAGTCTGTAAGCGACCTTGCTTTTAGTGAATCTTGTTCAAGTATGGCGCCATCATTACCATCTTCTGGAGGGAATGATGAGGTACTGTTTCTGTATTGGCGAGAGTTGAGACTGAACCTCTCTGATACAGAAGCCAAATAAGGTAAGCAAATTGCCAATGTCAAGCGCAAGTAGCGTACTTCTTCCTTGTGAGGGGAGCTCAAAAATGCTATACTTTTCAAAAGCGGAGACAAGTATTCTGTGAAAAGCTGTGCATTAATAGCATTGACAGAATTACAAGTCTCAAGTAAGTTTGTAACCCCGACTAGCGCAACGCAAGGCACTCTTGTAGAAAGATGTGTATGCGGAGGAAAGTTGTTGCCGTCATTCATGACTGAAGTTGCCTGAAAAAAGGACGTGTCTTCCAAGTAGTCATCTATAAAGCTGCAAAGATATGGAAGAGATCTATCAAGCTTTGCATCGTCACTTATCCTCTCAGAGAGTGCCAATATGATCTCGCATGCCTTAATCTTGTTAGCTGGTCTTTTGAGTGTGTTTAAGAGAGAACACACCGTATTCAAAAGAATAAGAGCACCCTCCTCCTGGCCCTTCTCGTCTGCTTTGACTCTTCTAATAGTGTAATCTTTGGGAAGACCTTTCAAGTTGAGCCTTATAAGTGCACCAGTGGACCTCACAGGAGGAGACTCCTCGTTATATGAGAACAGAAGTGCTTTCGTAATTTCATCAAAGGAGTCATGTATCTTTTCTAATCTCAAGTCACTGGGAGATACTGAGTCATCATTTTCTGGGATTTCATAAAGCGTAGGGTTATTGATGTCACACATGAAGTTGTAGAGGTACTCGTAAAAGTATTCCGGAAACAACGTCCCACGATACTCGTATAAAAGATCATGAGCCAGGGAACGATTAGAAGGGTCTATGCTGATTAAGTTTTTCACCAACTGGCGAACATGCAAATCTGGAATGCCCGTGATATTAGGCTCCAACTCTCCCTTCTTATACTTGTACAAGTCAGAGAGGGTGAATGTAGGCTCTCCATCATTATAAAGCTCTGCAATAACACATCCAGTGGAAAAGAGGTCCATTGTGCTTGAAAGCTCTGATTCGCCAGTAGCAGGTGGGCTTTCCTTCAGAAAGAACCGTTCCGGAGCCAAGTAGCATGTTCTTCTATTAGAACTATCAAAATAAAAGACAAATTCACTAGGATTATCCCCAGGCAAATACACTGGTTTGATGTGACGGGAAAAATCCGTAAGAACGAGCCAATTGGACGAAGATACTAGTAAGTTCTCTGTTTTGATATCACCGTGGCAAATATGTAGATGGTCATGGAGCAATTGCAACGTATTAAGGAGCTGAAAAGTAAGCCACAGTTTCTCCACCAGCGTAAGGAATGGTCGTAGCGATAAACGGTCGTATAAGTTGGATTTGACAAGCTGTCTGGCCATGTATCCTGCCAGGTCAGTCTCGATGATTTTATGCCATGGTTGAACGTTTGGATGTGCAGCTAGAAGCAGAGCCTCTTTACCCAATAACTCTGCTGTGTCTTGAAGCTTGATTCCAACAGCTGGCGGCTTGATAAACACCTTAACCACTACAAGCGTTTGGGTGGTGGTGTCATAAGCTCTGATGGTCTTGAGGAAACGACTGTCGTTCATAACATCGAGGAAAACGAATCCGGGTAAAACATCCACATAGGCTCTGAGGGCCACGGTATGTGCCTGTGGAGCCAATAGGGATAAGCTTACACCCATTGTGGTTGATGATCAATTGTTAGTTGGGTTGAGTATTTACCTGATCCTACATAACTATGTATGGTGCTGATAGACTGCACAGGAGGGACGGCACCAGTCTGGACAAGGAAGGTGTTTCCAGGCCCACTTTGGCTGTGATGGTTGTTCCAAAAGTAATAAGGGGGTAGCGACTGTCTAGGTATAATGTATGAGCGATGTGGGATGGCGCCTAGCGTCTTTGGTGAGCGTCAATGTCTTCGTCTGAGCCCAACTCAAACGAGTCGAAACGACGTAAGCCAAGGGTCTCTTCGGTATCGTATTCGCCACGGTTCATTTGCATTGACCTACGCATGGACGAGAATCCGCCCACGCCGTTGTCCATAGGTCCAATGTCCTTGCCGTTGTGCACGCCAAAGATCTCCTTGTCGAAGCCATTATCTTCTTTTCTAGCGATATTGAGCAAGTAGACACCCGAGAAAATGACCAAGAATCCAATCAAGAGCGAGATTACATTCACGGCAGATGTAGTGTTGAAGCCCTTGAACAAGATGAAAGAAGCCACAAGCGTGCACGTGGTGAACGTCACATAGTAGAGAGGGTTGACAATGGAGGTGTCGAACTGGTCGAGGGCCTTGTTGAAATAGTTCATCTGGGTGAGAATGCAAACGACCACGACGGTAATGAAAACGTACGTGGACATGTGGGTGAACTGGTTGTTGCCTGCAAAAGTCAACTTAAGAGCAATACCAAAGGCCTTAATTGACATGACGGAAATCGAACCCACACTCGAACAGATCGAAATGTAAATCATTGGGTTGGTGTGACCATATTTAGGCACAATCTTGTAAATGGTGAACAAAGAGTAAACCGTGACAAGGAACGAGTAGAACAAAAAGCCCGCCAGGGTAGCATAGTTCAAGATCTCGTCCACGGTTTCAATCTCCTTATCCGGAGGAGCATGCAACACGATAATCACCGAGCCCATAAGACAAATAGCACAGCCCATTCTGCCCAACACGCCCAACTCCTCCTTCAAGAAGATGGCTGCCAACACGGCACCTATAATCACGGAAAGAGCACCCAACGGCGTGACCAAAATGGCTGGTGCAAACGTATAAGCAGCGAAATTCGCTATTTCTCCCACCGCCATCGTGATGATACCCGCCCACCAGATCGGGTTCTGCAAGTACTGGTGGCTCTGGGAGTTGTCTGTTCCTGACTTGGAAGAAGTATCCATAAGGCCCTTTTTCGTGATGATAAACGACGTGCCGATCGCCAACGACGACGACATGGCAAGCGCAAGGCCTATATATTTATCGTCGACCATGGGGTTGTTTTGGTTGGAGGATGGAAGATGGTTTGAGGAGAAAGCCAAGATATAATGTTTGTGCGCGTTGATATTGCACTGCCTGGGAATGGAAAAAGTGCTACCAGGGGAGACAAAGGGGGTGTATTTGGGGGAAGGGAGGGTATTTTTAGACAAGACAGTTAGAATGTGGAGAGTATGGTGGAAATTGGGATTTTTCAGGTTTTTTTTCCATTTTTCGACGGATGGGTGGACAGTTGGCGGTGCCTTGTTGGACGTCTAGATGTCCAGGCGTGAAGATGGCTTGGGCAGCATATGGTGCGTGTAAATCCGTCAGGAACGAAGTGACTGGTGGTGGTTGGAAGAAGGTGGTGGTAGAAGTGAAGAAACGAGGGTTGTAAGGAAATGAGATTTGGTGGTTTTAGGGGTTTTGCTAGTAAGGTTTACTAGGGGTGGTTGGTTGGTTGATAGAGCTAGGACTGGTAATGGCTGCGAAATTCACGTTCGTATAAGTCTACCAGTTGGATAGAAAGAGGGTGGATGGAAAATAATAGAAGTGTTGAACTGATTGAGCTGGTTTTAGTTTCTCTTCGTTTTCTAGGGTTTAGAGGGATTGTCTGGCTTATGGTCTGGGTTGAACTATGGAAGTACGCAGCTGCCATGGGCCGGTTACTATGTTTAGACGGAAGGTAGTCCACAGGTAACCGAGTCACTGAAAGATGCAGCAAAACAAGTAAAACCTTTCTTCAGCTTATCTTTACCCCTTTGCCTTGAAAATTAGCTTTCCAAAAGCCCCCAACTGGATGCCACTAGTTGTCTTATCATCGTAACTGCATCAACTGCTACTTAACTGTCTAACCATCTCTCTCAAACGCATCCAGTTAGACCACAAAAGACCCATAATCATGTAAAGCACCTGCTTAAGCCGCCTAAACCACCCACCTGATCTCTTCTGTCCCTTAAAGACATTGGTCTCCTTCTGTTACCCTCTTCCCTAGTCCTCCACGCCCACTGTCCACCATAGTAAACATTCCATCACCAAAGCACCCTCCCTTGGCCCACACTCACGTCTAAGCGAAAAACTCTAAACTTCCCTGTCTTAACGTTATCAGCCAATAGCGCCCCAGTCTCCCCACAATCCATTCTCTCCAGCCTGTCCCACCACCACCATGCAACCAAAGACTAAAAACAAAACAGATACCACAAGACTCCACCTACTAATACGCCTCCTCCAAGAACCCTTACTTCTAATTCCAATATCCAATTTCGTGAACCCCATCCCTTTTAACTCACTTTCAAGCACACTGTCTTATCAGCCGCATAAGTGTCAAAAACCAGCCATCCAGCCGCAACACCACAACTACCATAAACCCACGTTGCCCACGATTTTGTTGATTTAAACCACCTTAAAACCCCCAATCAGCCGTAGCTAGCCAATCATATCTTGAAAACAACCCCATCTCTTCACCTCACCCATATCAGTTCCTTCCCTATGGCTGCGAAAAGATAACGAACATTTGAAGATCTACAGGGCCCATTCCACCACACTAAAGCACCCCACTAAAACGGACCAAAACAAGCAGAAAAAAAATAAAAATATAAAATATTCACGACATTTTCTTCCCCTTCCTTCCCCAATTTAACCTTCTTCTCTTCCCTCCTCTTCTTCTCCGTACCCCTCTTACCTTCTTCTGGTGTCTCAGGGTTCTGTGTGGTTCAGCCACACTGTGACCAGACCACTTGATAGTGCGGTGCAGCGAGGAAGAAAGGGTCCAAGTATTACCACTGCCACGGGGTATTTTGAAAAAGAGAAAAATCTAAAGCATCCAGAAAAGTGGGAATCGCTCGTATTTATAGTAAATTTTTTGCTTCCACGTCTTCTGGTCCATATAACTAAGGGGTGCTGGCCCCTGGCCTCCCTCGGGGCTCGGACACCCCTCAAAGCGCATACCGGTCCCGCGCGTGCTCCTTATCGTGAACCCCACTGTTAGCAACACCTGCCACTTTTCTACTAAACACACTTTATAAGAAAACACATCTCCAGGTGGTAGTTAAGCTTATTGGTGTTTGATTTCATCTTTTGGATTGTCCTTATCGCCTTCTTTTATATCCGTCTATTCGTCCCAGCCGCCTTATCGCCACTATCTAACCATGGAGCAGGCTCTACTGGTACTGGCTAAGAACTCCTCAGAAGAGTCTTCCTTGGGGAAACTCTTGGAGCTGCACTCGTCAGTGTATAATGCCCTTACAAATCCTGACCTTGATGTCAATATCCCTACGCTGCCTCCTTTGGATACGTATTCGCCTGGTCCTATGGACCTGAGGCTCACTTCGAGCTTTCTGCTGTGGCAGAACCTCCACCTTCCTGATTCTGTGGCTCGTCTGTTGTTTGCTGCTCGTTCTACGGGTGCTTCGCCTAATTCAGTCAATCGCCCGCTGTCGTCTATCTTGTCTTCCGAGGAAGACGAGTCCTTGGTACTTGTGCCCCTGGCTAAGGGTTCAGTGATGGTGTTTGAAACAGACGAGGAGTCTGAGGGCGAGGATCTTCCGGAAATGCCTCACAAGTATGGTTCTTGTCCGCTTGCTGCTTTTGGCGACGATACTTCTACGTTGACTGCTAATGACGAACATGCTGGTAAAAAAGTTGGCCTTCCTCTGCACCTGTCGTTTATCATGCCTAAAATCTCCTTGTCGGATACACAGAGTCGGTATCGCGTCACTGTGGTCACTTCTGCAAGCAGCAGCATGAAGATTGAGTCTTCACAGCTTATTGAGTTCTTCCAGAACTCTTTTGGTTCGGTCATGCAACGCATTCAAATCACTCACTTGGTCGTCTCCAACACCCCTCTGAAGCTTGACCTCTCCTTGCTCAAATCTTCTAATTTGGTGTTTGTCGTTAACGATGGTACCATGACCATCCCACAAGTTCTCCTTTCTGCAGCCCTGTCCACCGACCATACCGACCTTCCAAAGCTTACCATCATTAACATCATCACCACCAACTACTTCATTAATCTTGTCGACATGATCAGCGCTTGGAGACCTTTCCAGATCTGGAAGTCGCCTTCTTTGGGCAGCGAGCCCTTCCGGCTGCGTATCAAGAGCTTCGTGGAAGATGAGCTTCTCGACACTTCTGGCGGCAGGTACGCGGAAGAGTTCGAGGCGAAGAAGCGCAAGTTCCAAAGATCCAAGTCCCCACCTCTTGGTTCTGATGATGTTACGGATGCAGATGCGTTGAACGCCTCTAACTCCATGTACGACAGCTTGGTTCGGCCTCGGAAGCCAGACTACAAGGGAATCGAACGACAGATTCGTTCCGAATTGCAAATGTCCCAGAGCTTCAGCAACACCGATCCTTTACGACTCTCTTCTGACTTGCACAATTTTGCTCACATGTACCGTATTGCAAAGACTCTTTTAGGTCTTCAGGCAACCTCTCCTTCTGACAGTGAGTTACAGCTTCAACGTATGGGCGGTCTGAGAAATGTTATATCGTGGATCTGGTCTTTGGTTCCTACAAGGAATGTTTGGCTTATTTGCAGCTTTTCCATGGGTCTTGGTGTTGGTGTGACAGTTGCAAGTGGTGCAGCTACAATGTTCGCCGTGTACTTTTTTGAATCGGCCCGGGCTTACTCCTCTGTTGCTTGCGAGAAGGTCGTTGCAAGGCTTACATCTTCACAGATGCAAGAAAATGTCGTTTCCGATATCAGCTCGCGATCTTTAGATAAGATAGCCGAAGTATCAAACGTCATTACTGATAACATTGTGAGCTGGTCTCATGATGTTGTGGATGCAACAATGAATTTGACAAACACGAAATTTTTCACTGATATGTTGGCATGGCTCAACACGCACGTTCAGAACGTCAAGTCGCTCAGTTCGTTTGCCTTGATGGCGGCGCATAACGGACTAGAAAAGACCATAAAGCTTTTCTCGAGCGTCTCTAACGTCATGCCATGAATTCCGAAATTGCTCTTTAATATACTGCCCGAAGTCTGAAACATGTGAGATACCCATTGATGTCAGCTGGTTATTGGTTTGTGGCCTCTTTGCCACTGGTAATCTGAATTCTCCGTCCCTATCGTGACAGAAACGGCCATCTAGCAGTCCATACTTTTACGGGAGAATCGTTACCATATAGTAACATGAAATCTACTTGACCTGTCAGAACAAAAGCTAAAAAAGTTAGCCGTGTCTTATCATTACGTGTTTGTCTACGTGTTACGCCACTCGGTTATGCACTGCAGTCTCGCCTAATTGGATCCTGCTTCTGCGTATATAAGGTTCAATAACTTGCGACAAAGGAAAGAAAACCCACAATTTTTCTATCTTTTTAAGTATGGCTCAAGGTGACGTGTTTCTCTTCCTCGGTGTGGGCTCTTTGAGTTTTCTTCCATACCTTCTTATCCTCAAGACAAATATCTATGTTAGGATTGTGTTGTTTGCAGTCTACATTCCTTGGCAGGTACAGTTCTTGAAGGTTGGCGTTGACAAAGTACTTTGATTGGCATTGCGTGCCTTGGTTTGTTAATGGTAATGTCAGTTTAATATATACAAGTTTGAATATGCTAGCTCACCATGAAGCTCACGTTTTTGTAGAAATCTAGCATGGGGTTTTCTCCTTTCTTTGTGGTGGTAGCCTCCACATCTGACCACTGCTGCAAGAAATCCTTGTGCAGCTCAACTCTTGCCAACTTTCCAGTAACTTGTTTGTACATGTCACTAGCTAAGGCAAAGTCTGTGGGGAACATGATATCAAAGTAGCCCTGGTGGCACATGTAGGTGGAGACATCAACCATTCTGTCCTTGATGACTGTTTGCACCACTGGTGCATTGTAGTAGCCAGGCATGGTGTTTGGCAAGTAGTTGAAGTCTGAGCTTATAAGTGTGTGGTTGGGGAATCTATGCTTTAAGATCTGGAAGAATTGTAAAAGTCTGGTGGGAATGAACTCACCAGGCGTGAGATGGTCTTTGAATGGGAGAAGTTTGTCTTTGAGAGACAATTTAAGCGAAGAATGGAACAATGGATGGATACTATCGTGGTTAGTGAAAGGAATGGCTGACTTCAACAGAAGCATCTTTCCCATCATGCTCTTTGTCTGGGGTAAAATTGGGAAATTACCGTTTTCTCTCAAGTTCAAGTACGCTTCAGCGTAGTGGGTCAATTCTGGAGTGAAGAACTCGTAGAAATCACCAGCTTCGTCTACTAGGACATGACCCTGGTGTGGTTCGCCAGTTGTGACGTCGTAACGAATCACGTCATGGGCAAAGTTGTCAAAAACCTCCAAAGCAATAAAGAAGCATGGATCATGGATCACCTTATCCCATTTGAAGATAGACTTGTTGACAATCTGCACCTTATTCTGGTCAAGACCCTGAGACACAAGCTTCTGGCCGAGCGCCTGAGAGTACTGTTTGAGAGCTAACTGATCAGATATCTCAATGATCTTGTACTGTGTCCTGGCATAGATATCAGGTTCGTTCTGCTTGATAAAGTTCAAGATGTTACACATAAGCGTACCGTTACCACCACCCATCTCGTAGATTATAAGGTCATCATAAGGATAGTAGCCGTTAAGCTTATAGTTGACAACGATAAACCTAGCCAACGCCTCTCCATAGTACGGCGAGAAGAGCTCCGTAGGGGTATGCCAAAGCTGATGAGACTTCTTGGTCTCAGGGAATCCACCACTGGCCACCAAGTCTTGTCTATGCACAGTTTGAGCTGCTCTAGCGAACTTTGAGGTTGGAGATGCTCTCGGCATATCTTTAGCAGAGATGACAGCCGTGCTGGAGCTTTCCTTCTGCTTTGTAGCTGGCTCTGCGCCATCTGGATCAGTTCTCTCCGTTTTCACTCGATTGACGTCCGGATTTAGCTCGTCATACTTTGAATAAGCCTTCTTCCACGCATCCATAAACTCGTCCACGTCCTCAATCTCGTTATAGTCAAACGGTTTCTCCTTATGGAAGATCTCCACTTCTTGTGAAAAATACCCATAATGTGGATTATAAAGCGAATCGTCAATAAAATCAGACGCAAGCATCTTTGCCTTACGAGGTCTCGTCTTCACTCTCCCCATCTTAGCAGCATTCGTAAGTGGAAACTTATTGAACACATCCTGTGGGCTATGGTCCTTGAACGGATAGTTCGTAGCGTTCTTGTAAATGTACTCTAGCACATTAAACGAAGATTCACTTCCCTGGCCTTTCTGAAGCGGATGGGCCGTACCAATTGGACCGTCTTTACCCTTCGCCGTGTCTCGTGAGCCCTGGACCTTGAATGCAAAAGTATCTGGTCTGATGGAGTACTCATGGTGTTTCCCACTGTCTTCCTCTTTGAACGGCAATTTCTTGAAGTTTTGGAATATCAGCCTTTTGCTGGTTCTGGTGATTCCTCCCACTGAGCCATAGACCTTCATGGCATCGAGAGTGGTAGACTATGGGAGTGGTATGAAAGAGCTAAGAATGTGTCGATACTTCGCGATGTCTGGCTGCGAGAAGGCTACAGGCTGGGGAAGATAAGGTGAGGGAGAATGTGGGCCAGGGAAGAATTTTGAGAGAAACTGGAGATGTAGTGGTTACTTTTACTTGTTTGAAATGTTATTATACAATTTTTCACGTTTTCTCGTTTGGCTGTAGAGTGAACGGAGGTAACTGTCAGCCTCCAACTACCCTGGACCAGGTAAACTTTAGTTGAAGACAAGAGAAGTGGGGCTGATATCAAGGCGTTGTTGATAAACCTAAGTAAATGATGTTGTCGTCCGGTTGCCTTCTCTCGTTTAAAGTGGACTGTCTTGGGCCTTGGGCAGTGTCTTCTAGATTTGTCATTGCTCAGGCCAGGGTGATCCAATTGGGCATCTGAAACATCTGAAAATCGACATTTAAGACAAGTGGCGTTTAAGTATCAGAATTTTGGTACTCAGCTGCTCACTTAAGTCATTTTCACTGGGGATCAGTGCTAGCCATTGAATAGTACCATTTAACATCTGGCCCGTGAACACCATAAATCAATAAAGGATAAATTCCTCCAGCTTCCATGAACGTCCTAACGGCCTCCTCGAGCCCCTTCATCCCTCAATCTCCACACGTCTTCATCTACTCTTCGTTCTTGAAGATGGTCTTCTCCTTCCCGTCAAACTCTTCCATGCACTCAATGATCGTCTTGATGTTATCTATAGCACTACTCACAGCAACTCTAATGACCCTGTCACTGATACCAGCGAATCTACAGGTAAGGAGGTTGCTTTGGATGGTGTAGTCAACGGTGATCTCGTCTTTCTTCAAGATAGGATCCACAGACATGGTTTTCATGGCGATTTCAGCCTGGGTTTCGGTCTCGAAGGGAATGTCTAGGGAAACAATGTGATCTAGCATAGTGAAGGTGGATTTGTGAAGAAAAGGATATGTTTTGTTCAACCTATGGTAGATGTAGATTGGTAGTTGATAGATGCCTCGCTTTTACTACTACTACATTTATACAGTCTTCATCTTGGTAATGTACATTTTGGCAGTTGCCATGTTCTATGCAAAGTGCTCAGGCAGAGCATAATAAAGTGATTCAACTGGAATCTTTCGTTCGTAACGTTCGTAAATTTGGGCCATAGGATAGAGGAGCTTTTTCGGTCATCCTGTGGAAAGTAGAGGAGCTCAAGTAGGCTCTGGGCGGGACGTCTCCCACAAACTCGTATCAGCACATTTTATCAATGACTCGTAAGTAGAAGCAAATTGGGGACTCGACAGCCGATAAAGGCCGGAGAAATGCCTCGATAAAAACAAATCAATTATATGGATGGGTGCCGGTTGTTCACAGGCGCTCGCTTTTTCGCAGCCAAAGGTCGCTTGATCCAGCGGAATGGGGGTGTGAAGATCATGAAAATTGCCAAAACAGACATGCAGCAGCGTCGTGTTCAGTGTTAATGTCGTCGAAATATTTCCTTCTCTTTCTTCGGTCTGAACTTAAGTTCAATTTCATGTCGAAGCTTCCTCGGTCGTTCGAAGTTATGATCATCAACCGTGGGCCAGGAAATCTTGGTATGGAGGCTTCTATGAGAAGTAGCTACCTTTGCTTTATGAACTAGAGGCGCCGTCTTGACTGGCTTAACGTAGTTCACTCCAGCTTTCTTCGCTTGCGATTTCTTGGTTGAAGTGGTTCCTCCCCAGGCACCGTTAAAGGTGGAGAAACTCGACGAGGTCACATACTGGGATGCTGCGGCAAATCTGGCTCTACCGGTCTTAGCTGTGTTGAAAACCGGCAATGCCAGTTCTGGTTCGGCGTGCTTGAACAGCTTCAGGTTGCGTTGATTCAGCGACGTTTTGGTGTAGGTTTTCCGAGTTGGTCTGGTTGACGTCCTCGCAGTTGCAGGTTTTGTGGAACGCTTAGTAGTGGTCGTAGCGGGTGAGCTACTGATCTCTTCCATTAATGTGGCATTTCCATCCTTGCCCAAATCTGGCTCCTCCTCGATCTTTCTTTTGCGGGAAGTCCTCGTGGCAGGTTTCTGATAAGAAGGTTTGGCCAAACGTCTCTCCTCGTCGCGCTCGATCTTGTTGTGAATCAAGACGTGGCACTTCCAATCATCCTTGTCAACAGAGTTCTGAAGTCTAAGCTTGGCAGCCTGAAGATCCTTTGAACCGGTGGCCTGGAGAGAACTGATCACTGGTGGTCGAGGCGAATAATTCAAAAGCTTGTCGTACTTGAGCGCACTCGATTTTGCTTTCAAAGCCTCTTCAGCATTAACTTCCTCCAAAAGGGCATTCATATCATATGACTTTCCGGGAGGAATTGCCTCGGGGTGTGAGGGAGTAACGCAATCAAGCAGAACTTCTTTTCTCAAGACATGATCGATATCAACCTCAGAGAAGAACGCACAAGACTGTGGAAGCTCGAGAATCCTCAACTGTTCGCAAAACATAGCTCGCGTCCAGAGATTCGAGATTTGAAGGAGAAGAGCACATTTCAACTTATCCTCTTCCTTTGCCATATATCTGACTTCATCATGGACTGTAATCATTAATCTGGCGTCGACCTTGTATCTCTTGAGGAGATACTCCATCGAAATCACGAGAAGATGTAAGTAGTCAACACCACTGCTTTGAATTGTCCAGTTAATTCTTGAAGTCAAATAGTTGTTCTTGTTGAGGTACTTCTGCGTCAAGGCATCAGTAATGGAAGCACCCAAAACTGGAGTCTTTGGCCGTTCTTGATAAGCAATAGCTTCCAATGCGTTAAACATCACTGATTCGGTTCCACCATGGTACATTCTCCTTTCAAAGATCTTGGAATAACTGGTCTGTCCTTTGGTCTGCTCGTATAAAGCAGTGGCAAGCTTTTCAGCTTCCTTGTCTGACAAGTTCACATTGCACTGTTTGAGTAGACGAGTTGCAAACTTTACACCAGCACCATAAATTCTTCCGTAGTTAAAGACCTTGGCATCATTTCTCAGGATTCCCATAATGTCGGCTGTTCTTGAATGTAAGTCTGTCTTCTCAGACTTATCACCCTCCAAGCACATCCATCCAAGAGAGGTACCACCGTGAATGCGGAACATAGAGTCACCAATCAATGAAGCAATCCAAAGTTCTTCAGAGTCAACATCTGCACCAACAAACGCGTATCCATCAGGGGCCTCGATCATAGCTTTAAGTTCCGATCCAATTCTGTTAGCCTTACTGTTAGACGCTGTGAGCCATGTATTCTCTGTTGCACGTCTCGTGATTGTTCCCATGGTACAAAGCTTAGGAATGATAATGCCCATGTCTGAATGCGCCTTGCAGTCCTTCTTATTCTTAAAGAAGTTATTCTCTTTTCCCTTGGGATCAGCATAAACCACAAATTGTTCCGAGATACGTGCCCTGTTACCGATCCAATATGACGCAGTAGCATTCAAGCTGAGAATCTTTGTAGCATAGTCGTACTCTGATGTGAGAACTCCACTCTCAAAGTATCTCAAGTAGCTTTTCGACATGATGATCGTACAGCGCTTTCTAGCTCCTTCGGGATGAGGAACCTTGAACAATTCATAAACACCATTATCACGCAACTCTGGAAGCATCTCCTCAAACTCTTTAGGTGACAAGCGAGCTTTAGTATAGTTCTTTGCGAGCATGGAATCAATAATCTCTTCATCATAAGGAACCTTGAAGCACCAACCACTGGTATCAGTCCATAACAAAGGATAGCCTTCCCATTTGAGGCGCAAAAGTAAAGGTGTTACACGCGAACGAACTGTAATATTCATAACACGTTCCTTTTCCCCGTTATCAGACTGGGACGACTTGAACAATTCTCTGTACCATTCAGGGTAACCCGTTAAGTAAGCCTGATTGGCTACAGGAGATCCGTCTTTCCTGTAACGTGGTTCTTTTAGTGTCCAGTTGAGCTGTCTAAGCCAGGGATCATTCTCAATGTCCGGCTTAAGAGATTCGTCTTCCTCGGTGATGTAGCGAACGAGTTCATTTGCACGTTCTTGAAGGATTGTGCTGACTTCGTCACGGTTCTTTTCGTATACCCCCTCCGCACTTTCAAGGTATTGATCCCATTTGCGAGTCGTGGGCAAAAAGAGTTTGCCTAGCTGTTTGAGAGCAGCGAAAGAAACAGGATGTGGATTCCTCTCTCTGAATTGTGGGAACAACTTCTTCGTAACTTCGTAAGTGGCTATAACATCCAGTGCACAGTAGTCCATCAATGATTGAAACTGGTCGACAATGAGTGATTTGTCTTCAGTACTGAAAGTGTCTCTTATGTCCTTCTTTAGCTTTATTCCACAGTGAAATTCGGCAACATTAGCTAAGGAATTTGTTGCTCCCTTATCAAGCCATGGGTCTTCAGTCAACTCCTTGGCAATGTCATCCATGGAGATGCTGGTCTCGGACTCAGGAGTTTCAAAGTCGGCTACCTCAGCGTCTGCACCCTCTGACGTTTCCAATTCCTCTAATGCAACCTTATGTTTTTTGTGTTTCACCCAGGCGGGTCGCTGTTGGGAGCAGATCCCGCTCAATGCAATATGAAGCGCCATGCCGTCTAAGAAAAAGGCTTTGGACTCCTTGATGTTGTACTCTTCAAGAATACGAGCTCTATCGTAACTCACGTTGTATCCGACCAAAAGTTTTTCCTCATCTTGGGTATTAAAAGGTATTAGATGATTCCAGTTTGTCGTTTTACTTGTGAGGACTGGAGAGACCCAGGCGTACCACGCCTTTGGCGATACAGCCGTACATAGAACAGCATAAGGCGACTTCTTATACATGACTTCCACGTCGAAGACCAATTCCTTTTCCAAAGGGTAATCCACGCTTTCAGGTTTCTTTCCAGGAGCATAGCGGGTCCAGCCTGCTTTGAACTCCCATTCTTTAGGTTGCTTCGGTAGGTTCATGTCATCTTTGAAGAAAGTCTCTGCCATTTGAAGGTACGGCAGGGCAGCCTCAAAGCCAATTCTGGTAAAATGCTCATCAAGGGAGTTTTTGCCCACAAGATCGGGCAAATTGGGTATCGTGATAGGGTCCGTGATGTTGGTCTTCTTGCCGAGGAGATGGTTATGATCTAGGTGCTTCTTCGTCAATTCGAGAAGCTCAGGGTTCTCTGATTTCTTATATGCATTGGGAGGGTTTTTGGGAAACACTTTTTTATGGATTTCATTAGACAAGTATTGAATGCCCAAAGGATTCACTCTAGGTAGCTCTTTGCCCTTGGAAGCTTCCCGAGGTGGTATAGTACAGTGAATATGTCGGGAACAACGCCTTAGAAGCGGCGTGGCCCTTAATGTCATGGTAGAATGTAAAGCTCCGTTGAGCGGTAAGCAAGTAATTTAGTGGAGTAGGGAAGTAAATGTAGTCTATCACGGTTTAAATGATAGTCATTAGAATCCTCAATCTGGAAGGATGAGAACAATGAGATTCGACATAAAAGTTGAAAAGGTAAATAAACTGGGTCATGTGCGCGATCATGTGCCCAAACATAAACACAATAAAGGTGGCTGGCTGTGGCCAGAGTTTAGAGTTTTTAGGTGAAGAAGAGTTGATTTTTGGATTTAGGGTGGTTTAATGGCAATTAAAATATAGCTACGTTGTTGTTGGTTGTTTTGAGTGCTACTTGTTGTAATGGTTGCGAAATCTGGAGTTTCAGCCTAGACTGTTCCAGAGTAGTAAACAGCAAGTGAACCAGATTCGGGGTAGTTGCAATCCAGAGGCTTATCAAAAGTGTACATTAAGGCGTGACTGTCACGGATTGGAGCTATTCTTGAAGGCTAGACTTTCACTAGATCTTAAACATGAAGCCTATAGGTGATCTACGGTCACAGAGTTAGTCTACATCAAGAAGAGCTTATTCAAGGGCTACAATATCCCAGACATTAGTTCAACGTTATGCAACTTGAAGCCAAAATATTGAAATTACAACCTCCATAAACCGTAAACCGTAAGCCTGGTTTGGTGTCCATTTAAACCACTCTACTAGCTACTCTACCCATGTCACCTTCCTCCTTCCCGTTCACCAAACAAAACCCCTCCTTTTCAACCCAAACCCCTTCAAACCCGAAACTCCAACCTCCCATTCCCCAAACCACCAAATCATACTGCCCACGACCACTCTCGTTGACACCTCTCCAATGGCTGCAAAATGACACCTGCTCGCTGTCAACGCACCTCAGGCCCACTACCAATCAACAGACCTAACAGAGACACCCACCAATACATACTTAAACCCTTCAAATGCCATATAACCATGGCACTTTTATACCCTTTTACATCTTCTCAACCTTCGCCCCCCTCCCTCTTCCTCTACTTTCTCCCAAAACATCCAGGGCACGTTGGGGGACTCCCGCATAATGGTTGCAAAACAAGCAAACACTGTGCATAAGGCACCAACCTACCTGGAACCACAAAACGCCCAGCCCATACTGCTACCCAAAAAACATCCACTACAAATCTTCCCAGTGCCCTCTCTCTAACTGAATCCACACTTTCACGGTCCACCCTCCATGTCCCCCCACATGGCCTGGCCTGGGTCTCGCTTCTTCGACGCGAAAGTTCCCTTCCCTTCCCATTATGTCCTCTTTCCACACCCCCATTATGGCCTTCTCGAACCGCTTTGTCGGTGCACATAGACAAGCCAAAGGAGACGCCACATTGGCTATTTTGCCATATTTTTTTTTTTTTTTTTTGCCTTTTGAGCACTGGCAAAGACTCGTTGTTTCCCAACCAGGCGCGACCTAAACAGGAAGAAGGTAAACAGAGCAAGGTGTAAACAACCCAAAGGGCGGCGTCCCATCAGTACTGAATTTTCTTCTCTTTTACGTCGTTCGCTTGCCTCAGCAAAAGGATTTTTTTTTTTTTTTTGTCTTGTTCTTATTTTTTTTCTCTTTTGGTAATTGTGTCACGGGTATCAACAACTACATCCACACACTGCGCCAAACATCTGTGCCCCTACACAACACACTGTTTTTTTAGCCGCCTACCCACCAATGTCTGAATTTAAATCGTTTAAGAAGGCCGATTTGTCCAAGGTCGCCAGGAAAGTTGGCATCACCGTCCGCTCTAAGGACACCAAGCAGTCGTTGCTCGAAAAAATTGAGTCTTTTATCGACGAGCAGCCTGAGAGAGCAAAGGAGTTGATCGAGTCTGCCGGTGTCGAAGATGAGGTTGCTACCTTGATTGAGGATGATGATGACGAAGAGGAGGACGAGGAGGTCTCTGTTGCCGTTGAGGTCCAGGAGGACGAGGACGAAGACAAGGACTACAATGCTCCTGCCCCAATTTCCTTTAGAGAGTGGGTTGTTGACCCAGCAATTGATGTTTTTGAGAACGCCAGAGCCAAGGTTTTGGACTTCACCGACTCAATTGGCCTCACCACTTTGGACGTCAACGACGACTTGAGAGAGTACTTGTCTAGAGTTGTTGCTTTGAACTATTTGGAGTTGATTGCTGAGGCTTCTTTCTTCCTCTACACCAACGTTCCAGTTGTTTCTGTCAAGAGCAACCCTTCGATCCACCAGGTCTTTAGAGATAACATTCCTATCTTGGACTCGTGCTCTTTGCCTTCTCCTGATGTGTCCGCTTTGTTTGAGTTCTCCGTTTTGTCCACTTTCGGCAATTGGGTCATCTACGCCGTGGTGGTTCCTTTGATCATCTCTTTCTACGTCAACTTCTCCAGAAGAGTTGTTGTGATCCTGGATGAAGATGACGAGGAGGAGGATATCTCGTTTGTTGTTAGACTTTACAGGTACGACCCATTCATCTTCGCCTTGTCGAAGGTGTTGGTCTACTACTTCATTCTTAAGAATGGTGCCTTGTCGTCGCTCGAATCTTACTCGAACTTCTTCCACTTCTTGAAGAACCACGCTGCCATCCAATTGGGTCTTTACCACCACTTCATCACTGGCTTGGGTAACTTCCCTATTGTCATTGGTCTTGCCAATGTGGCCATTGGACTTTACTCGCAATTTGAGGACTTCTAATCTGCTTAGCTCCTCACCTCTTCACTTCTCACATTGTGTTTGTCCTATCTTTCAAGTATACTGACTGTTTGTTTCGAGCAAACTTTTTTATAGTTTATCCCCACTGTCAACCTTTGATTTTTTACGTTGTCCTATAATACGCCATTATTATTTCCTATTTCCCTATCCCTGTAGTAATCAGTTACCTGACAGGCCACCTCGTGTCGACCTTCATCAAATCAAGATCCTCTGTAAGTTCGTCTGGATTAGCTGCTGCTGGTCCAACGAACTGCTTCATGATCTTAGCAACGAGAGCAGCCTCACTACGTTCCTTGCTAGGCTCTTCTCCAAGCATTGGCTTGGGTGCTGCCCTTCTGCCAGGTCTTCTTTTCGTTGTGGAGGCTGTACTGTCGGAAGCATTCGAATCAGAACCAGAAGTAAGCCTTTCATATAATGGACTCTGGAAGATTTGGTGTCTTGCGACTTTGCCCTTGAGAGCTTGATCTTTGGTATTCAATTTAGATGGTGCATCGCCAGTAACAAGCTTGAACTCTTCCTCTGTAGCCAATGGCATGTAATCATTCACCAGAGGCGAGTGCTCTCTATTGGTGTAAACCTTATTGAAGCTGGAGACGTTCACGTCAGGTGGATTTGATACCGTTGGCAATCCTCTGTCTTCGTTCATTGTAGCATTTCTGAACACCTGCTTGACGTCGCTGGAGAAGTCTTGGTCGACAAATGAGTTCATCAAGTTGGCACTTTCTTTGCTTCGCAAGTTCAAGATCTCTGGGTCCAGTCCATTCGACACGATACCAGCAAAGACCAGCTGCTGATGTTCAAGAAAGTATTTGAGCTTGCGTAGTTTGTTGATGACGATTCTGTTGAGCCCTTTATATGTGCTGTTGGATGATTGGTAAAACAAAAGAGCTGCCTTGAGTTTTTCATGGTTATGGTAAATTTTCAAACGAAGCAATTCATGATCACGCTCATTTTTCTTTTTCTAAAGTAATCTTCGAACTCATCGTCATCAACTGACATATTTTCATCATCGAGAGAAACTCTTGCGTTTTGAAGTGTACGCAAACGGTTTAGAAGTTGAAGCTTGCGAGCAAAATATAACTGGCGCCTATTCCGTTCGGTGAATCTGTTTAAGGCGTTAGTTGACTCTAAAAGATCTTTTCTTCTCTTATCTTTTGTGCCACCAGTGGCATGAACAACATCTTTACCATACTTCAAGAAGTTCTGACGTGGGGTGACATCAGAAGCACCTTCTGGAACATCTTCCTTAGACCATTCATGTGTCTTTGGATGCTGAACCTCAGTTCCTTCTGTGGTTTCATGTGCAACATTCAAATACTCATTGCGTAGGTCTGAATTAACAACAACAATATTCTCCCTATCCTTACCATAGATGTCAAAGACATCTGTGGTATCCACCTGATTAACATACGCCAAGTAGTCATCCTGGTCTTCGTCCAGCTCATTTTCACTCTTGACACCTTCTTCAGCCTCGGGATCCGATTCCTGTTGTCTCTGTTTCATCCATTTATCTAGCTTCTCGATATCGAAGCCCAAAGCCTCGGACTGACTTCTTATATCCACCATCGAGCCAGCAGCACTAGCCACTACCATATCTACTCTTGGTAAGTGTTCCAGTGCTGCTATCCATTCCTCGAAAACCTCCCCAGGCGTTAGTGGCGCCTTATGTGCTATTAATGGATATGGCATGTAATTAGGCGGTGGAAACGGTAGAGGAGGAATAACAGGCCAGATCGTCTGATGTTCCATTCCAAGTCTCTTATTATCTGCTGATTGAGGTGCATAAGGCGTAGGTGGAGACACAGAAGCAGTTGTCTGGTTTGGTACCGGTCTCAAGAGTGTATCATTCAAGTAGAAGTCTGGTCGAAGGAGTGGCACTGGAGGAAATATAAAAGGCACAGCAATGCCACCATCATTAGCAGGCAGCTCATTCGGTATTAATGGCTGTGCTGGAGGTGGAAACCTATGCATTATTTGATTAATCTGTGCTTTTCTCTGCACGGCTTCCTCATCCGAGTAGCTGTGGAGGTCTGAAAAAAAATCATGAGGACCGTAAGGAGGATATAAAACAGGCATTATCGTAGCCGGAACGCCATGTCTAAGCGGAGCATCTAGTGCTTTTTCTAGGTTGACTTGTGGCGGTGGAAGTGGAGCCATTGACTTTGGCTGCTGTTCAGGCTGGTCAGGCAGCTCTAGAGCAGGCCTTTTAAACACCCGGGCCAATTCCTCGGGCGTAGGCAACTGTTCTGGAAGAGGCCTCTTAAGGGACGACATGGCAGGAAGAACCTAAAAAAATTGCCGTTACTTGATCTTATGGATAAACCAAGCCCTTGGTTGGTGGTTACAGTGCGGTGGTGGTGGGTGCAAAAAGAGTTGGAGGTGGACAAAAAGTGCGAGAAAAAAGATGCAGTAGACTGGATGGACCGTTGGATGGTTGAAGGCTGGTGGGCAGTAAGTAAGTGCTGGGCGGCGCCGAAGGAGGCAAAATAAAGAGGGTAGTAGGTTGATACAGTAATTGGTATAAGGTTTTTGTTAATTGTTTTTCATTTTTGGGAGTTCCCGAATTTATGGCTGGGTATTTATATTTTGCAACTAATCGGTTGCGGCGCAGGCATGTTAAAAATGTGTGCACTTAGTGGAGTGGCTGGAGAATGTGGAAACAGAGGAAGAGGTAGAAAATGGGGAGAGTTGTGGAAAGAAAAAAAGATGAGTGGAATTGAACTAACGGGGTAAAGAGAAGGTATGGAGGTGAAAATAAGGGTTCTTTTTGGGAATAGGGGTGAAGTGGTTGGTGGTAAGCAAGTGGTAGAGATGATCCTGTCATCGCGACATTTGGTTGCAAAATGGATGCCATCCGAGGAAGGCCGGTTAGACGAGATGGGAAGTTTTTTATTATGTTCTGGGAGGTGTTATTATTGGGATGAAGTGTTTGTGTTATAGAAATACGGAGGTTACTGAACATAAATTAAAAAAAAAAGAGAAGTAGAAAAATTACCGAAATGAATATAAGGTTGGGGTGAATGTGTGGTTTAGTTGCAACTGATGGATGATATACGTTTTCAATATAAGTAGGCGTTGATTTTAAGTTTCATCCCAGGAAAAGTATTTTTGGATGTAATTGAAAATTCGAACAGTTCAGATTATATGAAGCGTTCCATTGTTACTAGCTATTAAACGTGGTTATCCTGAAGTATTACTTCCACACAGATACAATATGTGGTACTCAACTTCTAAAGTGAGTATTGAAACCTAGAACAGTCTTACAAGTCCTTCAAGTAACACATTATAGAGTAATTAAAATGAAATTTAACTCATTTTGTTCAACCAAGGCGACCGTTAAGGGTTGTCCCGGCCAATACTGGTCACCAAGGGCACATCTGAAAACACCATCAAAAAGCCTTATTCGAATCTCAAATTTTAAAACTGAAGAAAACCTCCCACCCATTTAAATTACAAAACCTACCCACCAAATCCCTCTCTTCAAATTGCCGTAGACGGCTCCTTACTGGCTCAAGTGCGCTAAATGGCTGCGAAAAGAGCCGTTTCACTACAATCCCCCTAGTAAACATCAGATGATACAATTTCCAGCATCAATCATAGTCCCAAAGGATACTTTCACCCAATAAGTCACAACCCGCCAATTTTAAGCCAGCATTCTACTGGCTCTGTTGCTTTGCCATGTATACTCCAGTACGCCTCGGTCTCATAGCAATGTCTCCACTCGCGGTATGTTTCACTACGTCCACAAAGAAGTACCTCCAGGAAGAGTAAAATAACCTAAATTACTTAGTTGAACTTTATAGTAGCTCCAAATAAAAATCCACCATTTTTTCACCCATATTTCCACGCCTGGGGTGGCATTTTGCCTAAGTAAGAAAGTGTCGTGCCCGACTCATCTCCGGTGTCTGGCGCCGCTACATCGTTCTGTTATCCTTATACAAAACACAAAGTGCAACACAAACTATCATCAAGACCCCTATTTTGTGGACAAACCCATCGCCGCTTAGTCAAATAAGCTCTGGAATATACTGATAAAGCGCGTTTGTGTCGTTGATTTGCCACACCTCGCTTTCTTCCGGCTTCCAAAGTTCAGTTTTTAAATCTTGTCTGACCTTGTCAATTTAAGATCCACAGGGGAAAGCTCAGCTCTGCCATCACAGAAACTTCTGGAGACAAATATATCCTGCGGCTGGCGTCATTGATTATTTTCATTGTCCTCAATTGACCAGCTCCCTGCCACATTACGACCATACGTCCCATTCTTAGAACACGGTTGTTGATCACCGTCCCAATACTATCCAAACCAAGATCTTGCAATCATGCCTCCTCGGAAAGCTGCCAAGACCGAGTTTGAACCGAAGTCGATGGTTTTGTCAAAGATGACAGGCTTCCCAGCCTGGCCTTCCTTCGTTATGCCTCCCGATATGATCCCAGCTGCTATCATGAAGGCCAAAAAGAAGACAACAAACACGTGTGTTATCTTTATACCTGATGGTGACTTCAACTGGATGAATGAGAAGGGCTTAGAGGTGCTAACACCTGCCAAACTTGAAACCTACTTGTCGAAAGTGCCCAAGGATAAGCTTAAGAACAAATCCAAGAAGAAAACAGGCCGCACGAATAACGTTGCTGAGGCGTACATTGCGGCGAAAGGCTTACAGTTTGATGAATTCATGGAAGAGCTTGCTGCCGTGAATAAGGGCGTTGCAGGCGAAAATGACGAAGATGAAGACGAAGAAGAGGAAGAAGTGGATGAAAATGGAGACGATGCTAACGATACCAACGATGCAAATGCGAATGAAGAAGGTGCTGAGATAGAAAATGAAGAGTCCGATTCAGAGGCAAAATCCAAGCCATTACCAAAAACCCGCAGAAGAGGAGGGTTGAGAAACGCCAGTAACAACTCGCGTAACGGCAATGGCGTCGCTCAAAGTACTCTGGAAGAGGACGGGAATGAGGATGAGATTGAGGACGAGTCTGATAGCTCACGATCTCGAAAAAGAACACGCCGTGGCTCTGCTTCTGCCACCAAGAAACGTGTTGTATCCAATTCATCTGTTAACGAGGAGACAAACGGGAGCGGGAATGGCAAGGGCCGTTCAGCGTCACCCAAACCTATCGCTGAAAAAGATAGACAGCATCAGTTGTGGTTGTGCCGGATCAAACTACAACGATCTCTTATTCAAAGAAATCAACCCGCCACTCCCAAGGATCCCAAGCTGTTCCCACCACCTACTGTTGAGGAATTGCTGGTTGCTAGGTTGATATTGCATCGTCTTGCCGACTTTCCATTGAATGTGGAGCTTTTGCGTGAGACCAAGATCCATAAGGTGCTCAAGTGCATCCTTAAGGACGAAGATTTGGCATACGACGAAAGTTTCAAGTTACATGAAAAGTGTAATGAGCTCTTGGATAAATGGGCAGACATGATTGAAAGTCTCAAGCTTGAGAAACAGGCAAAATACGAATCCCGCTTGAGCAGCCAGGCGCCAGAAGATCCCGAGACCAGCAAGAAATTGCTCAAGGGTGAAAGTGCCGAAAAGTTGTAAACCTAACCGACGAGCACACGCCATTAGATTCAACCTCGCATTCCCAAAACTTGTCTACTTCAGTTCTCAAGAAGCCTTTTTTTTCTTCTCCCAAATGTACTATATTGTGGCATGTTGGATAGAATCCTATCAAAGTCAAGTCCAGAAGGAAACCCCCAAAAAAAGCTCCACATCGCCACGACTTAAATAACATGCAAGATGCCTTTGGCCATGGCAGCGCTTGCCCCTAATGATCACCGACAAAAGCAACAGGCCAATGTATCGACCTATAATGTATAACAAAAAAAAAAAAAGAAAATGTGCTTCACTACTATATTTTGCAGCCAAACCAACTAACTGCACCAACAGCCCCAAGCGTAAGGCTGAACTGCATGGCAGACAGGCCGTCGTCGTGTTCCGAGTCAACTGAAATTCCTGCACGTGACCAGCCGCCACCCACCGCCTCATCGTCTTCGGCCTTCCAGCGGCTTCATACCCAAACCCTAAACTGCCGCAGTTTCGGCATGGTGCTGACGCTTACGATCAAGGTAATTGGCAGTGTAGCGTATACGGTACTGCAGGCAAGCCACGCTATTGGCGTTTTTCTCATCTGCCCCAGAAAAGTACAGGAATTAGTGGTTCGCGAACGCTGTCTATGAGTCGCTCAGATTCGATGGCCGGGTAACAGGGGAAACGAAATTTGCCATTAATCACAATTGAGCAGCGAAAAGAAGACAAACAAAAGCAAAGACATCTCAATACTTTAAGAGCCAAAAGACGATATTTTTAACGACCTCTCAATTCCTTGCAAGTCTAAAGGATCCTTGAAATTATCCATCCACAGAATAGGCAAGCTTTCGCACCCAGGGTTCCCTTTTTTCGGTGGGCATCCAACGACTGCGGAAAAAAAAAAAAAATACATCCCATTAGAATTTCTTCTTCTTTCTCTTTTCCATCACATATTCAGAAATAAAAAATGGCTGACGAAGAAGTATGTAAAAAAGCAAATTAACGCATTGGCAACTTTGGACGTTTCAGATCCACCTAAATGAAACGGGAAACCCGAGTTTCGGAACGTCGATTCGGTGGAAAACCTGGGGGACACCAAATCAATCAAGAAGAGCCAATGAGACTGGTGGAGACATAAGCCAGCGAAGAAACAACGCTTTTGCAAACATTATACTAACATAAACAGCACGTCTTTGAGACCGCTGATGCTGGTGCCGCTTTGACCTTCCCAATGCAGTGTTCTGCTTTGAGAAAGAACGGTCACGTCGTCATCAAGGGTAGACCTTGTAAGATTGTCGACATGTCCACCTCCAAGACCGGTAAGCACGGTCACGCCAAGGTCCACTTGGTCGCCATTGACATTTTCACTGGTAAGAAGTTGGAGGACTTGTCTCCATCTACCCACAACATGGAGGTTCCAAACGTCAGCAGACAAGACTTCCAGTTGTTGGACATTGACGACGGTTTCTTGTCTTTGATGACCACCGACGGTGACACCAAGGATGACGTCAAGGTCCCAGAGGGTGAGATTGGTGACAAGATCCAGTCTGACTTCGACGATGGTAAGGACTTGATCATCTCTGTCATCTCCGCCATGGGTGAGGAGGCTGCCATCTCCCACAAGGAGGCTCCAAAGGGCGCTTAAGTGTACAGACAAATATATAAATTTGCAAATTAGCAAGCCAAGTTTGATGTGTAGAAGTGTAGCGGTGAGGATGGGCCCATGGTGTTGACGAAGACGCGCCTGGAGCAATCAACACTGGGTGTGATGGAAGAGGTACAACAGCAGTTGACAGAAGGAAGGGTGCTGGGGTATCTGAAGCTTTCTTGGATTCTTTAGCTTCGTTTGATGGCTTTGAACGATGAGCCACATAGCTGTAAACGAACCTACGATGGAAAACACCGAGGACGGAAGATGCCCACGGCGTCTACAGCCGAGTACTATCGATAAAAAGAACGTCTTTTTTGACCCATTCGGCTCTTTGGATCTGTTTGAATAGTACGGAAAGTCTCCTAACCAGTACAATGCCTTGAAGGCGGTCTACAAAGGCTACAACGGCTAGAGGCAGCTAATTCTTACTAGCTTCAGGTCAGAGGTTTCCCATTGACAAGTATACTATTGGATACACTAACATCGTTTGAAAGCTCTTTAGATTGAAGCAACTAGGAGTCTTTTAACCTGAGTAGGTAACTGTGCACAAGAGGACTACTAAAGATACCCACACCTCCAATGCCACCAGCCTTTCAACGATGCCACCACTCTGTGCCCCAAAGTGACCAGCAAATGAACCCTTTCAGTCACCTCGACTTACCCCAATTACCTAATATCCTTCTCCTTCTTTTCTGAACCATACTTGTATCCACTGACTGAGTGGACCACCAACATCTCTACACATCCAATTGTACTACCACCTCCTCCCATAAACCAACACCATATCACTACGTATCTCATCCAACCATTCCCTAAACCTCCACTCACCTCCAGCCAATTACTCCTTACCTTCACCTTCCAATGTATCCCTCCCAGTCCACCCTGCCTGCCACTTCGGACTCTTCCACCCCGCGCTTAGTCGAAAACCTCGACAATGTGTCAAACCAGAGGGAGGTAAAAGCACCAGAGAACAAATAAAAGCAACCCCAAAGCAACAAAAAGCAACTCCAAAGCAACCTAAACGAACACCTACACACCAACCCATCAAAACCCCCATTCACCGTTTACCAGCCCCTTTTCTTTGCTCAGCTTGCGGAATCTCCAGTTCCTTTTGGCACTTCGCCATGAGGCTTTTCGCAGCCATTCCCCTAGCGGCAGTAAGCACCCCACCAAGCTATTTTCGGGTTTTCCTGGGGTTCGGGTATTGCCGTGATGGAGAAGTTTGCCCCACAATTTGATGAATCAACGGCTGCAACGGCAGTTTTCGATTTGGAAATGTCGTTCTGGAGACCACTTATTCCCTGACTAGTTAACCTGAGCTGCCTGAGGCTGAAGACTTAAATTACTTGCTGGGATCTGGGGTAACTGGCGCGACAAATGTCGCGCGATTGCAAAAATGTCGTCCCTTGGTCACCTACCAAAGGCCCACACAGTTGGACCTAAACGACAAGATAGACAAATTTTAAGAGTACCACTGTGATCTCCCAGACCACCTCTCTCCAACGGTACAACTTTTATCCTTCAAACCCCCCTCCAAGTCCGTTTCACTCGAGGGTTGCTGAGGCAGCCACGACATTGTCGCGCCTGCCATGTGTCTCAGATAATACCCTACCCTCCTATTTCCAGCACCTCCCCCACCACGCCAAACCAAGAATTTTCTAAATAATATATATATAATTATCCTGATTTCTCGTACTTCATCTTCTGCCTCTTCTTTTCCGAATCTTCCCTAAAACCCACCTCCTTGCCCTCATTCCAAATCACCAACCCTCTTTCCCTCCTTATCTATCTACCTCAATTTACTATCCAGGGGCCGCACCAATCCACCTTCATCAAACCATCACGCCGTGCGAAACCCGGGAAACTGTTCAGGACCTACTCTTTCTTTCCCCACAGAAAACCGTTTTTCTAGCCTGTTTAGTGTGGAAAGGAGCTGTTTTTGCCTTGATCTTTTTCGTTTACGACTGCTTCAGGCCTGTGTTGGTTTAATCTTCCTTTCCTGATCTTCACGTCACCATTATTTAAAAGAAGAGGCCATCCCTAGCTTTCGCTTTTTGAGAGCCATCCCATTTTTTTTTTTCAGTTCTTCAACAAGTCGAAATCCAACCTGTTTTGAACTTTGTTTTGGCTCGTTTCTGGCCTTAAAGATCATTTTCCTTTGGCCCTTTTTGCCGCCATCCAGTCTTTTCAATCCTACGTCGTGCCGGGGTGCCTGAATCACCCACGGCCTTTTACTTCGTGAAATATCCACTTTCCGCTTAAATCATGTCTAACCTGATCCATAGCTCGGACTTTGCCTCCCACGTCTCGTCCATGGCTACCGCCCTGACAACTGCTGAACCTACCGAGGGTGGTCCCAATACGTCCTCGTCGTTTGTGGGCAATACGCCGTCTACAGTGCTTTTCTTTTTGGCCATGTCAGTTGGTGTGGCTATAGCATTTGTGTTTGTGTTTTTCACCATGCGTTACTTCGTACGGTCCCGTTACGGGCTTCACATTTACCCTGTGGCACATCATGGCATGATGTTCACTGCCAACGTGGGTCCCGATCGTGTGGACTTATCTCATTCTCCTTCCGATAGAGAGCTTGACTGGTACTTAAATTACCTACGAAACAACCACTTCTTTAGGGACGACTTCTTTGAGCGCCGCTACCTCTCGGCAGTAGAGGGGCTAGACGCTATGGCTGCCAGTCGTCGTAGACGGCGCCGCAGAAGAGGTCGGTACTCTAAGATGAAGAAACTCACAGTGGCTCAAGTCGACCGTCTTTTCCCTAAGACCTCGTATGCGGAGTGGCTTCATGCTGGCGATACGGAAGACGACATTACGTCTGTTCGTATGGACGCAGATGGTGAGCCTGAGAAAGTAGCTGCAACTACGCTTGAGTCTGAACAAGGTGACTTTGAGGTGATTGAGCTTCGGAGATTATCTTCAGCTTCCCCTGTGGAACCAGCTCACCCAGACATAGACGCTACTTCGCTGGCGGCTACTTCAAATGCCAAAGGTGAGCTCCATTTTGACTCTGGAAGTTGCGCCATTTGTCTCGAGACATACGAGCACGACGACGTCGTCAGAGGTCTAATATGTGGGCACGTCTTCCACGCAGAGTGTGTGGACCCTTGGCTAACAAGACGCAGAGCCTGCTGCCCAATCTGCAAAAGGGATTATTACAAGGAGAATTCCAGAAATACCGCCCATAATAATATCACTGAGCTGCCGCCAGCTGAAACTGATCAGGTTGCTAGAAGAGGATCTAGTACTGGTCAAGAACCCACAGAGGTTGGCGCCAGTGATGAACACAGACTGGAAGATCCTTCGCAGCCACAAGAAGTTGATTTAGCCGAGACTCCTACAACGACTAACAACCAAGACAATGAAACAACCACCAACAACAGTCATCTTGACGATGACTTTGCCATCAACTATGATTTACTTCGAAACGATCCTAATCTTAGGGCTCTTCTCAATGAGCTTATTCCGCTCTCCGAACGAGCCAACGCTATCTTGCTGGGACAAGAAACGCTCGATCTCGAATCTGCCGCCCGTAACACTGCCAATAAGAAATACCTGCGCTGCTGGAAGCGTGTATTCTGGAGGCTTATGGGTATCAGCAAAGAGGATATGTTTAACTGGGCCGTCATCTCTCTTTATTCAAGAGAACAGGCCCAGCAGGCTGAAGAAGGCAGAGACGACGTCACAGAGGATTTTCGTGTACAGCATTTACCCCATGTGGATTCGAGGGCTCAACAAGAAACAGCACCAGAAGAACCACAAATGGAACAAGTGAATTCTGTTCTGGCCCCTGAAGCTACCACTGATGTTACACCCAGACGCAGTTCCCTGGAGAGTGGACCTAGCATCTACCACAATGCTGATGAAGACAATGCAAATGCAGAAGATCTTGCCGAGGCAACACGAGAAGTAGTGGAAAGGAGAGTGTGAAGAAACTGACCTAGCGATGCCATCGGTTGACGGAAGTGTTACCGCATCGGGAGTTGATCTCGGTGATCTGACTGCGGGTGTGCCACTGCTACCCACACATGAAAATCCTATTCCTGTGGCGAAACATCAAAACGTTAAAACTCATCGACAGTGAAAGAGATATCTTGTAATTATGAATTAATATCGCATCTACGAACCCTTTATCTTCGGATACTTGCCTCCATCACCAGGCCTCCATCTCTAAGAAGTGTAGCTACTGCGCGAAAAAAGTTCACATTTTAGTAAAAAATTTTCTGAATTTTTCAGGTAATCAGATACAACTAACCATCATGCGTACGTACAAACCGTCCAGGGAGCTCCAAATAGGGCATTTAAAGCGGCCCATTCAATTCTACAGCTCGATTTACCCCTTAGCTGGAAGCTCCACACCCTCAGATACCTCAAATTACTAACAAACAAGCACCAAAGAAGAATGTTAGGAAGATGGACCTTGGGTCCTTTTTAAACGACGAGTCCGTTGGAGGCGGCTCCTGGGCTGACGCTGAGGTCGACATGTCCTCTATCGGTGTCAATGTGGGCGGCTCCGGTGCTGCCCCAGTCCAGAGAAGCACCGATTTCTCTGAGCAGTATGCCAGAAGAGATAGAGAGGAGGTCCCTATCCCAGATGCTCCTCCTTACAAGGCTCGTGTTGGTAACTTGCCTTACGATGCCACTGAGGGTGCTTTGACCCGTTTCTTCGAGGACAGATTGCAGGCCAGAGATATTGTTACCGAAGTGAAGTTGCCAATGGATAACATGACCGGCAAGCCTAAGGGTTTCGCTTTCGTGACTTTCACCGAGAGAGCTGCTTTGGAGGAAGCTTTGAACTTGACCATGTCTGAGTTCAACGGTAGAAAGATGTACGTCAACGTTGCCGCTCCGCAGAAGACCGATGTGTTTGACTTGGACTGGAGATCTGCCAGAGGATCTGGCCAAGCCGGCGGTAGAAGAGACAGAGAAAGAGGAGAGGAGGTCGAGTTGGACTGGGGTTCTGCCAGATCTTCTGGTCCACCACCAGGTGCCGGTAGAGACAGAGGTCCAAGAGGCCCAAGAAGAGAAGACCCAGATTTGGACTGGGGTGCCGCCAGATCTGCCTCTGGTGGCTTGCCTCCAAGAGAGCCAAGAGAGAGAAGACCAAGACCAGATGAGCCAGATTTGGATTGGGGTAGCGCCAGAAACGCTGGTGGTCCATTGCCTCCAAGAGAGAGAAAGCCAAGAAGAGAGGAGCCAGACTTGGACTGGGGTTCTGCTCGTGCCGGTTCCGGCCCATTGCCTCCACGTGAAAGACTGAACAGAAAGCCAAAGGAGGACAACTTCGACTGGAGCTCTGCCAGAGGCAGCGGATTGCAGCTGCAGAAGAAGGAAGAGAAGGAGTTTGACTGGAAGAGAGGCCAGAAGTTGGAGCCACGTAAGAAGGAGACCGCCGCTCCAAACAAGAAGAAGACCGACGAACAGCCATCCGGTCCTCAGAAGTCTTTGTACGACGTTTTGTCTTTGGACGATGACGAGGATGACGAAGAGGAGGAGAAGACCCAGGAAACGGGACTCGAGCAGAAGGTTGCCGACGTGAAGTTGACCGAAGACAAGACCGAGCAGAAGGAAGGCGGCGCTTGGAACGTTGTGGGCAAGTAATGAAAAGAGCTGGAACACGGCCACACTGTATATTATGACTGCTTTACATGGGGAGCTATAGACCACCTTGTTTAACAATACAATACATATCTGGAAAAGAAAGTAGGGATGATTTGGATTAGTTGGAGTGGGAATGCTGATTGCTTCTACGAGAGTGTACCATTCTCAGCCAGAGAAACACTGAAAAGTTGACTTCCTTCCCCTCCAATTGGCCCAACAAACGTCTTTAGAAACCAGTTAAGCAAAAAGTCTCTTGCAACCATCCAATTATAGATTTTCACTCAATTGGCTATATACTACTGCTCTCCTTATACATTTCGCAGCCATTAACTAGCACTACAATCTATAAGTAACAAGTCTTCACTCTACAGACGAACACTAGAAAGCCATTAATCATATAACCAAATTCTTTGAACCCAAAAGACTCTTATTCAAATTCATCTCTTTCCAAAACACATACCCTTCACATTCCGTCTCTGGGTGGCTTACTTAGCTTTCTCGCACCTTTGTACAACCTCTAACAATCTCAACTACTACTACTTATCCCAAAGATGACCGAGCCCAAACCAGATGGCTTGGACAGCTACTACCTTATAGACAACAATGGTACGTGAATTCAGCTTTTCTTAAACATCAGCTTTTACTAACATCCAGCGAAATATACCCTGCCGAGTCCTTCGCCTCTAGATAACCTTCTCAAGTTATACGGGCTAGAACCTATAGCGAAATCGCTTGAACGTACGAAATCAGATGGTTCAAAGGGCGTGAAGCTACGCAAGTCTTATAAGAATCATATCCAAGACCTTCCAGGAAAGCATCAGATCCCTCCAGCAAAGGCTGTTCCAGCAGCGCTTTTGGACCCTAACTTGAGCCAGCAGCCAGACCTTATCCGTGAACTCGACGCCGAATTGTTGAATCACGCCTTGAAGTTCGAGAAAACGCCTGTAAATGGTATTCCAGGGTTTAATCCCTCTGACTTGGCTATCAGCGACCAGCTGACTTTAATGAGAGGTGACGATATGAGTGAGAACGATGAGACAAAGAGAAAGAGAAAGAAGAAGCAGGCTACCAATGAGGCTAAGAGACAACATGTCTAGGATCTTTCGTAATGTTTAATAAATTATTTAATGGCTGGACGGAATCTGTGTATGTTGATTGGAACTCTCCTTGACAACATAGTATGTATCCTTCTTCCGGTTGCGGCCGCTAGTCTTCAACATATTCTTCAAAAGCCGGCCGCTATGCGATAAAAGTGACTTAATCAACATCTTCTTCATTAAGTCCCCGATGTCGAGCATCGACACGAGCTCCTTTTCAACGTGGAACCCTGGAAGCTCGAGCATAAAGTCGGTGACATTCAACAACCTCCACAATCCTGACTTAAGCTTCAACGATATCATCACGTCGAAAGGCCTAAAGTTCATATTGGTGACACTGAAATACTTCTTGGACCTTTCAATCATTCTCGCCACATCTTCTCCAAAATCTCCGTCGTCACCACTTGAGAAAGAGGACTCCTTCAACGAGCCCTTCTTTTTAACCGTCTTATTTTGTGTACGAGAATCAAATGTCTTCAGCTCTCGATTCGAAATAACAGTAGTGCTTGCTAGCGAACCACTGTCTGATAAATCGCCATCATCTTCATCTTCTCCAGAACCGTCCGCAGAATTCTTCTTCTTCTTCTTTTTCTTGTTCTTCTTAGACTTTTCACCGTTACCAGGCTTGTCAGCCTCATCGATATCCTTCAAACCATCGTTCATTCTGATAAGCACACTGTTCTCAATTTCGTCCTCCTTGTCAGTTTGGAATATAAATTGCATCAACTGGACTCCAGTGATTTCATCAAATCTGATCTTCAAGGGCTTGGAATTGATTTCGAAGTTCTCAATGATTTTGATACCTCCAACAGGTTTTTGCATCGACCAGTCAACAAGTATAAGGTTCTCGTCGCCAGGTGCGTACACCGACTCGACGAACCTCTTGTAAGGAGCACCCTTCACCAAATTATTACCTTGAATATTCTTGATCTGAATTCTATTATCGTTCGAGCCATCTTCCATTATGACTCGTTTGCATGTACCACCTTCAATAGCCAAGTCCAAAATAGGCTTGCGGTCATCTTGCAACATATGAAGCACCACCTCATCCGTTCCAATGATCCAGTCAGCGACGGTCAGTTTGGATGAGTCGGAAAATGCGTCTCGCATTAGGAGTGCCTCCACGGTGAATAGAATCTCAAAGTTTGTATCATCAATCTCTGAATTAAGGAATAAGAACAGGTTTAATTCCTCATTATCAAGATGTTCATGCCTGTAGCCGTATCCCTTCAGTAACACCTTAAGGGTTAACATATAGCTGTGAAGCTTTGTCAACCTATCATGCATGGCTTTGTAATCCAGGAATTCAGTCTGGAAATTAAGCTTCAGTAGCTTATCTTTCAACTGGCTAGTGATTGGATCAGAATAATGGAACAAGTTGAGGGCAGTGGCATAAAGGGCGAGATACTGCTTTGAAGTCGAAGTGATACTGACCCTTGGTATGTCCACCCGGAGCTTATTCTTTGCTGAAGAAGCCAGCTCACCAAGCGTCTCAATCTGCGAGCGGTTATCATCATCATTATCTTGATGTTCCATTTCACTCGCCAGGGCGTTCACTTTGTCGTAAGTGACCATCACTGACATACGTTCAATCGGCATAAGCGTTGGATCAATATGAGCGTTGTCTCTGCATGTTTCAATACCCAACCATGGAGGCCAGTTTGATTTGCTTCCCCATGGTTTCACATCAAGAATTGGATTCCAATGATCGACATCCTTCTTCTCAAGAACGGTGACGCTAGCATCATGAAGTAACACACCATATCTCTTCTCAGGAACGGTAGTATTAATAATTAAGGGGTTATCACTCTTTGGAAGAACAGACACTATCTTCAGCTCCAATAATGGAGCAGAAACGATGGAAACGGTATCAATAACTTGCTCGGTGTGGAACTGTATTTGAACGCCGATCACCTCGATCTTAAAGTCTTCAGCAATACGCTCATCGCCAGTTATCTCCCTCAATATAGCATCAAAATTGTTAAGACGTTCCTGGGAACTTCCTACCTTCATCAGAGTATGACTGAGCTTTCTGCCTCTTGAATGAGTATCATAAATCGATGATGATGCCACAGATAAACGATCCGACTGATTATCCTGCTTATTGACAAGTCCTTCAAGCATACTGACAAACTCATAGGATAGGAACTTGCGGGCTTTTGAATTGATCTCGGCAAAAAGCAAATATTTGGTGAAGATATCACGCACTTTGACGTTCCACTTGAACAACATCGAAGTAATCAAGAACCGATTATGGAAATGCTCCTTCAACTTAGGCACACTCTGGGTACTTTCTCTTCTTGAACTTCTTTCTCTCTCGTCTTCAAACTTTCTCACGTAAAGCTTCAAGGAGTTGATTCTTCTTTCGAGATCCACACCGCCCTGGCGGAGGTAGATTTCTTCAAGGTCTGCTTGCCTTCGCTTCGCAACACTGATTTGGGCGCTGTGAATATCCCCAGTGTTTAATTTGCAATCGTGTGACTTCTCAGCGCTATCATTGTTTCCACCAGTCATGTCCGTAGTGTCCCTGATATAAGCGAACCTCTCCGAATAAGCCATTGGGGTAACCTCAACCAGTTTGAATGCCTCATGACTATTGGACTTGAATGCTTCATGGAAATCTCTAGGGTCAAACCACTGCTTATTGTCGTCAAAAATCTTAAGCTTGCACTTTTCCCTCGACAGCTTCTCGCCAACTGAGTACGTGTCTCTATAGATCTTTGCAAGAACCACTCGCATATCGATTTCTGAAAGACTAACTTCACCAAGTTTCATGATCATCTTAAGTGTCTTGATCTCTTTGCCTGAAGGCCTGTGCAATGAAATACGTTCTTCCTTTTGCTGATGCAAGTCGACAACAAAATCTTTGACTCTAGCTCTCAAACCAAAACAATCAATATAGTCGTCATCCTGTCCAAAATACTCCTCTCTGTAGATATGACTGATGAAAAGATTTCTGATCTGGAACAAAAACTTATTAGTGAAAAGATGCTGTGAGAACTTAGGACTGGCCTTCTTTTCTCCAAAAACAATACCCTTTCTAATAGGAAGCATCATGTTACCTTGGAACATTTTCCACCACTTGAAGAATATATCAAAGCCTCCAGGACTCAAATGAATCGTGTTATAACTGTCTTCGGTATGCGCAGCTAAAGACATCGACATATGGAGCTTCGTGCTTCTGAATCCTTTGTAAGTATCATGATTCTCTGAAGTAAACTCCGGATTAAATGGCACAATGTCATAATGAGGAATACAATCTTCGGTGACACCACCATCAACAGCCTGACGTTGTAAAAGGAAACCCACCACATATCTGATTCCACCACTTAATTCAATTGCCATCTTTTCTTTGATGTTGATATCAGGGTTAGTGGCATTCTCAGCAGTAGAATGAGGAGGTGTTCTGATCAAATAATAAGCATGAACAGTGTTTGTCATCTTATGGAAGTCAGGGAGGAACACGGAATCGGAACTGTCTCTCGTCCATGCCATAAGTGGAGCAGCAAGATAGTTTGGAATGTACCAAGACACTCTTTGTGCCAGAATGTCGAAGAACTTGAGTGAGTTGTCTTCATGGTTAATTCTCCAAATGACATGGTCCTGGAAGGACAAAATAAAACCAGATGATTTAGGGAAAAGATCATATGGATCCCTTCCTCCCTTAAAAGCGACCTCAACTTGGGTAGAACCTTCAGCACGAATTGAGAATTTACCATGGAGAAGCATTCTCATCTTATCCCAGAAACCAAGTTTGTTGGATGGATCGACAGGAGGCTTGGAGAATGAATCAAAATTAAGCATAGCTTGTTGGATACCAAATTGGTATGCCTGACCCCAAACAAAACGACAAGGACCATTAGAATCAAACTTCACATCCAAATCGGTGAACACCTTCACTGTGGTGAGCGATTTGTTTATAGTGAGATGGTCGTACTTGTGAAGATCATCATCAGGATTCTCCGACGGTTCACGCAACTGGACCTCCATTTGTCTCAAATGCTCCTTCTCTAGACAGAGAGCCTCTCCAATAACCAAGTGACCCTTCATCATAAGAGCTCTTCCCCTGCCAACTTCATCTTTAGCTCTTGGCAAATGAAGCAAGGGCAATGGATAATCTCTCAAGTGAATTCTAAGCTCGTTGACACACATGTCGATATGCGTAGGGACCATAAGATTGTAGCGAGTATCAGTAGGTACTCCTTGGCCAACATTGTAAATGTACTGTGGAAGCTCTTCCAACGGGAACTCTGGAGATGTTATGAGAATATCAAAGTCAGCCATAACAATCTTCAACAAAGGTGGGGCTATGAAATACCCGAGAACCTTATGATTATCCAGCGCCGGGAGATCAAGCTCATTACCAACAATGTACCTACCATGTTCTGTCAATTCAGATGCCATAGCTGCCTTATAAGCGTTGACCTTTCTTATCCACAGATCGGAAATTGCAACACGCATTTGATCAAGACGAACATCGAACTCAGCTTCGCTTAAGTTTTCCTGCTTGACCTTTTCTTCAAATGCTGAGAGCATATCCATTCGTTTCCTTTGCTCCACCAAACCCAACTGGAAGTGCATTCCTAGATCAGCTTCAAATGGGTCGTCCTCCATCAAGTAACTTAAGTTGGTTGACTTGAAACGAATGTTAGGTACCTTGAGCGGTAAAGATTCATTAGGGAAGACCACAGTAGACTTTTCTGATGACTTGAGACATTTCACAAGGTGCTTGATGATCTTGACAAAAATAGATATATTGTCGAAAAGCTTGTAGACAACAAATCCATGGGGCTGGAAGAAGCGTACATGTGAAGAGAAAATGGAGATTTTCTCTGACTCCTGAGGATCATTGAGCTTCACATTTATCGAATCAACACAACCAAGCCTACTCCACATGCCTTTGAATTGAGGAGAATCAGCCAAGAGTCGCAAGAAGTATATGTTGATATTCAAAACGTTCTGCCTGCTGATGACACTAAAGTCGAAGGCCTGTAAACGTAACTTGAATTCATCAGAAAGCTTGGCAATATAGTTCATCTTTTTGAGATTCAATTGGAAGGTTATTGCCTTTGCTCCTTCAGCGACGCTTCCGCGCCGTTCATGTCTTTCGAACTTCTCCAAATCCTTGTTGATTTCAGATCTCATGTTCTTCACAGGTATGATAACAGTCTGCAAGATCAAATGGATCAGACCGAGAATGGTAAATACCTTCCTTCTGTCAATGGTACCCGTAATTTCGTTCAAGTTTGTATCAACTACCATCTCATTCCCATCTTCTTTCCTCACCGCCGATAGCGAGGCCTCAACATTATCAAGTAGAAGTAATGGAACGTCCTTAGCATTCCTCTTCTTTGCATTCAATTGGAAATTTTTAAGACATGACAGTATCTTCCAATACAACAGGTTTTGTTCTTCAAACGCCAAAGTTTCCAGAGAGTCAGAGCTGCTGTTTTCCTGAATGGTATTGATGTCTGGGGCGTGGTCATTATTGCTAATGCTAACGCAATGATGTTCGATCTTGAGCTCGATGACTTGATCCGTGTCAGACATTAATGTTTCGGACTTTTGGGAGAGTTCGGCAATCAACTCAGGTGGCAAGAGGGGCGAAGTTGAACCAAGAGTAGCCTTAAGTCCTTTGAGCTCAACATCAGCAGAGACAAACCACGACGGCAAAGTTCGATAAAGCTTGTCCATCGATGATGACTTTTCTGCTGGGCCATGATGGTGAATATCTGAAGGTTCACTACCGAAATCTTCAACTAAACGCTTATTGAAGAACTGATTCACCGAACCATTGCGTAAAGTATCGAAACTCTTCTTGGTCATGCTTGAGGCAATTTCGTTTATGCCATTCAAAACATCAGGCTTGGCCAAGTTAACAAAAGCATTTTCAGCCAAGGCAGAAACCTTGAAACGAAGATTCTTAAGAACATGAAATTGAAGCTCCGCATTATTGCAACCAACGACCTCTTCACTCAACCTTGGGTTTTCATCACCATCAGGGACATCAATCTTTCGTGAATACTTGAGACATGGATGGAGGACATGGCATCTTGCATCGTAATCGTTGTTGGCCGTTGTGAGCAAGTGGAAGTACATAAGGGAATAAGAGATGTCAATAAGCTTGACTTCTGTTTCATCCAAGCGAATCACATATTGCGGCTGCTCCACAGCACATTTGACACCAATTTGAGGATAGTACTCATTAAGCAAGCTCACAGCTTTATCAAGAAGAGTTGTTGGTGGAGCGTCAGACGTCTTATAAGGGCCATCAAACTTATGAGCGACAGGAGTATCAGGAGATGATTCTGGGCGATGGCTTGAAAATTCCCCGTTGGAATCTTCACCATCAGTGTTGGACGCTGTAGGCGACTGGGAAGATGGTGATTGAGAAGACAGTGCTTTGGAGGCCAGGTGCGCTCTGTCCCTTTTCAACTTTCGAAGAATCAACACCTTCTTCGCTAACACACGGTTGTAAGAAAGTAATGCAATCTGATCGACGCTAAGGTCAAGAATAGGGTTACTAATGGATGAATAGAATTCCATAGAGCAGTCCCTGAAGCCCAAACCTCTGGCCAAATGATCGAGGAAGTTTGATTTGAATGTAAAACTGAGATTAGGAACATTAAGAAATTCATCAACATCAGAATGCCAAAGCTTTGAAACTTCATCAAACCTGCGAGTAACAAAGTACAGCTGGAATAATACAATGGAAGCTGTCAAGTGCAAGGGGCGATCACGCTTGCTATTAAACAAAGCCATAAAGCCGGCCGCTTTGTCAGTAAGGTGAGAAGCTTGAATAGCCATTGACTTGACAGACACGGAAAATGATGATGGAGGGTCAATATGGGAGAAGTACTCGTCCAAATCGCATGTAGACGAAGTAGGTATGCAAGGTATTCCCAATATACGGGAGTTACAGATGTTGAGGGAGATTTCCTTTATCGTCAGGGAAACTCTTTGATGGGTAAGGGTAAGTTTGTCAAGAAGCCTTTGAAGCTTTTCTTCCCTGGATCTGGTGTCCTCTTTGTTGGATGAGGATGAAGGGGTGTCATGATCGTCTTGTTCTTGGAATAAGTGTCTTAGGATTTGGAAAGCACCAATTTCCAGGTTATCCAAGTATAATTGAACAATGGTGTTATTAATGATTCCGCTGGAAGTGTCGACAATGGTCTTGGTCATGATGTTGAATGTTCCAATGGATAATGGAGGCACTTTGGAGGAGGCCAGCTTCGGCAGAGACTCAATGCCATAGCCAGCCATATCAAAAAGAAGATTAAGGTAGTCCTTTCTGTGGGCGGCCTTCTCTTTCTTCAGCGTCAAGATAATGTTTTCAAGATCCACCACATCTCGAGAAAGGATCAACTTCGATGACTTGAGCTCGAGTATTATAGTAGGAAGGTGCCAAAGGATGAAACGGAAAAGCCACCTTAGGCGGCTAGGAAGGATGGATATAGGTTCTGGAGCGTCACATGTGGAATCGCTGGAATCTTTCGGTTTTCTCGGAGACAGTGTCTTTGGACCTTTGCTCGGGAGGATTTCAACCCGTAAGTCAGTGACTATAATTCGTTTGGAGTTGCCCCAAAGGCGCAAACGAACGGAGGTGGCATACACATTAACATGCTTCAGTTCAAAGTAAAGATAGTTCAAGGAAATACCATTATTGATCGAAACGTAGCCCAACCAGCCTCCGGTAAGCTTGTATACTAGGAGCCAAACAGCAACCCAGCAGCCTACAACAACAGCAGCCCAAAAGAGTACTGGGTGCATGGAGAAAGGAGTAGCTAGGGACTGGAATAGATTGGTCGAACTGAAGTGGATTCTTAGATGAAAAATGTGGGTCTTGTTGTAGTAGGGTGAATAGAGGCTTTGCTTCTTTGAGGTATATTATGCTTGGAGTGTGCAGAGAGGTTAGTGTTTACCATCCAGCAGATTGGGAAGCAGCACAGCAAAAGAAGCCCAAACCAAGAAGAGACACAAAGACGGTAAATTAAAGGAACCAGATAATTAAAAGAGGGATATTTTTCTTCTTTTATATGTGCCCGGAATTGGCCCGGCACAGTTGCCCTGTGGTGGTCTGTCTCGCTAACAAGTATTCGTGCATAGTTAGATGAGCGGCTTGCGCAGCGAGCGATCCTGGGGTATTTAAACTTCTATAAATGCTAAACACTCCCGGAAACGGTGAAGAACACGCCCATATGGGAAAAGCCTGGGGATGCCCCTCTTCAGCGATGGATGTTGGGCGCGTTGCAAGTGGCAGGGCGGCGCCAAAAGTGTCTATTTAAGCGAGAGTTATGGGAGGCTTAGGCTACAATAGTCCGAGAAGGGTAAGATGGAATATAGTTACGGGGGAGGTAAATAGGATTTGGGAGGGAAAAGTGGAGGTTAGGGAATTTGGGGTGCCCGTGTAGGAGGAATGGGGGGTTATTTGGGTGTGGATTAGGCCAGGGAAGGGCAATTGATGGGTGGTTGCTTGCTCGGTGTCTCAAAGATATATGTCAATGGAAGGATCGGACACAAAGTAGATAGCATGCGTTAAGCGATTTGGAGCTATTTTGGAAAAGGTCAATGGGACGAGATATCGATTAGATAAGGAGGAAGGGCTACGAATGTGGTGGCTCGATGGGAGTCGTGTGACACTTGATGCCTTTACATGGTGTGGATAAGGTATTGGTCTAAGTGAGGAGGTAGAGATAAGCCACGATGGGGTTTGGTGGTATCGTACTCGAATGCGGCAGGATTTTTTCCACATAGGGATGAGGAATGGAGTATATAGGTGGACCAGGTGAAGCACCAATGGCGTTGGGGGTTCGTCGTGAAAGGATGGCCATGTTATGGGGGTAGTGCTGGGCTTCAGGTATGTTTTGGAGCATTGACGGTGCCCAAGAAGGTCCCTAGGAAAGGATTAGATGACATTCAAACTAAGAACAGTGCCATTGACTTTTCTGACGCTTCACGGCTTGATAGATCTCAATCAACGCTTTTTTGCACCCATTTGGAAGGTTTCGGTGAACGAGACCATCTCGAGAAAGGACCGTTGTTTGACCAGGGCCGTAGAGAAACATAGCTCCCATTGAAGGTAAAAACTGATAGAGAAAGTATGCCATGTCACTGAGTATGCTTGGAACGTTCTAGAGACCCTGACCTGAGAGAACTGGCACCCGTATAGTCCAGATGTCATTGGTCAAGTGCAAGAACCTTTAACCATAGCAACCAGAGAAGCCTCGTAAAAGTAGAAAACGTTCAAAAAGGTAACTCAGAAAAGAATATGACAAATCACTTCCTCTTTCTACCTTATCGTTTCTGCCTTCTTCATACTGAACCCTCCCTTATGTCTACCTATTTCGCAGCCATTGCAAACTCTCATTCTACCACTACAACCCACCCAACCAGCCCTACCACCCCCTCAATTCCCCTTCTTATACACCCCATTTATTCCATATCAAACCAATCCACATCTTCTCTTCCCCCATTATCCATGTCTACGACGTAGAGGACCACCTAGACTGCCTTTTCTGTATCACGTGCCACCACATAGGGCTCAGACCTAAAGGTCGCACCTCACCATAGTAGAGAAGATTCCTGCACCCAAGCGGTTTCCTCTCTCTCAGTGTGCGGTTCCTCCACCCAGCCTGCCTCTCGCGCTGGATGCCCAGGGAAAAATTTTAATAACCTACCGACTTTGGATTTCCTTTTCTACAGCTTACTGACAAACACTGCCAAAAGTATGTAACGACGAATCCCATCAGAAATACAATCAATGAAGCCGAACGATTAAATTAAAATCCATTTCCAAATTGTCCCCCAGTTTCCTCGAGTCCATTCAAGACCACTTTTCCATAATTTTTCACCATCCGGCTCATCAAGCCAAATCAACGGCATCAACCCATCAAATGTACAAATACTAACCCAACAGTGTCCGTCAAGATTGTTAAGAAGTACACCAAGAAGTTCAAGAGACATCACTCTGACAGATATGACAGAGTTGCCGAGAACTGGAGAAAGCAGAAGGGTATTGACTCTTGTGTCAGAAGAAGATTCAGAGGCACCATCCGTCAGCCAAACATCGGTTACGGTTCCAACAAGAAGACCAAGTTCATGAACCCATCTGGTTACAAGGTCTACCTCGTTAGAAACGTTCAGGACTTGGACGCTTTGTTGATGCACACCAAGACCCACGCTGCTGAGATTGCCCACAACGTTTCTTCTAAGAACAGAGTCGACATTGTTACCAAGGCCAAGTCTTTGGGTGTCAAGGTCACCAACCCTAAGGGTAGAGTTGCTTTGGAGGCCTAAATGTTTCTGTATAATCTGGGTTGACGTAACGAAATACAAATACAATAATCATTGAAAATTTTCGTTCAAGTGTAGAGCTGAGAAATCTGTGTTCGTTTTCCCACCGCCAATTATTCCTTTTCCATTAGTAGGCATGGTTCATTAGCCTAGTCTATTTAGTTCGTATTTCGTAACCTATCCTTCCGTAAATTATCGCTTCGCTTTAGCGGAGCTGATGTCAAGGTGGTGGTGTTTCTTGATCTTGTAACCTAATTCACAACATCCAGTGTTATCAAGCTTCAAGTCGTCACTGTCATGGAGAATCTTATCTCTAAAGAAGTTTGCTTTCTCATTCTCCTCTCCTGTCGTTTGAGATGCCGATGATGGTGGTTTCAGTTCGGCGGTACTCTCTGCAACACTTTCCCCATCATTAGGGACCTTAAGCTGTTCTTCACCATCTTCAAGATTGAGCTGTTCTGCAGCGTTGAGACAATCCTGGAATTCAGCCTCTCCGCCCTCTTCAATCTTACCGTTTGAGACGTTTCCATCCTGTTCAGCAGACGATGGACCATCATTCTCATGAACTGCTGGTAAGGTTGGTTTCGAGTCCTCGTGTTCTGCTTCGGCGACCCTAGGCAATGTGTTCTTGTCACTAGCGCCAATATCACACATGGATTTCAATTTTGTGCTTGATCCAGTTGACGAGACAGAATGGAGCGAAGCATCACTGCTGCCTCTGTTCTTTACAAGCCTTTCCTCTGCTGGCTTGGAATGCTGCAACAGGGAGCTGGACTTAACCGAGACATTATCGTCTGCTGCCTGGAATCCAGCCATATCCAACATGCTTCTGATAGGGGTATGTAAGCTAGCATTTTCCTCTTCTAGGTTACCATATGAGGTATTCTTTCTTGAGGTTGTAGCAGAAGGAGCATGCACAGACGAGTTAGAGGATGATGGAGCACCTGCACCGTTGATAAATGGGTTGACGTGCTGGTCGGGATGTTCGTAGATACACATCTCGAGACCAGAGAACCATGGATCTTTGAGCAACAAATCGAGGTCATATCTGGACTTTACCTCTGGGTCACAAAGCTTCCAGGCGGCTCTTGCAGCACCATTACTTTCGAATTTAACGGCCCACTTGAATTCAGAGCCAGGACCTCTGGCAAATTCATTGTTGTTCTTGAACAGTGGATGGTCCGAGGTGAATCTGTCTCTGTTGAATTTATAGTCTCTGAATTGGTGATCATTAAGGGAAGACTGTTGGAAAGGTACACCAGCGTAGACCATACAGAATAAGAGCATTCCGAGACCCCATGCATCCATCTTGAAAGGATCATATGCGAGAGAATGCTTTTCGGATGAGCTGGCGTCCTTAAGCTTCATGACCTCAGGGGACGAATATGGAGGGGAGCCAACATAGGCGGTGGATTTCTTGATTGGAGAATCAAAGTTCATGGGCTCTTCGTGGCCCCAGTCACTAACACCGAAATCACAAAGCTTTGCCACGCCGTGAGAGTCTAATAAGATGTTCTCGGGCTTCAAGTCACGGTGGACAATATCTCTGTCATGTAAAAATTTAAGCCCGAATGCAATTTGTTTGAATAGACAGTATTTCTCATTGATCAGGGAGCGTTTCCAACCAGGCTTGACGATCTGGTTGAAAAGATCGCCACCTTGGCAGTACTCCATAATGATACCCCAACCTCTAGTGATATTGCCTTGGGACTGTAGTCTAAGGATGGCGATGGTGTTGACGACATGCCTCAGCTCGGCAATATGGCGGGAAATGATATACTCTTTAGCAGCACGTTTATAAAACTCTTCGTCTGTTTCCTTTGGAAACATCGTTAGCTTCTTCAAAGCATAGAGCTTCTTCTTGTTACCGGCGAGCTGAACGGTACGGACATCAGCCGAACCACCATCGCCTAGTTTATTGACATCCGCCTCGAATTCAAAATCGTCCAAGAAATTGATATGATTTTCGTGCAATTCCTCAGGCAAGTAGTCGTTCGGATTAGCCACCGGGTTAGCCGGCACCCGAGCACCGCTATCCGGACCACCCTTCAAGTAGAAAGAAGCCGAGTGGGGCACCTGGTCCAGCGGGTTCTTGATCATTCCGTACGGATTATACTTGATTTTCTCGTGGTGGTTGCAAGAACCATGATTATTCAGGCCATGGAAGGAGTTCTTCTTGCTCAAGCCAAACTTAGGCAGCGGAGCGTGGGCAAAGGTCTCAGCACGTTTCACCGGGCGATTGTGGGGCGGGAGGTCTTGCTTGTGTTGTTGCTTTTCACGCATAGCATTCGAGTCAGACCTCTTCAAGGAAAGTGCCGATGGGGTTCTGGAAAACTTGGACACGTCCGAAGACACTGAGGTCTTATCGGAAGGTTCAGGCGAGTGGTCCTTCTTCTTGTCGTGGTGGAAGAGCTTGGAGATACCATGGTGCCCGCCGTCTTGTCGTTCAGACTTCTTATCTCTATGGAAGAGATTCTTCAAGTGGTGTTTTTCAGTCATGGCCACACAACAGTGGAAAGTGAAGAAGAAAGGTGGTGGGGGAGCCGAAATGAGGTGTGAGGCCAGGAAGGTTTATTGCGAGCAAAAAGAAAAGAAAAAAAAAAAAAAAAAGAATTAAGCAGCACCAGTACAGGACAGGCAAGGAGAGCACCTGGGGTATGGCAGGGCGGAAAGGCTAAGGCTAAAAAAAACAAGGCTGCGGAGGAGGCAAGTCCGGCTTGGCAGGTATTCGAGGAGGGAAGATTCCGTGGGACAAGATGTTGGGAAGGAAGGGAAGGACCTTGAATATACTGGGTATTGAGGGTATGAGGTGCTGAGTGAGCACTGGGGACACTGGGGACGCTGGGGAATATTGAGCACTGGGAATACTGAGGGTACTGGGAATACTGAGGGTACTGGGAGACAGAGGAGGGTAATCAATAGACAGAAGGGTTACTGGCCACAGTAGTTAACAGAGCCTTTTGTGGCCGGTCCACAAGGAATAAGGAAGTTTGGGTACCCTGGATTTGGCATTACTGGTACTTTGTATTTTTGTGGACTGGTCGGTGGACTGGTTGGGGGATGGTGGAGGTCCACTGGCCCAGTCGACTGGCCCAGTGGCCATTGCCAGTGTCGGTTGGTTCTTTTTTTCGCATGCCAGTGACGTACCAGTGTGTCTTTTTTTGGCTTCCTTGCTTTTCGCAACGAATTTTGGGCCTCCCTTAGGCAGAAGGAAGGAATGAGGGAATGAGCATGTCTATGCCAGGGGCACCAGGTACACAGGGGAACCAGACATTGGCATTGGAATTGGCATTGGCATTGGAATTGGATTGGGATTTGGATTCGAGTGTTTTTCGTTTTTTCTTCCCTTTCCTCCCTTCTCTCCCTTCCCTTCCTCCCTGGCTCGGCTTGTAGTTTCTGGAAACCCACGTTGGTGCTTTGTCTTTTTTTTCGCAGCCGTTCATTGTGAGTGTTTGCCGGCTCGTTTGTGATTCGCTCTGGGGTCGATCAGTGTGGCTGAGGAAGGGGAAGGTGAAGGGGAGGAAAGGAAGGAGGAAAGGAGGGAAGGAGGTTGGCGGCGGAAGGGAAGACGTTTGAGTGGCGAGAAATGAGTGGAATTCTTAGTCGAAAACGAAGGGTATTGGCTGGTGGTTGGTGGCTGCCTTGGGAGTGCGGGTCGGGTTGGTTAGAATGGGTGCAAAGAGACGAGACTGGGACATTGTTGTGTAGGGAAGGCAAGGAGCGAAGGAAGGAAGCTTTGCCGCTTCATTGTATGAGAATGCTATTGTGGGTGGGTTTTGGGGATGACGTTTATTAGGATTTTGGTTAAAAGGTAGCTGGGAAGGGTAGGCACTGACATTTATAGATTGTGTGGGCTGCCTGGTATGGCAACACTTAGAGTTAGCTCACCCAAGCCAGGGATCCAACCCACTGGTCTTGTTCTACGGTTGGCCTAGTAGCCCATGGCATTCAGAAATGCCACATTTAACCTATTAACTACTTTACCCTAATTCGTACTCTACAATGCTACCACTTACTTCCCTGTCTTAGGTCCACCTCCACTAGCTCCACTTCCACCCACTGTATCTCCACTCACCTCTATATCCGCTCAATTCCACTCCCTCTGTCCACCAACAATTTCCACCTTCTTCTCTTTAGCCTCATAAACCTCCTCAACCCTACTTCTTCTTCCCTCCCCCACCACTTCACTTTCGTGTCTCAGCTAGGTTACACAAAGCGGTGGGAGCTTTCGCAGCCATTCACTTAGCAACCATAAAGAAGCTTTGCTAGTGTGGATAAAGCCATTGGACGTTCGAATTGGGCACCGCGTCATGCCAGGCTTTTTGGGGAATAAAAGAGAAGCCAACTACGTCAGTGGGAATCTGGTTTGCTAGTGGTGGAATTCCCTTGGCGGCGATTCCCTGGGGTTGCCAGTTGACCTTCCATTGCCATTAGGCTGGTGAGTTTCCTAGCTTCTTTTTCCCAGCTACTTTTTTACTGCCTTGTTGTTTTCCCTACTTTAGTTTTTTAAGTTTATGTAAATTCTATATCTCCCTTTTTCTGAACCTGGGTGGTGGGATTGCCTGATTTATATAAATAAGGCCCATGCTATTGGCTGCGAAAACCCTAATATGGGTCTATAAAATCAGGGAAAGTGTAATTTGCTATAAGCAAGCAATATAACCTTTTATAGCTAAATCACCGACATGATCGTGGGCTTGAAATTCTGGCTTAGTTCGTCGGCTTGAACAATGGCTTGCGGAAACTTTCATGGCTTGTGGAGAGCCACTTTCTTTTTTTCGCATCCACGGAGCAACCTACAACAGTAGCTACAACTCATGTCGATTACTTGTATATTACACTAACGGTATCAGAAAAATCAACAAAAATCACATATTTAGCAGCCGGGTAGCTCGACTATGGCTTTAACAGGCCACCCGAACATGAAGGAGCAGGGGAATGCGATGAAACAGCCCAAATGGTGCGGCAATTTGCATTGCCAAATTAGACGCTCTCTTCGTCAGATGGCTTCTGGTTTCTCTTAATTCTGAAGAAACGAATACCACCGCTGCCAGCGTTGGCGTCCTTCTCAACTGGAACGGATCTGGTAAAGGAAGAGTCGTCGCCGAGCTCACCGTCCTGACCCTGCTGCTGCTGCTGGTGGTAGTAGCCCTCGTTGCCCTGGACATTGCTAAGGTGCTTCTTGTAAGATGTAGCAATGTTGTTGGCACAAGAGATGATCCAAACAATAAGCAAACATGCGACAGAAGTCCACATAATGGCGAAACCCTGGACACCAATGTCAGCAGAGTAACCTTCATCTCTGAAAGCGTTTCTAGCCAAGACAGCAACGGCAGTCTGGAAAGCAGCGAAACCAGCAACGAAGAAGAGACCCAAGGTAACCAAAGCAATGATGAGTCTCTCAGCAAAGTCAAAGCAGAAACCAAGAACGTCAATCAAGAAAGCAAGGGCAGTGAAAACGAAACCAATAATGAAGAAAGCGAAAGCAAATCTTGACAAGTAGAAGTAGGTGGAGTCGTCACTGATGAAGTCCTGTGGGACACCCAGCTCAGTTTCAAAGTTTCTGTAAGGAGAAAGGGCGTAAGCTGGACCAAGGTGACACTGGCTACGGTCGTCAGCGTCACAAACACCCCAGAAGTACCACTTGGACTGGGAGTAAGCACCGTCAATGCTGGAGGTGTCAGCGTGAAGCCAGTCAAACTTGTGGAAAGGGAAGTGGTTAACAGCACCACCCAAAACAATAAAGATCAACAAAAGGGTGGTACCAGCCAACAAGATGAGGTTGGCGAAAGTGCCGAGGATTCTGAGCATTATGGAAATTGAATAAGTTGGCTTCTTGTATTAGAAAAACGAAAGGTAGGGAGTACGCTTTCTGTTATTTTTTTTTTTTGGAAATGGGGAGTGGATAGGTTGCTCTTCAAAAAGAAAAACAATAGCCAGGAGGAATAGGATTTGGGACAAGGACCTGTAAGAATTGAAGGGTCAATTGACTGGACCTTTAAGTGTCAGGAAGCGGAAGAACAAAAAGAAGAAAAGGTGATTTCCCTAAAAAAGCAAAAGAGCTGCGAATGGGAGAAGTGAGAAAGTATTTAAGGCCCGGCAAAGGAAGCAGTATGGGAATGACTTGACAAGCGTTGTCCTGCAGCGAGGCCCAGCCCCAGCAGTCTCCCAACCCTGTGCCCAGTGCGGATCCTGCGGTTATTTGTTCGCAATGCATTTTGTTGCTAAAAGTGACCGCAAGGCTAAGGACACAACCGGCGAGATATTTTTGCTGGGACGAAAGCTGGGCGGTAGGAGAATTGTAGGCGGTGTTTAGTAGTACCTTCCAACTTGCCCTACCATAATTTAGGCTCTTTCCCCCTGAAATTCTTTCATCTTTCTCCCGACCCTTAGCAAGGTCTGTGGAATTCTGCAGGAAGAATGTTTAGCAATTAGCCCAATGGGGCTGAAATTTTTCTCAATGCGTCAAAACATCTGACGCCGGATGAGGCAGGTCACCGATTTTTTTTTTTTTATCTTCTGCTAAGGCCCCCAGAGGCTTCTGTGCGCGCACGCCTGGGGCTCTTGGAAGCCTTGCTCTGGGCTTCTGTGTAATCATGCCGAGCGTCATTTGCAACTTTTTAGGAAATCCACTTGAGTCCAACCGCAACGAAACCTCGCCCATTCTTGCCTTGGGTTTTTGTTTTTGCACAACGTCATCACCGCCTGCGTGCCTTCACCGTTGGAAGAAATTTTTACTGCCTTCCTCTTAAACATGGGGTCTTTTTTTTCTTCTCCCACTGTTTTGGGTTGCTAGCAAACTATCTTGCAGCCTTTCATTCACGCATGCTGCCTGCGCCTGAACCTGAGGTGTTCCACTTGGCAGAAAAAATAACCCCTCCAACTAGACTACCGACGATAAAGTCTATTGACCGATACCGAGAAACCTTACAACAACGTGATTTCTGTTTCCTCTGAGTAGCTTGTGATCGGATGCTCTGTCGCTTTTTCCAGATCCCGTTATACTTTCTTTGTTTGGACATTGCCCGTTACGTCACTTGCGCGGTTGCGAAAAGCTTCCTTCCTTACTCAAAAACGCATTTCCCTGGCGGCTTGCATCTATTCGCAACCATATCTTGTGTACTTCGTCCCGCTAGCGCTTCCTGATCACTTCTATGCTTGCGCATCCGAGGCAAGTTCCAATTACGCTCGTGCTAGCCTTGGCCTGCGCCTGTTGGTCCAGCCGTACCGGGTTTGTGGCTAATGTATGACTTGTTGGGACGGGGTTGGGCCCCGTCTTTGGCCTAGCCTCTCTACTCTTCTCCCTCCCATTTCTTGCACCATCCGTACCACGTCCTTTCTAGACACTTCTTCGGCTTGTCGCTTTCTGACGGCAACGACGATGACGTGCTTGTAGACGCACTACTGGAAGTTTCGGTAGGCTTAGGCTTAGGCTTAAGCGGGTGAGGAAGCTTAGGCTCATCGGGCTCAAGATCGTCTTTGCTAACGAACCGCCAATTGAAACAGTCTCTGCAAGGTGGTTGATCCACACAAGTAGCCGTAGTGTTGTATTTGAGAATGATTTCGTCAATCACTGTATGGATACGGTGGTTTAACAAACTGACGTGCCAGCCATGGTCTGTCACCACATCGTAAACACAAAGCTTTCCCGTATGGCAAGCTGTTTCCATGGCGTATCCTCCAACTGAGCACGACGACGACGCACCATTGCACACGCCCATGAAGATTGGGTCCGCTGTGTTACCAAAATGCCAAATATGCTCCATATGCTTTGGAATGCCTGGCGCCTGAGGAAGGTGAAGCCGCTTTGTGGCCAACATTTCTCCTGGTGCCTCGAATGCAACTACTGGTAGCCCGTATGTCCTACCCAAGAGGGATGCGAGTGCACCGCCTAGGGAATGGCCGGTAACCCAAATGTCAGTGGTCTCTGGGTCGTAAATCTTCGTCACGTTTCGATACAAGTCTAACGCAGCCTGGTAGTATCTATCCTGACGAAGAAGCTCCTTCTCAAGACAGTCCTGGTTACAAGTATACGTCTTTTCGTAACAGTCGCAAACCGTAGTCCACATGTAACCAACTCTGGCACAACAGCACAGGAACAAGAGATTATCGTTAGTCTTGTCGTTACCTGAAGTTTCATCAGAGCCTCCACCTGGGAGACCTGCTCCTGAGGTGCCTTTAATACCAATGACCACGGTTTTGGAATCGTTACTCACGAAGACATGTCCTCGAAGACCATCGTCGAGCCAGCCAAAATTGACATCTGGATTTTCCTCGTCAACGTCCCAAGGGTCGCCAACATCAATCCAGTCCAGCTTCTTCTTCTCATCATCGTCCAAAGGTAACTTAACATATGCATTTGAAGATATGAGAGCGAGCGCCACCACAGAGTCTTTATCCTGGATGTCTGGCAACAACACGTCCTGCTCAGGTTCCCATTCCAATCCGATTCTGTCGAGTTTCTTTGGGTCCCCCTTGACCTCCATGGCATACTGAAGGTACGAGTCTAGGAAATGGGGCGTGTGGCGTTCCTTGAGTCTTCTAAGCCTAGCAGGCTTCAGTGACGGTCTAATCGTCAAGTCCATGGTCCAAGGGTCTTTATCACCCAAAGCACGAGACCATCCTTCTGAACGAAGTACTGAATCAGCATTGTTAGGATCCACTGGCTCGTTCTCAGCGTATAAGCTCTCTGTAAGCTCAGCTAACGTATTCTCGTGTCTCTCCAAGAACTCAGGCGTCACGTCCAAACGCTTATGAACACGGTTATATTTCCCTGTGCCGTGGTGGAAAACGTGCTTGAGCTGAAACAGCGTTGACCTCTCCAAACTTGGAGCTTCTTCTAGTTGATGTAGCTGGTCTGGTTCCGGGCTGTGCCGACTGGGCCAGAAGGTGTAGATGGAGATAAATAGTGCCACTGAGAGGGCCACGTGGGCAATAATGCTAAGGATCAGGAAAGAAGATCTTCTTCGCTGGCGTAGTGGTTGTTTTTCTGAAAGCATGGTAGGTAGATAAGATAACAGAGGTGGACGCTAAGTTGGGTGGATCTTATCGGAGTGCACGCAGCCCAACACGTTGTAAGCTGGGGAATAGGGATGACAGGGGGGGAGTTTAGAAAAAAATAAAATAAAAAAAAAAAAACGAAAAGAACAGGTAGAAACAGCAAATCAATAGAATGTCGATCCTGGCATTCAGTATCACCTGGAATTGCTAAGTTAGCTGATTGGTCTATGTGTATTGTATGGTCTTCATCTTAGGTCTGGTGCAGTGCTGCTTGAAATGGCTGCGAAATGCCTAAATTGTCTATGTGAGCTTCAGCACTTGGGCCCCAGGAGCCTCGTTGCTGGTGAAAATATGCCTCAGCACTACTAGCGCTATGTCCTTGACAGTTTGGGGTTGTTTGCCGGTTTTCTGTTGCTCCACAGCGTAGCTGACACGAAGGATCTTGTTCATTTTAGCCACAACTGAGCCTAGAACGGTAGACGAAAGAACATACCCGTTTTGATGGAACTCGTGGGTGAGAAGCGCTGCAAAGACATCTCCACAGCCGTTGAAAGAGCACCCGATCTCGTCGATATTGACCTTGAAGATATCCACAGCCTGGTCGTTCTTCGATAAGCCAATCGACGCCATTTCACCATCCACAACAAGCGACAGAAGCACCACAGAAGGCACTTTGTATAGTTTGTTAAACTCAAGCAACGCCTTCTTGGCAGCATCCCAACTATCAATCTTTATACCTGTAAGAAGCTCTAACTCAAACTGGTTAGGAGTAACCAAAGAAACAAGTCCCTTCTCAAAGAAAGCCTTATGCACTGGCACGACTTCTTCGGGAACGTATAACCTCCCGTTATCGCCCAAAACAGGATCCACAACCACCAACATATCCGGATTGGCCTTCTTGAGCTTCTCTATATGGTCATATACTACCTCCAACATGCCTGCACTGGGACAGTAGCCGACCAACGACAACTTATACGGATCATTGGGATCCTGGATTGTCTCTAGTCCATTAAAAAGTTTCTCAATCGTCTCTGGATCAGACTTTCTTCCTCCAAATGTGCCATATCCTGGATGGTTCAGGAAGTCTGTGGTATTTATAGCGTCCACATCCCAGCCCAAGAACTGAAGTGGAAAAACAACACTTCTGTTACCCACATATCCATGGGCCACGTGGGACGACACCGATAGGAGCCGTTTGGTGTCTATGATCTCCATGGAGAGTTCCATAGAGGAGGACCAATGCTCGATGGAGAATTAGGCAGCGGCGGCGTATGAAACGCACGTGACTGTCTACCCTAGAAAACCCACCACCTACCAGTAGCCAGACCGTTAGGACAGTTTAGAAACGGTAAAATATATTTAATAAAAATTAGCACCTACCCCAAGTAGCCGTTTTTGTTATACTTTCTTGAATTTTGGAAAATAGGTGTGGTGTACGGGTGTATACGCCAACTCTGCAACGTCGCTCTCTTGTACATCACCAACTAGTCAATACCCAAAACACTACAGCTATCCAATGTCAGCCAAAAAATCAGCCGCATTGAACACTGGCTACCCGATATTTGGCATCAAATTTATCGATAACAAGACCGTTTTGGCCGTGGGTGGCGGTGGCGAAGGCAATAATGGCATTCCTAATAAGATCACCGCTGTGAAGTGCAGTTTGAAAGTTAAAGACAAGGAGAGAAGATTACAGAAATATAGGGAGATCACATTACCGTCCAATGAAGACTCTCCTATGTGTGTGGACGCTGCTGGGGTTGTGGGTGACGATGGTAACAAGAACTCTATCTTTGTTGGTTGCAACCAGTCGTCTGCATTGATCAAGAACATGAACGTGAATAATAACTTGAGGAAGTATGGTTTTACCGATGAGGAGCACTTGAAGTTTTTGGACGCTGTACAGTTTGATAACACGGTTCTGGCCGAGTCAGCGGGCGAGTATCCTAAAATCATCAGCTTGTCTCGTGAAAGCGAGGTGGGTGCTCTAATGACATCGCAGACGCCGTCTGAAGTGTACATTTTCAGACCTGAAAACCTTGAGTTGGTGGCCAAGACCAAGGCTTCTACTTCTGGGGAGATCAAGGACCTACAGGTGAGCCAACACGATGGTGGTAAGTCTGTGTGTCTCGTGACTACTTCCACTGTCGAAGTTATAAACACTCAGAATGGTGTTACTGAAACGGTTTCTTCTGGCAATGGTGACAACAAATCGCTTAAAATATTGGCCAAGTACAACTTGTCGAAATTGCGTTTTGTTTCGGACTCTAATGTCGTGATCGTTGGTGCATTGAAATCCGGCAAAGGCATTGGCATAATATTATATGACGTTGTGAACCACAAGGTGGTCAAGGAGTCCAAATTCACGAAAAAGAGTGGTTTGATAGTGGCAATGGACGTCTCACAGACTCAGAATCTCATTGCGGTAGCAGGAAATGACCTTTACGTCCATATCCTTAGATTGTCCGATCTCAAACTCATCTCCAGCATTCCAAAATTGCATAAGTTCGCTATTACCAGTTTGAGCTTTTCGCCTAGCGGCACGAAATTGGCCTCCGGAAGTGCAGACCAAACCTTGAATGTCATGCCTATTCCTCCTAACTACGCATCTGGCACTTCTATCTTTGGCTTCATCTTCAAGCTCTTGATGTTCTTCTTCGTCATTGGAGCGGGAATTTTTGTTCAACAAGCTCTTCAAGCTGGCCAGCTTGATCAATATATCGACTTGCTTGAACAACATGTTGGTCCTCTCGATCATTATGTGGACCTTTCCAAGAGACACGGGGGTGAGCTCTACAATAAAGCACAAGTATACGGCAAGGTTGCCGTTGACTTATCACAGAAATATGGCAGTGTTTACTATGAGAAAGCACAAGTCTATGGCAAAATTGGATACGAGGTACTCAAAGAGAAGTCGGCGTATGGCCTTGATCTCATTAAGGAAAAGTTAAATCAGGACAAACTCGATGATCAGGAAGACACTAAACAGTTTTTTACTATGACTGACTGGGCCGATAAGCCAGAGGTGCAAACTGAAACGGAAACCACAGCACAAAAGCCCGATGATACCCTTAATGATTTTGTGTCTGAAGTGACCAAAGCAGTCGATGACCTCACTTACGCCGAAGGTGAGATTGATACCGAGTCTATAATCCGTGAAGCCGTCAAACTTGATACTAACACCTTGAACGAGCCTGTATCAAGTCTGGCCGATGTTTCCCATGCCGAAGAATTGAAGAAAGAAGTATCGAGTGAAGCTCCCCAAGCTACTCCTGAAGCTGCTTCTACTAGTCAAGAGCCGGTAGCTGAACCAGTCGTGCCACGGGAAGAACAGGCCGAGGAGACTCCCGAAGCTGTCCAAGAGCCTGAATCAGCTTTAACTGAAGAATCTAGCATTCAGACACCTGCTGCTGAAACTCCAATCCTGGAAACCCCTCCTATTGAAGAATCCATTGAACCCTCCGAAGCCTCATCAGAAGAACCAGAGTCTTTCGCAGGAACTGTCTTGGAGGATGTTGGCGAGGTAGAAGAGCCAACTGATGTTCCAGTTGATGGCGAGGCAGAAGACTTGCCCACCCCAGAAAGTGCCGAGTTTGAGAAGGTGGATCCTGAAGTTGTCATTGAGGAAGAAGTCACACCTGAAGCATCTGTTGTGGAGCAATCGGAGCAACAAGCTGATGGCTCTATCGTCGACAGTGAAGCTGGCCCTGAGCCAACAGAGCCTGAAATTCAACAACCTGAGGTTGCTCTCGAGACCGGGTCTGCCGAAGAATCATCCATCGGTAGCGAAACTGAAACAGTTATTCCTGAGGCCAGCGTTCAGGAAGAAGATATTGTGGAAGAATCCACTGATTCAGTGAACGGTGAAGTCAATTCTGAGACGGCTGAATCCAGTCAAGTTGCCTCTGAAACTGACAGTGTTGTTCCAGTGTCTTCTGAAGTCGTCGTCCTGGAGCCAATTGAAGAACCTATTGCCGAATCTGAGGTCAATAGTGTCCCTGAGGAAACAGAAGAATTGTCATCATCCTTGGAGGAAACAGAACAAACTCCTGAGCCATCTTCTGAATCTGACGACATTTTGAAGTCCATCGAGACTCCTGTAAGCTCCGTCATAGAAAAGGTTGAGGAGTCTGTTGTTGAGCCTGTCGTTGAAAACGTCGTTAAGCCCGTTACTGAAGCTGCTGGCGAGTCTTTTGACTCTGTGACTGAAGCTGCTAGTGAGTCTATCAATTCTATTACCGAGGCTGTTAGTGAGTCTATTGAGTCTGCTACTGAAGCTGCTAGCCAGCCTATTGATTCTGTTGTTGAACCTGTTGTTGAATCAGTCGAGTCTGCTGCTGAGCCTGTTATTGAATCAGTAGCTGAACCAGTTGTCGAATCCGTTGTCGAGCCGGTTGTTGAATCAGTTGTTGAATCAGTTGTTGAACCAGTCATCGAGCCTACTACGGAGTCTGCTGCCGAGCCTATCAAGTCTGCCGAGGAGCCTGTCGAGGAGCCTGTCAAAGCTGCCGAAGAACCGGTACAGGTTTCTGATGAACCTGCCAGCGAACCTGTTCAGCCTGTGAAATCCGTAAAGGAGGCCGCAGAAGCTGTTAAGGACAAGGCAACTGAGGTTATTGACAAGGCACAAAGGAAAGAATCTGTTACTACTTCTACTGTGGCTCCTATTGAAACCCCAGAGACCCCAGCCGCCGAAACGGTCACCCCACTGGAAAGCGAGGACATTGTCTCTTCCGCTTCATCGGTGATCGAGAAGGCGTCTGAATCAGCTGTTGAATCCAGTGACGAAACTGCCTCCACTGCTACCCCACAAACAGTTCAGAGCAGCGAATCTGCCAAAGCTTCACCAGAAGAAAATACCCCAGTGTCCGCTGCGTCTTCTGCACCAGCTGCCTCATCGAGTGTAGCAGCAGACAAGGACGTACCACCACCAGTTGAAGAAGTTTCTTCCGATTCTTCCGCCACTACCATTGCATCCACCGAGGTGCTCAGTGAGGTCTTATCCAAACTCTCATCCGAGGTTAGCAGCATCGATTCATCTGCTACCAAAGCAGCCAACCCCCATGATGAGCTCTAAACATCCAAGCATAATTAATACATAGAACTGTCGGCTGTGAGGTTGCAAAAAAAATACCCATATCAGCATTATGGCAGGTTATCTCCTGCATTGGCGCATCATCGATATGAGTTACTAAGATGGCACCGCGATACGCGATGTGAAAAACCGCTAGAAACCCCAGCCAGAAACTCCATATAAATAGATCTGCTCCTTATGAGTCACAAACATTCGGATCCGTCCGACTGGAAGTCCTCTAGACTACCGAGACTTAGCCAGTTGGACTCGCTCCAGCGATGCTTGATATGTAAAGACTTCCTTAAAGCACCCGTGATCACGTCTTGCAACCACACTTTCTGTTCCCAGTGTATAAGACAACACCTTATGTCTGAAAGTCTGTGTCCTTTGTGTAAAACAGAGCAGTTTGAGAGTAATCTCAAGCGGAACATTCTTCTCGAGGAGATCGTTTCGTGTTATGAGCGGCTACGACCAGAGCTTTTGGAGCAACTACAGGTGCCTCAAGAGTCCACGCCTTCTGAGGCTCCTAAAGAGCCAGAGCCTGAAGTTATAGAGGTTTCAGATGAAGAAGCTCCAAAATCAAAACCTGTGGCGCTGGCGCCCGCTGCCGATAACCTTGTCCAGTGTCCCGTGTGTGCTCAGAGCATGACTGCTGAGTTCCTTCAAAGAAGCCATTTGGACGACTGTCTCAACGGTAAGAGCCCAAAGGTTCCACCTCCACGCGCTGCTCCAACTCCTCAAAAGAGACCAAAAGGGATCTCTTCGTTTTTCCAGCCTCGGAAGCGTCAGGATGTGAATCATTCGTCATTCTACTTCTCCCAGCCAGAGAAGCATCGCCATGAGATCAAGAAGATCCCTAAAATCGACTTTGCATCGCTTGCCACGCCGAAAATCAAGGAGAAGTTGAGCCAGCTTAAACTTCCCACTTCTGGCACGAGGCACCAGCTTGAACTTCGGTATAATCACTACTACGTTTTGCATAATTCCAATCTGGATAGTAACCATCCGGTAAACGACTTGGCCCTTCGTCAGAAGCTTCTACAATGGGAGAAATCACACGCCGCATTCACAGCAAGTGCATCTTCCAACGGACTCTTTGCCGATTCGTTGAGCCACAAGTCTATCACCGATAAGGACTTCCCAGTGGGTCTTTGGCTTGAGAAGTACAAGAAAGCTTACAAACGGTTGATCCGTGCAGCCAGATCGAGCCACGAGAAGAAGGGGAAGGCGGCAGATGACGATAGCAAGAGTCCTAATGGTCAGGCAAATGGAGATGTGGAAGTAGTCCAAGAATGTACGGCTGAAGCCACGCCTGAAAAAGCCAAGGAACCAAGCCCCCAGGAGGGCCCTAAGGAGGGCCCCGAGGAACCTGAGTTTGACTTTTCACAAAGCACCCTTTTTGTGCAAAATCAGTAATCCCCCCATCAAACCATTTTACGTGGTTGCCTTTTCCATGGATATTCCAGTCTCAGACACACCCAAATCCCTCATTGCACTATCTGACGATCCCACCCACGCCAGCAACTCCCAACAAAACCTCACCAAACGGTTTCATGCATCCACGCCAACCGTCATATTCATTCCAACAAATGACGTTTCACTTTTTTAACCACATTCCCATGCGTTTAGTCTGTCAGCTCACTAAACTACCCATTTTGCAGCCATCGCACCAGTTTGGGATAACCGATCCGCGACTTCCTGAGTATGCTCACCCCACTGCATTTCAACACACCAGTTTGATCCTACTACTCATCTTGAGACAGTGCCTATTATTTTTTCTTTTGTTTTTTTGCATACAAACCCCCTGCAAAAGTCCCCTCCATTCCAAACACCCCTCCTTTTCGTCATTTACTCCTGTTATTTTTAAAAAAAAAGAATTACAGTGCTGCCTATATTAGACCTGCTTTAGACCTCATCTTTTGCTGAAAGTCATGATCGATGAGTCGTCGTACTTGACTACGCACGAAACCGCTCTAGCGGTGGTGGCCACTTCGATGAAGAAAGCAAGACTTTCTCTAGATACGCTAGTGATCAACCTGTTTATGGGCGGTTTGCTATTTACTTCGGGCGGTATGCTTCATGGGATGATCACGTCTCATTGCCCAGAGACACTCAGTTCAAACCCAGGGTTTGTGATGTTGTTGCAGGGTCTCGTGTACCCGATTGGGCTTTTTTACGTTGTCATTATGGGTGTGGACCTTTTCAACTCCAATATTTTGTTCTTCCTGGTGGGTGTAGCTCGCAGAGCTGTGAGTGTATTGGACCTACTAATATCGTGGTTTGTGAGCTGGTGGTTTAATTTGGTGGGTAACATTTTCGTGTGCTACATTGTGTGTCACTATTCGAAGGTTACTGCTACGCCGCTTATGATCGAAGGCTCCAAGCTCATTTTACAGGAGAAGGCTGAACTTGCTTTCCATCAGACCCTAATACGAGGCATGGCTGGTAACTTTTTTGTGTGCTTGGGCATATACTTGCAGCTCATGGCTAAGCCTTTGCATGTTAAGTTCCTCATGATGCTTCTACCTGTTTTCACCTTTGTTTCTATGGGGTTCAGTCATTCCATTGCTGATATGTATATGGTCATTGTTGGTTTGATCAACCACAGTCCAGTATCTGTGGGTACTGTCGCGTGGAAAGTGCTTCTACCTTCAACTCTTGGTAATATAATTGGTGGCTCTTTCTTTGGCCTTGTGGTGCCATGGTATCTTCACTTGTTTGTTGTTGAAAGAGATCAGCGCAGACTCCACTTGCCTCTGTACGAGATGAGAGATGAACAGCCAGAATTGAACCAGGACTCCAGAGTTGTTCGTGTTGACCCAAGAGATGAAGAGGAGGCTGAAAGAGAGAACGAACTCGAAGAGGAAAAGAAAGAAGCGGTTCGTGAAGGCGACCTGGATTCTCTTGATAGTTCCAGGTTGGGCGCCGAGCTGAATGCGCCTGTCACTGCGTTGTACAGACCTTCTACTGGAAGATCTACAAGATCTATACGCAGAATGAAGTCTTACAGATCTCCTGCTAACGTCTTCCCTGTTTACGGTATGGATCATCCACGTGAACGTGAAATGTCCATTGCCTCCGGAAGACCTAGCTCCGACCGGTTCTTCGATGCGCCTAATGCTGAAGATGATGATGGTGCAGATTATCTCGGAGATCAACTCCGGCGTACCCTCTCACGCCAGACATCTAAAAGGTCTAAGGATAAAGACCTCGAAGCTCAGTCACTGAACCAATCCTCACCTGACAGAAGACAATCCGTGTCCACCGTTAATATCCCAGGACAACTAAGAAAGTTCTCCTTCAGCAATCGCAGGGCTAATAGGCATGACCTTGATGATCTTAATTCCCGTTTCAACAAGGCTGGTATCACAGAAAGAGCAGCCAATGCTGCGAACGAGGCCGCCGGTACTTCAGACTTTATTGGCCGTGACCGTGCCCAGCCTATGATGATGACCCGCTCCACTTCCACTGTGGGACCCACATCTGTTCCTGAAGAGGACCGTTCAAGCACCCCTACTTCTGTTGGAACAGTGCAGCCATACGATCCCACTCTAGGTCGAAGGCGCGAACCCGACTCAAGTTAGCATTTTATAGCATGATAGATTTCCTTAATCGGTACAATGACCAGAGAGTAGAAAAATAAAGCCTATAATAAACATAAAATAGATATCCGCTGCAAAAACAACAAAAAAATGGACGAGACAGGATTCGAACCAGTGACCTTCTGCTTGCAAGGCAGACGCGCTACCAACTACGCCACACGCCCTAATTTGGAATATGTAAAAACACCGCTTTGTTATTACAGCTTAAATGATAAATCATTTTACACTGATAAATTTATATCAAAATTACTCTTTCTTTTATGTTGAGCATAACGAATTCAGTGCCAGATTTTGGAATTAAGCCCGGTTTTTGTGATTTTACATGCAGTACCTACACATACTTCAGGATGAGCATCGGTTGAATTTTTAGATACTCATCTCACAACTCCAAGACCAAATGAACAAAGCAGCTGACGCCGCATACGTCGACGACGAGTGTCAGTGGGACTCGCTCAACCTTGATCCTCGGATCATCCAGGCTGTGGACCACTTGGGTTTCAAAAACCCCACCCTTATCCAATCAAGTGCCATTCCTTTGGCTCTCGAAGAGAAAAGAGATATCATCGCCAAAGCCAGCACTGGCTCTGGTAAAACTGCCGCTTATATGATCCCAGTTTTGCAGAACATCCTCACGTCTGAACAGGAAAAGTGTGTCAAGAGCATTGTGCTTGTTCCAACCAGAGAGCTTGCTAACCAGGTGGCTCAGTTCACAGAGAAGCTTTTGGTTTACAGTAACCAGAAGATTAGCGTTGTGAACCTTTCAAGCAACATTTCTGACCAAGTGCTTAGATCATTGCTTACCAACAAACCAGACATTTTGGTCGCTACCCCTGCCAAACTTATCCAGGTGCTTCAGGAGAACGTCAACTCCAACCTTATAGATCTCTCCAAGACCAGAAACTTGGTGATTGATGAAGTCGACTTGGTGCTTTCTTACGGATATATGGAGGATTTGGAACAGCTAGAGACATTCTTGCCAGTCAAGACGAATTTGCAGACGTTCTTGATGTCTGCCACGATTAACGATGACCTTAATGAACTTAAAAGCCGGTTTTGCTCCAAGCCAGCTGTACTCAAACTCAACGAAGATAACGCCACAAACGATAAACTTGTTCAGTATTACGCTCGTACCACCGAGTTTGACAAGTTTTTGCTAGCATATGTGATTTACAAGTTGAACTTGATCAAGGGTAAGTCTCTTGTGTTTGTCAACTCCATCGAGCGTGGTTACAGATTGAAATTGTTTTTGGAGCAGTTTGGTATCCGTTGTTGCATTTTGAACAGTGAGTTACCTGTCAACTCTCGTTTGCATATTGTTGATGAGTTCAACAAGAACGTCTATTCTTTGCTTATTGCAACGGACGAGACCAGTGATTTCACCGTTGAAAAGGATGAAGAAGAGGAGGAACAGGAAGAAGAACAAGACACCAAGAAGGAAAAATCTTCTAAGAAATCCAAGGCAAAGAAGGATAAGGAGTATGGTGTCTCTCGAGGAGTCGATTTCAGAAACGTTGCATGTGTACTTAACTTTGACTTGCCAACGACGGCCAGAGCTTATGTGCACCGTATAGGAAGAACTGCCAGAGCTGGAAAAGCTGGTATGGCTTTATCTTTCGTCATTCCTGAGAAGGAGGTTGGAAAGCATAGAGTTGCAACCTTGCCTACTGCCAAGAAGGACGAGAAGGTGCTTAGGAAGATCGTCAAGCAGCAACTGAAGAACGGTCTCGAAATCAACCCATACCAATTCGACATGAAGCAGGTCGAAGGTTTCAGATACAGATCTGAGGATGCATTCAGAGCTGTCACTGGTGTTGCGATCCGTGAAGCTCGTATCGCCGAGTTGAAGAACGAATTGATGAACTCCGACAAGCTTAAAAGATTTTTCGAGGAGAACCCACAAGACTTGGCTTCTTTGAGACACGACAAGGAATTGCATCCAAGCAGAGTTCAGACACAATTGAAGAGAGTGCCTGAATACTTGCTTCCAGCCGCTGCCAGGGCTGGAACAAAGAAAGATCTTGGGTTCATTCCTTTCACGAAAAAGAGCAAAGTCAGAAAGAACAGCAAGAAGAAGGGAGGTCGCAAATCTGACCCGTTGAAGAGAATTAGGTAAACGTGGCTGTGTCGTGTGTATTATGCTATTCTGCTGAGGATCATGTTCCATATCAAGTTTGCAACGCAATTGCTAATGAACATCAACAGCGGAGGGATGAACACAAACATAGCGATCGAAACGAATGGCCAGTAACAGTATGAAATGCTCAAGGCTGTAAGGAAAGTAGAGAAGCTCGGTGAGGGATGGCCCGGCTCGGCAACGTCCCAAACCTTGCCTAATAAATGGAACGTCAACTGGAAAGATGGAGCACCGACCAACTGGTCTATTAATATTCTGTAGAACACCGAATCGACACGGGCCACAAGAGTGTCGATCCATAATGCTGTAAAACAGCCGTTGATGCAGCCCCAGATCATAAACTTGAAGAGCTTATTGAGTGAGAGCCTGCCCTTGTGAAGCTGGTTCAACGACTGGGCCAAGGCAGCCGTCGAGGCACCAAGCAAAGTTGGCGCCAAAAACAGGTATAGCAGCACAAGGCGAGTGTAGCTGGAATATATGATGATGGATGCAAGGACCTCTAGAGCAATATGGATCCATATTTTGCGTTTAGCTGCTGGCGTTAAGCGAGCAGAGCCTTCGGGCTTTTCATATTCAAAGAATGGTTTGTGCTTCAAGTCTGAAAGCTCTATACTTTCGGGCATGAACCACGGCTGGATAGAGACAGACGATATGGAGTATGGTGTTGGAAAAAAAAAAACCTATATGTATATAAAGCAGCGGTATCAACAAATCGCGCATGCACAGTCTAAGTCACACAGACACGGCCCGGCTAGCAAATGGGGATGATTAGATAAGGGTGAAAAAAGGACAAGAAAGGATGAAGGTAGGTTTTGGTTATATTGGACTGGTGAATTTGTTAAGATGACTGAGTGGGCAGAGGTAGGTTTATGGTAGTGGACCTCATTGGAGGTTGAACGCCAAGGCGCCTATTTATGGAGGAGTAGAAGAAAGTAAAACAGGAATCAAATGCATCGGGCATTCAGTGACTGGAAATTCACCTATGGTGAAAGTTCTGTATAACTTGACATCATGGTGTGGCCTTTCATGGCTACTTATCCACTGGTTTCGCAGCCATTACTGCGCCCATGGAGCTACAGAGGCTGTGAGGTTCCACGAAAAGTGTCACAAAAACGGTCCTTGACGTGGCCGTGTAATTGAAGAAGAGATAGTGGGACTGAAAAAATAGTGGTGTTTAAATTGCATCCCGTTGACAGATCTTCAACGTGGGGTGGCTTGGTATCTTGTCTGATAAGCGGTGATTGTGCATCCTATTCTGGCAGTATGGCTTAACCAGACGTAGAGGCACCTCCCCTGCAACGCCTGACAACAGGAGGACCCAAAGAAGTGTGATAAATGGGTGTTCTTGGTAAAAGAAGAAGGGTAGTATTTATGATGCTAGAAATGTGGAATTGTAAGAGAAAGGTGTATGGCAACTTCACATGGCCTCTGGCGGTCGATGGAGACTGTACTATTCACAGCCTCCAATGCCCATATCTCATTGAACCACGAAGGCCAACCAAAAAAGCAAAATAAACGAACAAAGAGATACAGTTATCAAATATAACTAAGATACTGTTTTATTAAATTCTGTTTAATATAAACATACCTGGTCTGACCCTCTTCCATGGCCCTCTTTCCCAGGGCTGTGAGACATTTGGGTGCAAAAAGAGACATGCGATCTTCAGTACACTTACACTCACACAAACAGATCAGACACCAAGGGACCAATAATGGAAGCAGAAAGAGTGGCTTGATGAAGCAAGACGAATAAAGTGAACAAAAATATAAAGAAAGAAAGAGACCTTCAGAGAGTATACTACCTTTTTTTCTTCCCCGCCTTTCTTGAAAGTTCCGTTTGTTTCCTAAAAACTAACCTTACCATCCTCTTCACTTCCTCTTCACTTCCTCCAACTCTTCAGTTTACTGTTTATGGTAGTATCGTTTATTGTCCTGTCCTGCCTGGCTCTAGAATGTTCCTCTTTTCCCCAGCTTCCCGCGGCTCGTTACCATATAAGCTGCTGCGAAAAATTATCAATCCAGATTCGCTTCACTCTACACTGCAATGGTGGTCCACAATCCTAACAACTGGTATGTTTCCTGAAAACTGATCGTTTCACCTTCAGCAAAAAGCTAACTCCAGGCACTGGGTCGACAGAAACTGTCTTCCTTGGACGAAGGAATATCTTGGTAACAACGTCGTCGACACTACCTACGAAGACGATGCATTGAAGCTTGTTGTCACTGAAATCACTACTGTTTCTGGCGACTGTGATGTCACCCAGAGAAAGGGCAAGACTTTGTGTATTTACGATATGAAGCTTCGATTTGCCGTGCTGGGTTCCAAGAAGGACGAGGAGGACAGCTCCTTCACCGGCACCATCGCTTTGGACGAGTTCTTCCACGACCAAGACGACGACGAGTACGTTTTTGTGGTGGAAGGCGACGACACCGCTCATATCAAGAAACACTTGGTTCCTTTGGTGAAAGCTAAACTCGTCAAGTTCCAGGGCGATTTGATTGGCGCCCACGAGAAGGACGTCCAACACTCCTCAGGTCATTAATTGCATTATACACATTAGAAATCTCCGAGCTCAACAGCCGTCAAACCCTTCAGGCACTCCTCTGGCGTGCCTGCTGCCCTCTCGGTTATTTAAATATATCTCAACAGCCCCGTACGTATTCTGATCTTTTGGAATACTGTACCACGGAATAGTACCAGTTTCGATTGTCTTGATAACTTTGTAGTCGTCCACACTGTCGTAAGGAACTCCAGTGCCTGGGTCGAAGTACCGCACTTCTTTTCCTGAGATAAGACAGATCTTCTTGTTGCCGTTGGGAAGGTAGAGACCTGTTGGTGCATCGGTTGTGATCTGGACAACATTCTCTTCCTCTCTGGTCTCTTCTTCCTCTTCTTCTTCGTCCTCCACACGGACGCCAAGTCTGCGGAGCTTCTTGAGGTCATCAAACATGGGGCTTTCTTCAGTGATGTCAGCCACCAGCTGGAAGAGCTCGTCCTCTCTATCATCCTTTGGAGTGGCATATGGATTTTCATTTCTCGACGTGCTTCGAAGAATCGTCTTGACATCTCTGAATCTTCTTGATGCACTCAATACACTCTCTTCACCGAAAAGTGCTATCTTAATTTTCGTCTCAGGAAGCTTCCAGTATCTATCCTCTTCGTCGAAGTTCACTAAGTAAACCAAGTTCCGAGAAACATATTGCACGGGTCCTTCAAAAACCTTTCCATCAGATCTAGCTTTGTAAACGGGAGTAAGACTCTTCTTGGAATCTGGAGAATCTTCCTTTGGTTTTGATTCTGCTTCGGATTCACTTTCCTTCTTGACAGCGGTTTCTTCCTCTTCAACTTTACCAACATCTTCTGAAAAAGTGACCTTCTTTTCTATCTTGACCTTTTCAGAGTCTGCTTCACCATCTACCGGTGTACCGACTGTTTCCGTCTCAGCACCTGGTGTTTGATCCTCTTTCTTGTCACCTTCAGCCAAGGAAGCAGACTTGGTTTCATCGTTCACTGGAGTGCCATCCTTCTGTTCAGCATTAGCGTCAGTGTTTGGTTCAGAAGAACCTCCTTCAACATTATCCTCCTGTTCGGGTTCATCTGCATCCTTCATCTCCACATCTTCTTTCTCGGGAACAGGCTCCTCTGAATCCACAGGCTTTTCAGCTATCGTTTCAGCCTCAACACTGGTCTCTTCCTGTTCTTCAGGCTTCTGAACTTCATCCAAGGTTTCTATTTTGATTTCCTTATCGGATACGGCTTCACCAGGCGAAGATGCTTTAGTTTCAGAATCAGCCACAGAGTCTTCATTTTCACCGCTTGCTTCATCCTGAGCGTCCTGCGCATCTTCCTTTTCGGATTCTTCCTTTTCTGCCCTATGTCTTTCCTCTGCCTCTTTCTCCTGTTCCTCTAACGAACTGATTTCACCCTTGAGACGCAACGATTCGGCAGAGAAATTCGGATCAGTAGCATCAATATTTTCAAACTCTTTAAGACGTTCTTCCTTTAGCTTTCTGCGGGCCTCTCTCTCCTCTTCTAGCTTGCGTTTTCTCTCTGCGCGTTCTTCCTCAAGCTTCTTTCTCCGTTCAGCACGAGCTTCCTCGAGTTTACGCTTCTCTTCTTGTCTGATAGCTTCAAGACGTTCTTTTTCGGCCATTTCTTGCTTGTAGTAAGGGAGCTCTGTATCGACATCACCAGGACGCTTAACATCAGGCTCTTCAGGAACGTTCTTTCTTCTGCGGCCACGACGCTTCTTTTCAAACATATCCTGGACGTGTCTAGCATCCTCAATCTCTTCAAGTGGCGTAACAAAAGAAGCCTTTGATACAAGACGAATGACGTTTCGAAGTTTTGGTCTTTTTTGTTGAAACATCATCTTTTGGCGTTCTTTCTTGACGATTTCCTGTTCCAAGAAAGCGTTCAAAGATAAAATATTCTCTTTCTCGGTTTCCTGAGCTTGAGCAAGACGCTCTTCTTGCGTAGGCTCCCTTTCTTTGACACGTACAATTGGCGTAAGGGCAGCTCTTCTTGTTTCGTCAGCCTTAAGCTTTTGTAGCAAGTCTTCTTTGTTCTTGACTGCTGACTTTCTTGAAGATACTCTACGCTCACCGTTAACTAGAGCAGTTGAAATTGGCTTATGCGTCTTCTTAGGCTTGGGTGTTTCTGTAGCACGCTTCTTGATGGCAGGAATGATAGTCTGCTTCTTCTTTCTCTTCTTGGTTCTTTCCTCCTTCTGAAGCTCTCGTTCACCTTCACTCTCGTCATCTTCGGAAACGGACAAATCAGAATCGGAAAGCATTTCATCCGGATTGGCCTCTGCTTCAGATACATCCTCACCTAGTAGCTGGGCAGCTTCTTTCTGTGGGTCATCTGCAACGTCATCATCTTGTCTTTCTTCTCCTTCTTCGCCTTCTTCACCTTCCTCTTCGTCATCTCCTTCACCTTCCTCCTCCTCGTCTTCTTCTTCCTCAAACTCAGCATCGTTCTCATCCTCTTGGAATAGTAGATGAACATCCTCATCCTCTTCGGTAAGAAACGTTTGCTGGACACCAGAAGCAGCTTCTTCAAGTTCTATAAGTTGCTTCAACCGCGAACCTGCATTGGCTCTACGCCTCCTTGTGGTGGCAAGGCCGTCGTTTGGATCCATAATAAAGAAACACTGGTTACTGAGAGTTGATATTTCGCGAATGCAGTAGCGTAGTAGTAGGAAGACGTGATGGACAGTAAAGGGTCAGAGAGAGGGAAGAAAAGAGAAAAAAAAAAAAAAAAAAGGAAATGATGAATCAATATATTGACTAACTTTTCTATAATGATATTTAATCTTTTTCTCTGTTTCTCGAGGTATGGCAAATAGAAAGCAATGTGTTATGGGTCGTCTAATGGCTGCGAAAAGCTATAAGGACGAGCAAAGCATACATAGCACTACACTTCCCTTAGTATCAACCTTAATTGCCAGATCTTCATCCTGAAAAGCTCTACCACCAGTTTAAACGTGAGTCTGGTAGATTTTGCGTACCAGACTTTCCATCACAACAAGCACTCCATCACCAGTTAGGCAACTGACAAACCTTCAACCAGTAGTATACACTTACTCAGTACAGACTTAGATTTTAAGGTATCCGCCAGCCAACAGTATGCCAACCACAACCACGAACATCTAAACAACACTTCTTTTGGTCCAATCTTCATACCATTTCTTCCACCAGATCTTGATTATTTGCTCATTGTCTGACTTTTATTGTCCTTTGTCTTTGGATAACCGAGCTGGTTCAGCTTGTAAATGGCTGCGAAAAGCACATCCAGCCGAAGACAGCTTTCCCGTGAACAGTGCAATAATAAAGGCATCCCGAGAAAGTAGATGTTTTCTTCTTCCAGAAACCACCTTTTTCATTTGTCCAACCCCTTATTTACATTTATTGTGGCACCTGTAGAACACTGTAGTTTAGCCCTATTTCTTACCACCGCGGCACTTTTCCACTATCTCCATGAATGTTGCGAAATCCTTCTCTCGGCAAAAGTTAAAACCACCAGCAAAAATCGACAACTCGAGTATCCACCAAGAAACCTGAAGCATTAGAGACATCAAGACATTTAGTTTCCCCTGTTTGCTTTGTTATATTGCTAGATCCGCCCATCTCATTTAATTCATCTCAACCAGCATTTTCATCAAAAACTCCATAATCTCATGCTTGGAAGATTCAGACCAAGCCTTGCAAGAACCCTTCCACGGACTGCTTTGAGGCAGTTATCGTCATCTGGAACTACTTATAATACTCGTGCATCTGAAGAGGAAGTTTCTCACTTCAATGCTTTGGCATCGTCGTGGTGGGACGTTGAAGGTCCCCAGAGGATTCTTCATAAGATGAACCTTCTTAGAATGGACTTTGTTAATGATATGATACGTCTGCATCTTAAGCTTAACCAAGGAATCGATGACCCCGAGGAGCAGGTCTACATGCCACCGTTCAATGTCAACTTGCTTCCTAAACCGGTAAGAGCTCGTATACTACAAGAGCAAGAAGCCAGAAGAGATGAGATGCTTAACGCGAGAAGATTGCGTGCTTTGGATGTTGGCTGTGGAGGTGGCATCTTCTCTGAATCATTGGCAAGACTTCCTTACGTGGAGCTGGTCAAAGGTATAGATTTGTCACCAGATGTGATCACGGCAGCAGAATGGCATAGAAAGCAGGACCCAGCATTAGAGGGTAAACTCACATACCAGCTTCAAGCAGTCGGCGACGTTCCTAAAAAAGAAAAGTATGATGTCGTTACTGCCTTTGAAATGCTCGAGCATGTTCCATATCCCTCGGAGATTCTAAACGAGCTCTTCCAAAGGGTCGAGGATGGCGGATGGGTGTTCGTTTCTACGATCAACAGAGACTTTGTCAGTTGGTTTACCACCATCTTTATGGCAGAAAGTGCTCTCGGCATCGTGCCAAAGGGAACCCACACACTTGAAAAGTACATTAACGAAGAGGAAATCAGAGATTGGTTTTCCAAAAGCAAGCATGCTCAGACCTTTAGACATGTTAAAAGCAAAGGCAGCTTCTACTTGCCTTCATGTGGATGGAGCTTCTCAGACCATCCTGGCACAGGTAATTACTTCATGGCGTTCCAAAAAGTCAAGTAGACCTTAATAATAAACATTCATAAAACACTACATTTTCAATTAAAAACCCACGAGAATTTCAAATGATTAATCATGATAGTAGCTATGTATGTAAGTCGGCTGATACGACGTGCTTTAAGGGTTTGATTGGCATAAGCTGAAGAAGCTCGCTTCATCTTTCCTGTGCTTTTGCTTAGGCACAAACCAAATAATTCCAGTAAGCATCTAATATACATTAATGTGCTTACTGAGAGGCACACTGGACACCAGGACCGGCGCCGGCGCCCTCCTCCTCGTCGGAGTCGTATGCATCTCTTCTACCGCTGTTGCTGTGCTTGTATGGGTCGACGATGGACAAGTCACACTCGTCAACTTCGGCACCCTTAGGGATGGTGTACTTGTTTCTTGGAGGCAAGATGCTCTCCAACTCCTTCAACTTGTCTTCGGTAGCGAAGTGGGCATCTGGGAACTTAACGTTGAACTTGATGAACAAGTTACCTCTGTCAGAAGATCTGAAGATTGGCATACCCTGCTTCTCAATGACACGGGAAGCACCTGGGGCAATCACCTCACCTGGGATGATAGAGAACTTGATGTAGTCACCGGAAACGTGCTTGAAAGAGACGTCACCACCAGCCAAGGCAGTCAACAAGTCAATCTCACACTCGTAGTACAAGTCAGCATCCTTTCTCTGGAACTTGGCGTGTGGCTGTTCGTCAACAACGAAAACAACGTCACCTGGGGTAACACCTGGCTCCTGGTCACCTTCACCGGAGAAGACGATTCTCTGGCCGTCCTTCATACCTGGATCAATGTGGACCTGCAAGATCTTACGCTCAGCAGCGGTCTTCTTACCCTTACAGGCGGTACATCTGTCCTTTGGATCGCAAACATCACCAGTACCCTGACAGACGTCACACACGGTCTGGAATCTCTGAATCATTGGGCCCATCTGTCTAGTGACAAACTTCATACCCTGACCGTGACAAGAGCTACACTGCTTAACCTTGCCCTCTTTACCACCACGGCCGTCACATGTCTTACAAAGAACAGTCTTGTTCAAAGCCAACTTGGCCAGTCTGCCCTTGAACAACTCCTCCAAGGTACAGCTGATGGAGTGCTTGATATCTTTACCTCTGGAAGGACCTCTGGACTGGCCACCCATGCCGCCCATACCACCGAATCCACCACCAAAGAACTGGCTGAAGATGTCATCGGCTCCCATACCGCCCATACCACCTGGGCCACCACCGTTCAAGCCCTCTTCACCATAGGAGTCGTACACCTCTCTCTTCTGGTCGTCCGAGAGAACCTCGTAAGCTCTCGAGAGCTCCTTAAACTTTTCTGCTGCTTCAGGCAGAGGGTTCTTATCTGGGTGATATTTCAATGCAGATTTTCTGTAAGCTTTCTTCAACTCGTTGTCGCTGGCGCCTGGAGCGACCCCCAAAAGGTCGTAGAACTTGGTTTCCTTCACCATCCTGTGCTGTGTGTGTCTTTTAATATGTGATTACGCTTTTGGAAGCAATAAATATGTGATGCCCTGGGGTGTTTTACTTTTTCTGTGGGGAAAGAAGAAAGAAAAATGAAGGCGTTATATATATATGTCTCGGCTTTTATCGATGAGATCGAGTCGGTGATTTTTTTTTTTTTTTTTTTTCGCCCTGCCTTACTAAAAACTCGCAGCCATAACGTTTTGTCACTTTAAAGAACAGTTTCTTTTGCCTTCTATGGTCTTCGCGCACGTGATTTGGGTTTCCTTTTTGGAACACCATAGACGAATCGCCACCCACGGCGAATATTTACCTAAAAAAAGCTTCCCACGTAGAAAATACGGCATTTATTGTTTGCTCTATGTACTTTTTTTGACCCCTCACTGTCTGTGTGGCTCAATGTGCTGGTACCTTTTCGTCTATCGTTTCTCTCCTACATTTGGTCCAGTGCGGCGGATTTTGCAGCCATTACGTGTGGACACTTAGAAAGGCTATGTAGTGGTACAGTCCTTGGGGACGATGGATGTTCTAGGTTGGATGTTCTTAGTTGGACTAGGATTAAGGTAGAGAAAGTGGACTTATTGATTAATGGTCATTTTTGGGTTCGAGGAGGACGGCTATTAGGGGCATGTGGTACCCTTTGCGCTTTTATACACCACGAGGATCTGGATTTGCAACCAAGGGAAGGAGGGAGGGCACTGGCTTAAGAAGGAATGTTAAGGGGACAACAGTATAATGTAGTTTTGGATTTATAGAAGGCTCTTCGGAGGTGCATAGGTTTTTTTTTTGTTTCTTTTATTGATGGATGGTTTACTTATGGGTGTGTTCATGTGAATATGTGTTGCAGTGAGTGGTGAGACACTGTTTCTGGAGGTCCACCATAACAGCTTAATTACATCCTATGCGTTATAGTACTGTTCTTTATTGCTTGCTTTTCTAACATATCGGTCTATCCAGCGTGTTCAACCACTTCACTCACGAGCTTACCGTTTCTCACAAAGTGTTGCAACTGCTCAGGCACCGCCAACTCCTCGTAGTCCTCTTCGGTAGGCACGTTGATATTGAGTGCCGTGGTGTTACTGGTAACAACAGAGCTGTCATTTTCAACAGAATCCTTTGAAAGGTAAATGTTACCCTCGTCAGATTTGTCGATGGTGATAAGAGGCACAAGACCAGTCACCTGTAAACCAAACTTCACAGACTTGATCACATCCACACCAGAAATCAAAGAATGAACAACAACACCAGTGTTTCTTGTTTCAGACAACGACACAGCGTTACCCTTACCGTTGATCTGCACGGTGACGCCGTCGGTGTTACCAATGAAAACAGAGTGCTGCATTTCAGCGTCAATGACAACTGGTTCCTTGGTGTTCTCAGAGTTCAAGTTCTCAATGATCCACTTGGCACCGTCAACCAATTCAACACGAGGAGGCTTGTTCTTCTTGATGGTGCCGCTTGAAGATGAAGACAAGTTGGTTGGCTTCTTAGGTGGAGCAGGCTTCTTGGTGACACCCTCCTGTCTCAATGCTGGATTCTTGTGTGTCATCTGAGACTTTTCAACCTTCTTAAGGCCAGAAGTGACGTTTTCACCCTTGTTCAAGTCGCTAAAGACAGCCTTCATACCGCCTGAAGAGGAAGTGTCTTTAGGCTTGGAAGAGGAGTCTTCGTAGATGTTTGCAGGTGGAGCAGGTGGAGGAGGAGGTGGAGGAGCAGAACCGCTGCTGGCAGGACTGCTCTTGTTAGTGGCTCCAGCCACAGCAGCAGCCAAAGATTCCTCCAAACTAGATCCTTGAGGGTTCCATGCAACACCAGAAAAGTGGTGTTCCTTGACATAAAGACGCAAGTCGTCGAAAATCGACAAGAAAGCCTTCACCCACTCGACTTGCGTCTCGTTCTTGTCTCTGTATTCCTTCATGATACGGTCAGACCAGAATCTAGCACTGTCCTTGTACTCTGGAACGAAAGAAAGTGGAGTGCCAGACACGATCCAGCCCAACACAGGAGCACCTTCGCTGATAGTGTTCAAATGGTTGAAAGTTTTGGTGCCACGTTTCAGGTCCTTCAAAAGGGAGATGTTGAAAATGTGAAGGTTGATAGGCTCCAAAGCCTTCTGCAAGCTGGCGTCATCCATACCAGGTTTCTTTGTCTGGGCGACAAGACCCAAGAACTTACCCTCTTCAACAAAAGCTGCGCAGAGTTCCGCAGCAGCAGCACCCACAGCCTGGTCAATTGCCTTGGAAAGCGTCACGAATGGGACAATGTGAGACTTGATGAACTCGTCAAACGCAGTGACAAACTTGGCAGGGGCAGCATCAGCTGGAGTCTTAACCGGGTGTGGTTCAGTCGAAGTGACAGCACTTTTAGAAACCTCAGACACGTCACTCAGAGAAGGTGCCGACAAGGCCTCTGAAACAGAGTCACGGGTTAATGGCTGGGCCTTGTTGGCTTCCTCCTGGAAGATGGTGATATCCTCCAAACGGCACGTGGCAGCCTCCAAACGCTTCAAAATGGTGACAATGTTGTAGCCCTGTACATTGAGCTGGTTTTCTTCAGCAGGTCCTTGTGGTGGCATGGTTTAGAAGGTAAGGTTTGTTGTAATCTATAGGGCGGTTGCGAATGTCTGATCTGGCCTTGTTGGTGCACAGATCTCGGTCCGAAATAGGACTACACTGGGAGAAGACAGTGGGACGGGAGGGGAGGGTAGAAGTGGGAGGTTTTGATTTTTTTTGGAAATAATATGAAGGGATTCATTGTTTGTTTTATTTTTTAGTTTGGTACTTTTCTGAATGGCAGTGTTGGTGGTTGGTAGTTGGTGGTTGGTGGTGTTCTTGTTAATGGCTGCGAAAAGCTGGTGCTATATGTGCTCTACTGTCAAATGGGTAGTACATTGAGTTGGACAACAGAATGGGAGAAGCTGGTGAAAATGGGTGTTCGAGGTCTAATTATGGTATATAACTCATTTCTATGGGTTTTGGTGTTCAAAGTGGGCATATAACTGTTTGGTTGGTGCTATTCCAGTGACAGTAGGAAGAGAGAGGTCCAGTAGTCTATCACCATAAGATACACAACGAGGGATGGTAACAGCTAAGCAATACAATGAAGAGTCCAACGAAAGAAACCTTGGCATTTTGCATGCTTTTGGCTACCTTGTTGATGGTTGAAGTACTGCTGATGTTAGTTAAGAGTATACAGTGCCTCAAGATGATGGACACCAACAACCTACTTTCATAAGGAAACAGAAAAGCTAGATGCATTCTTCACTGTCCGTAAAATAGCTTCTCAGAAGAACTATTAACAAGACAGTTCCAAATTTAACTTTTGGAGTCCACTTCGTCTCCTGCCCATCTACTATTTGCACCCATTATTTCCACATAGATATCAAACTTCCGCCAACAAAAGCTAACCAAAACCATCCAGACAAATATTCCAAGCCCTTTACTTTAAAATATAATAATTATTCATCATTTTCCTTTCCTAGGGCCCGTTGGTATCTGTCTCTTGATCTTCTTCACCAGTGTGTCCTGTACAGACACCTACCGTGAAGTATATCGTTCCAATCTCGATTCTTCAACAAACCCATACGCCCATGACTGTTACGCCAGAGGAACAGCTTCCGCCACAGAAGCTTCACTACCTCCGTGAACCTCAGGTCCAAAACTCCTTCGAGCCTTTTTACGCTTCTTACAAGCAAGACACTCCTATAGCCATTGACTTTGGTGCATCGAACGTCAGAGTAGGCCTTGTGGACACACCTGACCCACATAATGTGTTTCCCAACTTGGTTTCTAGGTATAAGGATAAAAAGCTGGGTCTTAATTTGACTCTTGTGGGTAACGATATCTTCCGTGAAGTCAACAATCATAGTGGTATAAGAACCAACGCCAAGTCTCCATATGATGGTCCGCTCATCACCAACTGGGACCTTATTGAAAACATCATGGATTATTCTTTTGAGCATTTGGGTGTTCAGTCGCTGACAGGCTCTTTGGAGAACCCAGTGGTGTTGTCTGAGCCAGTGGCATGTCCTTTGACCCAGAGAAGAAGCATGTATGAGCTTATGTTTGAGACGTACAGTGCACCCAAGGTGGCGTTTGGAATTGACTCGCTTTTTTCTTTCCATGCTAATTCTTCTAAGCCGGATGGCCTTGTTATTGATGTGGGGAGCGAGCTGACACATATTATTCCTATGTTACAGGGTAAGGGTGTGCTACTGCAATGCAAGAGAATCGACTGGGGCGGCAATCTGGCACTGCTGTTCCTTCAAAGACTTCTTGCATTGAAATATCCATACTTTCCTACACGTCTTTCGAACCATCACACTAACCATATTTTATTCGATCATGCCTATGTTCTGAAAGATTACCCTAAGGAGTTGTCTACATACTTGGACATGGACGTTTTGGAAAACAAGGATGTTGTCATTCAAGTTCCCGTGGAAGTTGCCGTGGACAAGTCTAAAAAGTCTGAGGAAGAGTTGGCCAAGCAGGCAGAGAGAAGAAGAGAACAGGGTAGAAGACTTCAGGAGCAAGCTAGAAAGAAGAGATTGGAGAAGCTCATACAGAAAGAACAGGAGTTTGAATATTATGGACAGCTCAGGGAAACCCTCGCTCTGTTGAGTAAGACAGAAGCTGACAGAAGAGCTCAAAGTGAAGAATTCAGAGACTTCAATGATTTCAACAAATATGTTGATGGCTTGGAGAAAGCCTTAAGAAAGGCCAGATCACAAGATGTTGATGATGGCACTGAGGATGATGAGCCAAACCCAGAATTGGCCTGGCCACTTGTCCTAATCCCTGACGAAGAACTTTCAGAAGAGCAGATCAAGGATAAGAGACGTCAAAAACTTTTGAAGGCCAATTATGACGCAAGAATGCGTGCCAAAGAGGAGAAGAAGAGGGAAGAGGAAGAAAAAGCACAGTTTGAGAAAGAGCAACAGGAATGGAGAGAACGTGATTTGGATGGATGGTGTAATGCTAAAAGACTTGAGTTGGCTCAACTTATAGCAGGTTACAAGAAGAGAATCAAGCTCATGGAGGCTATGAAGGACAGAAAGTCTATGGCTGCCCAACAGAGAATGAAGAATATTGCTGACTTGGCCAACGACAGTGCGGCTGGCGGTAGAAAGCGCCGGAAGAACACTGCTTCTGCTACTATTGATAATGACCCTAACGACACTTTCGGTGCTAATGATGATGACTGGAACGCATACAGAGACATCAGTAATGCCAACATTGAAGAAGAACAGGAAGAAGCTAATGCTGCAATCACTCGTTTAGAAGAAGATTTGATGAAACACGATCCTAACTTCCATTACGAAGATACGTTAGCAGCATCGGAAACCTTCGACTGGCGTAACTCAACGCTCCATAAATTCATCCATGGCCCACGTCAAAGTCTCACATTGGCAATGCAAGCAGAAGGCCATGATCCACAAGAGCTTGCAAACCATCCAGAAATCATACGGCGCAACCACCAGCTTCACATCAATGTGGAGCGTATAAGAGTTCCCGAAATATACTTCCAGCCTCATATTGCTGGCCTAGATCTGGCGGGTATCCCTGAAGTTGTCCAGAACTTGCTTTACAGAAACTTTGATGGTAACTTTGGGCAAGGCGGACAACTGAGAGCCCTCGTCGATAACATCTTTGTCACTGGTGGTGGTTCGTTGGTTCCTAATTTCAACGAAAGACTCAAGGCAGAGGTACAGAGCTTCCTTCCAGTAGGTACTTCATTCAACATTACTCATGCCAGAGATCCTATTGGCGATTCATGGAGAGGTATGCAAAAATGGGCATCATCGCCCGAATCACAGTCCAGCTATGTCAGCAAACTGGAATACGAAGAATTCGGAGCCGAGTACATCAAAGAGCACGGTCTCGGTAATATGAGTCTCCGGAACTTCTAAATAGAGACAGCAAAATACAATAAGCAGCATTCTGATTTAAATTTGTATTGACGTTCTATGATACATAACTTCAAAATGAAGTGGGCCTATGCTTCTATTTTTTCGTGTTAGGGTTCAATCCCTTTCTCTTCATGCTTCTCTTGATGGTCTTTTCCACCAACTCCTTGTCCTCATCGTCGTTGAACTCAGCGAAGTCATCGTGAATGATACCTTCCTCTTCAGCCTCGGCTCTGGCCAAAGACTCCTTCTCCTTGGCACCAGCCTTCGAGACATCGTGAGGAGAAGCAGCGATCTTCTTGAACTTGGCGACGAAGAAACCGTCAACGTTATACGTGTGAGGGTAGTAACGTCTGGTCATGGAAAGCGAAGAGTTGAAGTGCTTTCCTCTGAAAGAGGTGAAACCGTTCTTACCGATCTGCAAACCGGTCTCAACCAACTTGACGTTTGGTCTCTTTCTCAATGCATAGTCCACAACAGCCTCGTTCTCGTCAACTGCAACAGAACATGTAGAGTAGACGATAACACCACCAGTCTTAGAGTGGGCATCAACAGAGTCAATAGCACTCAACAACAACTGTTTCTGCAAGTGTGGGATTTGAATAAAGTCCTTTTCGTTTCTGTTAACCTTGACAGACTCATCCTTGGCGATAACACCAGTACCAGAACAAGGAGCGTCCAACAAGATTCTGTCGAAACCACCAATGACCTTAGGGAACTCACGAGCATCGTAGTGACACACAATGGTATTCTTACATCCCAATCTTTGAATGTTGGCGACCAATGACTTGGTTCTAGCCTTGTTGGCATCGTTGGCGAAGACACAACCAGTGTTTTTCATCAACGCAGAGATGTAGGTAGTCTTACCACCTGGAGCAGCGGCCATATCAAGAACACGTTCGTTTTCTTGTGGGTCCAAGGCCATGACAGGCAAGAAAGAGGATGCAGCTTGTAAAATGTACTGACCAGCCAAGTATTCTGGAGTAGCACCGATTGGAACCTGAGAGTCAAAGATCTGCAAACCAACCTTAGTCCATTTACCAATAGGCTGTAAGTTGACACCACGGTTGACCAAAGTCTGAGCCAAGTCTCTTCTTCTAGCCTTCAAGGTGTTAGTTCTGATGGTAATTGGTCTAGCGACCTCGTTAGCCTCAAAGAACTCCATAGCTTCAGCAGGCGAGAACAAGTCGAAAAGCTTCTCAGCCAAAAACTCAGAGTAGCCAAAGTATTCACTGATATCTCTAAGGAAACGAGCAGTGTACTCAGCACGAGACTTACCCTCCTCAGCCAACTCCTTGAAGTTCTCCAAAACCTTAACAATCTCAAGCATTCTGGTTCTGACAGTAGTCACATCAGTAGGCTGTTTGGCCAATTCTTCCTCCTCGGCAGCGGTAGGCAAAACCTTAGCACGAGGTTGAGGAGCACCTTGAACCAACTCAAGCTCAGCTTCTTCAGCCTCAGCCTCATCTTCCTCGTCAAGCTTTCTAGACAAAGCCTCCATGTTAGCAGCATTCAAGTCTTCCAAGTCCTCTTCATCGTCAGAGAAACGAGGTCTTTCTCTACCCTCCTCATCAGAGTCCACAAACTCATCCTCCATGTCCTCTTCATCAAACTCATCATTAGGAAGCTCCTCATCCTCCTCGTCATCGTCAAAAAGCAGTTTCTTAGCAGAACTCAACTGTTCAAGATCAACCCCAGGAAGCTCATCGGCACCTTCTTCAATCTCTTCTTCCTCCTGCTGCTTCTTACCCTTCTTCACCTTCTTCTTAGGAGGCTCCCTCTCTTGACGCTTTCTCTTCTGCTGCTGCACTGGCTTGGCCTCACTCTTGTCACCATAGAGCTCCTCGAACGTGGGCGGCATGCCCTGCTTATTTTTCGCTCTTCTTCCCATGGCTCAGTACTGAAAAGATGGTATATCTCTGATGGACTACTTTTGAGATGCCCTCGATGCGATGCGAAAAATTGCATCGCTCCTCCACAAAAGATAGCCTTCACCAGAACCATTACTGAACACCACCAATTCATGAAAAGCAGAACTACCATTTTGCCTGGGCAGCATGCCTTGATTAGGTTACCTTCTGAGGGCCTTAGAATCATTCTTTTGCGTGAAGAGGGCACAATTTCTTTGGGAAAGTTTGGCTCGTTCAAGGTGAGCTCTATCTTGGGACACCCATTTGGCACTACTTTTGAAGTTAGAGATGAGCAGGAGGCTGTTCCAATCAAGTCTTTGACTCATCAGGAGGATAAAGTGGAGGTGGAAAATGAAGAGGACGAAATCTCAGAGAAGGAGGCCTTGATCAAGTACTTTGAGAAGTCTGCTGAGAATAACCAGGACATCATCAATGTGGGCCTGAAGATCCAGAAACTCGATAACAAGCAGATTGACGATTTGAAGAAACTGGGTGCTTCTTCGGAAATCGGCCAGAAGATCATTGAACAGATTATTGCTGGCCATGCGGCTTTCGATAAGAAGACGGTGTTCTCTCAGCAGAAGTACTTGAGAAGAAAGCAGATGAAGTTCTTGCGTCGTTTCCAGGTTGAGTACCTAGGAAGCTCCCAGCTTCTTCAGTATTTTATTGAAAAGGATATGCAAAAGGTTTTGGATATGAGTGAAGAGACACTTGGGCTTTTGCTCAGTTATGCCAATGTTCGTCCTGGAGGCCGCTACTTGGTGTTGGATGATACTTCTGGTGTGGTTGTTTATGCCATGATGGAGAGAATGCAAGGAAAGGGCCAGATTATGCTTGTGCATGAGAATGAACACGCCAACTTGGCTGCTTTGCGGTACCTGGACTATCCAGAGGAACTTCAAGAACAGATGATTACACCACTCAGTTGGCTCCAGTTCCTAGAGCCCGAGGATGAGAAGATCGAATGGGAACCCCTTCCGCAGGAAGAAATCGACAGCTTGAAGCCAAACAAAAGATTACAATACCATAGAAGACTGAAGAGAGCGGGAGAAATTAACAAAGCTCTTGATTCTGTTATTAAGGGCAACTTCGATGCCTTGGTTTCCTGTTCCACGTTAAACATTCCATCATTTTTGCCTCACGTCATTGAAAGAGTAGGTGGCTCCAGACCATTGGTCTTCTACAGCACATTCAAAGAAATGCTTCTAGAAACACAGCACGAGCTCACAAAGGATAAGCGAGTTTTGGCGCCTTCTATTTTCGAAACCCGTGCTAGAATTTATCAGACTATTCAGGGTCGTTTGCATCCGCTCATGACCTCCAGAGGTTACGGAGGTTATGTTCTTTGGGCCACAAGGGTCATTCCTGCTGGTGGCCACATCCAAGCTGTCGGAAAGGGATCTAGAAAGAAGGCCAAGTCAGAACCAACCGAACCAGAAACCAAGAATGGGGCCCAAAAGGAAGAAGAAGTTACCGACCTGGTGATGGAGGAGGCATAATGTAACTCACAAAGACAACTATAATGGTGGATCGAAACTGAACGGTTTCCTCCACCCATAAATGCATCGAAGGTTCCCTGCGGAGTCCTTCAACGTTGCTGTTTCCCATCCTGGCTGGAGAAGCAGCTTTGTATACTCAGCCTGGTCTTCGTAGCCCAATTCAAATACGAAAGCATTACACTGCAGCGGCTCCACTACATTGTGGACTAGAGCTTTGTAGAACTCCAAATGTCCGACCAACGCCAACTCTGGTTCGTATAGTTTCACCGACAATTCAGTCCCGTTTGCTAATACTGGAGCTTCATAGTCTTTTCGAGGAATGTAAGGTGGATTAGAAACCACAATGTCAAACTTCGTATCTCCCCATAACTGGCTGTACATGTCATGTTGTAGCACATCACCATTACGAACTTCCACTTCCAAGCCCAAATTCACCTTATTCTCTTCAGCCAAAGCAACAGCATCTTCAGAAATATCAATTGCCTCGACCTTAGCATTCGGTAGCTGCTTCTTTAGTAGGAGTGCTACACATCCAGAGCCAGTGCACACATCCAACACTCTCAAAGAACCCCATGATTTAGCCCTCTCTGCCAACTTCAGCACCCAATCTTCAGTCTCCCATCTTGGTATAAGAACATTCTTGCTGCACTTTATATCTAGTGGTCCAAATGGCTGGCTTCCTAAGATATACTGAAGTGGTTCAAGACGGCCTCTTCGAGCCACAGCACTTCTCCACTGGGGTTCAGGCAATTCCTGTTTTATCCATCGTAGTTCATTTTCTGCTTGGTTTAGACTTTTGGTAGCATTAAGGAGAGGCGCTAGAAGCCTGTTGGCGTATGTTTTCCTGACCTGGCTGAAACTGACTCGAGGCATCATCTACCTACTGATAATGAGATGCGATGCTCGCGCTAGTGGGGTTCTGGGGAGGCAGATATATATGGGAAATAAAGTAGAGAAAAGATTAAATAAAATAGTTGGACAAGGATGTGGAATTTTGACAACTTCGCTTTTTATTCTTAAAGTTTACTTAGAGTTGCTAAGTATGTGGTGCTTGTTCTCTCGTTCTGGTAGGATTGGCTGCAAAATGGTGATATCCATTGGTACTGGCTTCTACAGTGACACTGACTATTACGTTCCGCTAGGTGTATTATCTAAGCCTAAGCATTATATATACAAGTAACCTGTGCCGGCTAGGCACCTATCACCAAGGTTTGAGAGCTTACATACCCTTTCTGGCGTAGTACAAGAAAGCTCTCTCGTGTGTTGGAAGTCCGTGTGGGGAAATGACTTCAGAGTGACCTGGTCTGGCCACTGGGTCAGCCAAGTAGACAGCATGACATGTCTCGAAGGAGATCTCGAGATGGTGGGGCAAGACAGCGAATGCACTGATGAATTGTCTAGGAGTCCATGGGGAGAAGTATGGCTTGGAAGGGTCCTGGCGGCCAAAGAGGCCCTTTTGCCATGGCAAGTTGACCTTGGCTGTCTCTTCATCTTCAAGAATAGCATCCTTGTCCAACTTGGCGTGTGTCTTCAACTTCTTAGCAAAGTCAGAAGAGTATGGAACTGGGATAGAGCCTTCTGGCAACTTGGAGTTCTCACACTGGATGCGGAGGAACTCCAAATGAGAGTTGTGAACCTCCAGCAAGATCTTTCTGACGTGAGAAGCAGTCTTAGCCTCGTCCTTGTTCTTGAAATCAGGAGACTTCGTGGCGATGTACTTCTTACATTCTTCCACAGAGGAGTTGCTCACAACAGGAACATTGGCTTCCTTCAAGATCTTGTATGCATTGAGAGCCTTGGTAGAGTCATCACCATTTGGAACAACCTTCTTGAAGACATCAGCCAGGAGTTCCTCAACTGGCTTGTTTTCAGCTGCCAGCAAGATCTTGGCCAAGATAGAACCTCTGGTAGTGTTTTTCTGTTCAGCAAGCATAGCCTTCTCCAAGTCGCTGTTGTATGTCTTTGTGCTGATGGTCTTGGTCTCCTTGTCTTCCTTCAAGGTGTTCAAGGACTCAGGCTTGTTCTGCTTCAATTCCCATACATCTCTAGGGTGCTGCTTAGCAGTCTTGACGTAGTTGTTCCATGCACCGATCTGCTTCTTGTCAACCTTGATAGACTGTTCCAAGCTTGGCTTAACTCTGCCCATGGCTAGAAGAACCTTCTCCGGGTTCACGCTGAAGACATCACCACTCTTCAAAGGGAAAGAAGAATGCTTAACCACGACACCGTTAACCTTGACATGACCGCCTTTAATAAATTCGCGGGCTTGTCTCACGGAAGATGCAAACATGGCTCTAAAAAGGGCCATTTCAAGTCTTTTCTCCAATGTAGCATATGTCTGCATGGCATTAGGCGTGAAGCTGACTTGCTTACCTTGCAAAGAAGCGTCCAACTGGGCCACCGAGTTAAGGTTGGGCTTAAAAACAGCCTTCCATCTCTTCTCACCCAAGTGCTCTCCATGGTATGCTCTGGTATCCTGCTTAGCTTTCCACTTCTGTTGGTATAGAGTCTGGGTGTTGTATTTGGGGGAACTTTTTTTGAACAAGTTGAACAAATTCAGCTTGTTCATGGACGCACGAACACGGCCCCTCGTTAACGAGAGGAGGTTGTTCGCTCTTCTAGGCATGGTGCTGTGGAAAGTTAGAGAGAGGCAGATTCTGAAGATCTGAAAAAGTTATAGAAAAAGACGTGTGCGGCACATAAGATGAATAGTGAATGGGGAGATTTGTAGGTGACGAACTATACGCCATTGATGGGCATTGAGAGGGAGGATGCTTTTTCATTCTAGAAAAGTGGCTTTTTCTTTTTCCTTGAGCATGTTTTCTTAAGTTGGAAGAGACTTGTAGGTCGATCCTCTCTTGATACATTGAACATGGAGCGCACTATGGCAAGCAGTTGGTACTGAACTTTAAACACCCTGCTGAAAGAAAATCAAATTCTTATACATTAATGAAATCGTCTCTTTGTTGTTATTCAAGCAATGTTTTCATAAATCGTAGTAGAAAAAGCAATGTTTCCCACTACACTGATCCCCATGTTACAGTGCACTTACAAACTGGGTGCGAAAAGTCAATACTACATCAACAGACCACCACCAAATGTCCAAAGCGTGGCCTGTGGAAATCGAGGTTCGTCTCTTCAGTCTAGTATGCGATTATAAACCTGCTGGAGAGAAGAAGGATGAGAATATGGCCCAGATCGTGGCCCTTATCAACAAGGACGTTCCTGAAGATAGCCATTACAAGCCAGAAGAGGTATGGGAAAAGCTAGGTAGTTTCTACAATCTCGAGCAAGTGGAGTCGATAGAAAACGAAGATGATAAGAGTGAAGATACTGAAGACCAGAAGGAGCTTGAAGAGCCTGAAAAGTCCAGCAAACCTGAAAGACGTACGCGAACCAGAGGGAAAGAACTGGAGACTAAAGAGAGCAATGACCCTGGTATATACTCTTCCGAGCTCAGTGACGTTGAGGCTGAGATGCCTGAGGATGATGATATACTTAAGGTTAAGACAAAGGCTAGAGCTACCAGGAAACGTACGCCTAAGAGAGAAGAACCAAAGGAAGCAAAGAAGGAAGAAGAGGCTCCACTGAGGAAACGTACGAGATCCAATGCTAAGATAGACGACGCTCCTGCTCCAAAGAGGCGGTCTAGAGCTGGTACGCCGCCAGTGAAGAGACGAATGCGTTCTGGTAAAGAAGAAGAGGATGATAAGAACGAAGAGAAGGAGAAGGAAGAGGCTGAGAAGGAGAAGAAGGAGGAAGAAAAGAAAGAAGAAGAGAAGAAGGAGGAGGAAAAGAAAGAAAAAGAGAAGGACACTCCAAAGAAGGAAAAGGACGCCGAAAAGGAAGACAAGGCTGAAGAGCCTAAAGGTAAGAGAACTCGTACAGCCGTCCGTCGTTCGACAAGAAGAAAGTAAACTACAACAACTTAGCCAAAAGGTTACCCTCGTTTTATATTACCTATTGAATGGTGCCCACTTCACGACCAGTGCAGCATCCACATCCGTGGTTGTGGTCGTCTGAGTCAGAGTCATAGTCCAGGTCACCGTCAAGCTCGGCATTCTGCTGGTCCAAAAGCTTCCAGTCGATTTTGGATGGGTCGGACAGTGCCAGAGCCTCGGACAGCGACTTCAGAGGGTCCTTTTGGTGTACATGTTGAGCACCGTTCTCTGAAGACATGATGATGTACTTGGTTGAAAAAGCGCACCCTAGCAGTGAAAAAAAGATGGATCTGGGGAATGTGAACCAGTGGCCACGATAATAGTCATAATAGTCAAATATGGGCCCCAGGAGATTGACACTGTTGGTTTGACCAGTACTTCGAGGAATCTTAGTTAGAGGGGTTTTCAGTCTCCATTCTATAGACCCCAGTGTACCATATTATCAGTCATTACTATAATCTACAAGATATATTCGTTGAATATCCATTAATCCTATTAAGTCTAGTTCATAATTCATGCAAATGCCACCGCTCTAAGACAAAATGTCCCAGAACTTCTCCCAGAGGTTCTGTGGTGGAGCGTCGTCCCACACCATCTCCTCGATCTCTCTAACACCAGTGTCAATATCACACTCGTCCAATGGTATGAGCCAAGCACGGAGTGTGAAAGCATGTTTAGTGAAACCGTTGAAGTAGAAGTGAGCAACAAGCCACACAGCAAAGAAAAGAATGACTGAGATGTAGGCAGTGAAGAACTTGCTAGCAGTGATGCTAAAGAAAGACTCGTAACCTTGCACAAAGACAAGGAGGAAGCCCAAGATGAAGGCGTAGTAAGCAACGTATGGCATACCCCAGGCCTTGTATGGCAACATGTCTCTGGACATGTTTCTCTTCTTGAGGATCCACATAAATCTCATGTGAGAGAAGGAGATGTTGACCCAGGCAATAAGACCAGCGACAGCGGTAATGTTCAACAACCAGTCGAAGACCTCGTTACCACTGTTGTCAAGAACAAGGTAACCCAAGGCACCGAAAGCTGCAGTGAAAAGAACAGCCACGTATGGGATACCCAGTGGAGTAGCGAGCTTAAACCACTTTGGAGCAGCACCAACATGGGCCAACCCGTACAAGATTCTGGAGCCACAGTAGACGTTGGAGTTACCAGCCGAGATGATGGCCACCAAAATGACGGCGTTGAAGATGCTGGGCAAAATGTCGGTACCGGAGTTGTGCATAGCGACAATGAATGGAGAAGAAGCAGCGAAGTATTCGTCAGACTGCAACTTTGGATCGTTGTATGGAATCAACAAACCCATGAAGAACATCGACAAGATGTAAAAGATGATAATACGCCAGATAACCTTACGGATGGCAGAAGGCACAGCCTTTCTTGGGTTGTGAGACTCACCACAAGAGATACCAACCAACTCGACACCCTGGAAGGTGAAGAGAGCGGAGATGAGGGAAGACAACCAGGCCAAGAATCTGTCAGTGTCGAGATTGTCGACCAAGCCCTGGCCGCTACCCCAAGGACCAGGGTTACGCCAGTATCTGAAGCCCACAGGGCCGGTTTGGCCGGCACCGCAGACCATGCAAAGAGCGTAAATGAGCCATCCGACAACGGCAATGATCTTAAGGGAAGCGATCCAAAACTCGAACTCACCGTAGTACTTCACAGGGAACATGTTGAAGACGGTGATGAGCACGAAGAAGATGGAAATCCATGCAGCCAAGGGCACAGCGTCGGTCCAGAACTGGATAATCTGACCAACCACAGAAAGCTCAAGAGCAAAAGTAATGGCCCAGGAGAACCAATAGTTCCAGCCATTGGCCACACCCAACGCAGGGGAACAGAATCTGGTACAGAACTGAGTGAAAGAACCCGAACAAGGAATGTAGGTAGCCATTTCACCCAAACTCTGAGTAACGGACCAGGCCAAGGTCGTAATGAAAATGTAGGAAATGAGTGCCAACACTGGGCCAGCCGAAAGGGCATTCTTGGAGGAAATGAAAAGACCAGTACCGATAGTACCACCCAAGGCAATCATAGAAATGTGCCTGGCCTTCAAGTTTCTCTTCACCTCATGTTGAGGTACGAGTTCCAGGGAGTCATCCCTAAGGTAGTCGACGTTCTTTTCCGAAGAACCGATAGTCTTTTCAACGTCGGACATGATTGATGAAAATCAAGAACCAGAAAAACAAAGGTAACAAGGGAACAGGAAAATACACCAGGTTTTATAAGCGGATGGAAAGTGAGGGCAATGAGTACAGGGTAAATGTCGCCTGCACGGTAACCCAGCCGCTGCCGTAATCTGACATTTCGCTTCATTCAATTTTTTTACCCTTCTTCGCTGCTTATCAAGATGCACAAAACGCCGCTCAGTTTTTTTTCCTTTCTTTTCCAAGGCCCTCGCCAGTTCGCCGTGCATTTCGCACCGCCAAATCGCCTTTTTTCTTCCTTTTTTTTCGCGAAACGCCCTATGCCAACCTGCCCAACCTGCCCTACCTCAGCGCTCGCCTGCCGCCCACGAACTTCCATCGCCAGCGCCTGCAAACGGTTCGACCTGGGCTGCCGTTAGGAATAAGGAAGAGTAAGGGGTTTCAAAAAAAGGATCTAGCGTGTTATCTATCTTTCCCCAGGTTTAGATAAGCGGGGGCGCAGAAGATCCCCCTTGTTTTGGACATCTGTTGGGGTCAGTGGTTGATGGTTGATTGAGGGAGCCCCAGCGCTGCCAGTACAGGCATCCTCACGGCAATTGGACTGCCAAGGGTACCGCAGAAAAACGCCGGGCCACCGTTCGTCCAACCAAACAAGAATATTAGTTGTTTAATTAGCACGAGATAATTAGATTAGATTTGGTTTTTTATTATCAAGAGGTTTCTTGACTACTCTGTTCTGGTACTGGGCTGCGACCCAGTACCGACCTACTGTTTGCAATTTCCACACAGAATCTACAAAATCCATGGGTTGCAAAAACAACAAGAAAAAATACTAAACACTGTCCAAAACACCCGCCGTGTGGATAAAAGAAATCTTTTAATTCCCACCATCATCGTAGTTTCATCCTTTTTTTTATTATCCCCTGTTTCTTTTGGCGCCTCTCGGTTTATCTGTTTCTCGTGTTATCCTGGTCCTGCTTTTGTGTCACCGGCCTCATCGCACTAATTTCCCCCTCCAGTGCCCAAGGCCCCCAAAGCCCCAAGACCGACAAAGCCTTATCGCAGTTAGACCAGCGGGGACTCGCCTTGGCGAACCTTAATAGACTATCCTGTTTTGTTGATTCCCTTGGGTTATTCCATTATGGACTTTTTGGTACTGCTGTTCAATGGTGATTGGTTGGAAGCGCAATACCTCACTGCATGGGCCCAGTGCTATCAGAGCCACAAAGACCAATCTGTGGCAGCCTAGAGATATAGAGGGAGTGGGTTTCTCGTGTGATGGATTACGGGAAATGGTATTTAGCGGGAGGAGGCCTGAAACAAACTAGCATCCAAAAGGGTAATAAGAGTTGGTTTATTGGTTGGAGGAATGGAATCACCGGAAAATGTCTTAGCTTGTTCTGGCTTAAAGAGGAGACTCCCCCGTTATTTGGTTCTCCTCAGTGCTAGCATGCGAGAAATGGTTGCAAAAATGTCGCAGCCAGGGGAAAGTCCATGACCACGTCTGGTGATAGATTCGGGTCAAGCTTAAGGAGGTTGTTTAGAGGGTAGGGGTGGTGGAGAGCTTCAAGGGGTTGAAATAACCGCTTTAGTACTACCATCCAGTCTTGGTTATGGTGGTGAGCGCAATTCCAAGCCTGGTACAACAACCAGGTACATCACCAACAACAACTTTAAACGGGATATCCCAGAAATCAAGCCCTTCCTCTACAATGGAACCCCGGCCCCGTCGTCTATGAATGACGTGGCCTAATTGACCTCGTCTAAAGTTTCTGGAGTGGACTAGAGTAGAATACACAGAAGCGCAAGATAGGCGCAAAGACTCTTACTTGTGAAGCCACAGTTACTCATAGGAGAAAGAGTGCCACTAAAGGGTTTGGATTGGCCAGGTGGCCATACTGTCCTCTAATTTTGGTCTGTGGTCAACGACTTTGTGGTACAATAGATCCAGGAATTGGGCTACATGGTACACTAGAAGTACAAGCTTCACGGCATGACAGTCTAAATGCCCATTTCCACAAACCCCCCAGGCCGCTAAACCAACCTTATTCCTTTCTCTGGCACCTTCCTGACTCAGTTCCGCTCCAACCTTCCTTTTTCTTATCCATGTAGAAAGCTGTCAAAAGACCCTGTTTCACCTGGCCTCCGCCCCATACTAGGCATTTGCACCCGCAGCACTCTATCCACCAAAACTCCTCCACCATCAACACCTTCCATTCACGTAGACTTTTCAATACTTCGCTCTTTCTTTCCCTCCTTTCCCTCTCCTTCTCTTTCCCAAACAACCTCCTTCCACTTCCCTGGTTGCTTCCTGGCTTTGGTTTTGACTTCCTCAGGGTTCACCCATTCCGCGCTGGCTGAGGGGAGGAGAGAGCGAGACGGAAGAGGGAGTGGGATTCACTGGAAAATACATTCCTTTAAACTGAAGGAGTCTCGGCTGCTACTTCTTCTGGAGTCACTGGAGGCTTTTGATGATTGTTTATTTTTTTAGATCTGGGGGTTTCACAATAGTCGTTTCTGGTTAGCGCTGGGTGGGTTCGGGAGCCGCTTCGGATGGCTAAAAAGGTTAATTTGGTGGGTTGTTCGTGGAAGGTAGTTGACAGCGTAGGGTGAAGGGGAGATTGGTTGGTTGCTGGAGGAAGTGGAGGTTGAGTGTTGGACGTGTTTTAATGGGTAGATTGGGGGGGGGGGGGAAATAGGGACTCAGTTGTAGCCAGAGAGCTTAATAGAAACGGATACCTATGGTCTGGTGGGACATGAGGATTTAATTGGATTTCTTAGATTCTTGAGATGGTGAATCTTGACATTTTTCTGTTCAATTGGAAGGTTTGAATGGTGCAAAGAGAATATGGTTATCGTATAAGCTAAATTGAGGTTCTCTCAATACGAATCGACCAATGAACACTAAGCCGCTTACCAAAATCCTTAGAATTGCTTTAAACTAACCTAAAAATTAACAACAATTTCCTTGAGAAAACCTGATGCTTTCATTTGAGGACTACAAGAAAGCCCATACAGAGAAACCTAAATGCACATGCACCAGCTTAATTCCATAAGACTGATTCCAATTGAACAAATGGCTTCTTATGATCCACTTCAATACTTTCATTATACTATTTTAAAGCGACGAAATGCCCATTAAAGCGTTGATATGCCGATTTGGAACTGTGATGACTAATATCATCAGAGGAGCTACAACAGCACTGAATAGACAGAAGGGACGACCAAGAGGAGCAAAATCAACATATAAGACGCTGAAGGGGTCATTTTGTCTCACGAAAGTTTCTTCGGTCCGTTGTTTATTAAAACAACTAGACGATTTATTAGTCTACGACTTCAACTTAACAGAGGTATACGGAACTTCTCCAAAATATTCAAGGTGCAAACAAGAATGCCCACGACCTCTGAAAACCTCTAAAACCTTTTCCTAAATCATAAATATCTTTATAATAATCCTTGGTGTACTGAGGGCATCAAACTTTTTTCTATTGATGGAAGAGGCTCATTTTGCAGCCACTATGTATGTAATTTAAGTAAGATGAAAGCTAGGCTTAGTTCAAGATCTCAGGGCTCGTGAAGCTCGTGTAAGCATGAAATATGGCGTGGTCTACATCGAATGCTAACTATTTTTCATTTAATATCAAAACAACATAAGTTTGGGTAATAATGATCAGTAGAATACAAACTTGGCACGGCCGGAAGTGACAGCAACAGTACAACCATCGTGGCCGTTACCGTTGTATTTACCGTTCTCGTAGACACACTCACCGTTGACAACGGAGTTGCCGTCGGCGACGATCTTGACTCTGTAGTTTGTAGCATCTCTATTGTTAGGGTTTGGAATCAACGAAAGGTAAGCAATACCATTCGTCCAACCAGCACCGAAGTTCAATGGAGCCCAGTTACCGACACCAGAGCCGGCACTTCCCCACAAACAACCATCCTGGTAGCCAACACCAGCGTCGTTGACGTAGTATTGAGCAGAGGTAGGCAAGCCCTTCCAGGTGTAGTAAGTGTCGGAGTCGACAGTGGTCAAAGCAATAGACTTGCCTGGGTTAGCGACAGTAGGAATAACCATGTTCTCAGTACCTGGGTAGTCGGTTCTGCAAACAGAAACAACCTGGCCCAACTTGTTCTCAACAATGGCAGTGTCTTTTCCCCATTCACACAAGTACTGGGTGTCCTTGTTGGTACGGTACAACTTGCCGTTCTTACACAACAAACCACCAACGGAAACACCGTTAGAAGGCTGGTTAGAAGGCCATTGAGTCTTGGACATACCAGACTGACAAGCGTAGGAACAGTAAGAACCCTCCTGACACTTACCGCCAGTAGAAGTATCACTGTTGTAGATACCAGACCAGCCACCGAAGCCCAAGTGGCTGAGGGAAATGACACCATCACCAACTGGGAACAGGTCACAGGAATGGACACCATCCTGGAATTCGTTGTATGGGCCTTGGTAGTCACCAAGGTCACCCCAGATACCGTGGTCACCACCAGTTGGAGTGGAGCCAGACGACAGAGTGGAAGCACCTGTGGAGGAGGCTGGGCTGGAGGAAGGAGTCTCGGTGGAGAAGGAAGAGGAAGTAATAACGGAGGAGGAAGTGGTCTCGGCCTCAGTAGAGGAGGTTGGCTCCTCAACAGCAGTAGATGGAGAGCCTTGGATAGAGCCAGCGCCGTTAACAGTCACAGTGACGTAGGCGTACTCATAGACGACTTCTCTCTTGTGTTTGTGGTGAACATGCACCTGAGTGGAGGAACAGTCTTCGTCTCTCTTGTTGTAAGCCGGAAGGGCAGAGGCGACGGAAGCGAAAGCCAAAGAGGCGATCGAAGCTTTAGCGAATCTCATAGCTATACGTTAGTAAAAGACTGGTAGAGGCGAAACAGAGTCTATGTAAGGAAGTTGGCTTATCACCAAAACACGAGGGAGGTGCGTAAACGAAAAACGCCAACCATCAATGCCAACGCCGCGAAGCAACGCGGGCACGAGGGTAAGACAACAGTGAGACAAGCAGGTTTGCGTTTTGGTGGGGGAAGGGACAAGACAAGATTTGGCTTATGGCAGGAGGAACAGTAGGAGGGATTTTTCGCAGCCAAAAAGGAGCTGTTACATTTCGCGAAGGTAAACAAAACACGCACCTTTCGATGCGCCTTGACGCACGACTGGCGTAAAAATGGCAAAGCCCTGCCCAAAACAGTGAGCCACCAGCGCTACCTGGAGTGCAGGTGGTCATATTTCCTGCACACTCGTCTTGGTCGCGAGGTTCTTTGCACCTGCAACGCGCTGTCGAGCTGGTGGCTTGGACAGATTTGGAAACGGTTGCGAAAAGGCTGGTTGCCGCCCAAATGGCCTTAGTTCAACGGGGAAAGAAGGAATCGAATCAAAAAAGCACAAAAAACTAAGCTTTTGAGTTTGCTGTCACTATGGTTTGTAGGTTTTCTGGTCTTGCCGTTGCAGCCAATTGTAGTTTGCATGGTTGTTGGTTGGCGCCAAGAGAGAGTATGCCAAGGGCTCATGAAGGGATGTTATGAAACAAAGGAGGGGGTGTAGCACAAACCCGAGAAACTCCTAGCACAATGAGTGCCGGCTAGAACACAAACAACGGCTTCTGATGAGCTTCTGAAACGGAGCCTTGGCCATGGCAGTGCCTGGCTTCCCCCCTGGCTGGACCTAGACCAGGACCATAGCCGATGTTTCAATACATTTGTGTTCATTCCTCGGCACCAACCGACGGTCCCATTGTTTCATAAATCCTTGGTGATGCCCCCTTCGGGCTCTTTTCTCTTGATGTGGTTTCCGTAGTGGAATTGGTGGTGGTAGTGGGATAGAGCAACGAAGGCCACAGCATCAACAGAAGCAAATGACAAATATCAAACGACAAATGGCAAATGCTAAATCCTTTGATGCCAGACTCCTTCTCCCTCGTACTTCAATCACGAAGCTATAAGGAATATGTCATCTCCCACCACACGTACTTGTCCCACCACACGTACTTGTCCCACCAGACAACACTACCAACCACAACACTCAAAATCATTTCTGGTCTTTTTCATTTCGATTCTCCCATCGTATAAGCCTACTGCTTGGCCGGTAGACATGCCATCCATTTCAAGTACCCTCTTTTCTCAGATCTCCTTTTTACCTCTAAATGTCTTCACATCTTGTCTCTCTCGTCTCTCGTTTCTGGAGACTTCCATCAACTCATATCTCATAAATACATACCGTTTAGTAAGGAACGTAATTGCCGAAGCAGGAAGTGATCGCTGTTTGTTAAGGAATGACAGGTTAAACCGGGACGATGGGGAAACAGAAAAAAGAGAGAATCAAGAACTGCGAGCGAGCGTCTACTATATATATATGTGGGTCCGCAGCCCCACTAAGTATGCTGGGTTGCGAGTTGCATTGGGAAGCGCGCGAAAAGCCATGCTATGGTTTTTGCGGCGCCTGCAAGTGATAATGGGCGTGCAGGTCTGGCTTTTTAGCTTGGGCATATGGTTGCAAAAACCACTGGTTGGTTACATTGTAGTGGTTAGATGTGGGTGGGCACTGTCATCTGTTGGATTTTGGTTGGGTAGGGCTTGTAAACAAGTTCTGTTTGGGATATGCCGTTTGTTCTCTGGAGTTCCATGTGGGTGCGGCTCGTCTGGCTCGTCTGGCTTCGTCTGTTTACTATGGTCTGCAGTGTCTATATATGGCCTGAGTGGTTGGTCAAAGGACACATGTTTATTTAAAGTTTACGATGACTAAAGGATTGTAACGTTGGAGGTTTTGTGTGACGACGGCTGGGATGAGCTTGTTGGGGATGAGTATGCTACGGCCATTGGGTCGCTTGTGCGGTGGAAAATAAGCTTTCCTTCGACGGAACCTTCTTACCGCTAACCTTAAACGAGGTGAAACTTGTTTCTTTTGTACTTCGCTTCGGCTGATTTAAGTTTGGTGTGCTCTGCGGGGTGTTGGGCATTACATGGCGTGTTGTGTGGTGGTCTCCACCATCTATAGCCAGGTATGAACCTCTTCTACTATGAAAGTCATATAGATTGAACTATCTTTTAATTAGAGTTCAATTGCTGGTCTATCCAATCCCTGGCCTTTGTTAACGGTAATGACATTCCACTTTCCGTACCACTTCCAACTTGAGTGGATACGTCATTCCGGGCTCTTCACCTTCTAAGCCTGGGTCCACGTCAAAGCTGGCTACTACGAGGCTGGTAAGGCTTCTCTCTGATTGTCTTTGAGGCTTACCTGATCGCAACATTCAGTGGCTGCAAAATGCTGGTCGGTGCGGCCATGATGTCACCATCCATATATGAGATTCACAAAGAAGAAGCAAGATAACGACAATGCATTGGTGGTTACTAAAACAGTAAAAGTATTGTTTATGTGAGGCTAGGGTTCCGTCTTTTGTGGCTAAAGCAGTGATATGAAGTACTTTGCTGGCCATCCAGTAGATAGAAGGCATGTAACCTAAGCATCACATATTGTACAAAAGTGGGCTTCAGTGGCTAATTGGAATTTGCGCTATGGCGGCCTACCAATCCCTAAATGTCCCCTCGAAACCACATGGAAAGGAAGCCTTATCTACTGGTATCTCCTAGAATGCCTTAACTAGCTAGTCCATCAACAAGGGCCATGTACTGGCAAAACGAGGCCCCCTAAACCCCCCCAAAACGCCTAATTTCATCTTCTTCATCACAAAAAAACCCTCCCGAACACCCCTTTTCATTCTCCTTACTCCGTTTTGCGTGGTACCCTCGGTCCCTTCCAAGTGCTGGTTGTACCTTTTTCGCAGCCATAACCAGCGAGCAACGGTTTTTTCGCAGCCAATGCAGAAACACAAAAATGGGTCTTTCCAAAGGTAAACATAAATAACAGGAATAAATAAAAACACCCCTTCAACAGCAAGCATTGATATTTCTTGTGATGAAGCATCAATTCGTTTTAAACAGCACTTCTCTTGGTCACTAGATATCCCTGGGCTTCCACCACCTGACAACCAGCATCGTACTATTGGGGCGTAGAAAGTTGGCTTAAAAAGCGCTCATGCTGCTCCATTCTTCTTCTTCCATTGCTCGCACATGTAGGTCATTTGGTTACTGGAGGGGGGAATGAAGAAGAACAACATTCCGGTCCCGCATGGGTCTTGGCTCACACATTCCCTGGTGACGATCTGACGTGGTGATGGTTTGGGGGAGGATATAATGTTGCCCTGCTGGTGGTTTGCTGTGGAAGGGGAAGGTCTTGGGTGGTTAGGGGGGCATAGGATCAGGGAAAAGCAGTGCTGCTTTGGGTGTCAGGTGGGTGAGTGTAGGGCAGTCAACAGGTGAGTAGCCAGTGGGCAACAGAAGCATTGGGGAAAAGTAGGTATTGGGAAATTACATGCCAGAGAGTAGCCTGTCAAGTAAACGACTTTTTATGTTTTCTTATGTCGTCTAGACTCTATTTGGCCTAGGAAGATGGTACTTCTGACCACTACTATACTCTAATGGCTGCGAAAAGTCGTTACTGTCACTAACAGTCAGTTCTGGACGCACGTAAGAGCATCAAGACCTCAATTAAAGGCACTTTCTAATTCTCGTCATTTTTCAATTTCAGCTTATTTTTTTTTTTTTTAGTATTTATTTTCTTTTCTCCCACCATGTCTACTTTCTCCTTCTTGGATAGACCCGGATAACGGTGTTTACACCCGTGCACCAGCTATATTCCCCAGACTCATCGAGCTCATCGCATACTGATAACTGCCTAACATCTACAACTGCAATGAGTGCTGATCCTGAAGGTGTGAAAGAGCCAGTTTTGGATTCCAATGTACTGGAAGCCGCCCAATCTGGTGAGACCATTGCCCCCGAGTCTCATGAAGTGGAAGGCTCTGCGGAAGATGACGTTGTGCAAGATACTCTGAAAGACGAGGTTGTGCAAGAGACCGCTCAAGCTGATGCCCCAGCTGAAGAATCCACAGAGACTAAACCAGAAGATGCAGCCAATGAAGAAGTGAAACAAGAGGTTCCTGAAACTACTCCAGTGCAAGAAGAGGCTGAATCTGCTCTAAACACTGAGACTTCTAGCACCACTGAACCACAAGAAGAAGCCCAAGAGGGTCTGATTGAGAAGGCTGAACCACTGAATGAACCCGAGACTGCCAATACTACTGAGGATGCTCAAACTTCCGCTGAAAATGTCAGTGAAGCTCCGAAGGAGTCGGAAGAGCCAACGGCAGAAGAAGCCGAAGTGGATCACGAGTCTAAGATCAAACAGTTCATGCTGAATGACGAAGAAGTCAAGCAATTCTCAGATGAGGAAATCAGCATTGACGGTTCCTCGAGTGATTCGGATTCTTCTTCCAGTTCAGACTCCTCTAGCTCCTCGGATTCCAGTGATTCTGAACTGGAGGGCGAGGATGACAATGTGGCCGTGGACGAGCTTGATGAGGAAGATGAATCTCCCAGTGGACCAATTCTCTCTAAGAATGAGATGGACGAGAAGGCATTCAGTCTTCCTGAAGATTATAAGGTTCCGGAGAATGCTCCACTTGAATATGTGGGTAACCTTACAAGTTTATTTGAATGCAATGCTATCGTCAAGGCTAATATATCAGGTGAGTTCCGTGTTCTCAAGGATCAATCTGTTTTGTGTTTTGAAGATAGACTGATTTTGGGGCCTCTTTTTGAGACTTTTGGTAAGTTGCAAGCGCCACACTACAGAGTCAAGTTCAACACTGAAGAAGAATTCCTTCAGATGAAGCCCAAGAAGGGCGAGAAGGTCTTCTATGTCGTTCCCGAGTCTCAATTCATCTATACAGATTCTATTAAGAAACTCAAAGGTACAGATGCAAGTAACTGTCACGACGAGGAGCTTCCAGAAGATGAGCAAGAGTTCTCTGATGACGAACAAGAACTTGCAGCCAAGCAAGAGCGCAAGAAGAAAAAGAAGAAGGCCAAGGACTCCAAGGATGGACCTCAGTTGAAGAAGCAAAATACAAAGCCTGAACTGACAAAGTTCACTTCTTATGGTTTCGCTCCTAGCCAAACCACTTACGCTGGCCTTCCTAGAATCCCTCACAGAAACAATCAGCAAGACCGTTCCAGCCAGACTCCGCCAGTCCAGAATCAGGCTCCAGCTCCGGTTCCGGTCCAGCAAAACCAAGCATACCTGTCGCCTAACCCATATGGCGTGCCTTTGAACACCGTTCAACAGCAGTACCAGGGTGGAATGCAACCAAACGTCTACCAGCAGAACCCATATCAGCCTCAACAAGGAATGCCTCAACAGGTACCTCAGTACCAGCAGCCTCAAAATCCTTATGGTTATGGACAGCCCTATTGGCCTCAAGGAGGACAAATGCCCCAGGCTATGCCTCAAGCTGCTCCTCAAATGTACCAACAACCTCAGAACCCATACCAGCAGCCAATGCAACAGCAGCCACCTCAGCAGTATCCACATGGCTACCAGCCCCAGCATCCTCAGCCTCAGCAGCAACCTCCTCAACAAAACAATGCATTATATCAACTCCAAGCTCTTGTGGCTAATCAGCTCAATCAGCAAGATCAAAACCAGCATGCCCAGCATCCGCCGCAGGGCCCCCCTCAATAGAGTGTACTATAGTTAAGCTTCATTAAGAAGCCGCAAAGCTCGTTTAGCATGATCTAATGAATAATCGGGAAATCCAGCAAGTTTAGCAACTTCAAACGCGTAGGATCGTTCACTTATACCAGGCTCTAGCGTATGATCAAAGCTGATGTTCTCGGCTCCATCTGCCTTGTGGACTTTAGTACGATAGAAACGTACATTGGCCTGAGAAATCTCATCAGCATCTAATAACTTCTTGAGCTCAGTTCCAAAGTGTGTAGCAAAAAGAGTACGGCATTTGTTCTTTTGAAGCAAGCTGACAAGTGCAGCATACGAAATTGCCAACCCTTCTCTTCCACTTGTTCCTCTTCCAATTTCGTCAACTATAGCCAAAGATTTGGAAGTAGCGTTACTTAAGATGTTGCTGGTTTCGATCATCTCCACCATGAATGTACTCAAATCGCTGAAGATATCGTCTGATGCTCCAATTCTAGTAAAGATTCGATCCACAATGCCGATATTAGCTTTTGATGCGGGCACAAAAGAACCAATCTGTGCCATTATCACTATTAAAGCGTTTTGACGAAGAAACGTACTTTTTCCTCCCATATTGGGCCCAGAGATGATCCAAAGGTTTCCGTCTGGTCCGAGCTTCGTATCGTTTGGAGTGAACATCTCACCGTTCGTCTTGAGGCCAGATTCAACCACAGGATGCCTTCCTTGAACAACATTCAAGTAGTTTGATTTCACAAACTTGGGACAAACAAGGTTATTCTCTCTGGCAAGAATCGCAAAAGATGAAGTAATGTCTATGAAGTCTGCCATTTTGCTGACTTTTCTGATCTGCAAGGTTTGTTCGAGGATAGCTTTTTTGAGGTTTTCAATGATTATCTTCTCCATTTCCTCGATCTTGTGAACTATGCTGCTGCGCTGCTCCTGAAGCCTAGTCCATTTAAATGGCTTGTAGATTAATGTAGTCTTTTTCTTCTCCCTGATTTCCCCGTTTTCATCAAGATGTTTTGCTATTTCGCCAGACATTTTCTGACGACAAGAGATGTGTATCACGTCAAAGTATCTTCCAACTTGATCCTTCTTTATAACAGTCGCTCTGGGATCAACTGTGGCCACATTTTCCCTGACACTCTGTAACATCTCAATTTCTTTTCTTTGTATCTCTTCTAGCTCGTTATGAAGTTTGCTTAAATCTGGATCATGGTCTCTTTTAACGTTAAACACAAAGATGGGTTCACCTTCTTTGGTGCTGTCTTCGTTTTTATAGTCGCTAATAGCGGTTTGAGACGAGCCCAACAGATCGCTCAACAGACCTGAATCTCCTTCTTCAACAAGCTCTCTGGCATTTACTAACACGGGATCAGTATAGAGAGTGTCAAGAATTTCATTAGCAATTCCAATAGGTACATCAAAGTCTTCAATAAATTTCAGAAGTTTCTCATCTTCATTTTCTTGCCTGAACTCTTCGAGTAGCGTTTTAAGCTTTTGTAGCTCTCCAAGGCCCTCGCCAATTGCTAGAAGATGCGATACAGGTGGTCCTGCTTTAAGTGCTAGCTTTTGAAGGGACCTTACGGGGTCTCCAAGCCTGGTAAGCTGATGTCTAAGTCTCATGCAAAAAGGATTGGCATCATGAAAGAGTTGAACAAACCGCTGGCGTGTTTTGAGCTCCTCAATGTCCAAAATAGGCAGCTTTATCCACTGAGTCAAGAGTCTCGTGCCTGATGGAGTCACTGTTTCCTTGATAGTATTGAGAAGAGAGCCAACAGCAGAGTTCAGGCCACTGCTCAGACGTTCAGTAAGCTCCAACGCATCTCTTGTTCTGGAATCCATATGCAAATATTTGCTGCTATAGTATTGGTCGGGAACATCAAGCAGTAGTGGTCTATCAGGTAGGTTAACATTTACGTAGGAAAGCACCATATTCATAGCAGCTTCCTCGCGGACCGTGAAATCTTCAAGCTTTTTTCTGGTAGTCTGAAGACTGGATTTCAATTGAACCTTATAGTCACGGTACGTTGTTTTATGGTAACGCACAAAGTACTTTCGTAAATTAGCCATTTCAGAAATCCAATCCAACAGCTCATCCTGGTCCTGCCATTCTTTCAGCAAGATAACTTCACTTGGACTGATTCTATTAAGATCTGATGCCAAATCAGCCATGGTTGTCTCTTGCACATGGAACTCTCCCACTGATATATCTATCCACAGAATGCCCACGGGTATATCAGGATTGGGCCCTTGTGACGCCTGTGGAGGAATATAAATAGCAACCAAATAATTGTTCTTTGAAAAATTAATGAAACTCTCGTCAACCAATGTTCCTGGGGACACGATTCTGGAGACTTTTCTATGCATAATGGATTCTGTGCTTGACTCGTATTGGTCAATCACAGCAACGTTAACTTGCAAATCGTGCACTAGCATCTTCACGAATTTACGTAAATGTGCCACTGGGAATCCAGCCATAGGCACACTATGATTGTTTGTTCGTTTCACTGCCACTTTTATTCCCAATTTGGGCGCCACAAGCGTCGCTTGCTCAAAGTAAAGCTCATAGAAACTGCCCACTTGTATAAGGCAAACGCATCCTTTATTAGCATCCATAAGGCGTCTCATTGACAGAAGTAGCGGTGTAAGAGCCACGTCCTTGGTCTGTCCACCTCTATCCCAGTCTTCTGGCGGAGGCCTTGGTTTCGTGGCAGTGTCTTTTTTGGAGGCCTTTGAAGCGTAAGTTCGACTTAAAGGTACAATTCCAGTCTTAATTATATGCTTAGGATAGGAACTTCCCCATATTGGTCGTTGTAGGTCTCTGGATCGCTTCCAGAAAGAGCTCAAACAGGATCGTAGAACATTGGGTCGGTACATGGAACTTGCAGAAAACTATAATTAAAACGCGTCGATACCAATATCTTATATCATATAGATCACTATTAATATATTAACGGGAGGATATATCACTCTGGGTAAGGACTATCAGTCGATCTCGCTTAACTAAATTTCCACCTCTGATGTCTCTTGTCTGCACCACTATCCACATCGCGTCTTGTGCGCTCTTCTATATACATTAAGAATGGGTGCAAAACTTAGTTCAAGTAGCCCTTACATCCTGGAGCACCACACAAACAGCGGATTCTTTCTGCGTCGTTGGTTTCACGTTCGAACTTGTAATCGTACGTGAGCTCTTCGTTTGCGTCAATATCACGCAATGCATAGATGACGATTCTCTTTTTACCGTCAACCTTGATGATTTTAGCTGTGCAGCTGGGGTTACAGCAGTGGTTGATGAATCTTGCAATACCACCTTTTTTGGTAGCGTCAATGACAACATTTTCATCGATTCTGAAAAGATAGGATGAACCAATACCTGTTCTGAGGTAACTTTTTTCTCTGTGCTCGGCAACCTGCTGTCTGATACTCTCTCCAACATACTCAATGATCATTTCCTTGGCTGCAATAGGCTCAAGAGCGAAAAGACCCCAGTTGTGAATGGCAGATCTGGCGAACGAAACAGGCTTCTTACGCTTGTTCAAAGCGTTCAAGTTGAGAATATCTGACTCGGTACTCAAAATCTGTTTCTGGGCACTGATATCGGCTGCAAATCTTCTGTTGTTGGCACGGTTCACACGAGAGCTTTGAACACCACTATTGGCAGCTCCACCAGAAGCGTGCTCTTCCTCGTCATGCTGAACGGTCTTGAGAGGCTTATGGATCTTCCTTCTGTATGGCAAGTACTCAATCTTATCAGCATCTGCAATCTTTCTGTACCCTTCGCTCTTAAAGGAGCCTGTAGAGCATTCCAAACGGTCACTAAGAACTCCAATAGACTCTTCTTCAGAAATGATGGCTTTCGACAGCTCCTTCTGCTTCCAAGCCCAGTACTCAGGATGCTTGACCTTGGCAGGTTCGACATTGGCAAGTACTTTACGCGCCAACTCCATATCCTCGTCGTCCCTAACAACATTCTCCAATCTGTGTAAGTCAAATAGACTGCCAGCTTGTTGTTCGACTTCTTCAAGAACGGGAACGGGAGCGGTGGTTTCTGTAGGAGCATAGAGTTCGTCGATTGGTGCAGCCTCTTCTTCTGGTTTCTCCTCCTCAACTTCCATCTCATCAGCGGGTTCGGCAGTTTCCTCCTCTTCTTCGGAAGTCTCGTCGTACATGAAAGTCTCACGAAGCTTAGAAGACTTTTGTCTCTTCGATGGCGCCTCTTCTTCTTGTGAGGTGATTGTCAGAGACAACTCTCTCTTCATGGATGGGGCAGGAGTCACAGACCGGCTCGACTCTTCTTCATCTGACGCGTCAGAATCTTGATCAGCATAGTTCAAAGCGTGCTGCATTGGAAGCATACTCTTCATCTTCTTGGTCTTACCCTTAGGAGAAGCACCAAGCTTCTTGGTAAAGCTGGGAAGCATCAAGACACGATCATTATTAGGGTCGCCCTTCTTGGTATCCTTACGCCTATCCTGTAAGAACGAGTAAGAGCCAGCAGGTTTGGCTTCCTCTTCTTGCTTCTTTTTGTTGGCCAATGCCTCCTCTTCTTCCTTCTTCTTCTTCAAATCGGCCATGAGCTCAGGGTAGTTTGTTGGTGAAAGTAGGTCTAGCACGGTAGGAGCAATAACTCTCTCTCTAATATCCTTACTCAAGAAAGTTTGGAATTCTTTAATAAGCATGTTGGTAGCTTCGTCAACGATATCGTGACCAGTGCTATGGCTTTGAGCCACTCTGGATGCAATCTTCTCGGGATCGAAATCTTTTGGAACGCACATTTCCATGAACATACGGTATTCGAAAAACCGTAGTCCGTCCTCGTACTTATAACAGCGGTAGCACTCCTTGAGCGAGTTGAAAACAACGTAGTAGCCTTTCTTGTCGACTAGCACTCTTGTCCAGTCGTACTTCATCAAGACCTTCTTCACGTCCTGTGACGAGATCTTGTTCACCGGAACAAACTCATCTGCAATAAAAACGAATGGTCTGTCTTTGACGTACTTTATGAGTTCGTCAGGGATTTCACACCCTTCAATGAGCCTGTTTCTGTGAACCTTGGACTTTGTGGTGGTATTGTTGCTAGGAAGCTGTCCCTCGTATGGTGACTTTGACTTATCTGTATCAGGTGCGTTTCCAGCAGCCTGCTCTTTCTTTGCTTCCCTTGCTTCTTTCTTTCTTTTGATCTCCAGAAGCTTCTTCTCTGCTTTCTCACGTTTGAGTCTTTCGACTTGAAGTCTGCCCTTGGCGACTTTGATCTTCGTATCTAGAAGACGGCCCTCGCTGTCATTGAGTCCAATCTTCAATTCTTCACCATCTAGTTTGGGAGCCTCGAGTCTGACGCGCTTTATAAGTGCTTTGGCTGTGCGAGAAGACTTCTCTGCGCTGCCTTGAAAGGAGAAAGTAGCAACACCGAGTGGAACAGCATTGGCAGAATCGTTCAAGAACTTCACATCCTTGATCTTATCTCCTAAAGACTCGAAGAAGTTGACAAAGTACACTTCTGTAGTGGAGTTCGGAAGATCCCATACTATCAACTCGGTAAGTGGAGGCAGGCCCAAAGAGTCCTTGTCGTATATAAACCTGGGCTGGGGTAGATGCTTGAATTGCAATTTCTTGGATGCTTTGTTGGGTTTGGAGAAGTAGTTGTGGACACCCATCTTCACACGAGGGTCAGAAGGCAGACTATCGTGGTGCTCGGTCTGGAAACGGAATTTTTTGGTATTATGCTTTCTTTCGGCTTTCGGAAGTGCCAGGTCTAGTTCTGGATCATATGTTACACGGTAGTTTTTCAGGATATCGACTGGGGTCAGGAAGGGTCGCAGGTTTAGGTGGGATATGTGATGGAGACACTGCTCAAACTTGGAATCCACCGGGTTTTCGCCCGTGGCTGTATTAGTGCCCGAAAGCTTGAATTTTTCATGCCTCGAAGTCGGGTCCGAAGCGCTATGGGGAGGTGTAGACACCGCAGAGCCATCATCGTTAGTATAAGACAGTCTGGAGCCAGAATGGCTGTTACCGTTTGCGTATTTATGACTTTTCGACGAATACCCGTTTCTATAACGACTCTCCGTAGGCAGCGTTTGCACAGACAGATCTGGAGTAGGATTCCCATCGGAGACTGGTTTTCTCAAGGAATCATTCCTCGAGTCCAGGTACCCAGAAGCCCGTGGTTTTCGATTACGATCGTAATGCGGCAGCCTCAGCAGAGGATACTTGCCGCCTGAAGGCCCACCGAGGCTCGATGATCCGCCTGAGGAGCCGTACCGGTGTCTATGTCTCTGGCGGTTGAAAGACATATATGTGTATGGGAGGTTCCGAGACTTAGGGGGAAGAGATGTACAGGTTTCTGCTGCTCTCTTGTATGCTAATCACAAGTGTCCAGTTAAAGAAACACGTGGAACCCAGTTATAAACAGCCCTATGATATCTGCCAGGCCAAGTGTGGTGGTATACCAGTCTATCTTGTGTAGTTTACTGTTGAAGAAGTATGCACATCTTGCGCGTAGTAGTGAGTGGAGTGTATATAGGAGACTGGTCTGGGGCTACCGGTTTTCCAGAAGGTCCAGCAAAAACGATGGTTTGAAGAGGTAAATGGGAGAAAAAAGAGGGGACGAATACTGGACAGTTTGTGGTTTCAGTGGTATACTTTTTATTGTTTTTCGATGTGTGGGTGGTGAAATGACTGGGGACTTGATAGGTTTTCGCTTAACTATGGAGCGGCTTTTCGCAGCCACGCCAGAACCGTGAACAGACCATAAAGACGTGAAAGACGTGGATTTTGGGGTGGAAGAGGTGGTAGAGGTGGTGAAAGTGGATGGTGGGGTTTGGTTGGCTTTGGTGATTTGGTGGGATTCAGGGAGGTAGTGAACGGTGGAAGTGCTTAGTTCATGCTTTTAAGGTGAGCTAGGAAGACAGAAACAGGTTTAATAGGTACTCAAGTTTCTTCGAAATAGAAGAGAAGGGGTTTATTTTGGTTTTGACAGGCTTTTTCCATTTCAGACTTTCAGGTTTTGAAAATCAAGACTGTGGGTTGACAGACGCAATGTGGTCACACGACAAGTCGATCAGCCCTTACTGATAGATAAACCAACCATTCACCTTCTTTGAAGACTAGGAAGCCTTCAAAACGAATCAAGTCTCTGTAAGTCCTCAAACAACTTCCTTTGCATTCATGGACCCAATCTTTCATCTAGCTCTTCCCTCAAAGACCTCCATCACCAAAGCCATCAACGTTAGCCAAACTCATCAAAGAATGCCGGATGCATCAATCAGCTTTCGTTGCAATCGTTTCACTCCCATCTTTCTGCCTTTTGAACGCCTCTTCACCTCACCTTTCATTGCTGTTCTGGCTGCCACTTTCCTCCTCATATCATCTCTGCCCTCCTCATCACCGTACCTACACCCAATCTCTACACGAGCATCATAGCCCAACGCTCCCTCTTCTTCAAATAATATGCGATTATAGTACAGATGCATCACATCACTTCGTTCTGATGTGCTTCAAAGGTCCAGGAGAGTGGAAGAAGTTCATGGCGTACTCCTTCTTACGGAAATGTCTCTCCTTTGGCTCCTTGACATAGTATGACCAGCCCTGGCCCTCGGCAAATCTAATAGCAGCCTCCTTAGTGTCAAACTTCATGATGGTGCCTTGCATGTAGTCACCACTGGACTGGTAACCGATCAAGTCGTTCTCCCATCTGTTTTCTTTACCCAAAACGTCCCAGTCCAACTTCCAGAACTTTCCGTTGTGACGTCCGGACTGTGTGGCTGGCTTGGCCTCTTTAAAGATTCTAACGGTTCTGGATGTGGTCAATTCCTCTGGTGCTCCAGAGACAATCTCATTAGGCTTCACAGTGGAAGCGTCCAGAAGAACTGGTTTTTGCAAACTGTGCACAGTACGCGAGAACTGACGGATCTGCGTCCTGGCGAAACCTCTTGACAACATTCTTGGTATGTGTGGGGGTTGTAGAAGGTGTTGTAAGATAAAGCTATAATACTTTTACTTTTCTTTTACTCTGGTTGGCTAGCGCGCGTCGTGTGCGACTCATAAGATGTCCCTCCGCCGTGGGCCCACCACATACCAGGAATCCCCCAAGAAACGAAAATTCAAGTAAAGACCAATAACTAAGCAAATAGTATCAGAAGACTACATCGCTTGATGCTCCTGGAATGGAAGTGTTCATCATTTAGGGCCTGGGATGGTGGTCTTACCTGCAGTACACATCAACAACTTCCTTACTACTACTAAGTAAGGGCGCTTAGATCTACATCTACTCATTCCCACTCAGTCTCCATTCCTTCTTCCCATGAGCAATCCACAGATCACTCAGTGCCTTAAAGATGTACTACCTACCCATTCAGGGCCCTTTCCTTCCCAATTGGTTTCATATGTCGACTCCCTCTACAGTCTAAGTATACAGAAGATTCCCTCACTTCCATATAGGGCAGATGTAGCACGGTACCATTTATGTGCTTACCTTGGCGCTTTGCGTTGTCAGCAGAGGTTTTCACTTCCTGAGCCTCTGCCTCAGAGGATTCCCGTACAGCCAAAGTTGTTGGAAAAGCTATTGGACGATATAGAGGATAAGGTGGTAGCTGCAACACGTTCTCCTAGCAGTACACCTACGAAGAAACGTGTCATGAGTCCGGCAATGCTGCCGCTGCCATCTAAGAAGAACAGTGTACCTAAAATTTCTAGTCCTTTGAAGAAATTGCAGTCGTTGAAGGAAGATAAGTCTCCGAAGGGTAATAATGCTTTTGAGATGGAGTCTCCATTTAACCCGAGCAAAAAGCTTTCAAACGAAGAATCTCCATTTAATACTCCTACGAAACGTAAACTCGAAGAGGCTAGTGGAACCCCGAAACTGCCAAAGACTCCTAGAACTCCAAAAACGCAGAAATCTGCAGCTGCTTCTCCAGGAACACCGCGTTACATTCGCCAGCTTACTGTTGCAGATATTGTATCTTTTGCAAACAACTTTTACATTCCTGCCCAAGTTACTCCTCAGCTTGTGGAGAGTTTTATGGCCCAAAGACACAAATTTTTAAAGAAGAACGAATGGCTTCTAGCGTGTGGGCTTGTTCACGCTGCATACATAAGAATCAACAGTAAACTTTTGGAAAGGACTATTGGAAAGAAGACGGAGCTTCAGGATCAGCTTTTCCAGTACCAAAAGGGAGGACTTATGAAGATGAATATGATTATGTGGATCAACATTATCGAAGAGTCTGTCAAATCTGAACCTTGGATTGTGGATTTGGAGTTGAAGTATGTGCACAATAACTGGTCATCCGAAGATAACTCGAAGGCCCGTGAGGTGGAAGGAAAGCTAGGAAAAGGCTACGAGCTTCTTGAGCTGTTTGGATCGATGATAAACCCTTCAGTGATGTTTGACAAGCCTTCACAGGTTGAGTACTACAACCGTTGGACCAGTAGAGTTCTAGAGCAACTCGAGAAATAATTTGGCAAAAATATGGATATTTGAGAAGCAAAACTCATCCCTACAATGGCACACAGCCTCACCTTATTAGGTTATGATAATTTGCAGCCATTTACAATATGCTTGAAATCTTGTTAACTTACCATCCATCAGCACATTCTGACCAATCATCTCGGTCTCATTACGCCACATGTCACAAGATACAAGAATATGCCCGGCGTCTTGTTCTTTTGCATTATACCCGTCACCACTACGGTTGCAACTTTGGACCGGCGCTAACTATGCGGTGCACGGGTGTGTCGCAGCTGCGTCTGAAAAAAGCACTTCCTCAGTTCGAGATGCTGCCTCCCATCACACTATCTCTGCAGTACCGTCAACCATTACCAACACCTCTTTTCAGAACTACCGGTTCCATATTATTCCATTTTTTTCGATCCATTTCCCACTTGCAAAATAATGGCTCCTATAAAAAGGCTGGCTTCTAATGGCGTGGTTCAATCACCAAAGCGTCTCGCAAGAGACCCAAGAGATACCTCAGAAATGGAGCTGGAATCAGAGTCTTACTCTGACGAAAGCATAGAGGACGCATACACGGCCCACGCTGCTGCTATGGGTGCAGCTGGTTCGCTTAACAATAACCAATGGCAGGGTACAATCACAGAAGTCATCAAGTCTGTGGTTTCGATCCATTTCACTAACATTACAAACTTCGACACTGAGCTCTGTCTCACGAGTGAAGCCACAGGTTTTGTTGTTGATTCCACAAGGGGCATCATTCTTACCAACCGTCACGTTGTGGGACCTGGTCCATTCTCTGGTTATGCTGTTTTTGACAACCATGAAGAAGCTGTGGTCAGACCACTCTATAGAGATCCCATCCACGACTTTGGCTTCTTGCAGTTTGATCCAAAGGCGGTTATGCACATGAAAATCCATGAATTGGAGCTTAGACCAGACTTGGCAAAGGTTGGTACTGAAATCAGAGTTGTCGGTAACGATGCTGGTGAAAAGTTGTCTATCTTGGCCGGATTCATCTCCCGTTTGGACAGAAACGCTCCTTACTACGGTGCCTTGACATACAATGACTTCAACACAGAATATATACAAGCTGCTGCTTCTGCATCGGGTGGATCTTCTGGTTCTCCTGTGGTGAACGAAAATGGCCAAGCTGTGGCGTTGCAGGCAGGTGGTTCCACTGAAGCTTCTACGGATTTCTTCCTTCCAGTTTACCGTCCATTGCGTGCATTGCAATGTATTCAGCAAGATCAGACAATTACCAGAGGTGACATCCAGGTTGAATGGGTTTTGCGTCCTTTTGAAGAGTGTCGCAGATTGGGTTTGACCCCAGACGCTGAGGCTCAGGCTAGAGAGCGTTTCCCAGACAAGCTGGGTCTCTTGGTTGCTGAGATTGTTCTCCCTGAGGGACCAGCTGATAACATTATCAAGGAGGGTGACACGCTTATTTCCATCAATGGCGAGTTCATTGACAGTTTCATCAAGGTCGACGAGATCTTGGATGCCAATGTTGACAAGGAGCTTGAATTTGTCTACCAGAGAGGCGGAAACGAGTTCAAGCAGAACATCAAGATTGGTGATTTGCATAAGATTACCCCAAGCAGATATGTCGAGGTTGCTGGTGCATCTTTCAATGATCTCTCGTACCAGATGGCCAGGTGCTACTGCATTCCTGTGAAGGGTGTATTCATCAGTGACGCTTCTGGTACTTTTGATGTTTCTCCTAGTGAAAAGACTGGTTGGATTTTGGACAAGATTGACGAAAGACCAACGCCTGACTTGGACACTTTCATAAAGGTTATGAAGGAGATTCCTGATCGCCAGAAGGTCACTATCGCTTACCGTCACATGTCTGATTTGCATACTAAGAACGTTCATGTCGTCTATGTTGAAAGACATTGGCAAACTGATTTCAGATTGGCCACCAGAAACGACAAGACTGGTCTCTGGGATTTCCAATCATTGCAGAAGGAGCCTCTCCCGCCTCAAGAAATTGAGCCACAGAATGCCAAGTTCGTTGATATTCCGTTTTCTGATGACAGAAGACAAGGATGTGCTCAGATGACTAGGTCTTTTGTTCAGTTAAGAACCATTTCCCCTATTTCTATCGATGGTACTTCCTTGAGAAAGGACGCTGGTTATGGTGTGGTTGTGGATGCCGAGAATGGTTATGTTTTGGTGTCTAGAAAGTTTGTCCCCAATGATGTACTTGACGTCTACCTTATCTTTGCTGAATCTGTTGATGTTCCAGGTAAGGTGGTTTTCTTGCATCCAAACCTCAATTATGCCTTGGTGAAGTACGATGCTTCAAAGGTTCTTGCTGACGTCAAAACGCCTAAGTTCTCAAACACTCCACTTAAGAGAGGTGACAAGTCCTTGTTCGTTGGCTACAACTACCATTTCCGTATGGTAACTGATGATGTCACTGTCAGCTCCATCTCATCGCTCAACATTTGTGCTAACGCCAACAGTCCTCGTTACAGAGGAACTAACCTTGAGTGTATTTTGCTTGATAGCAAGATCGCTCAAGAGTGCGATACCGGTGCTCTTATTGACGACAATGGTACTCTCCGTGCATTCTGGTTGACCTACTTGGGTGAACAAACCGAAGGCATGTCTGATGTCATGTTCCGTATGGCATTGGATGTCTCTGATGTGGCTCCAATTCTTGAGGGGTTGAAAAACAACAAGATTCCTCAAAGCTTGCGTATCTTGGATGCTGAGCTTACGCCTCTCACGGTCTTCCTGGGCCGTACTCGTGGTGTTCCACAAGAATGGATCACTCGTTTCGAAGAGGAGTGTGAAGACGAAGTCAAGTTCTTGTCTGTCTACAGAGTGAGTGCTCCTTCTGACGACAGCCGTCCATGTCCTCTCGAGACATCTGACATCATTCTTACAGTCAACGACAAACTCGTTAAGAGTGCTAGAGACCTCAGTGACATGTACACCAATGAATTTCTCAATTTCAAGGTTGTGCGTCAGAAAAAGGTGTTGGACATAACTGCTCCTACTGTCGACACATCAGCCATCAACACCACCAGAGTGTTCTTCTGGTGCGGAGCCGTCATCCAAGAACCCCATCACGCTGTTCGCCAGCTCATGGAGACCATTCCTTCCAAGATCTACGTCGCTAGGAAGCATGCTGGTGGACCTATGGCACAGTATGGCATCCTGACGAGTGTGTTCATCACGCATGTCAACGACCAAGAAACCACCGACTTGGAGTCTTTCATCCAGCACGTCACTGCCATCCCAGACAATACCTACGTCAAGTTGCGTCTTGTCTCGTTTGACCATGTCCCTGGTGCGGTCTCCATCAAGACCAACTACCACTACTTCCCTACACAAGAAATCAGAAAAGACGTCCAAACAGGCGAGTGGAAGGAGGTCGAACATAAAACCAAATAGATCAATAGAATCCCTTTGCATTTGCTATTTACATGCCGATTGTATAGTGTAATGTAGTTTTTCAATGTACCCTTACACTTCAAGGTACTTCTGTAGTTTCTTCAAGTGGCCGCCCTTCTTTGGCACCATCTGCCACTTATCCAAATGGCTATAACTCAGAGGAGTGAATCCACCGTTACCATGCTTTCTGCCATCACACTTTCTCTTGTAGCCGTTGGCGGTTTTGATGAATCTCTTGGCTGCAGACTTGTGGGACTTCATTTTCGTTCTGGTTTGGATCAAGGTGTTGAGCACCGGCCTTTGGCCGAATATAAGGCTCTTTGCTGAGTTCAAAAAGTTCATTAGAGCCTGTTCTGTACCAAGTACGGTGTTGGTGATAAGTAGATCTATAGAAAATCTTGCAACTACTTAGTGTGCGCGGTTCACACACTACCATCTACTGGGAGGGTACTGAAGAAATGGAATCTCGTAAGACATGATAATCTCTAATTAGGTTAATGTAAACGTATTTTACTCTTCGAAGAATCTGACTTGGTCACCGCTTTCGGCGAAGTAGCGTGGTTCGTCAAACACATGGTATCTGTGTCCTCTAACACCATCACCTCTGAACAAAGATGGCATTCTGAGGTTAGGGTGCACCTGATCCTCGTGGATGAAGTGGTTTCCATAGAGGAAATCGGTTCCGAGTTGCTTCTGTTCGTTGTTGAGGAACTTGAACTTGGCAATTTGAAGCTCGGTGTCGGTGATGGTGGATCTGGAAATTCTAGCGTAGGCAACCTTCTTGAGCTCACGGAACATGATGTACTCGCACCATCTGTCCCAGTCAGTGGAGTCAATGTCGTACATTCTAGACTTCTCACTGGAGTAGGTATAGTAGTTACCCTCCAATGGCTTGGTCACCAAGTAACTGAGGAGAACCAATGGATTTGTAGATTCGGCCATGACGTCCTGGAGGTACAAACTCTGCAAACGACGGTCCTCGGGGTCTTCTTCTTGTCCAGAGTGGAAGACAACAACGTCAATGTGCTCGCCGTAAATGTCTAATGTAGCCTTGATAGCTGGGGCCAATTCACCAACTGGCGAAGGCAACAAGTGGTGTTCAGAGTGCAAGATTGGGAATTTGGAGAGCAAAGCAGCTCCCCAAGTGTGCTTGTTGGGACCTGGACCGTAGTCGACATACATGCCCAATTCCTCACCCATTCTTTGGGCAAAGTCTCTGTTACCGCCAATAAGACGTTCAGTGTCCGTCTCCAACAAACCAATGATGTCAACCTCAGCCTCTCTGAGCAAATTGCTCATACGGATCTCACTGGCCCAAAGGTCGTTGTCCAAGCCAAAGTGAACACACCAAATACCGGCAGTGAAGGATCTAGTTTCAGAATTGTATGGCTTAGGAGCGTTAGACTGGTATCTGGCAGTGAAACCAGTTGAAGTAATGGCAACCAAGACAGTGATAACAAACAAGGCCTGGCGCAAAAGCTTGGAGCCAATGACTTCAATACGTGTAATCTTCGAAGCAGACTTACGAAGAATGTAGTTGGCAACACCAAGAACAACACTTCCAACGGTGAAACCAACCATCAAGTCAGTGCGCTCTCTCAATAATGGTCCACCTGGAACGAAAGCGTAAGCGACGATCCAAACAGAAGCCAAGCAAAGACAGATGTGAACGAAGAATGCCACTGTCAATAACTTAATTGGACAGTATCCGACCACAGACTGAGCGATAGCTGGAGTGATGGTAGCAATGAAGAAAGTGTAGACAGTTGCACCAGCAAATCCAATCCAATCAGGGAAGATCAGAAGGACAGCGCCAGCTCCAACAGCTCCAACGAGTGGGTAAATTGGCTGCGTGAAAAAGTTAGGGTGAATCTTGATAGAAGCAACCACACCAGCGAATGCAGCAGCAAAGTGAATCAATCCACCAATGACTGGAGTAGGTCCCTTGACAGGGAAGCCAGTCCACGACCAGATGACGAAGATGGAGGAGTCTGACAAGAAAAGGGTAAGCGAAAAGAAGTATCCAGCCAAACCCAAAGCAGCAAGCAAGAAAGAACCACCTTGAAGCTTCAAGGATTCAGCTTCAGGCAAGGTTCTTGGAGCACGGGTGAACAAAGCAGCGACGATAGTGATGAAAAAGAAAATCTCGTTGTAGCCACCGTTCTCCTTATGCATGATTGGCCATGCTGGGTTGTTAGAAGACCAAAGGTACTTCACAGCTGAGGAAGTCAAGACACCCAACAACAAGGAAACAAAGTAGGAGGAGTATCTCTTAGGGTTGTTCTGCAAGTTGAATAAATCAGCAGTCAAACCGATGGTCGAGAACCCAACACCAGCACTGATGGTCATAAGACGGTTGGCAGGGTCAGGAACCTTCCAGGCACCGATTGTAGCAGCAACAGCCAAAACACGAGGAATGAATGGGTAGGCTGAAAGGAGACGACGAATTGGAAGCACGAGAGGTGGAGCAACAAACATGACGATAATGACAGCTTCGTAACCAGAAACACCCATGTGCCACAATGGGAAGTACCAAACACATGCGAACATACCAGTAATACCAGTCATCAAAGTGAAGGAGTTGATAGTGTTGATAAGGAAAGAAGTGCAGCTGATCTCAGTATCTTCCTGGGTGATCTTCTCCTTGGTGTCCTTCACGAGGTCAGGAGTAGCAAACTCGACAGACGTTCCGTAAACTCTAAGTTCAATGTTGGAGAAATCAAGGTAAGACCAAGTGTCGAAAGCGACGTCAAGGAAGATCAAGGACCATTCAATGTATGCGTAGTAGGAGTAAGCACCAGCAACGACATGGACCTTATGCTGGATAAAGAAGTACACCAAAGGCACAAGCTGGCCAAAGAACGACAAGGCAGTAAGAATACGACCCTTTTTGGCTAAAGATCCCTTAGGAGATAACGAAGACATGCAAATAGTCCATGGAATAGTAAGAACAATGTAACTGATCATAAACACATCGTGGGCATCGTGATCATCAGTAGAAGTAATATAAACCCAGCCACCACATGTAAAAGTTCTAATAAGGCCCGAAATCAACATCGTCCAAGCTTTCTTATGTCCCTCGTTATACAAGACAAAGAAGTTAGCGAAGATAAGTAAGAACCGAGGTCCAGAAGTAACCGCAATGAAAACCTGGAAAACAGATCTTTCTGGGTACCTGTCACCGATCGTAGCCGACACAGAAGGAAACCACTCGTCTGGGTACCCATAACTAGCATTCTGGACGATTTTTTCATAGTGGAGATAACAGCCAACAACTAGAGCACCAAGAAAAGCCGTCATGGCGAAAACACCATGGGCCACGGCGACCCACTTAGCATTGAGCCTAAGGTATGGAGTTTCAGGGGTTTTGGAAACGTCCCCAGCGTTTTTAGCTATTTCGCTTCCCATACTCGTTAGGCACTGGTTGGAGACTGGTGATGGAGTAGGTGGACTCTGGGGTTATGGAACTAGCGTGGTGCACGGGTCTCTTGTCTGGTGATTTCCTTGGCTTTTGACAGCACTTTTTTCGCAGCCACTGACTGGAACTGGTTAAGTGGGATGAGGTATTGCTGGTTGATTTATGAGGATAAAGAGGTTGGAAAGGTCTAAGTATGTGAATTATTTGCTTGAGAGATCTCTATTAACAGTCTTAGAATATCTGTGTTCTCATTACTGGGGAGTGTGACTTAAGTATGGGTAAGGCTGCTGAGTCCGAGTCGGCGCTGGTTGGTGGCCTGAAAGACATGAAGTGTTTTCGAACAAATAAGTACTTTTATGTTGAATAATCGGCGCACCGGTCAGTTTCATTCACTTTTTTCTGTCTTTTCTGGTGTTTGGTGTGGGAGAGTATGGGCTCTTTCGCATTTGTGTTTTCGCAGCCATTCAGTGCTATAAGTAGTGGAAACGAACTGCAACGTTGTATTTTTCCAAAAGCCAGGACCCTCTTAGTTAATTTAGGCATAAAAACTTGATGCCGATAAAACGTCCCTTATCTTTGAATCTTGAAAAAATACTCCCATCCCAGAAGTAACACTGATTACTACCTGGTAGTCTCCAGAGTACCTTCCTTATTCGCATTATCATGCCCACAAAACCTTTTGGGATGCCTCGCTTCAACTTCTTAAAATCTACCAATATCTTAAATTTACTAAAATGTCATTTTCTCCACCTCCTCTGACCATACCCTCTACTCCATATACTGGAGAAGTCTCATCTATGGTAGTGCGCGCACCGGAACGCACCCGCCAGTTAAAATCAATCTTTTCGTAAACCTTACTGTCACCTCCAACCATGGGTATGTAAAAACCACCACACAACCTGCTAAACCAAATATACTAACATGTCCAGCCACGTACGATAACCACACGAGACCACAGTTGACGTCGTTTGACGACATCAATTATGAGAACTACGCTGAGGTCCAGAAGGCCAGAACTTCTATGATGAGAGAACAGTGGATCAGAAACGAGGAGCTCAGAATCACCCACGAGGCCTTGAGACAGTGCAAGCAGTACCACGGCATCGATGCCCAGAGAAACTGCAGACCTTTGATTTTGAAGTACATGAAGATGATTGAGAACTACCCCTTGCAGGGCTACTTGGGGTACCAGAAGAACGACCCATCGCAGTAAGCGGCTCGATTTTCGGCTCGAGGTCCTTACGACGGGTGACTATTGTATATTTACCTGCCCCACAGCATAACATAGCATGAATTAAGATTTGGAAATGACATTGTAGGTCTGGGCGGGTCGAGCTGGTGAGCCAGGAAAAAGGATTGGGGCCAAGTGGTAGGGGTCGCAAAGGAGCTGAACAAACTACCTTTAATGGCTTTGGAGGACATCCATATCAGTGGCTGCAAGTGTTGAGGTTGATGGACCGCATATACTGTTGCTGCCTAGTCTTGGCATTCGTTAAATCGAGTTACCCTAAGACACGTTTCAATACTGAAGCATTTATTAGATTAATCCATTCACAATTCGTTAAACTTTCCCATGTAGAGTTACAACTTACATTTTAGTACACTACTGTAGACTGCTTCATACAAAGACATTCACAATAGGCGATGTAGACATTAACTGGACGATTCCAGCGCCACTTATCAGTTCATCTACACTTTATATCGCCTTGCTACCTATTTTAGCTACCAGCATCGTTTATTTCGTTCTTCATGGGTAACTCTCTTGCTGCACTCACTGTTTTGCAGCCATTACGCAAATCTCCCAACTAGGAAACAAGCATCCACCAAAAGAACGACCTTTGACTCTTCTAACGACATTTTCATTGAATTACTGTTCCGCTTTGCCAATAAATGCTTCTTAATCATAAAAACTACCTCCAAACTGCCCTTACCAACCACTACCTGGAAACACTACTTGTCTCCTAATACACTTATACAATGCGAGTTTCGCAGCCATTACCATGGATACTACGGAACACCAACCCTCCGCCAAAACACCAAAACCTGTCCTATTTTCACTCGGAAAACCCCGAACCATACTCAATCGCCCTCAATAAACCTACTTCCACCTCTAAATCTTCCAAATTCTGAGTCCCTCCTTGAAATACCACGACCTTGGTGAATTCCCCACGTGACCTCCTCTGGCAGACCGCGCTCGCTCGTTGTACCCACCCTCGGCCAATCAAAAACTGTCTCTCGCTCCAGTCCGGGTGCCGAACGACCTCAGAAAAAAAACCACCTACAATACACCTTCCTCTACTTGTCCGTGCTAATCCGTATCAGTTCCACATAATGTTCCGTTTAGGCGCTTCTCAGGTCGCCCGTTCTGGGGTGAGGTATGTTTCCCGTTGCCATTGGTGAAAAAACGAACGTTTTGGCACCACTATAGCCTGTTTTAGGTGTCATTTCCATCTCTGAGGTACCACTGTGAAAAGTACCCCAGTGTCCACTCAATTGATGGGGAAATGGGTCTAATTCGATGGATCCTTATCATTTTCAGTCATACTAACAGTCAGAAACTATGCTACTTTGAGAGATATCGAAATGCGTCTCAAGTCCATTAAGAACATTGAAAAGATCACCAACACCATGAAGATTGTTGCCTCCACCAGATTGAACAAGGCCCAGAGAGCCATGCAGGCCTCTAGAGTTTTCCACGAGTCCGACAAGGAGTTCTTTGACAACGCTGAACCAGAGACTAACAAGGAGGACAAGACCTTGTTGATTGTTGTCTCCTCTGACAAGGGTTTGTGTGGTTCCATCCACTCCCAAATCGCCAAGGCCGCTAGAAAGAGAGTCGAGGCTTTGAACGGTAACATCGACATTGTCACCATTGGTGACAAGGTTAAGGCCCAGTTGTCCAGAACTCACGCCAACAACATGGCTTTGGCTTTCTCCAACGTTGGTAAGGAGGAGCCAAACTTCCACGAGGTTTCCGCCATTGTTGACGAGATCTCCACCTTGGGCAAGTACGAGAACACTGAGATCTTGTACAACAAGTTCGTTTCCGGTGTCTCTTTCGAGCCATCCACCTTCTCCGTTTTCACCGCCGACGCTATCGAAAAGGCTCCTGGCTTGAGCAAGTACGAGTTGGAATCTGAAAACACTACTGAGGACTTGTCTGAATTCTCTTTGGCTAACTCTCTTTTGACCGCTCAGGCTGAGGGTTACGCTTCCGAGATTTCTGCTAGAAGAAACGCTATGGACAATGCCTCCAAGAACGCTGGTGACATGATTAACTCCTACTCTATTTTGTACAACAGAACCAGACAGGCTGTTATTACCAACGAATTGGTGGATATCATTACTGGTGCTTCTTCTTTGGACTAAGCAGTTTGATCTATTCACTACTTTCTTTCCCACTCCTCCATTTCGAGAACAAAAATTCTAGAAATTATTTCTTATAAACGAACGAATATACGTTGATGCATTGTTTGGTTGTAGTCTATAAATTGTTAAATGTTCAATCCATTTTGATTGCTCCATAGATCTTCCTGATAAATATAGTGGCCGTGATAACTCCCACAGCTCCGCCAGCGATACCAATGGCAGCTGACACTAATGCCATGTAGGCAAAATAAATAAGGACGCTCACGATATCACTCATTTGCAAGTACCTTATGAAGTAGTAAGTGGTGTATCCGTAAATATACCACCCAATGCTAGAGCCCAGTTGGAAGCAAAGCCATTGCCAATTGGGGTTTTTGAATACAGTCAATGTAATGTAGGTGGCCACTATGGACAGCTCTGCCACAACGATAAGTAATAGAACTGTGGTGAGTAGCAAGAAGCCGTACATATAATAGAATGTAGTCTTCTCGAGCCAAACGGAGTTGAAAATGAACAAAAGATCAACGTAGACAATACCGAAAGGAATGAGGCCAAAGGCCAAAGTGTTAATGACTGGCCCAAGGAATTGTTGCTTCTTGGAGCTCTGCTTCTTGTCTCCTTTTTCTGGTGGAACATACGAGTTAATGAAACAGGATTTGTTCAGGAACTTGAATTTATTGCCGTGAAATCCACCGGCAACTCCCAATGGGATTTGAATGAGAGCGAACATCAAAATGAGTGACACAATTGTTCCGAACGGCAAAGCGTTCGAGGATTCCTTGGCCCACACGAAGAAGTTAATGATGAGCGAAGCAGCCAAAGCAGTAAATGGAAGAAGCCCGGCAAAGAGAGCTCCTAGTTTGCAAACAGTAGCGAACGAAAAGGTGGTATTGGGGTGGTAATTGCCCAAGAGTTTGTGCAATATAACACCCGTGTATGAAGAGGCATATCCAGAAGCCAAAATGAAAAAGATCGAAAATGAAAAGACAGAACTTTGGTGATTCTCAAAGAATGCGTTGGAAGTAGCACCCAGGCTCAAACTAAGCTTGGAGTTCAAAACAAAAATCACCACCACTCCAATCATGGCTACTAGCGTTTGCACACCAGCAGCACACAAGCTGGTAAGTAAGAGAGCAGCAATGGGTCCTTGAACAGCCAGGTCTGACAAGCCTTTCCACAGATTTTGATCCAGATCAACCTTGAGGTCAGTGGTTGGGATCACTGGACCATTCTTGAGATCGGTCTTGAGGAACCGAACCAAGACAATTGCCACAATAAGCGAGACAAGACACACAAGTACAATTGAATTCACCAAAGAAATCCAATGGATATTTCTGGAAGTGGTTGAGTTGTCGTTCTCATAATACAAGTCCCATCTGTTTTCATGAGATACGGATATATCTTCTCTCCAGTAGACAGCATAGGTGTATGGAATGATTGTTCTTCCCTCCTTAGGCTTTCCAGCCTCATCCTTGAGATTAATAGCGAAATTCTTATAGTCCTTCGAGGATCCAGGACATGTCTCATCGCTGACACTCTTCGGGTAAACCTCGAAGCCCACGATCGAATATTGTCCATTTGACTCGGTATGGTACCTCACCACGAGCACAACATGGTTATAGTAGTAAGAGACGCCATTCTGAACAAAACCAAGAGGGAAGCCGGAGGCATAATACTTCGAGTTGGAGCTAGTACTCTGAAAGGTAGTTGCACCTGGCAACCCGTCAAGCACCCAGTGAACAACATATCCCTTTCTGATAAGCGAATCAGCCCACGACATAGCGTTTGTAGTGGCAGACATGTCACAGAGACGGGCACAGGGCACATCCTCGCCAAATCGAAGCTGATAGTTGGACTCCCAGAACCGGTCGCCCTTCAACACCTCTCCCAACGAAGGTGCCTTGGCTTTTTTGCTCTTATCGTGACATACAAATGGCAAATCATGGTACCTATACGGTAATTGGGTGTGGTCGCTCTCGATCTTGTTTAGAAGAAGATCAACACTTTCACCTTTACGGTAGATGTGTTTCGTCTGACCCAAATCTAGCGCTGTGCAGCAGGCCCAGAGGTATATTAGGGCCAAGTGGAGAAGCATTTTGGAGGATTCTTGCAAGGGTTCAACAGCTGTCCCTAATCAACAGTAAGGCTAGTTGGTGAAAGAAACACTAAACCGTTAATGGGGCCAATGTGAGCGTATTATATGAAGTCCAGGACGCATGTCGATGCTGAGCGAAGCATGTAGTTAGGTCCACAATGAGGTGTGGCAGAATGAGGAAAAGGGGAAATGGCCATTTATGGAAGAAAACGTATGAACGTGTTTTTTAAGGTTTGAAACACGTTTGCGAGTGAATGTGCTTTGGTGTCTACTTGGCCGAGAACGGCGCCAAACCTTCTTTTCTTTGCAGCCTTCGATGTGCGAATCGTATTGAACCCTGCCGGTTTGCTTCGTATATGATGGTCTACAGTGTTTCACAATCTATAATCTGTGCATTTGCTTTATGTTTCCTTGAGCATCTCCATCGCCTCACGAATCAAGTAGTTTCCTTTAGGATCGAGGTTTAATGCAATCGTGAACTCTCTGATGGCCAGGTACTTATCATTCTGGATATTGTAGAGCTGTGCAAGAAGGAAGTGCACTGAAGCTTCATTTGGAGCAAGCTCCTTGACGAGTTCAAACTGCTCCAATGCCTTGTCAAATTGTTGAAGGGAGAAAAGGAGGGATGCTTTCTTGAAGATGGGCAAGGCGCTGAGTGGTTGAAGCTTGCTTGCCAAATCGTACTGTTTCAAAGCCAATGATTTCTTGCCTAGTTTCTCCAATACCATTCCAACACAACAAATCAAAATCACATTAATAGGGTTGATGGCCACGGCTTTTTGAAGTGGAAAGCCGCTTTTTGTAGCTCTCCCAAGTTGATGTAGACCATACCAATGCCGTAGAGTGCATTATAATGTCTAGAATCCATGAGAAGACTCAATCTGAAACAATCAAGAGCTTTCTCGTAATTATCGTTGGAATAGTATTCGTGGCCCTTAAGTGTATGGGCGTATGTGAATTGCGGGTCGATCTTGATAGCCTTGTCAAAACACTTGATGGCTTCGTCTGGTTCTCTGGTCAAAGAGAATAAATTACCCATGACACACCAGGTAATCGGCAGCAGAGAATCAATATCATGAACTTCATTTGCCAAGTATGTGAGCTCGACGTTCTTCTGTAAATGCCAAAGCAACGTAGAGTAATATTCCATATCTTCAAGTCTGGTTCTATCCAGTTGTCGTAATCTGATGAAAAAGCGACGCGATTGCTTGTAGTTGACAATCTCGTAATGGAGGCGGCCAAGCTTGCTAAGCGCCCATGGTGTATCCTTGATGTTTTCGGGTAATGATTCAAGAAGACGAATGGCCTTGTAACAATCATACTTGCAGAAACACTTGTAAGCCTTTGCCAATGTAGAAAAGAGTTTTCGAAGTGTGATATCTGCAGCATCTACATCACTTTGTGATGGCAGACGAGACTCTGTCATGAAGCCTTGAGAGGATGTTCTTTTGAGGCCTTGACGAGTCTGAGCTGATGGAGGTGCCAAAGACAGTCTCTTCGGGAAGTGATGTTTCTTGGGCCCTTGTGAAGGAGGTACCTGTATCTGTGGGACCTGTTGTAATGATGACGCCAGTATTGGTGCTGGAGGTTTAGTGAATTCGTCATTTTGAGGCTTTCGTAATGGGGCATCTGGTATTGATGCACTGAGGATTCTGGGAGTAGAAACATCAACATTTTTGGCCAAGCGTGGCGTTGCAAATGGGTTCGATATACCTGCAGAATCGTTTGTATTGGTACTCTTTGGCTCAAGCACTGGCAGAGGCAGTGAGCGACGCTGGTTAGGCTTATAAATGGCCTTCACGCGTACATCAGCACCCAGTCTGGCCAATTCCTGGAAAGCCTCAAAATCAAACACATTATACTTGAGTGCTGTAGAATAATTCAATGCGCTCTTTGTAGTATCTCCCTCTGCTTTGTATAAGTCCCCTAGCAAGTGATACACAGCTGACAGATCAGGATAAAGGTGTCTATGGGCCTCGTAGGCATGTCTTTGTCTCAGCAGGGCAAAATACGCCGCCGAGGATTCTGGTTCAGGCAGCTGATTCCACGGCAGACCTTGTGGTTTGGTTTCAGCATTGGCAGTCTCGTTATACAACGGCAGCACACCAACTAACGTATAGATACCTTCCTTATATTTACCCAAATGAAGACACAGACGAGCATAAATGTATGAGCAGCCCAAGTGGCCATGAGCTAGTTCAGATGAAGTTCTGTTGAACGCCAGTTTATACTTGCTCTGACGGTAAAGCACCAAGGCATAAAGGAAGAGCAGCTCTGGGTCTTGTGGGTTGAGAGCCACCAAGTGTTCAGCAGCAAACTCAGCATTCTTATAGTTGAAAGTATCTAAGGAATGGACGATAACCAGCCGAAGCTGTTGCGTGACGTTTGGGTCGTCCATGTGCGATGTGGTGGGTTTGTATGGGTTGGCGTCTCAGTTGATGGTTACAGTTGATGTTTGGACCGCGAAGCTTCCCCAGATCGCGGAGTAGGAGAAGATCAAGAATGTACGGTAATGGAGTATGGGAAGTGAAGAATTGAAGGATTTATGTTTGTAGAGGATACGGAAGTGCTTTTGAAGGCAGGTAAATTGTTTTCAAAAGGTTTTATTTGGGTTAGCAGGTGTGTTTGCTTGTGCTGTTGAAGAGATACAGAAGTGAATAATTCTAATGGTGCAAAAAAGAAGGATTAGTTAGACTGATCATGTCCTTAGTTATAAAGTGCTGCATTTTGTATGAACAAGGCTATATTTGGTTCTAAAGTTGTCTTTTTGATGGGAATTCACGGTATTGTCAAAGGCGGTGCAAGGTATTAGCCTACTTCCACCTCTCAAGTAGTCAGAAGAGGCCTGAATGCCTACTGGTGGAAGAATTCATCCTAAATTATCTTCTCATACTAGTTTTGAAAGGAAAGAATTGATTTTCGATTTTTTAGATTGATTTTAATTTTGTTGACTTTTCAGCACGTCTCCATAATATTTACATTTACACTTTTCGCAGCCATTTTGTCAATAACCACGAAACACTAAATACCAACGGTATGAAAAATTAAAAAGTATAAGAACTAACCGTAACTATAAGAAACTGGCTAGAGAGAACAAGGTAGAAACTAAAGAAGAACGAGTTGAAGCAGACTGGTGGGGTTTCTGGACCAAGGCTTCCGGTTTGCAAACTCCCACTACGACAACCTACCTTGAAAGAACATACAACGGCACTTCAGTATTAATATCACTTACTCTATATAATATCGTAATTTTCACCTTCAAATTGTTCATTCATTATTAATTACAGATTAGTTACAACGTTATTTTTTCGACTTGATCACGAACGATCCGTCGCTGGTATAGGCCATAAGCTTTTCAGACTTGTCCTTTTTCTTGCTTCCGCTCAAAACTCTGCCATTGCTGTTGCTGAAAACGGGCTGCTCAAACGAGCTTTCCAGTTTGGTGCCGTCAGGAGTACCCATTTCAGGGAAGTACTCCTTTTTTCCAGACTTGGCAGTGTTAGGCGTGCTGCCACCGGAGGAAGCGCCTCCCTTTGGTGAAAGAATACCGGATGCTAAGAGGTATGGAGAAGCGAATCCTTGTGAAGATTGTAATTGTGGAGTGGTGGGGCCGCGCTTGGGCTTGGTAGCAGATGTGTCAACAGTGAGCTTGGGTGGTGCATTGCTGGTATTGCTCGAAGAGATGGTGGTTTCGTCCATGTAGCCGACGACAGGGGACGCCTCTTCGGAAGTTGCACTGTCATTATACAACGTCGTCGAGTTTGCGATATCCTCGAGGGTTTCTCCATCCCTTATGAATCCCTTGGCTCTGAGTTCTTCATCTCTCAATTTGTTCTCTTCTCTGGCTTTTGCAAGGAGTTCCTGAGCCTTCGCCAAGGACACGGTTGGGGTATTACAACTGCTGACAACAGGAACACTGTCATCGATGTCAATGGTGGCGGTCATGAGTGCCTTCAACCATCCCTTCATCTCCTCTTGAGTTTCAACAGCGAAGAAGTGAGTCTTGGGTTGCGTGAATGTCAAACCCTTCTTGAAACCAGGAGCTGGTGGAACAATCTTGAAACAGTATCTTCCAAGACCCGTCAGGGCAGCATAAAGTGCAATGTACTTATCGTTACTGCTTGCACTCTCACCATCTGTACTGATTGGAATAACCTTGTGAGCGGTGATATCAATCAAACCCTTCTCACGCTTATCACGCAAATTCGTGAAGTAGGACAATCTAGTACCGTGAAGTGTGAAGTAACGAGATCTCCAACCTAACGTACTACCAGACTTCTTGGACATCCAACCACTGAAAGTGGATGTCTTGATAGCTTCGTCTGGAGTGATGTCTCTGATTCCTTCCTGGAACGCAGAAGTCTTCAGCTTTCTGGATACTGTGAGGTTTCTGAAGTTAGAAGTGGACACCGAGCGTAAACTCTTCAATCTACCAGTATTACGCTTCTCGTCACTCTTGGAAGAAGCTCCAGAAGCGACTCTGTCCTTCTTAGGTGAAAGGTTGACATCGTCAATATCAGGCAAGGTATCTTCGAACTCTGAAGACTCAGCTGGTTTGTTGTCGAACAACCTAGAGGCACGCTTGTTCTTTGTAGGACTGGCGACACCCTTTGTCAAGTTCTGACTATGCAACTTCTCCTTCTGTGGACCGGCAGCCTCATCGTTACCGTTACCCGACATGAACGAAAAGAGCGAAGAGTGTCTTCTGTGAGCTAACTCATTCTTATTCGATGACGTACGTCTGTGGTGCCCTTGAGCGCCAGCGTCGTAAATGGAAGAAGCAGGTCTTGATTGACCGCCTGGACTGTTGACCATTCCGGAGGAAGCGTTTGTTCTAGTCATGTAGAAACTGTGGCTGGCTGGGGAATCATTGCCTTGAGGAACGGCTGGACTACCACCAAACTTGAAGTTCTTGTTGACGGGACTTAAAGCAGGAGGTTCAGGAGCCTTCCTAGGGGACATAAAGGAGTTGTCGGTTCTTGGAGTGTTCAAAGCCAGCAAGTTTTCCATTGACTGGGATCTCGTCCTGGAGTGGCCATATGGGTTTTTGGCAGAAGCAGCTCTGGACTTGCCATTTTCCTTCGCGTAAGGATTGAATGATGGGGCTGGAAGAAGTGTGGAAGCACTCTTGGGTTCGCGGTCGTAGCCTGATGGCCTCTCCTGAGGTTTTTCGACCGAGTCAACATCAGAGTTGTTAAATGGAGGAGAAGTTTCTCTGGATTCGTGTTCTGCAGGCTTTTGGGACTGGGCAGAAGCAGAGCGACTACCAGCGGCGCCCGACAGAGAAGAACCCTTGGCTCTAGTTGCCATTTCCCTAAGCTTCTCAATCTCCTTATAGACCTCGAAACGGGTACCGAAAGAGTCGATATCCAATTCTTTAAGGTGAGCCAAATCAAGCTGGAATAAGATTTCACCTGTGATCTTGTGGCGGGCAAATTTGCCAGCGACGCTCATGTCGAAACCCAAGACAATGGCAAAATACGACAGCACCTGCTTCGCAGTCCACTCAGTGGCCTGCAATGGGTTCAAGTCAGTAGTGAGCGATTGCGTTGAGACGTTACGCTGGTGTCCCTTCTTTGGTTCTTCAGCAGGGGCAGGGGCAGGAGCAGGAGCAGGCTCAGGTTCCTTTTGCTGAGTCTTCACGTCCTCCTTGGAAGATTCACGCGTAGACGTCTGAAGCTCCTCCAACGCCTTATCGATTTCGTTCATCGTGGAGTGGACATCATTGGAAGGTTGTTGTTGAGCTTGTTGTGGCTGCTGTTGCTGAGGAGTTTCCAGGGATGCAATTCTGGAGCTATTGGAGCCCGGCTTATCGCCCGCTTTAGGTCCCAGGGGTACTCTACGAGACCTCGAACGCAACAAGGTAGGTTCCAGAGGCTGTTCAGCCACCGGCTTGGTAAACAGTTTAGGGAAAAGACCGACTTTTCCACTGGAAACAGACTTGCCCATGTACCAGCCATCGTTATACTCAGAGTCATCAGCAAGAACCTCGATTTTCTCGCCCACAGCAAGGTTCAACTCGTCACCAAGACGAGCATTAAACTGTTTAATGCATAGAAGAAGGCCCAGGGTCATATTGGAAAGACCTGTTGTTTGATTGCGGGTTGGGGCAAAGGGAAACGGTGGATGTTATGGGGTGGTAAACTGGGGTTGTTTACTTAGAAAGGTTTCACTAGTGTATGTTTTTCGCGGAGGCCGTGGAGCAGGAGGGTGTATCTGCTAGGAGGCTTAAAGGTAACAACAAAGGAAGGAGTGTCTGAGTGGGAGTGGAAGTTACGCTGACGATAAAATAAAAAACAGGAAAATAAAGAACAACTAGCACTAGTTTGGGGGTATAGAGATGTTTTTGAGGTTTAAAGAATGGGTGGTGTTCTGCGGCGCTGTGCAGTACCACAAAGAGGTTAATTTGGACGACGATTACCAGTTTTGGGCACCCAGAAAGAACAGCCAGACGTCTAAAGAGAACAAAGAGGAGGGAGGAGGAACTAACTAGAGAGATGTCTTCTACTTTTACTTTTTGACTGGGTATTGGAAGACTGGGGATGGATGGTTGGGAAAAGACCCGTGCACCACAACGCCAAACGAGCCAAAATTCGAGATCTTCGTGAGGCAGCCAGACCGGTCCGAAAGGTTTCTTTTTCTAGGCGATGAAGAGGGCAAAAGAAAAAAAAAAAAAAAAAAATCACGAAAAAACGGCTCGCGCAAAGTGCCTCGGCATAACCTAAGCAGCAAACGGCACCACAGCAAGTGTGAATTCTGGGCCCCAGCGAGGCAGCGAGGCGCTGGCAAAGACCGTCACAAATCATGGCACTGGGGCTTTCTTTTTCTTCGGCTTTATTGCTTCTTTGGGAATACACCTCTCTCAATATTACTCTTTGGTTTTTTACTGCTTCAGGCTCGGTGGTTGATCTTTGGCTGTGGCTGTTTGCGGCTCACCTTCATTGGTAAGATCAACCAGCACCGGCTGCGTTGGACAGAGAAGACAGAGAGGATACGAGTTTTATGGCCAAGTGGAAGTTTAAGTTAAAGAAGGTTGGATGCTGGGGCTTAGCTCGCTTAGGGTGGTGAAGTGGAATTGGTGAAGTGGTGAAGTGGAATTGGTGGTTAAGTGGTGAGTGGAAGAGGTAGACTGGTAGAGATGAGGTAGGCAATGCACTGGATGCTGGGCCAGGAAGGAGGTCTTTGGAGAAGCTATGTTGCAGTTAGGGACTTCTTTAGGGTACTTTTCTTCTTTAGATGGGTTGTAACCTTTTTTTTTCTTTTTCTTGTTCTTTTGGAGGCTTACGGTGTGAAAGTGTAGCTTCTGTGCTTATGCCTAGAGATGGCTGGCATGTGACGAGACGTATCTCTGTGGACCCAGTTTGGGATGAAATTCTCTCTTCAGAGGTAACGAGGCACCAGAAGAAACTTTAGACTTCTCCAAAGTAAGCTTCATCCTCGCCTGATCATTTCTGCCCAGTTTACTCGGCATCGTCTTGCTTGGGGTACCTATTTCGCAGCCATTCGTGCGGCTCTGTTTAGTACCAGGGCAGTCTTAGAAACCAGTGGTTTCAAACAAGGGAAGCGAAAAATGACAAACAAGTACTAAAAGGAAGACGTTTAGGCTGCTAAGACCCCCAGTCGACTGCCTAAATAGTGGCCTTCCACGCGTTGACTTCTCCTGCTGTACACTCACTTGACCACATCTTAACACAAAACCAGAGAGGACAAAGCCAGAGGAGGACAAAACTAAACGTGGCTGATGCAAATCTACAGTTTCACCGTTTCTCTCGTTGTAATTCATAATACGTAATATCCAGCGTCTACAAACGGTAGACGAAATGCGGACTCTTGTCGCCCATCTTGACGAGCTCTTCTGGTGGAATACCGTCATACTTACCAGCAGCAAGGTTTCTCTTCTTCTTTCTGTTACTGGCAACATACCCAGCGATGGTGATGAAGGTGAAGAGGAGACCCATGAGGGAGAATCCAAGCTCTAACGCATGCCCAAGCGTATACTCTGGTGCATCTTGTTCTCTGTAGAAGTTGGATGAAAAGGCACCAGCAAAGTTACCAATACCAATCTGGAACGCCATACCAACGGCACGCTTGTAAGAACCAGCCAAGTTGTTCGAGAACCAAATAACCACAAGTGGGAACGCTGAGTAGATTCCAAGAGCCATAATGTATACTCCAGCATACACTGCTCCAGGCAGTGTAGTAGGAGATAGCGCCAAACATATACTGTACCCGACAGCAATACAGATAAGATTGAATATCATGAATGGCGTTCTAAGACCGACTCTATCAGATACCCATGCTTGGAAGATACAGAAGATGGCTGCAACAATGTAAACTGGAGCCGACATCAACTGTGCCTTGGTAGAAGTGTAACCCAAGTTCTTCACAATGGTGGGGGTGAAAAGCGAAACACCGTAAAGAGGTACGCAAATACCGTAGTAGGTCATAAGCTGACACCAAGATTGCCAGTCCTTGAACACTGCCCAGACATTAGAGATGTTGCCAGAGTTATCCTCACCCAAGTTCATGGATGGAGGAGCGCCAGCGCCAGTCATCTTTTGGTTTTCAGCGTTGGAGGAAAACTTCACTCTGTTCACCACAAACTCACGTTCACGAGGAGTAAGGAAAGTACTATCCTTAGGGTATAAGGGGAAACAGAAGTAGGAACCAGCAGCAGCCACAAACGTAAGCAAACCTTCCAAGATGAAAATCCATCTCCAGCCTTCATAACCACCAATACCGTCCATCTGGGAAATAGCAGCAGCCAAAAGACCCGAGAAAGCACCGGCAATGGAAGCAGCACTAAAGAAAATGGCTTCTCTCACGAGAATCTCCGATTTCTTATAGTACATCGACAAAATGTAAGAAATACCTGGGAAAAGCGAAGCTTCAAACAATCCCAAAAGAGCTCTTGTTGCCATGAGCTGGTCAAAGTTTTGCACTGTACCCATCAACGTCATCACGATAGACCACAAGACCATGGTGGTTGGAATGTACAACCTGGGCTTGACGTGGTGCAAAATAATGTTAGACGGTATTTCAAATGAAGCATAAAAATAAAGAAAATCGTCAAACACAAATTGTATTGGTTTCCCTCGAGGTTCAAGTCCTCAGCAAGACCTTCGATTTTGGCGTTTCCAATGTTACCTCTATCCAAGAAACTAAGCAAGTACAACACCGTGAAAAGCGGAATAAGATGTAAATCGATTTTCCAAAGCAACTTCTTCTCGTCAATATCTGAGTACTGGTCAATATCAACCACCCCAGTTTCCTCATCCTTCAGCTCTTCCACCCACTCCACAGACGGTTTATCCAAAGAAACCGTTGGAGAAGGTCTTTCTTCAATCGCCACAAGCAGCTTATCCTTAGCACCCATAACAAGCAGCGAAATTTGTCTACAAAAAAATTATCAGAAAAACATGCCTTTTATAGTTCCCATCCTCCAGATCTGCCCCCACAAACAATATAAGCGACACACCATGTGCCCCACCGCAGGTGGGGTCCTTTTTGTGAAAGGGACAAGTCCGATTTACGAAGTCATGAAAAGCCTCAAGGGGATGTTTTGGGTTGTTTGGTGGCGACTACAATAGAAAAAGAAGGTTTTTTGGGATTTGGTCCGTGGAAATGGTGGACGTTTAGGCCTCATTTGTCAGCCTCATACAAATACCCATTGTGTGGAAGACAACTTTTTCTTTCTTTTTGCTTTTTCACTGTCTTTTTCGCTTTTTTTTTTTTGCTAACCAACCCTCCTTGACTTCGGCCCTTTCGGGTTTCCCAATCTAGCATTTTTTATCCTGCCTTATCTTTGGTGACCATTCATGCCTTGCTTGCTAAATGGTTGCAAAACGCGGAATCTGACGTGGAGAAGGAAGGAAAAAACCTGGGGAGGGGCGCCCCAGCCAACCATCCAATGCGCCTTGTTTGTCTGTGTCAGCTTATATCCGGGAAAAAAGACAATCTACGGCGTTAACGAGGCAAGGGAGTTAGCCCGGATATAACGAGAGAGAGTAGACATCTTTACGTTCTAAAGAGACCATCAAAACCCAAGGGAGGACCCTTGGGTGGTGGAATTTCGGCGTCACTGGGGTGCGCTCCGAGAGGGGAGCGTCAAGAAAAAAGAAGCACAAAATGGCAAGGCTGTAAGAAGAAGGAGAAAATTAAATTAAAAGGCGGACTGCTTCTTTTCGGAACAGCAAGTCCTTCCGTGGAAAATCGTTTCGTATTTATAGGGAGTGGCGGGGAAGGAGGCCAAAATTTTTCAATAGACAAACGGAAACGGCTGGAGCGGTTGGTTTGTGGGGAAACAGTAACCGTAGGAGTCCTTTTTTTGGCTGCAAAACCTTGTTTCGCTCCGTATATGGAGATCCTGGAGATTGTGCAATGGATAGTTGCTTTAGCGAGGGCACGTTGGGGGGTAGATTTGTAATCCTTTACTTTGTTAACGTTTTGGTTGGAGCCTGGTAGGCTTAGGAGGTTGGGTTTTTGTTGGGTTCAGGGCTGGAGAGTGGAGGACATGGCGCTGTAGACCCGCTAAGGTGAAAAGGGAGAAAAGGAACTTACGGTGAATGGAGGTCAAGAAAACTACTGGAATGCTTGGACGCTTGGATACAAGGAAGGATAAGGATGGACGGGAAGGGCGGAATAAGGATGAGTGGGGGTATATGGAGACTCTGACTGTACATCGCTTAACAGCTGGGAATGAATCATCAGCATAGACCTCTTCTATGGACTCGAATGAAGAGTTACTTGTACTTCTCTGACTCTGTCCATTTTGAACCCTGACTCCTTGTGTTATCAATATCAGCCGTGCCCTTCTCTCGTATACTGACTGGTCACAAAACCATGACGTAAGAGGATGCCCCAGAATTGCTTTTCAATGCTAAGACAGGCCCCTTGCATAAACTTTAAAGTGTACTACGGCTACTTTTCGTCATAACGCCAGTCGTAAATTTCGTGAGTATACGCCCATATAAATATCCAAAAGCTTGTCATACAGAAGCAAGGTGCGCATCACCTTTGCAAGGCTTACTGATTTATGTCCTGACGGACTTTTCAATAAGCTTGTTCACATCCTTCAGGTCCAAGACCACTCCCTTTTCGGAACACTTGGCCTTGCTCTTCAACTCGTTACACAAACCATCAATGTCCAACTCAGTGTACCTTGGATGAGAAGTGATACGGTCCCAGATCTCAGAACACTTAATTGTCTTTTCTGAAGCTGGCACAAACTCTTCGTCCTTGGCCTCTTCCTTGATAGCAGGACTGTTGGAGTTATAGCTTGTCACCGACAGCGTGGATCTGTGTGCACCGCTAACGGAATTCGTTCTCGAACTGGCGTCAGAAGGCAAGCTGCTCTTGACAAACTCGTTAAAGTTGAAATCTGTGTTGACACTGCCAAGTGGATCGTAGGCAGACTCTTCTGTGACGAGACCATCGATTAGACCTGATTTATCCTGTCTGTTCTCTAGCTCGTTGGTAGGGTTACCGAAAGCTAGCGACACGTCAAAGTTGTTGTCGTTATAGAACGATAGAAGGTCGTTTTGTTCGTCGTTAGAAGGAAATTCGAAGTTGTAGTTGGAAGAATCAGTGAAGAAAGGATCGTTTATGTTCTCTGCCGGCGTGAAAAGTGTTTGGAAATCGTTATCTTGGGTAACAGGCTGAGGCAAGTCCTCATCTCTGACCGGTGGGATGTTACCGCCCTCACGACGATACTTTGGCACAGGCTTCTGCTTGGTACCACAAGCTTCGTTGAGCTTCACACAGAAAGGATCAAGCTGCTCCTCGTACCTGGGCGAGATATTGAACTGGTTCAGAGGACTGAGGTTCATGTGTATCAGCAGGGCAGGTAGAGATTCGCTGTTCTGTGAGTCTGGAGAGACGAAATTGTTCTCGTTTGGTGACGTAGACAGTGAGGAGCCGCTGACCAAGTCTGGCAAGTGCTGGTTGGAGCTATCGGAGTAACCGGAAGGAACAGAATGTAAGTTTTGCTCAGCCCATGGGAACTCGGCGCTACCGGATTTGCCGGGACTAGCCTTGGGCTTGTTTTCCTTACGATCTGGGTTAGGATTGGTCAATTTTCCAACGGAAGTGGGCAACTGAAGGTCCGAAAAGTCCAGGTGACCTCTGTGACGAGCAAGCTCACGCTTCAACAAGTCAATCTGGGCCTTCAACAAGTCCTGTTCTGTAGCAGCCTTGATGTTTCTGTCTTCCAAGTCGGCGACCTTATCCTCCAAGTCCTTCATTTTCTTCTCCTTTCTCTCTCTGTAGGCTCTCTGGGCGGCTCTATTCTGAGCGGTTCTCTTGGACTTTGGTTCTGTGTTGGAAAACTTTCTACCTGGCTTGACATGGGCTTTCTTGTCGTCATGAGCAAGAGCCGGGGGGTCGGCGAAATCTGGATGTTCTCTTTTAGAATCGGTCATTGCAAAAGTATAGGGGTAAACGTGGGAGGCAAAAAGTGGAACAGGAAGCAAATAAGTGAAAAGTGGCTAAACTGGTTAAAAAATGGGAATCACGGCCACTCCAAGGTTTGACCGTCTTTACAGAAAAGGGTACTAGTATGGCACGGCTAGGAATGTCTTGAAATGCGGATGTCACGGGCTTTAAGTAGTGGCACCATGAGGTAATTGCTTTTTTTTCTCCCTCTCTTCCATTCACCTTTTCGTGGGGGCCGGCCGTTGGCGCTGTGCACTCCCAGACACCACCACTAAAAGAATTACCGCAGCCAAACAACACTATAAACTTTAGGGACCAAAAGAAAAGCCTAGGCCAAGAAGTCGCCAAAGCCTCGACCTGATTGGCCAATATCGTTTGCCTCTCATATTTTTTTATCCCTCAATTCCTAACCACCCCTCGTTTGAGCCTTTTTTTTACCGAACTGCTTGGTGCATGTTTTCCCGCGCTCGGACAGTTGCAACTGCTGACAAATCCACCAGGACTACTATAGACCGCTCCAGAATGGGGCTGGGGACGGCTGCAATGGGAGCTGGATGCGGTGCAGGCCAGGTCTTAGATATGGAAGACATGGAAGGCTGAGGAACGGGAGGCGAAAAAAAATGACAAGGGGGGGAAAATGACTCACAATTGACTGTGGGTTATTTGGGGAGACGCAGCTGCCTGTCAATGTACGAGGATTGACAGGGATGGGCCAGGGAGTTTGGCTTTTTTTTTTTTTTCATAAAAAAAAAAAAATAAGTGGATGAAAAGAAGTATATCAATAAGATGCTTTATACTCTTCTTCTCCCTTCAACTTCCTCCTCTCCCTCCCTCCTTCGGTGGTCGGACTCGGACTTGCCGGTGAGGCTTGGAATACACAATGAATAGTGCTACCGCCAGCCTCCATTGGCTTCTCGCAGACATGTACAAATGGGGCTAACGGCAAAATCGACCCACTACCTCGTCTTTGTTTTCACTCGGGCTTCTTATCTGATTTGATGGCCCCTGCAGCGGTCTCGGTATCGCTTCTTACCCTGGTAATGTCCGTTGTAGCCCGCTTCGAATACTCCACTTCTCGGCAAACATTCTCTAGCCTTATTTCTGCTTCTTCTCTTTTAACGAATAAATAGGGAAGAACGCATGGTACGTGGAAGATACCTCCACTTTATAGTTTTCTCCCTTTCCGTCCTGTTGTACAATTCGTAACAACGTGCCGAGCTCCACTTGGTAAGCTACAGCCGTCTTCTTGAGTTTCTCAAACCACTGCTTTGCATTGGCCTCTCCTCCTTTAAAGAATGCTCCCAGCTGTTCTTCATTCTTGAAGCTGTCTGTAATACCACCAAAGATCTGCAGCGCTTCAGTAAGCTTCTGTTTAAGCGTGCCGATAATGTCAGTAAACTTTTTCTTTCTCAATTCTAGACCAAGCTTCGAGAAGTTGGCATAAAACTCCGTGGCATCCTGAAACTCTTTGAAGCTGGGACAAGGCGGAACTTCTACCGACCTCCAGGGCTTCATTCTGAGATTATACAAGTGCTCGTCGTCCACTATAGCGGGCGGCTTGCTCAAATCGGCTCCCAACAGCTGGTACAAGAGCATGATTTGGGAAATGGAAAGACAAAGGTTCTGCGTAGCCAAGATGGATGGCTCCAAGTACTGCTCAATGTATTGCAAGTTCTTTTGCACTTGAGGAACGGCAGTTTCGTTTAAGGCTCTATGCAACCTTTTCAACTCTTCTTTCTTAGGACCAGCCTTTGCCTTTTTCACCTTTTTAGCTAAGCTGAGAGCAGATGCTAGCTTACCTTTATTAATTTGCTTCACTCTGATAGACACATTGGCATGGTCATTCTCTGCCAAGTACGATGCGTACCAGTACATCTGCGATGCCTCGAAAGGCTTGTACAAGTTAAGTTCAAAACCACTCAAGACAGCCTGAAGCATGATGTGAAGCTTGGTGTGAAATGCAAATGCAGTAATGGGAAGTGCTGGATCCAGAGAGTCCGGTGCCATTTTATCGCCAATAGAGTACTTTGAGTAAAGATGGAACTCAATGTTCTCAGCATTAAACTGTAATGTGTCCCATAACACTATAGTCTGACTATCAAACTGCCTTTGTCTGCACTTATTGTTGCCGTAATTCGACAAGAACTTATACATGGCGTTTTCTATGTCATCGAGGAGAGCTCCAACTTTACTGAGAGCATCTCTATGCATGGTTTCTTTCCTGACTGGATCTTCCTCAGGAATATTCCACGACACGGTATCTAGAACAGAAGTACCGGCGCAGCACAAGCTCTCCATGAGTCTGATAGCAATAGAACCGACAGACTCTTCCAGGCCTGCAATTGACTTGTCGTCTCTAATAAAGAACAATTGGTAGAAACCACGGGACACAGCACTGTAGTCAGCGGTCATGCGTGGAGCCATCGTGTAGCGAAGGTAAGATTCAAGCTGTCTTACGTTTTCGAATTTTGAAAAAGCAGTAACGAATGCTTCGATTTCAGCCACCATATTATGCAAATCGCCATAGGCTTGTTCTCTCTCGAGAAGGAAGTTCTCATAAGGAATATGCTTATTGTTACAGTCTGCTTGCACGAACTTGGAAACAGAATTTTCTGGGCCCAAACCAAGATCCTTTTTCTGGAACTTTAAAGCGAGAGTCTTGATCTCGTCGAGGCATGGGTATGAAAGTGGCTCCTTGGGCTTAAACAAGGTTATAGAAGAGCGAACAATGTCACACATGGACACCAAGGATGCAGCCAAAGAGAGGAAGTCTATAAGTATCTCTGGGGTTTCTTCCTCTTGGTTTTCAAGCCATTCCTTAGCTTCATTGATGGTTCCCAATATCACCTTTGATTCTGTAGCAGAAAGCAAATCGAGATCCATATTCCTCGTGGTCAAGTCCTCTTCATCATACAAAACATTCAACGCCACTTCTCTAACCTGGCCGGAAAACTTGCAAATACCAGCCACAAACGCTCTAAGCACCTTGTTCACCAACAATGCGTGGTACAGAGTCTCTTCAGGAAGAGATTCCTTATGAAGTCTATGATTGACCAAACTCGTTTTAACAAATTGGCCGTTATTACGCTGGTAGCTCTGCAACAAGTCCAAAACATAGCGGTTACTAAGCAATGTAACCGGTAACGACAGACCCAGGAACCACAGCATGAGCAGTCGGGTGATATGGTTCATCGACCCTGCCACCTCAGCCACCGTCTGAGCAGCCGAAGCATCAAACATGATATCGTCAGTATCCAACGCAATGAGTCCCGTATCTAGACGGCGGTTGCCCATCTCAATGGCTCTGGACCCTTCTAGCATATCGAAGTATGGAGAAGCGACGACGTTTCCGGGCGCCATTGCGTCCACAGCCCGGAAGAACTTGTCAGTGACATCCACGTAGATCGAGTCTGGTTGTTAGTTGGAGGATTCAAGGAAAGAAGTGGTTTAAGGTGGGTTTTCACATACCTGTGGGGAGATCCATAGCTGATAAGTAACTTTGGTCTGAAATTTTTATAAGTGCGCGATGTAAGAAAACTTAAAACGGCGTTTTTGGGCTCAAATTTCGTTATTTTTTGCTGATATTCCTCATGAATACTAATTAAAGTATACGGTAAAATATGGTGGATTTGAAAATATAAATATCTGAGGAAAGTGCAAAAAAGGTGTTATGTTAAACGCTATTTTGAAATTAAATGTAATAGGGTGGTTGGTGTAATGGTTAGCATTGCTGCCTTCCAAGCAGCAGACATGGGTTCGATTCCCGTACCACTCATTTTTTTGCATCCCAGGAGGAAATAAACCATTGAAATTGAAGGATTTTGGGTGTTTTATGAAAGGGCTTTATTTTTTTGGAGTTGGAGTAATGGGCGTTTCTTGAAGCACTGGTTTTCACGCTTTTTGCAACCATCAAAGAGATCTATGTGGAGCTGGTATTACAGTTCCCATTAAATTGTAAACTTATTAAGCTTGAAGTGTTAGCAGCAATTACGGATACTTAAAATAAAAGGTTTGTTTCAAAAGAAGCTCAAAATGTCTAAGAAGAGTTGTACTATACATCCTTTGACCATCTACCAGTATACCAGTTAGTACTCCATGAGAACAGCCAGTTCCTCTTCCAATCTTAATATCTCCGGGTTCAAATAAATTAAGAATAATATCATCATACTTTCAAGAAATCAACTTAGCCTAATTCTTACTCTGATTACCATTGGCATTGCTCTGCTATACATGTCCACTGAGCCTTACTATAACCAGTACTTAGAAGTCAATCAAGTCATGCAAGCTTCATGACCAAAGGAACAGTTTTCAAGCCTCATCCAATATCTAGAATCATAACTTAACGACTTAGCCCTATACTGAGCAGTTTTGACTGAATACCACCACTTTTGACTGAAGACCACCACTTGCCAGTCTTCCCCATAGTTAGTCCATTTTTCGCAGCCATTCCTCTAGCCATACTATCCCCAAGAACCACCAATTTCCACAAAAAACCAACGAAGTAATACATGAAGAACCGAAACGAAAACAAGAAACCAAAACCAATTATCAATCAATATTTATTATTTTCCCTTGCCTCCCTCCCTTCCATCCTCTTTCTCTTCCTCTTCCTCTCCCTCTCACGTCTTCCTCGACTCTACGCATCAAGGCGCGCTGTGTTTACGCATACTTGATCTCATCAAAACACACCAGTTGAAGCTTCACACCTACTTGCTTCTTTTTCCATGGACAAAGCAAGGCCGACGCTTAAAAGCGTCACGCAGATGAAGTCGTTGACGGAAATCGAAACGTCCATGTCTCATGTTTTCCAGGATGCCCAGATGACCCTTTCTGGTCATAGGAAACTTGCAGTGGTGCTTAGGAACATCCAGACCAGAGCCATTGCGCTTGACTATGAGGAGAGCTTTAACTTTCATTTCACAAAGCTTGTTCTGAAGGTGTTGAAGGTACGGAAGGGCGTGCCGGCGGCAGACCGTATTGCCAAGTTCGTTACTGTGTTTGTTAAGAAGATGATTGAGGACGAGGGGGAGACGCCTTCGAGGTCTGCTGATGATGAAGATGGAGTGCCTACGGTTTTCGTTGAGTTTCTATTACGGCACTTGCTTCGAGGTACGGAGTCGAAGTTTAAGGACGTCAGGTATAGAATTACCCAGTTCTTGGCCTACTTGGTCCATACGGTGCCTGAGATAGACGAGGATCTTTATAAGGCGCTTGAGTATACGCTACGCCGTGGTCTTCGTGATAAGGAGCACATTGTGAGGCTCCAGGCGGTCGTGGCGATGTCTATGTTCCAGCTACACGATCAGAATGGCGACCAGAAACCAAACCATGCGGTTAGAGCCATTGTTGCCGCCATGAACCATGATGAATCTCCTGAAGTGCGTCGTGCTGCTATGCTTACAGTAACGAAAAATAGGTACACCATCCCAGAAGTGCTTCGAAGAGCTAGAGATACGAATGCCATTAATAGACGTCTCGTCTACGGACGCGTGTTTCTGGAAATTGGCAGTTTAAAGGAAGTTGACGTGGAATTGCGCCAGAGTCTTCTTAAATGGGGTCTTCACGATCGTGAAGTTTCTGTCAAACAGGCGGCTGTGAACATGTTCACTAAGACATGGCTCAATATGGCCGACGAGAAGATATTGGGACTTCTTGAACGACTTAATGTGGTCGATAGCGATGCGGCCGAGCCAGCTATGATAGAATACTTTGACAAGCATCTGGACTCATTAGATAAGGTCGAGTTCACAGAACAGCAATGGCGAGAGCTCGACTCTGAAAGGGCCTTCTATATCAGGACTTTCCTCGACTACTGCCACGCCCATAATCTCCATAATAAGCTCGACAAGAGTCTACCAGAATTGACTGTCTTAGCTTCTTATTTAAGCGACTACTTAAAGCTACGCATGAGACTTATCGAAAGTGACAGAGAGCTTCTTGACGAGTACACTAATTTCACCAAAAAAATGGCTCGCTTCAATCAGCATATTCTAGAGAAGGAAGCAGATCATCTTGACCTTCAGCGCAGAATATCAAAAAATGAAAAAGCTATGTCCCAGGGACAAAGTCACATTGAGACTTTGACCGAGACTATCAAGAAAAGAAAACTGGACTTGACGCATTTAGCATCCAAGAAGGCGGACCTCCAGAAGGCCGGCGCAACAACAACCTCGATCAATGAGAAGATCACCGAATATAAAGCGACGGTAAAGGAGTCCACCCAGGAACTTGAAGATCTCAAAAAACGTCTCGTAAAGGTACAAGAATACCTCACAAAGGACGAAGATACTTTCAAAAAGAACGCCAAAGCCATGCAATATCTTGAGGACGAAAGAGAGACCTACTATGAAGCAGCAAGCGACATTCCAAGAAAATACAGATCTTTTGGTGAACAGATGAAGCATTTGGAATTTATTATAGAGCAATTGCTTCTCGTCATTAAGCGGAGTGATTTTGCTGATATTGCCGGTACCAGAAAATTGCAGCCATTGATCTCGCAAACTTTGGCTAATGATAATCTTCCAGATAAACTTATCGTATTGAGTGTTCAGATTCTTCGCCAACTTTCCAATGATGAAAGTTATTTCTCCAACTTGTGCATTGAGATTATTACAGACATCCGTGACTCTGGAATGGAAGAAAATGACCAGACGTTCGTTTCTGCAGCTTCACTTTTTGGCGAGGACGATGGTGCAGCAGAAGAGGAAGAATACGAGAGCGAACTGCAGTCTACAGAGGAACCAAACAAAAGAAGAAAAGTGGCACCCTCGCTTCCCTCAGAAGATCTACTTATTCAATGTTTGATGGTTCTTCAACATTACCTCGAGCTTTTGGAAGACTCTGTCTCGAGTACCCATCAGTTTGACTCGCTTATTGAGACATTGATCCGTCCAGCAATGTGTAGCGCCAACTGGGAAGTCAAGAGATTTGGTGTTAGGTGCTTGGGCTTGGTATCGTTGCTTGACAACTATCTTACCTTGAAGAACTTGAGAATATTCGGTCAGTATGCTTCAAAGAGTGCTGATGAAGAATTGAGAATCTTGGCTATTCAAGTTGTGTTTGACCTTCTTTCTACGCACGGCGCCGGAATTCTTGGTGGAGATTCCGAATTTGCAGTCGATTCGCTTTCACTTGCCAGACTTTTCCACACAATGTTGAGAGAGTTTGACCATCCAAGAGTCCAGGCCGTAGTTGCAGAAGGATTGTGTAAACTTTTCCTTGCAGACTTGATGGAAGATTTTGGAAAGGACGAGGTTGCTGAAGACGAAGAGGAAATGGACTACGAAGGATCACTTTTGCGTGCTCTTCTCATTGCCTACTTTCATCCTCTCAATTCACAGAACGAAGAGCTCAAGCAGATTTTGGCTTTTTGCGTGCCAGTGTACTCGTTCAGTCATCCAAAGCATCAAGCTAAGGTGAGCAGTGTAAGTGGAGACTGTTTCTACGAAATGTTCAGCATCAACAGCAAGTTCAACACGTTCGAGAAAGGAATGACTCCTAGCACAGTTCTCCAACAATACATCTACTGGAGTGATCCACGAGAAATCGTGAACATCAGCGACGACGACTACAAGAAGAGCGCCGCACATCTCTGGCAACTGATGAAGTTCTTGGAGATTGTGGAGCAGGACTCGCCCAAGGCCATCAAGAAGCTTATTATCAGCAACTTGTCGAAATTGTGTTTGCATAAGGAGATCGGTGCTCCACTTCTTAGAGGCTTAAAAGAGGCTATCAGCGATACTAAAGACAAACTCGAAGCCAATAAGAACGATCCAGAATTTGTTCTTGACGCACCTACAGAGAGAGCCTTTGAAAAATTCCGGGCTACCGTTGATGAGCTCGTAGAAGGAGCTGAAGCAGACGAGGCTGAGGAAAGGGCTAGGGCGCCAATCACGAAATCACGCAGCCCTTCAGTATCCCACGAAGCTTATTATCAAGAAAATACCGGTTCCAGGGAGGTCCCGGCAGCCGAAGGTGAAACTGATGATAATGCCGATAAACGAGACCAAGGTCCAGATGAACGAGAGCGAGCATCTGCAAGTGACGACAACGAGGAAGAAGAGGACAACGAAGGTGAGGCTGAAAAAACCAAGGCCCAAGAAAAAGAGCTTGCTGAAATTGATCAGTTGCTCGACGAAGAAGATAACGTGGATTATGAAATCAGAGAATAAGAGATGATGTTACTGGATGGAAAATTGGCAGATTTGGGTGCAAAATATTAAGTGGACCTACTTAGTGTTTCCCCAGAAACACCAAAGTGCTGGTCCAGAAGAGGGCCACGTCGATCATGTGCCACGCTGCAGGACTCTAGCTACTGCTGTTCAGATCTTATCGGAAAAGCCAGAAAATTGTCCAGAAACAGAAACCCTAAAAGTGTCTCAAAGACACTCGTGGCAAGGCGGTACTGGAATGTGTCGCATAGTATACGAGATGCGTCTAAACGAGTTGTACGAGACAGTTCGTTATTTTTTCGCGACGCCAAAAGAAAGAAAAAAAAAAAAAAGCTACCATGCGCGTTTATATAAACGCACCAGCCAGTCGAGAGAATTTCACACTCCAGCATTTTTGCTTCACTACAGTTTCAACACTAATAACCCATTAACAAAAATGTCTGTTCCATTGGCTGAAAAGAACCACGAGAGAGACCAGGAGTTTGCTAAGGCTTTGCACGGTACTTCTTACCAGAAGACTGGTTTGGGTGCTCTTATGTCCAAGTCTAAGGATGCCTCGGATGTGGCCAACAACGGTTACTTCAAGCACTGGGACGGTGGTGTCACCGAGGACGACGAGAAGAAGAGATTGGGTGACTACTCCCAGTTGACTTCCCACTACTACAACTTGGTCACTGACTTCTACGAGTACGGTTGGGGTTCGTCGTTCCACTTCTCTCGTTACTACAAGGGTGAAGCTTTCAGACAGGCCACTGCCAGACACGAGCACTACTTGGCCCACAAGATGAACCTTGATGAGAACATGAAGGTTTTGGATGTCGGCTGTGGTGTCGGTGGTCCAGGTAGAGAAATCTGCAGATTCACTGACTGTACCATTGTTGGTTTGAACAACAACGACTACCAGATTGAGAGAGCCAACCACTACGCCAAGAAGTACAAGATGGACCACAAGTTGTCTTACGTCAAGGGTGACTTCATGCAGATGGACTTTGAGCCAGAGTCTTTCGACGCTGTGTACGCCATTGAGGCCACTGTCCACGCTCCAGTCTTGGAGGGTGTCTACTCTGAAATCTACAAGGTCTTGAAGCCAGGCGGAGTTTTCGGTGTCTACGAGTGGGTCATGACCGACAACTACGACGAGACCAACGAGGAGCACCGTAAGATTGCCTACGGTATCGAGGTTGGTGACGGTATCCCAAAGATGTACAAGAGAGATGTTGCCGAGCAGGCCCTTAAGAACGTTGGTTTCGAGGTTGAGTACCAGAGAGACTGCTCTGACGTTGATGACGAGATCCCATGGTACTACCCATTGGCTGGTCAGTTCAAGTATGCCCAGAGCTTGGGTGACTACTTTACCATTTTCAGAACCTCTCGTTTCGGTAGAAGCGTCACCACCGAGCTCGTTGGCTTGATGGAAAAGCTTGGTATCGCTCCAAAGGGCTCCAGACAGGTCACTGGTGCCTTGGAGGATGCTGCCATTAACTTGGTTAAGGGTGGTGAGCAGAAGTTGTTTACTCCAATGATGTTGTACGTTGTGAGAAAGCCATTGGACTCTAAGTAAACGTCGAGTCCGTATCGTTTGCATAGTAATTAATAATTCGATAAACTCAAGAAATAATACAACATAGATCTTTTGCAGTATGGGTAGACCAGGCATTGTCTGAACAATAAAGCATGCACATTGATACCAGTGACGTAAAGATACGAAGATACATTTGGACCATTTTCGAGGATGTCAAGGAAACGTCTGAAAAGCCTAATTTCGTCTTCTCTTGCTGTTTAGTAGAGTTCTTCCTGTTCTTCTGCACCATTGCTAACCTTACAGCAATTGACAGATTTGTCGTGCTGATAGAAGTGTGACACAAAACGGCCCAAAATGAGGTAGAGACAATGAATCTTCTATATCAATTAGATGTGTCACTCAATGGCATAAGCCATTGGTTGATGAAAGCATATTGAATTCTATGGCCCACGTTGGGTTGGTGCATTTGCCAAGAGAGTGGAAGGGACAAAACGCCGTGGTCTTCGCCTCCTATTTATATTAGAGATGATCCAATTCCACCAGTAAAAGGAGTCAATTGGGTTTAAAAAACCTCCTTTCGTAAACCGCTCTTTTGTATGGCCACTTCCATTGGCTATAGTAGTACCATTTGGTGCTTCTACCCATCCAGAACAACCAAAACTTAACATATTTGGTTGATTTTTTCACTTCCCAAATCCCCAAACACTCTCTAAACCACCACCTCCTTCTTCCTCCTTCTTCCCCATTTATCCAAATTCTCTACCATCCATCTTCCCAGATTGTTCCTAATAATACTCCAATGTGCCGTTTTGCAGCCATTAGTGCGATCTGACACTTCTCCAACACCATCACCAAAAATCAGGTTTCAACGATAATCGAAAACAAAAAAAGCCAAACCATAAACAACCACGCCCACACCATCCACCCAAATTACCAGCCATTTCCCAAACCTCCAAGTCCCCAATAACCGTCCTTTCGTCGTTCCCGGCTATGCTCCCTGCACAATGGGCCCTTCTCATGATAGCAACCTCCCGCAGCAACTATATAAGAGCCGCCTGCCCAGATAACCAGATCAATCTGACGTAGAGAACTTTCGATCTTCGCTACATCCTCACGTCTTTTGTGTACTTACTATCATGACGCTCACAAATCCTAATTTGGAGGGTTACGCTATTGCCAGAGGCATGTGGCTTTACTTCTATAACCCTAACGAGAGGAAGTTTAAGGCTCCTAAGAAGTGCCTGGGGTGTTATAATAATGACACTTTTGTGGTTTGGGCGGTTTCTGTCGCTGCTCAGGCTATTGTGGACGGTGCAAGAATCTACCCTGAGTTGACGCCTCTTATCGGGCCTGCCATTGACACTTTCCAGCGTTACAAGAACCACCATACCAAGGGCTACTCTGCTGCTGAGAATAGTGGTAACGATAACGATGTGTACTATGATGATGACGCTCAGGTTGCCAGTGCAATGCTTACTGCCTATGAGGTTACTGGCGATAAACGTTTCTTGGACCAGGGACGTGAATTGACCAGGTTCCTTATGGGAGGCTGGCATCCAAAGATTGGAGGCGTGAAATGGCACGTTTCAAAGACATATGTCAATGCTTGTACTACCGCTGAAGTGGCTAAGGCTTGTCTTCAGATTTCCAAGTTTATTCCTGATGAGGCCAAGACGTATGTGGATTTTGCAGCCAAATGCACGCAGTGGCAGATTGATACCCTTCAGGATAAGGGCGATAAGTGTATTATCGATGGTGTCCAGCCAGATGGCATGAAGTTTGAAAACGGTAAACTTACCTATAACACCGGTACTACCTTGTCCTGTGCTGCCCACTTGTGGCATATTACCAAGGATGAGAAATGGAAGACCATTGCCGATGACTTGGCTAAGGCTGCTATCAACCCTAACGTGCCTTTCTATGACAGAGATTACCCCAACGAGCTCCGTTACTGGCGTGATCCTAACTACTGGACGCAATTGTTGATTGAGGGTCTTGCCGACTACTTGTTGTACGTCGGTAGTGATGCTCCTGAAGGCTTGCCAAAGCAAATTCACGACGAGGTGCTTCGTAACATCTTGATGTACTACAAGTACGCCAAGGACCCTGAAGATGGATTGTACATCCAGAGTTTCGAGCCAAATAGAACTTACCCTGAAAAGGCAGAACTCTACCAGGAAGAGTTTGGCGGCAAGAAGGATGTGAGTCTTAAGGGCGAGGACTCCGATAACGGTAAGCCCCAGAAATGTTTAATGGGTCTCGGTGCCGCTGCTCGTGTTTTCTTCCAGGCTGCCAGAATCGTCCCTGAAATCAATTACGACGAATAAATGTGTACTATCTACGACCAAGAAACTCATGTCTACATCATTCCCGTGTAGTATACTCTATGCTAGTTTTCCTATCTATTACACACGGTACACAGGCACATCGAAGGCCAGCGCCTGGGGCAATGCAAATGCGTCTCTCTCCACCACCAACAAGTCCTGCTGCACAGCAGCGACCTTGAGAATGGGTCTATACTTTTGTGTTATCCAGAAAGCAGGTTTGTCCTTGCTGTCTTCGTCTCCATCGACCATCTGGTCATCTTCCTCCTCGTCGTTCTTCACGAACTCCTTGACTATTTGTTCACTGACATCCTCTTCATCATTGATACTGAGACCGTTACGACCTCTCTTGAGGGACCCACGGGAAGCACGCGAGTGGCTCATGTTCTTTGACATATCAACAAAAGCCATCCATGTGCTGCCGTAAACCCATACTCTCTTATCGCTGACGAAAAGACCCATGGGCTTTTGTGCTTGTTTGAGAAGAGCCAGTGGCACATTCTCTGAATTCTTCTCAGACCATTCGGTCAAAAGTCTGCCGCCCAGTTTGAGAAGGAATTCGTAGATTCTATTTTCTTGCGTCATCACAACTACCGTATTGTCTGCGGTAACGTCCATGAGATGAACAGATGTAGATGGTTTGGTTAAAAGGAAAGCCTTTTGCTTACCTTGAAGAGGAAGAACCTCCACAGCGTCATTAAATCTGGCCACGACAATCTTGGAGTGGTCTGGGGCAATGGAAACACAGCGAACACTGTTGTAGTAGTCGATACCGCTCTTTTGGACGGCGGTTTCGGTTCCGTCGTCGATGCTGTCGACTTCATCGACAAGACTGATTTTTTTATCTGTAATGTTAAACTTGTAGAACTCGTTTTCTGGCGTCAACACGAGAAGCTTGTTGCCTTTGTAAACCCATAATTTCTTACCGCCGGCAACAGCTTCCTCGAACTCGTCGTCACGAATCTTTGCCACTGCCATTTTCGAGTTCTGGTGCTCTAGAACGAACAATTTGACAGAGTTAATGGTGGCCACAGCCAAGTACTGCTTGCCAGCCTCGAACTCCTCGCCTATGCTAATACTGGTAATGTTATCGTCATCAGCCAACGTGAGCTTGGCCAAAAGCTTGTGTCTGTGATCAGCCAATCCCCAGACCTTGACGGTTTGGTCTTGGAAGAGGGCCACAAGACGGCTCTGAGGATGGACATGGATGTTGGATACTTGTTGGTCCATGAGGATCTTTTTGAAGGGACCAGTTTCGAACAGTTCGGTCTCTTGAACGATGAATGAACGCTCAACACCTCCACTGACGATCACACCAAAGCTCTTACTTTCGTAAATGGCCATCGCTCTGACATCGTTGGTATGCATAAGTCTACTGCCGTTATCGATCCAACGAGCCTTTTGCTTCTTGGCTTCGCCAGGACCGGCGCGTGGTCTGAGACAGGTGAAATGGTGGATCTTTCTGTCGATACCAGCAGAAAAGAACTTATCACCAACAGCGTTTCTGGTCAAACAAAGCACATCGGCCTCGTGAGCATTGAAATTCAGCACCATGGTAAAGTTCTTTGCATCCCATACCTTGATAGAACCGGTACTGTCACCAGTAACAAATTGGCCACGCTCAGGGAAAGCCAAGACGGTCCACACAAGCGTAGATTCAGTCTTACTGCGGTCTACCTTCATGGTACCCACAATACGGCCATTCTTGTCACTAGACTCGTCGTTATCCAGAGCAACCTGCCAACAACGAACCAGAGCATCAGCACAGCCTGCAACTACCATATTCTTCCCGTAAAACGCAAGTCCCAAAACTCTCTGATCCTGTCTCTGGCATATCATAGAGTGCTCCATCACACCAGGGCCTCCAGAGATATCAACAAGAACAACGCTTCCGTCGTCACAGCCAACTGCCAACTTATCGCCAGTCTCGTTAGCATCAATACACCAAATCACACCGGCATTGCAGTCGTAGTTGGTCTTGGGCCGAAGCGTACGAAGGTCCCATTCAGTGATGTAAGTACTACCACCAATCGAAAAAAGTCTAGGAGGCTGGCCCGAGCCTTTTGGAGATGCCCAAACGAGTCCCTCAACTGTACGGCCACGTGCGCCCGGTAGCGTCAACTCATGGGTCCAGTTGGCTCTTGGAGACCATATTTCAATATCACCATTGGCTCTTCCTAGAGCCATACGAAGGCCCTTGGGAGGGTGTGCAGTTGCAGCCAGGGCATGGGAAAACGCAAGTGCCGTGACACTGTGAGGCGTGTAATCCACAAATCGGCACCTGTGGATATCCATGATGAAGTGGTGATGAAAGGGCGTAGGTGGTTTTGGTATGAAATCTAGGTGATGGGTGTGCATGAGTGCTCGATGCCATCTACGAATTTTTGCACCCAGGTCACGTGGACAGATTTGGAGGGACCGTAAATCCAAGCAGTTTTGGACTGTAAGGGAAGGGTGAGTTAATTTTGAAGGTTGGAATTTGATAGAGAATCTAGTGTTTGGTTGTTTTGGGTGGAGCTTTGGGCAGATGGTGGAAACGTTTGGGGTGGTGGTCTCATCGCGCTTAACTATGGAGCGGTACGCTTTGGGTGCACTATGGAATAGATGGAGAGGAGTGGTTTGAAGTGTAATTCATGGAAATTGATATAAAAAAGGGAGATTTCAATTTTATGAAGCTGAAAGGGTTTTGAAATTATATTGGAAAATTACGCTTCTTCGAATGGCGGGTAGTGATGGTTCCCTTGGATTCCGCGTGTAGAGCTGCCCATATGGCCCATACTGTCATGTCCCATATTTTGATACTGATGGCTATGTGTCGAGAAAAAACATTCAGGAAATGATAGACTTGCTAAGTTTCGCAATTGAGGTCGTTGGAATGGTCACTTGTTTGGAACAGCCTTGGTCCCTCTGAAGGCTCACCAACATCTCGCCTGCCTAGACTTACAACAGTCTTCTGGTTTCTTCATTGCTCATAATGCTTTATATAGTCTATGGACAGCACAACAGGGACGGGACGGGATGGCTAGACGAAGCCCACAAAGCTGTTGATGAACGAGAGCATGCGTACAAACCATTTGTTCTCGTCAGTGTTGACGATCATGTTCACCACAAGCTCCTTCTTACGACGCGTAGAGTCAAGCTGCTGCTTCACTAACGTCAGCTCAACCTTCACGTTACGCTTGATACACCACACAAGGAAGAGAAGCGCCACCACGCTGATAGAGAGGTTCTTCAAGAAATGCAACGCCTGGATACCGACGATCCGAAGCACATGCTTTACTCTCTTCTTGAGTCTTTCCCTTGGATCGAGTTCCAGCTCCAGAGCCAGCTCCAGCTCCGACAGAGAGTAGGCACTTCTGCCGCTATTCTTGCGGCCTATGAACTCTTTTGAGAGTTTATTCACAATACTGTTGATCTCGCCTTGCCAGTTGCGGAAGTCTTCAAGCGTTGCTTCTGGCACTTTGCCTCCATCGGGTCGACTGGTACCAGCCACTGAGCCTGCATTGGTGAGACCTCGGCGGCCCGACATCAGGTATACGGATTGAGCACCTTTATTACGTTGTTGCTGCACGTACTCGTTCAACAGGAGCTGTGTGTTTCGTGTCAGATGGGAGTAAATCTGCTCCAAGTTATTACGGTACTGCTGGTTCGATACCAGCGCCAGGTATGTGCTGCCAATAGGCCACGGGGTTCCCGTGGAGAGCCTTTCTGACTGATCCAAATCCGGCAGTTTCGAAACAAACCTATTCACCGGCTCGTACCCTGGCTGAGAAGCAAACGGGCTCTGGAAACGACGGGCAGCAGCCGGGTCCTCCTCGTCGGAAAACTCCACATCCTTGATTTGGTCCCAGAGGTACTCCAATTCACCTAGCAACTCTCTGGCCTCCGAAGTGCCGCTCGCATAAACTCTCATCGTTTCAATAAGGTACAGAATATACTGCCTCTTGGCCTCTGTACGTGAAAGCCCTTCCTCTCTCTTCCAGGCGTCCCACTTCTTTTTGGCGCCCTCGTCTTCAAGCGTATGGCCCTGCGGTCTGGCCATAATTCCCACCACATTACCCTCTGTGGCCTGCTTATAAAGCCCATAAAGCTTCACACGGTTCTCTGCTGGCGGCCTGGGCAACGTGCCATAGTTGGAACGTGAAGATAGAGCTCTGATGGTGGTAATTGCCTTGACAAACACACGATCTGGAGTTAGTGACTGGATAAGATATCAAAAGCAAAAAACATACCGATTGGGTCAGACATGGCAAATGGTAACTATGGAAACGAGAAATCGAAAAATCTACCAAACAGTCTGGATATATGACAATGTCGAATGAAAGTGTAGTTGTTAATCTGGAGTAAACAGTAAATAGTATGGGTGCGGGACGGGACGGTTTGGCGTGCACGTGAGGCGGGACCCTCTAGAGACTGTGGGGAATTGGGGGTGCCGAGGAAGTGTAAAGTAAAGAAGGTTTTGGAGGGCCGGGGGAAATTAGAGGAAGGTGTAGGTGGACGTATTTGGGTTGGTTTGGCGTGGTTTTGGTATTTTTTTTGGGGTTTTTGGGGGTAAGGTGTGGATTTGGTGGAGGGTTACCACGGCAGGTTTATGCGGGTACTGAAATGGTTGCAAAATGTGAGGAAAGGTGGTGGAGAGTGGGATTGGATGGTGGGAATTGGCTGAAAAGTTATGGAATGAATTGGGAAGGGTATGAAGAAGGTCTGGGGTTAGTGGAGGTGGATTTGGAGCGTGGTGGGTGGAAATGGCTGGATGTGGTGGTGAGGATGGGTAAGTATGGTGGTACTGAGTGGATGGGATGGACAAGGGAGAGAAATAAGATGGTATAGGCAATTTGGGGTTTATTTTGGTTGCAAACGGACACAAGGTAGACTTTTATAGAGCTTGGGAGGTCTCAGGAAGGTGTGGTTGTTGGATGGTTGGACATCTGTGGGTACTATTATTGTCTTGGTGCTGAGCAGTGAGGCCAGTAAAGAGATGGATTGAATGTAAAATTTTTTCACATTGTAATTTTGACCATTCTAGAAGGAAAGGAGGTAAATTTACCTGGAAACTGAGCAGTATAGTTAGGGAATGACGTTATTTGATGCTTTGGAGCCTTTTTTATTGACAGCCCCTGTTACCACCGCCAAAGAGCTCCAAATATAATATTAACTATGGAAAGGCTTGCTATTTTTTTTTTTTCTTTAAATGCCCTCTAAATGTATTGATCGAAGGAAGCTTTCATCGCTCAATATTGATGCCCACTGGACCATTCATGTACCATAACAAGCCTCCAGGCTTTGATCTAGGCAAGCTAAATACCCAAACTACGTTATTTACGATTCCATCGGCCACGAGACGCCCAAAAGAAAAGCTTTGGACGTCGATAGACCACTCTTAAGCCCATTGGAGTCGTTTTACTTCAACCCACACTCTTTAAGTGTATACATGAAGCCCTGATCTGGAAAGATAAACAAGGAAAGCCTGAGCTCACCTAATCAGCCTAACGCTCACTCATCTAGCTATTCATACATTGATTAGATCTTTCACTACATTAGGACATCAGCCAGAGCAGGTCATCGGGACCCGAAAGGTTCAATGACGGCCCCGAAGCCAGATGGCTGACGCCAGACGGCCGATGCCTAGCGGCATCGATGCCGTTTCAGTCATTCTTTGACGTAAAATATATTACCCTATGTATTACACCTAGTTTTCTGGAACATCGATCTCACCATTGTCAATGGCCTCAATGATGTCGTGGGGGTTCTTGTACTCGACACGGCAGCCGACAGACTGGGCAGTACCCAAGATCTCCTTGGTGACAGAAGCCAAAGTCTTACCGAAAGACTTCTCTCTCATCTGTCTGGCAATCTCGAAGATCTGGTCAAGAGGAATGTTACCACTGTGCTTAACGTTCTTCTCCTTCTTTCTGTCTCTTGGTGGCTCCTTCAAGGCAGTAATGACAAGAGAAGAGGCAGATGGAACAACAGAGGCGGTGGCCTGTCTGTTCTGGATTCTCAACTGAACGGTAACCTTGATACCCTTGAAGTCCTTGGTGGCCTTAGCAATGTCCTCACCAACCTTCTTTGGGGACAAACCAAGAGGACCGATCTTTGGGGCAAGAGCGGAGGAAGCACCGATTTCACCACCGACGGCTCTCAAGTACAAGAACTTAACTTCACTAGGGTCGAATTTTGGAGGCATTGTCTCTGAGTCTTGAAGATATGGGAGAGAGAGAAATGGGAGGACTTTTTTTTTTTGCAAAAAATTTTAGGCAGCGTAGCGACAGCGCTGGAACGGTGACGCACGTGACCCACAAAAACTTTCCACTGTCTTTGGATTGTTAACTATGGGGGATGCGTAGATGGGCGGTAGAGATGCGCGGACTGGTTCTCAGTGTGCAGTGTGTTTGTTAGGTGGGATGGGTCACGTGGATAGGGCTGGAGCCCTATAACCACCACCCAACACTTCCCATCCCAGGCTCCAGCCTGGGAAAAATTAGCAGTGAAGGGAGAATTATAGAGGTTGTGGCGAAAGCGTTTAATATTGCATGTAATTGAGGGTCATTGGTGTATGGTGGTTGTATTGATGGGGTATGTGGTGCAGCTGTGGTATGTAGTATAAGTAGGTATAGAGGTGGACCCAATGAAAGTAGAGGGTAATGAACTAGTGCTGATGGAAAATGGTAGTTAAAAATTGAATTCTTTTTGGTACTTGACGGTGGTTTTTTTGGTGTGCTGGTTGTTTTGGGCTGGTGTAGTTGGCACTGTTCATGCTTCTTCTGTCTGTAGATCACCATTTAAGCAGTACACCTCTGATGAATTGAAGGTATTAGTTATTAAATTCTTTATTCAAAGAAACTTAAATTTTCTTCACAAATATTCATTGTTGACAAATTTTGTGTAGCTTTTATATATTGGAAGTAAGGAATTGTTTAGTGCCTTCTACTGAAGTATTCTTTATTAAATGAACCTACAAACACCAAATGATAGAGCCACTTAAACATTAAAACACTAACAAATTTCAAGCTGAATACTTAAAAGCCCTTAGATAGACACATTGTAAATTTTGTATTTACAGAGTCACTCTTTGTAATTGAGGACGCATAAGTACCATGATGAGGATGTGTGCTACTAATTTCCTATTATTCCTACTTTACTACACCACCTTGGCCTATTAGTATATTTCTAGACAACAATTTTTAATTAGAAACCGAACTAGATCTTTTGCAAAAAATCAAATAATCAGGAGGGCGGAAAGAATAGCAAGAAGCGTATAAAGTAGACCCGTAGCACCAGGCATTGCGGCGTCACCTTTTTCCAGCGTGGAGTCAGCTCCACGAGTGAAGGTGGCAGAAGACATGCTTCCAGTTGGACCATGGTCGGCGGTATTGAAGAGAGACGTTGCGTTTCGTGAGGCAAGCGGAGTGTAGGTACGTCTTGATCTGGTAGAATAAGTGTACAAGTCTGAATTCGTCAAAAGCGAGAACGAGTCGTCAGTACTTTCAGGGGTGGCTGTAGGAGCGATGTTGTTGAACAGCTCAGTGTAGAGCGTCAAACGGGACCTTGAACCCAAATCTGTGTACTCAAACATCGCACTGATAGACGTGAAGTCGTAACGCAGAGCAGTCAGAGCACTTGGAATATCACTCGACACTTCTTCAATATCCAGATCATCAGAACCATCAGCAGCCTGTGCCAAGGCAACTTCGTAGTTCTCCAAATCATAGACGGCATAGACATTACGAAGGAAACTGTCACCCAAAGTAGGCGTCTTTTCGTCTTCGAAAATACCCAAGTAGCAGTAAGACGAAGAGGTGGACTCCATGATAAGACTCTTGATAGGAATCTTGATCTTGATTCCACTAAAATCGAAAGTAAGCTCTTCGTCCAGGTCCAAGTGCTTGCATGGGACCTCCCAGTAGCCGTAGCTTGAAGATTCGGAGCCTCCCAAGAGTTTACCAATACGGCTCACATACTCATGAGGCAAGTAGTTATTGGAAGCACCAGTATCAAGCAAAACCGATGTCCTGTAGTTCACTGCAAGGTTCTTACCACTAATGGAATCCATGGCAATTTCAAGGTAGACAGGGTTCTTCTCGCCCACCTTCTCGTAACGATTAAGAAACTTCACTTTCTGGAGAGATCCAGTATACTTTGAATGGTCCACAGCACCAAAAAGCACACTTCCCTCCAGGGCATTGTTCTTACCCAAGGAAACAGAGTACATGTTCTTCTTGATCACTCCTTGCAGCTTAAGGAGCATGGGAAGGTTCTCATACTGGTTTGAGTAAGATTTATCCTTGGCACCCAAGTAGTACGATGCTTCCAAGGCAGGAAGCCCAATACCAAGAACCCCAACTTCAGAGTCTGTATCGTCACAAACGGCGAAATTGAGACCCTTGACCTTCTGGCCTCCAACAGAAACATCGTCAACAACGTACTCACCAAAAGCATATGAACCATCACCATAGTTGATAGCGAATTCACCCAAAGTGTCGTTTCTCTTGAACGAATCGGACTTGCCAGTATTGTAAGTACCGTACAGGGTACATGCCGAGATATCGCTCGAGCGACCAGCATAACTTCTCGATGGGTAGTAGTGACCATAGTAAGACAGGTAATAATCCGAGTAGGACTGGTAGTAGTTCAGGTAATAGTCAGACAACAACAGGGTGTACTGGCGGTACGAACGGGAGTAGTAATCCGAGTAGTAGGCGTCGTAACTCGAGTAATAGTCGGAGTAATAATCCGAATAGTAGTCGTAAGTATAGTAGTTGGTATAGTAGGAGTAATAATTCAACGTGTAGTAGTACGTTGTGTAGTAGTACTTATTCACTCCATCGACGTTCTCTGTCATTGTCGATACGCTTTCAGTTTGCGTAGGAACAGCCACTTTATTGACCACCGACTTGACTTTCCCTGGACCGTGAGGAAGCACACCCTTTGCTCCAGACTCCGGTTTCCCACCTACAGTAGCAGGAAGGTAATCCAACACTCTTCTCTTATTGTTCGCTCTCTTCTTATACGAATAAGGCGAATCTGCACTGCAGTTGTTCGAAGGAACCCAAAGATCAGAAGAACCCGTATCAACCAAAACCTCCACTTTATCCTTCAGCGAGCCAATCTCCAATTGAGCCACATAGAACATCCGTTCGTTCTCCACGGTCATCTCGAAGCCATCTCTCTTCACATAAGGCTTTTTGTCGATGCTCTTATCGCCAAACGAATTGCCACGCTGGACAGTAAAATCAAGCAGTAGGATTGCCAGAACAGGCGCAATCCAGAACAAAAACTTCATTTTCTTGCCTATACTGCTCCAATTCAAGGCATTTTCCATCTTTTATAGTCAGTGTCAGCCGTGCGGCCCGACCCAACGTGGCTGCGAAAAAGGGACATTCACCAACGGCACAGAAGGGCCAAAATACAAGATTTCCCAGCCAAACCTAATGACTTGTAGCCAAAAATGGAAGCGTTTCACGTATTCTGGATCTCGTAATCTGTGTGGCTCCTCATAAGGGGTACCTGGTTGGAGAGGCTTATCGGTAACGTACGGCTTATGCAAGTAATGCGTCAGAAAGCGAGAAAGAGTCAGATCTGACTGGATGGGAAAGGAAGATGGAAGATGGAAAACAGACAATTTGATGACAGGTAAAAATTGTCAATCTGGCCAATCAGATCACTGGAAAAGTTAAATGGATATTGGAGCCCACGGCAAAAACGATTCGGCTTATCTTTGTTGGTACGGGGAAAGTAGGCCGAATAAAGGGTACTTCAAAGCCACTAGTGGAATCTGGTTAGTCAACGAAAAAAAGCCGTATCAAACGAAAAACGAAAATACTCCACATGCAATTATACGGGCATTTCCCGTGGCCACGGAGCCGAATACGGACGACCTGAGGTTCGTATTTTCTAGTTTGGTTCATCTGGAATTGGGGTAGCTTTTGATCAATGGGTGCGGCTGATGTCACCAACCATTGGACCCCAACGGTAGTTAATATCCATAAGGAACATACCGCTGGTGACCTCCTTTACACAGAGCAGGAAGAAGTAAAAAGGCAACATACACGTAAAGCCAAATAGTCAGTGCAGGGGCACTGGAGATAAGCCTGGTTATGTTAATATGACAATGGTTCAAAAATAAACGAGGGGGATTGGTGGGTATCATACATAGTAGGTTGGGGTCGGCGTTTATGCCTTCAAGAAACAGTCCGTGCCGTGATGCTTCTTTGGGACAGCTAGAGGGTTCCTCCTGGGATATCGTCTCCAATGCGCGAGTCCTGGTACTTGTCGCTTCCGTCGGGCGCTGCAGGGGCCAATTCTCTAAGCATAATGGCAGGGTTCTTGCCGTGTTCCTGGAGTTCTTTAAAGACGATGACCGGTTTCTCAGTAAGCTTTAGGATTCTCTCCTTGTCGCCGTAGCAGATCACCAACACGTACTTGCTCCAGTGGTTTCTCGGAATGTGGTGCCTCTTCATCGCCTGCTGGAGTACTTTTAGACATGTATCGTCTGAAGACGCCTTGAGCTGCTTGAGGGGCTGTGTTCCATGCGCTTGGGCCGATGTCAGCAAGTTCAGCAGACTGAGCTGCAGAGTTTTGGAGTGATTAGCTGACTGCGTGGGGCCGTTGCCGTGGAAATAATGGTTAGTGGGGCTGAGGACTGACGAGGAGCTTCTTCTGGATTTGAGTACAGATTCGTTGCGTTTGAGTTCGTCAAGGTCTCGAGGCAGCGGTCTTTCGTCGGCGGGGCTTCCAGCGGCCAGACGAGAATCAACCAAACGTGGTTTGCTGAAAAGACGATGCGACAGCGACAGTTTTCCAAGATCGGTGATTTTGCCCACTCCCATGGAAAGAATAGATCCTGACGAAAGACGTCTTGATTGAGTAGGACTGGTAGGGTTTTGGCCATAGACAGAATCGTGAAGGTGTGAATTTACCGAATTGGTTGATGTAGAATGCGTTATACCTTCGCCTGGAGCATGAGGAGGGGCAATAATATCTGGAGTAAGAGATTCCCCATGGTTAGGCCCCACCGTACCAGGATTTGACGTGTTGGCGCCGTTTTCATGATCCTTTGAATTCACCAGCAGCGTAGGCAGTTGAGCAGCGACCCCAGGGTCTAGCGTAGGCGTAGGAAGCGGTTTTGAGTCCTTGATGTAACGTATCACCGGGTTCAAGTCCGCTTTAAGCTTGATAAAGTTCTCGTTAAGTTTACGGATATCATCAGAAGAAGCCAGAGCCGAGGCCAGGCCAAGGTACGAGCCCGGATTCAGAATTGCTGAACCTGGAGTGGTCAGCGCAGGTGGCCCCGCTGACGCCATTGCCTGAGACGTCCGTTTAAAGATGTCTTGCACGAGAATCTGGCAGAGCGATAGTGCTTCCAAGGAAACCTGGTTATTGACAAGCGCTGCATGGCCGAAATTGCACGTTGTTGGAGTAGAACTGAAGCTGGTAGAGCCAGAAGCTGCTCCTGGCGTATTAGCATTCGAAGTTATACCTGGAGTTCCAGGTTTAGATGAGCCACTAGGAGGAGCAATGGAGCCACTGGAACTACTATTGCCATTCGCTGTGCCCGAAATAAGAGCGTAAATGGCTCTCTTTACACGTAGTCTCGTTGCAAGCGGCTCAATGCCCAATTCACGTAGATGTTCACTGGTGATATACGGAAGAAGCAGTCCATCTATGTTGTTATCAATAAACGTAGCACTCACATCATGGCCAATATGGCCCTTAAGGTAAGACAGCACCTGGGCCGGGTCCCACTGGAGAAACGATTCCATCACGATCCAGTAAAGGTAATTTGGTCAGGTAGTTTCCAGGCTAAAAAGCAGCAGCTGGTGTGGAATGTGGAATGGGACTGTTGATCTGACGCGTGGTGCTGACCAAGAAAATAAAGAACACTCTAAAAACCACCACCTGTTAATTGTGTAGTTTGCAGCCACAGAAACCTCTGACTTATCTTCCCTGGCTGTGTTTACACCAGTTTTATAGCTTCAACGAACTCTTGGATCTGGATCACTTGTCCTAAGTTTCGTGCTTCTGATACATACCGTCCTGATACATACAGGCCTGGGACAGACTAGACTCTGGGGGACGGTGAAAGATAAGGTTTTTAGAAGGAGGCCAGATGGAGGCTAGCCTGAGGTTGGACTGAGGCTGGAGGCTGACTAGGTATATTTATAGAAATGGAAATTGAAGAGATTTGGGGTAAAAGAGGGTGGTTGGTGGATGGCTGGACTGGACTGGCCAAGACCAGGCGGTGGTCAGTGAAAAGGTTATTTTTGGGGACGTTCTGAAGGAACGTCCGGAGGCAAATCTATTGAGATTTATAGTATGTCAGTTTTGGGATTGGAGGGTCGTTAAGAAAGTGGTGGTTGTTGGGTTGAACAGTGGTCTAACGGTTTTTCGCAGCCATTAGTTCAGACAGTAAGGTGCAACCGTGGAGTGGGTCAGTGATTGGATTGATGTGGGTGTGTAGAGGCGGTGTCTTTTTGGGAATCTATTTGTTACGGTGGTTCATTGTTGGCTTGATTTGTGGGAGTTTACGAGAGTGAAGGGGACTGGGTGGGATGGGTTACACAATGGGACTAGTGGTTTCGGTGGGAGAGGTATTGGCAGGTGTGATCTAAGGGTGGCATTATGGGAGGTTGTTATAAACGTATTATCTATTTGTTTTTAAAAGACAGTGTAATCAAGACGTTTCACGTTTCTGTGAATTGTCGGGAGTAGGTGTTGAATGATGGAGCTGGTTGACGGTACTGGGCTAGTATAAGCTGGAAGTAGAAGACATGTAATCCTGGAAAGATGTAGATTTTGAGTTGCAGGTAAAGTATGGAAGTACAATTAAAGTATGTCTTGACCATTTTACTTCTTTCATTTGCCTCCTTTAGCATTATTAGTAGGTATTAATAGAAGTCAGATAATTACCCTCATGATCCACCGTTGGTTTCACTTCTCAGTATGATCAGCAAAACCTTATTCATCTTGTCGTTCTAAAACGACCAAAACCCATTAATCTAGACTTAGCCTTCATTTTAACACCTCCTTTAAAAATAGCCAGCCATTCTTCTGATGACTCCCCTTCCCCAGATGGCATTAATTAGCGAAGCTTCACATATAATCCCCCCCTTCCATTAACCAAAACGCATCTTCCTTTCAGCCATAACCCCCTTCTATTTATACAAAGAGGAAGCGTAATTGACACTTGATTTAAACAATCCAGCGCTGATCCTGAACTCATTCATTGTGTCAAGTCGAGGCCCAAGACAAAGACCTATACTGAATCAGGTAACGCAATTAATGAACCACCAAGAAAACCAAGAAAAGTGGTGGTATTAAGAGAATCGTAATTAGATAAGAAAAAACGACTTAAAAAAAAAAAAAAAGAAATAGAATCATCAGCATTGGCACTTCCAGACATGCCTACAATGCTACTGAGAGAGCCAGAGACCATAAGCCATAGAAACAGCCCTCCACAAACTCACTCAAATTTCCAGAAAAAAACACCCAAAAAAAAACCCAAAAAACCTAAAAAATACATTCCACTTCTCCAAACCCCAAATCTCACTTCCTCGAGATTCTTTCCTTTGGTTTGGTCATTCTGTGGCGAGTGGCTCACTGCCTTCCCTGCCTCGCTGTTTTTTTCGCAGCCAAATACATCCCCAGGTCTCGATCTCCCCAGCCCACACCAGCTCCACCAAACCCCCCGCCATTTCCACCACCACAAACGGAAATAAAAAACAAAAATTACCCTGAAAATCAGGCGGGAATCCACTCCTATTTATACCTTTTCCAGTTCACCTTCCCCCCTTTTGGCCCCTTTTTGTCCCTTTTGGTGGCCCCTTTCTACCCTTAGCCTCCTGCACACGCCACCGCAACCTTCTCTAGCCCCAGCAAGCCTGGAAGGCGCTCCTAGCCCCAGATTTCCCGTTTCCTGTTTAAAATGATCTCTCCATACCACCTACTTCTTCTTTGTGTATCTATCTATTTTTTCCTAACTATAATGGCTGAACAACACCCTGACGATATTCTTATTGACCTTGGCGGAAAACAAGTGCCTTTGTCGAAAATCAACAAGCCTCACCATCGGGTTCTTGACCATAACCAGAAACCAGTGCCTGACCCTAAAACGTTCCCTGACGTGGAGCCTGAGGCCAAGGAGAGGGAAGCCAAGTTGGCTGAGGAGAGGCAAAAGGCAGCAGCTGCTGCTGCTGAGGGTTCGAAGCAGGAGTGATCCCTTGGGAAGTGATCTGGATCAAGATCCAGATCGAGATCAACTGCGCTATATAGGCAATATATGATTTATGATATGGAGGTTTAGGAGAGGGGTTGAAGGCTGGGGAGACTACGGGGAGGCAATTGAGCTGGGGGAGGACGCGTTGGAGTTGCTGGAGGCTCGGGATGGTGTTTGTTGTGGCAAATGGTGGCAAATGAGACATAGGGGAAGGTCATGGGAAGGTACCGCAATTGGTCCAGGGAAAATGGAGATGTCTTTTAATGATGTGACTCGAATTGTGGAGGCGGTTCTTGACGGTTTTGAAGAGGTAAAGGGCAGTTGTTGGACGTGCTGAATTGTGGGGTAGCGAAGCGTCTTCTATATGTCACTGACAGTTCATGGTTTACTACCTCCAAGTCCACACTGGCACTTTCCAGAGCCTCTCCTACATTCCAAAGTCTTGTATCATTCTTGTATAATTCTTGTATCAGTCTCTATTCAGCTTATTTTCAAGCATTCATCGTGGCACCTGCTTCACCAATATGAGACATCTCATCTCAGGACTAGCCAGCTACACCTTAACTCTGATTGAAACTGATCACGGCCCATTTACCTGAAGCGGTCCAGAACTCTCCAATCTCGTTACCTTGGCTCTTGTACTCCTCAATAAGCTTCTCGTTCAAACCAGCAGGCAATCCGACAACAACGTCTGCCTTACATGTACGCAACAGCAAAATTGGGAGACCAGAAGAGGCCAAGTCTTGGATGGCCTTAGTGAAAGGGGTAGTAGTGTCCCAATGCAAATCTCCGGTCAACTTTCTGTAGTTCAAGTCACCCTTAAAGATAATAAGGTTGGACTTCTTGAGTTCTTCGTAGAGGTCCTTCTGGTGAGGAATGACCCAGTAGTTCTCACAAGAGGTCCAGAACTCGTGTGCTTGGGTCGTGATTTGCTTCTTGCCAGCGTAGAACTTCAATTTTTCAAGAAGGAAGGTAACAGCTTCCTTAGCAGAATCGTCTCTGCGCAAGTCGTCAAAGAACTGTTCATCTCCAAGCTGAGCAAGAAGAAGATCGAAATCCTTTGGCATGGTGTCACTGACAAACCATGGAATCTGCTTGCAGTGAAGAACAACATTCTTCACCAACTTGGCTTCAAGCAAGAACAAGGTCAAACAAAGGTCAGCGAAAAGCTCAAAACCGGAGTTATCCAAAACAATATCGATTCTTTCACGACTGCTGCTTAAATAGTGCTTCCAGGCTTTCTGGGTATCGTTAACAATGATCTTCTCCTCGTTCTTCTTACGAACCTCAGCGCCCTGAAGACTCTTGATATCTTGCAAGCTGACGTTTCCAGCAAGCAAAGACAAGTCTGTAGCGTTACCCCAGAGCGAAATATCAATAAACTCAGTGAAAAGCAACTCCAATGCCTGTTCTTCTGCCTCCTTCTCGTTCAATTGCTGAGAAAGCAACTTGACTCTCTGGCAAAGCTCAATCACACCAAACCCTGACTGCTTGAAAGCGTCAACCTTGGCCAGCTCAAAAATATCAAATTTCTGAAGCTTCTTGGTGTTAAGAAACCACACATTGATCAACTGGTACAAGTAACACTCCAAGTATAACCATGGTCCAGTGAGCCATGTGACCAACTTCTCGTCGTTAAACTTCTGCAAACCACGATTGTACACCTCAAGCTCCGGCTTAAGCTTAATGTCCTCATCACTAAACGCCTTCACAGGCTTATCGGCCTTGAAATCCTCCAAAAGTGCCTGGAGGTTACCAATCACGAATTCAGTGCAGCCCTTAGCGTCTGGGTTCAGCTTAGCGTGCTTTTCAAGATCCTCAATGCCTGAAGTAATGATAGCAGGCCATCTTTTGTGAACTGTAGGATGAGCAAAAGACTTTGGATCGTCGTTATATGATGGGGAAGGTAAAGACATGGTTAGTTGAGGAAAAGGTGATGTGGCTGCGAATGGGGTTGTCTTTCTATATGGCAGGTTAGTAAATGCAGGCGAGCCCCACAAGTGGATGGAATGGAGAGTGGACTGGAGGGGGTGGATTATATGTTAATTGGATTTGGTAGTCTGGGATGATCTTTATGTGATTTGGGGTTTATTTGGAGGATTTTGGGGGTGTTTGGGTGGTTGGGGATGCTTATAGTGTAGGGGAGAGACGAGGAATGAGTGGTATATCGTGATGTTTCATGTATACTTAGGGGAATCGAAAAAGTACTTTCTTTTTTTTCCTTTATATTGAATTTGGCTGAATTAGAGGCCATTTTGGGTCTGAAAAAGCTTTTGGGGTGTTTTGAAGTATGGCTTTATGTGAATGGTCTGTCTCACTGGTGGGGACATTAGAGTATATAGGAGACATGTAACAGTACTATTAAAGGTGGTGGCTTAAATGAAGAAACTGAAACAGGAGATGTCTTGTGGAAAATAGAAGTTCCAAATCTAGTTGATATAAATTAGGTATTCATATCCCCATAAACACGGAGTGATAGACAGAGTAATACACAGAGCAGAGTAATGATGGTAACAAAACACCATCACTTCTCAGTTTACTTTGACTGGTCATGTTGGATAAAACGATTTTCACCATGTTTTCAAAAGGACTAGTTTTAGGAATTTGGAAGTTTAAGTACGTTTATAGAAAAGAGTGTATGTGAATGTTCTTCTCTTACCAGTCTACTATTTCAAGTACATTGATTCACAACCTGGGTCCAACTTGTATGGAATTTCATTGCGAGGAATCATTAGAAAAGAGAAAGAAAAGAGGGAATAAAGAACAAGATTCATGCTTATTGTTTAGAACATAGTCTACATTGAACCATCTCAGTATCAGCTATAGCAGTTATAAACTACCCAGACGAATGCACTATCTAATTATCATCATTCCATAATTTTCACTCCATCTCAACCAGCCAAGCTACCTTACTCTCTCAAAGCTTCTAATTAATTCAGACACCACCTTCAACCACCATTCTCCATCTCCTCTTCCTTCCTCCTACTACCCACCACCAGTACCAGTTCCACTTCCAAACCCCACCAAAAGACGCGTCTCCTAGCCAACCAAACCACCAAACACCTGAAAATCCTTCAAATTCCAATTCCACCAAGCTCTCTAATTACTCCTTTCAACCATCTGCTGACTTGACGGTGGCTCATCTGCTCGTATTCTATGCACTGTTTTTCGCAGCCACTTTCCAGACAACCTATCTTACCCAAACAGTACAAAATAAGCTGTTTTTGAATCCACGTCATTTGCCAAACTCCCCACCCTCTCCCAAACTCTATTTCCTTCTTTCCACTTCTTCCCACCTCTTCCTTGCTTTGTGTACCCCTGGTGACGCTGTTGGTTAGGCGCGTCGGACAAGTTTGGAGCCAGCCAGCCGAGGCCCATCGCAGCAACCAACCCACTTTAAACCCCAGAAACCCAAAAGTACCGAAAAACATCTTTACTTCATTGAGAGACCTCCCCGAGTAATTCTCAGAATTACTAAAAAACAGCCCTCCCTTAAACTTCCTTACCTTTACCTCACAATTTCACTTCTCCCCCACTGAGACATCTGGGCATGCACAGGGTACTGCCAAGGGTCCAAGACGAGGTATAGATGATAACACAAAAAGCACCTCGCCTCTGGAAGTGGTGTGGAAAAACGGTACAAAGCAAAAAACGTTCATAAAAAAAATCAAGAAAATCGACAATCCAACTTTCCTCTTCCATACTACTTCCTTCCACTTGCTTATCGGCGTTTCTGTTTGTCTTACCGAGCGCGCCATATACATATAATACAGTTGAGGAATTTCACCAACGCTTAAGAAACGACAACAGCTCTGCTATTCCCCTTCCAGTCATGGTTGCCTTGCCAAAACGATGGATAAGGAACCTCATCTACGTGACGTCGTTCATGTCGGTTATTGTCCTTTTGCTATTGGTGGCCCAGGAGAATAAGCTCATCTCTATACCTGCCTTGACGGTGCCTCAGCTCTTCAGGTTTGGCGAAGAAAGCGTGGCTCGCATGCAATCATACGTGATCGACGTGTCTGTGGAGAACTGTCTTCGAGTGAACTTGAAGAACAGGGATTGTGTGGTGAAGGACGAGTCCAAAGGGTACCAGGGCGACTTGCGGGGTCATGGAGGCTGGTCTGTGGTGGATAAGGACCTTTCGCTTGGGAAGTCTTTACTTTACAAGCAGCATTTGGGGTTGAAGTTGGCGGTTTTCAATAATGGCGAACAGCCCAAGTACGACGTTGTGGTGGACGTTGCAGTGAGTGATCCAGTTGAGGATGGGAAGATCAAGCATAACGAAAAGGCGCTTATACCTGAAAAAGTGCTTAAGGATATTCACAAATCGAGGGTTTTCGATGAAGAGAACCAGAAACAGTTGGAGGAGGCCAATAAGGATGAGGTTTTGGACGGCAAGGTCGATGCTGATGAAATTACCAAGTTGAAGCAGGAACAGGAGAGCCAGGCTGAAGACCTTCGGGCGTCTACTGAGAAGGAAAAGCAAGAAAAGGAGCAAGGGAAGGAGCAGGAGAAGGAGAAGGAAGCTAAGGTTGAAGGCCCTGAAGAAAAACCTCAAGATCCAGAGGCTGACAAGGCCAAATCAGAGAAAGATAGTACGAAACCTAAACGGGATCTTGAAACCAGGGAGAAGAAATCTTCTTACCATGAATTGGATGGGTTTTACCTGATCCCGAATGCTAAACAACTCGAGGAGGCCAAATGGAGGAAATCTTCTAATGGTATTTGGCTTAAATATGGTCCTCAGGGTAAAAAAGCTGTTACATGGATCAACGTTGTTTTTGGTCCTGATGCCGTTGTCCCATTTGAAGACGCTGTCCTTATTAAGCAGCCTCTTTTGGATACTGGTGCAGCTCCAGGCCTTGAGCCTAGAATTGCTATCCGCAGAGAAGGTATGATCAAGAAGACACCACTTCCCGAGTTGCGTTTCAAAAAGAACGGTAAGTTCAAGATCCTTCAAGTGGCCGACCTTCATTTCTCAACAGGTGTGGGTAAATGTCGTGATCCATTCCCAGAAGAGTCTGCCGAGGACTGTGAAGCTGACCCACGTACTATCAGATTCATCAACAGAGTGCTTGATCTTGAAAAACCTGATTTTGTCGCTCTTACAGGTGACCAGATTTTTGGAGACGATGCGCCAGATCCAATGACGGCCCTTTTCAAAGCTGTGGCTCCTTTCGAGAAACGTAAAATCCCATATGGACTTGTATTGGGTAACCATGACGACCAACTGACTTACGACAGAGAGTCGTTGATGTATGCAGCCGCAGCTTTCCCTTATTCGATGGCCACCCCTGGCCCAAAGGAAGTAGAAGGTTACGGTAACTATGGTATTTCTGTGACGTCACACAAGATGCTGAAGAAGGTAGCTGCCGCTTTATACTTTCTCGATTCTCATGCATACTCCAAGAAGCCCAAGACTAATCCAGGATACGACTGGTTTAAGGATTCCCAGATGTGGTGGCTTGAACAAGAAGCCGGTGGCATGGCTGAGCAAATGGTTAAAGAAAACCGGCTTTCTATGGCGTTTTTCCATATCCCCATCCCCGAATTCAAGAACATTGATTCCTCAGACACCGTTGGTAAAAAGCTTGAAGGCATTGCAGCGCCCAGGTACAACAGCGGCATGAGGACACATTTTGCCAATGCCAACGTGCAAGTGGCAGCAGTTGGACACGACCACTGCAACGACTACTGTTTATTAGATATAGAGAACCGTGGCGAAGAGGACTACGAGTCAAAGATGTGGCTCTGCTACGGAGGAGGTGTTGGAGAAGGTGGATATGGCGGTTACGGTGGGTACATCAGACGGTTGAGAGTGTACGAGTTGGACGAAGACAAGGGCAGTATCAGGCTGTGGAAGAGAGCGGAGAACGACCCCAACAAGGTCTTTGACAAGCATCGGATGGTGAATAACGGGGTTGTTCTGAACTAAGGTTTGGAGTTGATAACTCGCGAAAAAAATAGAATGGTTGCAAAATCCTCCATGCGGCTACATTCCAAAGTCAAACAAGAAACCGAAACACAAAGGCACGGGTTTGTCTTGGCTTAGAATGAGACATTAATGGGCCCAGGTCAATGTCAGGAAGGCCCAATATTGATCGGCAGGATAGCCCTTTTGCCTGGTTATGGCAAGCTACATACCAAGGACATTCTCGGGACAGGCTTGCCGAACAATAAGCGAAGGTTTACGCTAGGCGAGCGGGCCAGGAAGACATTGACAGAGATTGGCGGTGGCCAGGGCCCATGATCTAGAATAGCCAGATTGGGACGCCGAGGCTGAACGTTGAGGCTGGACGTTGGGGCTGGACGTTGGTCGAGACCTGCGTTGGAGGAACTCAGCAGCAGGGGCTATACGTTGATACTTGCAATCCTCGGCTTTCCCTTTTAGTTGTCCTCGGCTTTTTCTATTGCTTTTACTGCCAGAGCCCTTCGGTCTGGCTAGATCTGTCGTCACTTCTGTCTTTGGCTGAGGACGTTTTGCACCCATTTCTGCAGGGCGCCAGGCACCAGCTGGTCTAGACAGACAGACAGTTCACGAAGTGGAAAGTGACCAAGGAGTGACCAGGCAGTAAACGAAGGCGGCCCCCAGCTGGTGTCCTACAAAATCAAAACTCCCAACCGAAGACTTCAATGTGGAAACCACCATCCAGCCCTCTTCGTGTTTCTCACTTTCGCAGCCATTGATCTATCAGGCACCAGCCACAACCAACCCCCATCACTTCCCCCAATCTTCCCCCAAAACCCCCAAACATCCCCCACTTTCCATCACCTATTCATCACTTACCCAGAAATCCAAAAATCTGTGCATTATTTTTGTGTCCCCCCTTTCCCCCTGAATCTTCACCTCTCCATCTTCCTTTGTTATGGTCTCTGCCTGCGCCCTAGGCGCCTAGGCGCGTAAAGATATCTACACCAATTCTTCACCTTTTTAACTACTCACCCTTCCACCCACCTTCTTTTTTCTTAAACAAAAACCTTCCATATTTCGTTCCCAATGGAGTATACCGATCTCCAGCTGTGGCTCCTAAAGAACAAGTGCCTGCAGCACTTGGGCAAGTTCATTGAAAACGGCGTTACTCTAGACTTGGTGCCTGAACTAGACACCGCTGCCTTGAAGGAAATGGGCATCCACAAGGTTGGCGATAGACTACGACTTGAGGTGGCCATTCTGGCGCTCAACATGCAGAGGTTGAAGACGAGTGTGGGCATTGAAGACGTGCAAAGACAGGTTCAGCTGGAGCTTTCGCTGCAGTGGGCGCAGACTGGCGGTGCTGGGGCTACTGGTGGTGCTGGAAAGACGTTTAATGGCGTGGTGCCTGCTGAAAGTGACGATTCGACGTTTGTGGCTAACGGGAGCAGGTCGCTTCAGAGACTGCGGTCGGGCTCGGATCGGGACGCTTCTGCTAGGACAGTTACGTTCATCTTGCCAGACGGGTCCATGAAGAAGGTGAACATCGAGGGATGCTTCAATACCCAGCTGATCAAGCGGAAGGCGCTTAAAAAACTCGGCGTCAAGGGCAGAGATACCGATTACGATACGTATATTCACACGACGGGGCCTGGAGGTGCTAAGATATCGAGTTTGTACGATGTGGAGTTCGTGACAATCTGTTTTGCTCCAGATAGAATGGAAAAGCATCGGATTATGCTTACGCCGAAGGGCGAGCAGCCTTCGCCTACGGCGGCAGAACAGTCGCTTCGAATTCTACAAAGAATGGCCGGTAGGAAACCCCAGACGCCTCAGATGCGTAACTTCTTTGGCCAGCGTCCTCCTTCTGAGTTGATTTCGTCCAATTTGGGCGAGTACTTCCCACAAGCGCCTCAGCAAGAGTTGGAAACTACAGTTCGTAACTCGGTACGTTACAGTATGCGTCTACTGAGAAGGTTTCGTGTTCCCACAACGCTGCTGATCTTCCTGGGGAAGCTGGGCGGTGTTTCAATGGCATCTTCTGAACGCAGACCTCGTAACCACAAAACGATAGGCGACATGATGGTGCACAACGTCAGTGTCATTGACGAAGCTACAAACCCTCAAGATACAATTTCCCTAGTCAGTAAACCAGAGCTGGCCTCTGTGGACGATGGCCAGCTGGAGGTGTCTCACCGGACGGAGATGAGCAAACACCGCTTTTCTGTGGCTGCGCTGTATACCACCAATAACAACCGGTACTCGAGAATTGAGCTCTTTAGTATTGATTCAGATGACGATAATGCCGATGATTGTCTAGACTATTATGGCGAGTTGAGTGCGGATGGTGAGGATATTCAACCATTTATTCCTGGTAGAAAATGGGTCCAGGGTGCTCGTATCGGTGCTGGATCCTTTGGTACTGTTGTATTGGGCATGGATCCTGTTACCGGTGAACTCATGGCTGTCAAACAAGTGCCTATACCGACAGGTGCTGCAAGACACAATGACCTGCAAAGGTCGATGATAGAAGCGTTGCACCACGAAATGGCCTTGCTAAAGGAACTCAACCATGAAAATATTGTTCGTTACTTTGGCTCATCGTCCGAAGGCAGTTTCCTCAATATCTTCTTGGAATACGTGCCAGGAGGAAGTGTACAGCTGATGTTACAGCTGTATGGACCGTTCGAAGAACCTTTGATTCGTAACTTCGTCAGACAAGTGCTTGTCGGACTCACATACCTTCACAGCGTGGACATCATCCACAGAGACATCAAAGGTGCAAATATTCTTATTGACATTAAAGGAACCGTCAAAATCAGTGATTTTGGTATTTCCAAAAAAGTGGACTCATCTGAAGATAGAGAAGGTAACAAACAAGCCCGTAGGGCTTCCTTACAAGGCTCTGTCTACTGGATGGCTCCAGAAGTGGTCAAGCAGACTGCTTACACAAAGAAAGCTGACATTTGGTCGGTTGGCTGTTTGGTAGTAGAGATGTTTACCGGAAAGCATCCGTTCCCCAGCTTCAGTCAAATGCAAGCCATCTTTAAGATTGGTACTCATACCCAACCTCAAGTGCCCGAATGGTGTACTGCCGAGGGAAAAGACTTTTTAACCAGAACGTTCGAGATAGATTACGACAAGCGACCCACTGCAACGCAGCTATTGGGAGAGGCTTTCTTGAGCCCGTTGATTTTATCACACCTGGGCCCAAGCGATTGATATAGTGTATTATGAGTAGCGTGTATTATATGAGAGATGAACCTTTTGTAGGAAGTTATTGCGTTGGAAATTTAGGGATATTTGATATTTTAGAGCCAAGAAGAGATAATTTATGGTTTTATCATTCTTCATGGTTTTGGAGGTTCGCTTTGAGACATAGCTAGGTATTCCAGTTAACCCTAAACTAGCCACAGCAAGTATACGAACCTGGGAAGATTCGAAGCTGAAATAAGTTGATTTCATAGTGGTTAGGTAAATAGTATGGTATCAAGTCATGATGATGGTGGTTTGTAGTGGTGGTCTATGGTTCAATGACCATCAACGATACCTTAAGACAACAATTCAAGCGATCAAAATTCACGTCTTCCAACTACTAAATTCTTACAGGCTTACTGTCATTACTAACTTTAATACTGTAACTTCACGCTGGCCATCAAAGAGTACCCAGACACCACATTCACCACTGATCCATGTAACGGCAGCTAGAGAACTCCAAAACCTAAAAATGTCCATTTACAAAGCGAAGACAGAAGCCATGAAAGAGCTTTCTTCAAAAGAGAAAGATAAAAAAAAGAAGCTCTATGTTTACACTTCCACTGGCCTCCCTCGCCAACTGTCTAACCTCTACTCACCGAGACCAGCCAAAAACCACCATCCACTTCACCAGAACCTGCCATTGAAAACAACAAAAAACAACAATCTTTTTAATCCAAATCGCTCCACCCGATTCCCGATTCCCCCAATTCACCTCCCCCGATAAAAATACTACACCTACAGTTAGCCCACTGGGGGGCCTTCCTCACCAGACCCCAGCTGCCCTCACCACCCACAGAACACACAATACACCAACGCTGCATCCAAAAATCCTGTTATTCCGTTGAGACAATGCAAAAACCTGTTATTCCGTTAACCCATCTCTCTATTCCTAAGATACACCTCTCAGAAACAATCTCTAACCCTCAATTCCTCATCCCAAGTGCCCCCCTGGCCCTTTTTTTCGCAGCCATTTTGTCCCATTTCCTCCATTCCCCTGCCGCCAATTCCTCCCTCTTCCTCCCTCGCCTTTCCCTCGCCTCAACCACTGCCCCAGTCACTCCACCTTTTTTTCTTGCCATTTCTGCCAGCCACGTTTTTCATCAGCCAACCCAAAACCTTCAAATCACCTTCTCTTCTCTCTTTTTCCTTCCCCCTTATGACGTCACAAAAACCCATGCACCTTCTTTTTTGCCTCCCCTCCACCTCCCTTCTCTTCGTGACCTTTCCTTATCCTTCTCCTCTCGCTTCGTGGTAACTGTCCAAGCCTGCTTTTTCCCCATACTTTCCTCGCACATACTGCGAAAAACCTGGGGATAGCTTTTTTTTATGAATTATACAGCTAATTTCATGGTTTCTTGCACATAAGACCACCAAAAACACCTCTCGCACTAAATCTGCCCTTCTTCTTCTCTTTCATCACCACCACGAGCCTCCCACTGAAAACACCACTCCATCATCTTCTCCTCCTCCAGTCTTTTTCCAATTGCTTTCACTGTTTTCAGGTTACTACAGTTGTCTGCTCCTCACGTGACCACTTAGTTTCCCACCCACCACAGCTTCGGGACATGGATATCCCGCTCAAATCGCTGCCCAGAGTATCCATCTCTACGCTAGACCACGCTTTCCCTAAAGAAACCCATGAAGATGTGCCAGAATCAAGACGCTCCAGGCGTGACACTCACCTCGGCCAGGAGCTGGGGCTGCTGCCCAATTCGTCTTCCAGAAACGTCCAGGCTCAGATGTTTACACTGAAACTGCCTCAATTGGCTGATACTGAGGGCGACAAACACGAGAGAAACTATAGGTTGGCCAGAACGTACTCGGAAACGGAATTTAACAATTTTGATAGTGAAACCGGCCATAGATTGTATGACGATGGTATCTTCCGTCTGAGACCGTCCAAAGCGGGCTCTCCCCAGCGGCATGACGGAAGTGCTCCGAAATTATACTCTCGGTCTTACGAACAGAATGTGGATACTGATCTGGGCTCTCTTGGTGGCCTTGAAGATGAATACATCCCCGGTTTGGACTTTGCCGATGTGGTGAGGTCCTGGAATCCTACAACCAGAGATAGCTCTGCCCAGGCGTCTCGTGAGCATTCGTATTTGGACTTGAGGAAGTTGCACGCCCAGGTGGCGCCGCAACCGATCCAGTTCAGAAACCCTCTGGCGCTTGGGAAGCACCAAGATGATGATTCCATTGCTAAACCTCCTAAAAAACACAAAAGCTCGCCTAGTCCCACTTCAGGGATCTCCCAGGACTCCATCAAAGAAGAGCCTCACGAAATCAACTACGAATCCATCCTTGCATCTTTGCCTAACAACTTTACTGAACTTCCTTACTCCCAGAGGAAGAAGGTGGTGAAACTGTTTTCCGAATCTATAGACTACTCCCAGTTTCTGCTTTACGTTAAGAATCAACTCGGCGGCGAACGCTCTTGTCTGACCCTGAGCAGGACTCACCGTTCTTACGGTACTCCTGTTATTGGTTCTAGCGGAGGCAGTCTTCGGAGATCAAGGCGAAACAGTACCACCAACAATAACACCGTCGCTGGACGCTTGTTGGCCCTTTCGCTGTCTGCAGATTTACGTAAACTCGACAAACCACCTAAAGTTAATGTGGACGAGAAAGGCGCAATGGTGTTGGGCTACGAATTGGGTAGAGTCATTGGTTTTGGTGCCTGGGGCACGATCCGTGAATGTTTCTCCAAAGACGGCGAAGTCAAGGCCATCAAGACCGTCAAGTCCATTCGCGAGTACGATAATGGTAACAATTCTCCTAAAAGCAAAGGCAAGCCTGTTCACAACCCCAAAGTTCTTCTGGTGTTCAGAAAAGAGATCGAGATTTGGCGCCAGCTACAACATCCTTCCTTATTGCCACTTCTTGACCATACAGAAACCGAAGATACCATCTTTTGTCTTACTAATCGGATTTCGGGAGGCACTCTTTTTGAGGTTGTCTCTCGCTGGGGCGTTTTTAACGACGGCATTTCCAATACCTCCGGCCCTGTGGGCTTCCTGATCCTGCGCCAGAAAAGACGTCTTTTGATGCTGCGCAGTTCATTAGACAGATTGTGGAAGCATTACTCTACATGCACCAGGAATTGGGTATCGTTCACGGCGACTTGAAATTAGAGAATGTTCTCGTGGACGACCTGGACACCGATAATGTCCATGTGGTGCTCTGTGACTTTGGTATGTCTAGAGTCTTTGCCCCAAGACTCAGCAGAAAACTGTCAAGACGCGATGTCGACGATAGCACCTCGATGCTTAGATCCAAGAGCTCTGCTACACAAATCAGGAAACCTTTCCATGGAGGTGATTCGCCAAGCTTGAAGAATCTCTTCTCTGACGACAGCAAAATCGGCATTCTGCACTTCCATAGATCCCACGGTCCATCACTCCAGTCTCTTGACTTGACTCCTACTAATTCTAAAACATCATTGGCTGACTTCCACGAGTTCAAGGTCAGAGACCAGCACATAATGTCGAATATTGAGTCAGAATTACCTCATTCTCATATTGGCCTGTTGCCATACGCTTCGCCTGAATTGCTTGAGCCTCAGCCTCCACCATTGGGCCCCTCTGCTGATATATGGGCATTGGGTGTTGTTTTATTCACCATGGTGGTTGGTAAGCTTCCATTCCAGCATCCCTTCGAGCCACGTTTGCGTGCCATCATTAGTGCCGGCAAATTCGATAAGAAGGAGCTCAAGCAAGCTTGCCTCATGGCCTGGATTTATGACGACGACGAAGAAGGTGTCAAGAATAATTCGTTTGTTGACGCTGCTCGTCAAAAAGAGATTGCCGAAATCAAGCAAGTCTGGGAACAAAACGATAGAGATGAGTTTGAGTGGGTCTACAATATGGTTGAAGGATGTCTTGAACGTGATATCACCAAGAGATGGGATCTCTTTATGATGTTTGAGGAGCTTAAGGTGCACGAGAACCAGCTCGAACAGGCCCAGGTGTAGGGCCTTTCGTAACGAGGCATGCGATACGAACAATGATTTACGAAACAGCAGGAAACGCACATATAATCATCACTAAAAATCGACATAATTCTTAATCAGAAAACTGAATCAAAACCTTACCGCTGGCATGGTTAGAAGCAAGTTTGTCCAAAGCCGTCTGGTAGTCCTCGACTGGCGTAACGCTGTCAATGGAGTTGACAAACTGCAATTCGCTCTGGTACTTGATAGCCTTATCGGCCCACTTGTTACCTGGGTTAAGCTTGACAAGGCTGTAGTAGTAGTCGTAGTATCCAACACGGGAGCCCAAGATTCTGAGACCACCGTTGAGGTTCTTGACAACCAAACTGAGCAAAGAGTCACTGCCGTACTTAAGCTTGGAGTCACCAGCAATTGAGCCGTAGAAGCCAAAGTTGGCCTTGTTCTGGACAATGTTGGTGATCTCAGGGAACAAGTCGGCATTACCGGCACAGTCGAAAATGGCATCGAACTTACCAGATTCCTTGACCAGCTCCAAAACAGGCTGCAAGATAGACTTGTGCTGAGTGTAGTCAATAATCTTATCGGCGCCAAAGCTGGTGATGAGGTCAGCAGACTTGCCAGAACAAGTAACCACCACCTCACCGACATTGTAAGCCTTCTTGGCAACCTGGACAGTGTATCTTCCGACAGAAGTACCAGCACCAAGCACCAAAACCTTCTTCAATGGGTTCTTTGGGTTCACCTCGTTAAAGAAGGTCTGAGCAGTACCAAGCACAAGCGGGTACGACGCAGCCTGGTCCAAAGGAAGACTGTCAGGGGTCTTTCTGATCGACTCGCCAGACTCAGCAAATGGGTCAACCAACGTGTACTGGCCAGCGGTACCGTTACCAAAAGGAGTCTGGTTCAAACCATTGACCCTATCGCCAACCTTAAGGCCCGTCTTCTTGGCAGCCTCGGCACCAACAGCCACAACTTCACCAGAATAGTCCGAAGCAAAGCCTCTCTCGCCACGGAAAATCCAAGCCGAAGCAGCATTCTTCAACAAAAAGTCAATTGGGTTCAAAGCAGCATAGTGAACCTTCACCAACACCTTCTTCTCTGGCACTTTAAACCCAGAAGGCGATTCCTCCACGTCCGAGAACTGTGTCTCCTTGTACGTGATAGGCGTAGTGTTGTTTTTGTATCTAAGAGCTTTGTAAGTGAAAGGAGCCATGTTTAGAAAAAGGTGGTTACGGCCAAAAAAGTGTGGATATTTCCACGCCTTATATAGCCCTGCTTGCTGGAAGACGCACGGCAGGAGCAAGATGCATCTTGAGAAGCTTCTTAGCAGAGGGTGCGCAAGCAGACGTCATTTTAAGTATGGAGGCACAGATGAGATGTGGCTGGTGAGCAACCGAGGAAAGGGTTAGGGAAGGTGAAATTGGCTTCACTATGGGCGTCCATATTGGTTTAGGGTTGATTTTTTTGGTGATTTTTCACTTTTGGTGGTTTAGTTGCCACTGGCGTGTGAAGAATCGGGCGCGGAAAGATGCCGGGAAAATGGCTTTGTCAGCTGGATAATAGAAGCCACCAGAAGGTACTTTGATTTGTAAGACAAGCAAGGAAGGAGTGGTGGCTGTTTCATGTGAAGGGGTGGTTTGGTTGCTGTGTTGGTGTAGGTAGTGGCGTTGGTGGATAGATCTCGGAGTGCTTCGGAGCCGGGATGAGAAGGTGGGACAGGTTTGGCAGTTTCAGGGTCTTCAGGGACAGACCAGTTTCAGCAGCCCCTTGCATATCCTGGGCATTGTTGGTGGAAAGTGTCAATTTTTGTGGGTCGGTTTCGAGTGGCGGTTTCAGCCGTGGATGGCCGTTGGTGGCGGTTGGTGGATTTGACGTACCGAGGTCAATTAGGTTTCAGCGCATATGGCGTCGTCAGGGAAGGTTCAGGTGAGAAACGGGGGGCAAAAGAGGCTGAGAGATGAGGAGGGAAGAGGAGGGAAAGAGGAGAGAGTGAGTTTCGTAGACCGGCTTCTGTTGGGAGATTGTATGGGTACGGCTACTGGGGTAGCTAGGGTGATGGCTCAATTGGCGTGCAATTGACGTAGAAGTAGAGGAATGGAGATTGTCAGAACGGAGAATGGTATTTCTAATTTTAAGCTTTACGGTAAAAGGCTATTTGGAGTATGGCCTGATAGGCTACTGGCTGCTGCCTTCTGTGAATGCATGCTAAGAGTTGTACAACATATGCTTGCTGCGTGAAAGAGAAGGTAGAGTCTTTGGCGATAGATCCATAAGTAGAGATTATTTGGTTTGCCATTATTCAAGCAAAACATGGAACTTCTGTAAATGAAGTTTAGATGGTTGTGAGAGCAAGCTGAGAGGATGCCGAGTGGCTTGGTTTAGTGATAAGCTTTAACGTACAGAAGCGGTAGATCTTTGATTTCCGTCAATGGGTTGGCGTGGTTCTATATGGACGATGGAGTTTAAGCGACGAACTATGACATATGTAGTTGGTTTACGATACATATGTCCTGTTGTCCTTCAAGCAGTCAGGCAATTGTCAATTCCAAAGGAAGTGCCTATCTTGGCTCCAATTGTAATTTGTTGGCAAGTAAACAGACTGAAAGATAATATAATACTATACTGGCGGAATTCGTTCAAACAAGGGTGGTCCATGATGTGACTGTAGGAGCTGTACTACTGTCGTCACTGGATCTATAGCAGCTAGAGTCATAGAAGTCACACTCGTAGTTATCAGAATTCAATAGTTTTTCGTGAAACCGGTTTCACCGGACATTCCAGGCCTAAGTAGCACCAAAAGACGCAATTTATGTCAAGACTGTAGTAGAGTGGAACTTCCATCATGGAAGCTAGCCTAGCTTAGATAGCACCCATCTAAGTAGCCAGCAAACCACTCTTGTCGACTACTAATAGTCTTCTTTAACATCTGCTTCAATAAGCTGAATCTAATTAGTTGAATTACCTGGAAAAAATAAACAAAAAAAAAAAAAAAAAAAAAAAAAAGAAGGTTGTGTTCTCTCACTTCACTGGTACTTTTGATCTCACGTCTAAAGCGCTACAAGACAGCAAGATTAAGCAATTGCGTTACGATGGTACGATGAAAATTGACTTGAAAAACACAGTCATCAGACGGTTATACCAAGAAGATGAAATAGTGCTACTTATATCTCTGAAAGCAGGTAATGTTGGCTTGACGTACACTGTCTACCTTCCTTGCCTCATGGCTGCAAAAGAGCATACTTAACAGCCTCTCCATAGTTAACGCGCCTTCTATAATACACATCTCCCCTACACTTTCCACACCTGGTCACTTTTTTTGTCTTACCTGCACTCCCATAACATCCATCCACTCACCAATCCCAGTCCACACCTTCTATCACTTTCTTCCCCTTTCTGTGCCTTTCGAAGAGATGTAAAGAGAGTAACTGGTCAGGCTGTCCTGCATGGCACAAACCACTCAGAATCCCAGTGGGCCATGACTCTTGGGCATGCTTTTTTGCCCTATATGCAGTGATGACCAGTCGCAAAAACCACTCAAGTCTCAATGTCATTTACTGAAATGTGCTTATATACAGTCCGCTGCAAAAACAACGCAGGCCTGGTCGCAAAAAGAACGCAGAGGTATATAAACCATTGAATTTCCCCATCAATTCGACCTTTTTTTTTTTTTCTTTCCATCATCAAACAAATATTCACAATGGCTCCAACTTCTAACTGCCCATGTTCTTCTTGCACCTGTGCTTCTTGCACCTGCTCCTCTGAGTCTGGCTGCCAGTGCTCCAAGCACTAAGCGATGACTCTCAGGAAGCTTACACACATCCATCGTCACCACAGACGAACACAGATTACACTGGATGAGTTGTTTACAGAGTATTTATAGTTCTTTGAGAATACCAGACCGCGAGTTAAGTGGTCTTTTTATCACAGCTTAGCTATTTCAATGAAATGACATATGATATGAGATGAGATTGTAGTGGTGGGGCAACCCCAATAGCATAATGACGTAGAAAGTGGGAACTATGGTTTCTAAGGTTCTGGATAGTGGTCTAATTGTCCAGATTCGAATTAATAGAAGGAATGGAAGGTGTTTTGGGTTCAAGTGGACCACTGCCAAATCTGGGGTAACCTTAGCGCATACACGATGAGGGCCACACGCCAGTAGCTTTTGGAGGTTGTGGGACCATTTTTTTTATACTTATTTTGTATCTTCAAATAACCTGATCTCTTTCCCTGCGTTTTTAAGGTTCTTATCGATCTGTGCCTGGAAAGTGACGGTGATGGTACGCGCCGTACATGGATAACCTGAAGTGGCCGATAAGGTTTGAGAATACCATCAGTTGATCTAAAAGGAAGACGGAGTTTATAACCTCTTTTAATTTGTAATCGATATTAGACCCCAAATCGTTCTATTCATGCCATTCTTTCTATCTTATCGTGGTTATTCCATGGAGTCTCTCATTCCTATGAGCATACTCCAAGTTCTCCAATTGATCCACCGCTTAGAGCCAATAGATGAACTGGACCTACTAGGAACAACGAACCACGAATTTCAATGATCAAGTGCTATGAACAGCTTAAAACGGTCATCACAGACACACCGCCACTGTCTGGCAACTGCCAACCTGGCTCCCATTGGTAACCCATCCGTCCTCTCACCACCCACACCACCCAAAACTTACCAGCAACAAAAAGAAGAAAATCCCTACTGCCTTTCATATGCTCTGATTTACCCCCAACCTACACCACCCATTGCCTTCTATGATCCGCGGCTGAGTGGCTGCAAAACACATACTTCCATGCGTCTCACCCCACCACCACCTACCCTCCACCAAAACCACCAAAGATCACCTTACAAAAAAACTACCTAAACCACCGTAATCTACCACTCTCTAGGAACCCACTCATACCAAAAACTCCCCAAAAATCCCCCTCTAATGCCCTCCCCTCAATGGCTGCAAACTCCCACCACCCTCAACCAACAGTCCATCTACCTACCACTACTGAACCCCCAAAAACCACCGCCACCCCTCCCTATGACGTATCAAACCATCCCTTCTTTTCCCTATACTACCTCCACTTGGCCCCACTTGGCCCTCTGCCCCACCTGGCCCTCTGCCCCACTTCGTGGGGGTGGTGTTCGCAACACAAACAGAGTGCTGGCTGGGAACCGTAAAGGCCCATACTAACCATTCATTTCTGCATCTATAGTCATTTCACAGGCACCTGAATGACCAGTTTGGCTCCGGGATTCTCCTGTGATCATCGTTCCCCCACAATGGGCCCATTCTGAATTTTCCCGTGGTGTTTTCCATTTCCACTTTTGTGGCATCCGCTTGATCTGACTTCTCGCACGGCTACTTATCTCTATTTTCCAGCCCAACTGACGTTTCCCAAGAAAAGTACAAACAGAAAAAAGATAAAACAAGAGGAAGAAAAAGAAAAACAAATAAAAGTCAACGTAAATACATCAACAAAACGTCATAAAATAGCTTTCTCTAACTACTGTGCCTGTCAAAAGTACAGTCATCATCTGGGTCCTCGGCTTCACAGGGCTGCAAGCGAAGTGTTTTGCTTTGCTGCGAAAAAGGGCGAGCGCTCGGGCCAGGGCTAAAAAAAGCCTTTAAATAGCCACCCCTGCCACGCCCCTGCCATCTCCCTGCCATTTTCAAAACCAACATAAAGATATCTTTGATTTTTTAACCAACAACAAAACCCACTTTCTTCCAACTTCCTTTCTGGCGTTCCAAAAATAGAAGTTTCTTTCCCGCCCGTCCCTTCCTCGCGCCTGAGATCAACCTTCCCTTTCTGGAGAATTACTCGCGCCAGCAGCTTACCTTACCCTTTTGCTTCTTCCTTAGCACTTCACAACTTTTCTTCCACATCATGCCTCTTCCTAAAGGTTACAGCTTCAGAGCGCCCTCGGCCAAGGACCATGCCCAATACACAGAAACTCTTAAGGTGCTCACCAAGGTGGGAGACATCTCGCCCGAACAGTTCCAGGACGTGATTTACAACTGGGAAAAGTACTCAGACATTTACCACCCTAGGGTCATTGTGGATGAAAACGATACGGTTGTCGCCACGGGGATGTTGGTGGTGGAGCAGAAAATCATCCATACTTGCGGCAAAGTGGGCCATATTGAAGACATTGCTGTGGCCAAGTCTCAGCAGGGCAACCGGTTGGGCGACTATTTGATTTCTCTGTTGACAGAAATCGCCAAGGACGCTGGTTGTTATAAGGTCATTTTGGACTGTTCGCCTGAAAACGTTGGTTTTTACGAAAAGTGTGGCTACCTGCCTGTGGGCATTGAAATGGGCCACCGTTTTGATTAGGCCAACCCCGCCAGTCTTGTTTGGCTATTTGTTTCTGCCGGCCGGGAGCCGCCAGTTGCTGCCTTGTCACTCGCTACCTATAGACCTCTTTTTTGCATGCTTTATTTTTAATCCATTTTCCACTTTTTCAGGCTAGCGGTATTTCACTATTTACGTTATTTATAAGTCAAGCGCCTGTGGTTAGTATTTGATGTAGGGTTAGGTGGTGTTTCTTTCAATCACTTACTTCTAGCGACACGATCGAGTTGCCTCGTATCACAACGGTTCCTAGCGAAAGCTTCTCGCTCTGGCTGTGTTCGATGGCTTCTGCCAATGTCACGTTCATAAACACGTCGTAGCCTCGAAGCACACCGCTCACGCTACGGCTGCCGTTAAGCTGTACAGACACAGACTTGTCTAAATACTGGTGGTTAGTAGTTGATGGGATGAGTGGGAGGATGATGGACCTGGGCAGACTGGCATTTGGGATAGAAGGTAGCAATAAATGAAGTTTTCAACGTGAAGACTTTAGCTTAAAGGTTTCATGAAAAGCATCCTTTTGGACCTTGATTGGCATCATCTTGGATTGTTTGGCGTTCTCGTTTGAACTGAAAGTGTCCGTGCTTTGACCTTTCATTTCAAAGTTTCCACATTCTTTCGACAAAAAAGCCAAGTGTATATCACCCTCCATGAATTATTCTAATAAAATGAACAGAAACATACGTTCTTCAATTCAGGAGCAGAAACCATAGTAGACTTCTGGTTCTCATCGAAACAGTGTGTTGATAGTAGCTGCAACTCATGAGTGGTGTGCAGGACAGATAGAGTTAAGGCCTTCCAGAGCCACCACTTTCTACCCCAAGGGCTCTCAGCCAAAATTAAAGAGTCTAATTGGGTATGAACTGGGATATTGATTACATCCAAACTGTTCAATTTGTCAGAAGATACCAAATTATGGAGAATTGTATATGGTCCATCATCTACTGGTAATAGCCTAAATACCCAACATAAGTAGATACACACTAATGAAACGAATATAAAAATCTCTCAATATACTCGTTCTTGATTTCTCAACATGACTAAAGCCTTATAACACAAATTTATTGCCCGGTTTACCGTCCAAACCTTTGAAACCCGATCTGATCACGTGACCAACTCTCTATTTTGCATCACCAGTCTGCACTACTCTCTTGTTTACATAAACCATCTCCAACCCCCAACCGTCCAACCCCAGTCTTTCCTTAATTCTTGCATAATGGCAGATGAAACTCCTGCCTCTACCTCAGGATCTCCTCCTCAGACAAACCTACCGAACCCAGAAACCGAAAACGACACGCTCTTATCTCTTCAAACAGCCAAGGCAGAACTAGTCCAACAAAGAGATACATTGCTAGCGAAGAAATCTGACCTTTCTGCTGCAATTGAGCGTCTTCAGCTGACGTGGGATAGTTACCAAACTCAAAGCAGACAATACGAAACAAAGAAGAAACTTGAATACTACCTTCATCAGAACGACCATGAACAGGAGAAACGGCTAGCTGCAGAGGATGAAGTTGCGTCGTTTGTGCTAGATAACATGCATGTGTTGCCATCATCAGATTGGTCCAAAAGAATGGATCTCGTGGGGAGGTTTTACCCACACGTACGGATTCATCATACTATGCTGAAGAATGTTCATAACGAGCAAGATCAACTAATCACAGAGATCCAATTCAGGCTTCTGGCGCATGGTCTACCGACATTGCACGTTCTTCTATATGTACGTGATGAGAAGGTCGTGAAGTTGGACATTTTGCAGTCGAAGAAGGCTTCCATTGTCCTCCACAAGATAAGTCCTTCTTTTGGCCAAACCTTAGCATTGAACTACCTTCCACAGGGGAAAGTAGACCTTTTGGTGTATGGATACCACTCTCTAGCGTCAATGCAAGAGAAGAGGGTATCTATACTACTGAACCTTTTGCATCAGTATCCCACCAACCGTGTTCGGCCTGGAGCCGACTGGGATACGGACCCATTTGATTCTTTACTGGCTTTGCCATATATTGAGTTTGAATTTGTCCATTCTAAAACATCTGAACCGTACCTGGTTAGATTATATTGGCATTTGGTACTTAACGAACACTCTATGGGCCAGGTTGACTCTGAATTAGAGTTTGCTACGATTCAGAAGAATAATCAGACAGTACTTGATGGTGCTAGCGCTGCGTTCCTTAATCTTGTACCGGAGTACGGCGTTTGCAAATCATTTGAGTTGATGGTGAGCAACATCTTTTAATGTGGCTATTTAAAATGAAAGAGTACCATTGTCCAAGTCAAACGAAATACGGCTGAACTTTGGTCTCTTGGACTTCTTCTTGGCAATCGCTTCATGAAGAAGTTCCAACAAGCCGAGCTCGAAAACCCTGCGTTCGTTGACCTTGTTAAAGTCTCTGTCTGGCTCATAGCCAGCACCATAATTCTCAACAGCACCAATGTCAACTGGGGCGCTGTCGCCAAGGTTGGGACCATTGGAAAAGGTCTCACGTTTTATCTCCACGTCGAATTCATCATCGTCCCTGACCTTTTCATACTTTTGTATGAGGTGCTGCTTGCCCTCCTGCTGATACACATACGCTTCAATACCATTGGAAACATCACTTCTGATGTCTTCCCACTCGATACCAACCAATCCACTGCCAGTTGCTCTTCTATACTCGAAGTAGTCATGGAGCCAGCGTAGCATTTTTTCTTTTGTAGATTCAAACTTCCGTGGAAGCGTCTTAGACACTAGGTCGACCGTAGGCTTCAGCTTACTGGCAACTTCCTTCCTACCAGCGGCAGAAAGTGGGCCCTCTTTGGAAAGTGGCTTATAAAGATTAGCCGGAGTGGTAATGGCATAACGTTCACGTAATTCCTGGAGCCCTTCAATTGGGAATTCAGGAGTAGTGAGCCTTTGTCTCTCTTCCGCAAGAACTGGCTTTCTAGTGTCTTCAACAAGAGACCCAACAGAGGGAGCAGGTCTCTTACGTTTGTGGACTTTTTCAGCAGGAGCTTTATCGTTTCCTTGCGAGCCAGACGAGGTGCTGGAAGATTCAGCTACCACGGGTTGCTGAACAGGAGGCTCTGGAACTTCTGGTGCTGCTGGAGGTTCTGGTTTAACCTGCTTGACAGGTTCGACCGGTTCTTCTTGATGAACAATTGTGGTATCATCAACGTTCATCAGATCGTCTTGCTCTTCCGCGTAAGGCGCTGGAGTAGTACTAGATCCGTCATTCAACTGATGCTGAATCTTTTGACGTTCTCGCCTGCTCTTGTTGCCTTTCTTTGGAAGTGGGTTGTGTGCATCTGCGCTCAAGTGCATCATTCGCGTGTGGTACATCTTTATGGCATATTCCACTTCGAAGTCAGCATCAACGTCGTAATTAGGCAACTCAGCTTCTGGAATGTACTCCAAAGGTGGGATAGCATGCGGGTTGAAAGGGTTCTCTGCCACTTCTTCAGGCGTAAAGTTGGTTTCCAAGTAGGTATACATGAGCCAGAGGAACCTGCGAGAACGGCACTTGGGGTGGATTTCGTCATTCAAAAAGAACTCCATAAACTTATTTTGAGGGCCAGGGGAGGCCTTGATGAAACGGAACTTCTCCAGGAAGGAATCATGCTCGTAAGAGTCGTCGTAATGGAAAGGGATATTTTGAAAGAATGTCGACATTAGGAAAATCAATTTGATAACGTTAGTGTTTGGTCTTTTCGTGTTGCGGTTCTTGAAAAGATCAAGCAAGGTAAGTAGGTGTTTCTGGTCATCACATACGGCTTTAAGGATAGTTTTCAAACGAGGAGTATCTTGCAAAGGCCGTGAATCACCCGAACCAGAAGTTTGAAGCGAAGGAATCAGATGGTACGTTCGAAGAGCAGAACGCATATCTGGAACGAAATTGACAGTGGTGTTCATTCTGCCTGCGTTAACCAAAAGACAGACTTTGCTGACTGCAACGCCCATGTCTTTTTCTTTGATTAAACGTTCACGAAGAATCTTCGACAGTTTATTAGATTCTGCCAAAGTACGCACGTAGAGTTCTGAAAAGGTGAGTTTTGGTCCATTGGCAGCGTTGGTAACCTCACAGTAAGGAAAGTAGTTCGTGAAGCACCTCGTCTCGTCGGTGAATAACTCATGAAGGAAGTCATACTGAATATCTTTTCTCCAGAATGGCTCACCATCGGCTTTTTTAAGGTACTTATAGCCACGAGAAATTTCACGGAAATCAGACGGAAGCTGGCCTTGTTCTGGAGAGTATGCTGGAGCCGTTTCGGTCGGCAGACCAGCAGATTCTTCCTTTACAGGCTCAGGAGCCGGTTTATGCTCAGGAGCCGATTTATGCTCTGGAGGTGGCGCCTGGTCCCCACCTAAACGTCCATCGATAGGCGGAAGCGGTCTTGCAGGGTCATATTTACCTTCAGAAGCCTGTGGCTGGACGTTTTGGTGCACTGGCGGGTAATTCACCAGCGTATGCTGAGCAGGCACTTCAGGTCTCTGAACAGGCTCGGGTCTAGGCAATTCATGGCTCTGGACCTCTCTAGGAGGCTCAGTTCTTTGGAAATCAGGTCTGGGAGGATCGTTCCTATGAATTTCAGGTCTGGGAGGTTCAGTCCTCTGGAACTCAGGTCTAGGAGGCTCAGTTCTCTGGAAATCTATCTTCGGAAGCTCAGTTCTCTGGAACTGTGGAGGTTCTGCCGGTTCCGAGCCGCCCATAAGACTATCAATTGAAAACGGTTTATAAGGAGCCACGGCAGGCTGAGGAGGATGCTGTTCATGACGCGCCAGAGGTTCTGGGTTCCAAGCTCCACGAGTCTGAGGAGGCGAACTATGCTGATTTTCAGATTCCAGAGTCTGCGCTGGTGTCTGAGCAGGCGCCTTAGCAGCGTTTCCACTATCCAGATCTTTCGCTGGCTCTGGGTTCTGTTCCTGGCCTTGAGCACCTGATTCTGGCTTATCTTCGTGCTGCTGGGGAGAGGCGCCGGAAGCCGGCTGGGAAGGCTGTTCCGGGGCCGAGTAAGTATCGTGGATCGGGTCGTAATTCATTGATCCAGGGGTATTTGAAAAGAAGGGAGACTCCAGGGAAGTAGGAGGAAATGGAGGGAAATCAATTGGAGATTAAGTGGTGGTGAGGGTCGTGTGGGGCACAAAAGAGGGCTAGTGACTGTTGATGTGGTAGGCGACAGGGCCAGTGAAAAAGTGGGTGGAGGGCGAGTTTGGGGGAATTTGGGGGTTTAGGAGGAAGGGTTGGTGGAAAGGAACAAATGTACTGAAAATGGCTGGATTTCAGTGAAGGTTTGGTGGTTTGGTGGGGACTTGTATTGGCATTTCGCAGCCACTGGGAATGCTCAGTATGGAGTAAATGGAAGGTCTAGTGTTTTGGAGGGTTTGATGGTTTGTGGGAAAAATTTAACTTAGTTTGGGTATTTTGGGTCTGAAGAGGTTATTGGTTTTTTGGTTTTTGATTTTTGTCGTTTTTGGCCGAATTGAATGGACACTTCTGGATGTATGGTAGCCATGTGGAGTGAGGAATGGAGAGAATGGGGAAAGGCTGGGCAGGGGACTTTTTGGGGTGGTTTTGCTTTTTGTGTTTATTAAAATGATGGTATTAAAAGGTTTCTGGTGGTTTGGGGGTTAAGTGAGGTTTAGAAGGTCAGTTTGTATTGAGTTGGTGGAGTGGTACTACTATATATGTTGTAGAGGAAGAAGAAGTATTCATGTTCAGAACGAGATGGATTTTCAGACGATACTGTGATTTAGGAAAATATGGGAGACTCAGAAGGCAAGGAAAGACACTACTGGGCTTCAGATTGAGTGTTGTGATGGATAGCTGGGATGGTTTATGAGTGTATGATAAGATTCGGAGATCTTTCACCATTTCCTATTCCTACCTAATGGCATTTAAGTCTTTCTAAATTGGAAATTGATTACTTTGTATTGAATAAAGTATTGTTACCGAAGTACTTCTTTTGATATACTTATCTTATGGTTCTTAGTATCCAATCAACTGTATTAGAATAACCAGTAATTCAATAAACCGACATATTACATTGACAAATTCTGTCTTTGGACTTCTTCATTCTCTGTATTTTGTGATCTTTACTTTGATTTAACGGCCTCAGCTGCATATCAAGTTTTTCAGTAAGTTATCATTTTGTACATCCTTCCAATCAGACATCATAGTACGTTCTCTTCCGCTCTTCTCTTCCAAATCACCAACTTGCTAGTCTTTTAATTATCCTCTCCTTAAATTATCTCCCCTCTTAGTCCTCCTACAATCTACAGATCAGTCCATTAACGATGTTTATAAGGTACAATATACAGCCAAAGCAGCAATGCAGCACCGACTACTTACCACTGAGAAGCAGCAGCCTCCTCGCCGGCAGCGGTGACACCGGAGTCAGCCCAGTCCTCAACATTGGTCTCAGCGTTCCACTCGGTCTCTGGTTGCTGAGGAGCCTCCTCAGTCTCTTCTGGGGCAGCAGCAGCACGAGCCTCCTCGGCAGCGTTCTGCTCAATCTCCTCTGGGTCTCTGTAGAAGTACAAGTCAGGCATGACAGACCACTCCTGCTGTCTGTCTGGGATGATACCTCTCAATCTCAAGACTTCTCTGGCAATCAACCACCAGATCAAACCGATAGAGTGCTTACCCTTGTTGTTACATGGGATGGCAACGTCAACGTACTCAGATGGAGAGTCAACGTCGGACAAGGCAATGACGGGGATGTTCACGTAAGAGGACTCCTTGATGGCCTGGGAGTCGGTTCTTGGGTCAGTGACAATCACCAATCTTGGCTCCTTGAAAGAACGGGTGATGTAGTTGGTGAAGTTACCTGGGGTGAATCTACCGGCAATTGGGGTGGCACCGGTGTGGGCAGCGAACTTCAACACAGCTCTCTGGCCAAAGGTTCTGGAAGAACAGACAACAACGTCAGAAGCGTTTGGAATGGCAGCAATGATTCTGGCAGCCAACACGATCTTCTCCCAGGTCTTGGAGATGTCGATGACGTTGACACCGTCTGGTCTGGTCTTGTAGACGTATGGCTTGTTGTGGACCTAATTGTTAGTAAAAGATATAAAAGAGGTTGGGTCAAATCATCGAGTAGGGCTCCGTTTGAGCTGAAAATTGGTAGTTGGGGCCATCCAGCCTCGAGCTTTCCATTGATGCCACTTTCAAGGCTCCATCTGCTCGCGTTGTGGCTCTACCCCTACCATCTCTGGCTCGTCTCGATTCTTGTTTCCCTCATTTCAAGTTTTCACATACCTGGACGTTCTTGGAACCCAAGTGAACGTTGGCAGCCAACAACAACTTGGCGTCCTCAGCGGTCAAGTTAAAAGATTCAGGCAAAGACATGATACCGGTACCGTTTCTGGGAATATGGGGAGAAGGGAATCTTTTTTTGTAAAAGAGGTGGAAAAAATTGGTATGAAAATTTCTCGCTGGTGTGCATGCGGGAAGCGCTCACTGAGGGAAGGTATGTGGTGCACGGGTTTCTTTGAGATAGGTTTTGGTTGTATGAGACTTTTTAGTATGGGGGAAAAGCTGGTGTACGGGTGGGAGTGGGATGGAAGTGAGATGAGGTTTAGTATGGGCGCACGTGATGTGGAGGGTAAGTGTGAGATGCACGTGTGCGGATGGTATAGTTAAGGTGGAGAGTTTAGGGCTAGAGCCCTAGAAGTGGGCATCAGTTGAAGGGTAGTAGATCTGTCCAAGGAGAGTGCCGGTGGTGAGACGGGGTTGGTGGTGACATAAAGGAGGAAGAAATAAGTTCAATTGATGGGTTTGGAGTTAGTTAAGTGGGGTGATTGGTGGAGAAGTGGTGCTGTTTCGGTGGATTTGCAGCCACTGTAAGACAGCCAAGAAAGGAGAATAAAGAGCACTTTATATGGTGAATTGAATGTTGGAATTGGTAGTTTAGAAATGAAGAAATGCTTAGACCCTTCTTGAGACCTCTCCAGAGGTTGTGGTGCTGGTTTGGTGGACCTTTCAGTGTCTCTCAGTAGTACCAGAAGGGTATACATTGTACGAGTAGCTGACACTTTTTAACCCTCCTTTGGCTTCAATTGCCTTGTCTTATCAATAAAGTCTCCACTTAAATCACCACAATTGTCTTTGTGTTGGTGGCTTTGGGTATTGATTAACCTTCAAATGGTACCCTCAAAACGGTCCACCGGTTGAAAATATACCACTTTCCAGGTCTTTCCGTCAACAGAAAACAAACAGAAAACGTAGTTAATTGTTGGTTATCCATTGTGTATGTCAATTGAATAAATAGATTCAATCTGCAAGCTTTCTATCTGGAAATTCATTGTATGTGTCTAAGACAATTGACTAACCAAACAGTATCCAAAGAGTGGTACCACCACTTACCACCAAGTAATGGTCATTCAAGTGAATTTAGTAGATCAGCCTGGTTTCCATACCAAAAGCATATTCAAGCCATCAACAACCAAATCCACTCCCATTTACAACGATACACTTACCTTAGAGAGACCCTAATCAACTACTTCCAAATTAGACCTCAAAGACAGAGACACAGAGACAAAGAACCCCAGTTTCGACGAATCCAAGCCTCCTGAGCATCCACCTTCAAAAACATACCTCCCTTGGATATCCCTAACCACCAATTCTTCATCTCTCCAGCTCACTCAATCTATACATATCTCCCTAATTCTTTAAATCCCACTCTTTCCAACCTCCTCCACACCAACCCAACCTTCCCCCTTCCACTAATTAAACTGTTTTGTGTTGGCCCAAAGCGGCAAACGCAGATTCTATAACCTGCGCCAGGGCTTATTTGGACCCACAGCAAGAGATGGACGGAAGTGTGGAACAAAAAACACTACCCGGGATCCAGACGTAGTTTGAAGAGTTATTAGCTTAAAAAGGAGGAAGTCCCTGGATTGCTTGTTTTCTGCAAACGTGAAATTCCGTATAGATAAGGAACCTTAAACAGTACTACTAAAAAAGGCAAGCAACTACCTTAAAAAAAAAACGTCTTTTTGGCCTCCTTTTGACCCCAATGGTCTAAAAAGCCTTAAGGATTTGGCCAATTCCAAACCTACAAACCTCCTTTGGTCCACCCATTTCTGTCCATCTTTTGTCCACTTCTTCATCCCGAAACCGGCTTTCCAGCCAATTCCGTCTCTCCATAAAACCCTCTTAAACCCCTTAAACCTCTTAAAACCCTCTCAAAACTCTCTCTATTTTCCCCCACCACCCCTTATCTTTCCCGCCAGAGCAACCACAAAAACTGTTCCTTGCTTAAATAAGGGATGGTGCGGCACCGAACGGCTCCCACCACAGAAAAGTATAAAACCAGGCGAAACCGCACTGGGGGGATTTGGACGAAAAAAGCAGTGTACTATGGCTGTGGGGAGTGCAGATAAGCACGTCACCAGCGTTAGCGAGTCAGACACTTTGCAACCAGAGATGGTTGAGAGAGATGGAAGTGATGGGAGAGAGAGTGGTGAGAGAGAGAGGACGGCTTCGGAGTTTAGCCCGCTTATCTCCCAGGCACCCACTATCTCCGAGACGAGGGCGTTAAATCCGGCAGTACCTCAAACCAACCATGCCTCTACTGATAACCTGAAGGCTTCTCCAGATGTGGATGTGGCGTCTATTAATTCTTCTCATTCAGATAAAGACTGGCTTTCTCATGTGAGTGGGTTACCCCTCTGGGCATCGCCGCTTGTCAGATTATGCATTTTATTGTTTGTCGTTGGTTTGGGCGTAACCGTATCTCAACCTTCAATGGAAGTGATATACTATAAATTGGCATGCCAGTCGCTTATCAAAAATAGCCATGCTCCTCCTGCTGACCTTCGCTGTGACCCCGTACAAACCCAACAGATTGTATCGACGTATGTCATGTGGGATAACATCATTGACCTGGCGGTGGCTTTAACTGTTTGTACCAAAGTCAGTACGCTTTCTGATATCCACGGCAGGAAACCGTTTCTTACGTTGTTTATTGTGTTGACCACAGTGACTTATTATATGCGTTACTTTTTCATGTCGTCGTCTTCAGGGTTCCCCATGTGGGGGTTATGGACAGCTACTGCCGTGGGTTCGAGTTCTGGAGGTATGGTGGCTTTCATGGCCTTGTTTAAAGCGTACATTACCGATATAACTGTGGCCCTGGAACGTGTCAATGCCATCAGTTACTGCCTTGTATCGTTTTCCGTGGGCCAGATCGGCGGGCCGTTGTTATCTTCGCTTTTACTTACCCATGCCAGAAAGAAGGAATCACCTATTCCCAAGATCCCTCGAGTTTCTGACCCTGGCATCTTGGCTCTGCTTGATCCAGCCAACTTGGTTCCCAAATCTGAGCTTATCCCGCTTAAAGCCAGTTTGTTTGCATTCACTTTGGCGTCAATCTTCTGTTTTGTGCTTTTGCTCGAACTGAGATCCCACAAGTCAAGAATGAAGTCTAGATCAGCGTCTGTGGTGCTGCTCCAAGCTCCTAGACCTCACTTACCCACCGTATGGTCCAGAATCTTCCACAGTTTCACCAGTTTCATCGAACCGCTTCGTCTTCTTACGTTTCCCTCAGAACTACGCACAGAAGAAAACGCTTCCAAATTCAAGAACATCAGAAAGTGTGTTTTGCTTCTTGCCGTTACTGAGCTTCTTTTCGGAGTCATCATGGTTCTGTCCATGATCGTGGAACCCCAATACTGTATTTACAAGTTTAAATGGGACTCAGTAACCATATCCAACTTTTCCATTGCCAGATCGTGTTCTGTCATATTCAGCTTGGCGGTGTTCTTGCCGCTTCTTTATAAACACATCTTCCCTCGTTTCAAGCTGTTACGTCCTGTTGCAAACACTTTTGACTCTGCAGATGCTTTGGTCATGGCTGGAGGCCTTTTGCTCTATGCCTTTTGCCATATAGGTAAAGCTGTTTCCTCAAATGGGTCTGTTTTCGTTGGTTTGGCCATGGCTGGCTCTTTGGCTGGCGTTGTTGGTCCAGTGGCAGCAGCAGCACCAGTGAAGTTCTTTCCTGGTTCAAAGATTGGTGAGTTCTACGGTGCCATTGCACTCGCTCAAGGAATCATCAATCTAGTTGCTCCTATGATTGTTACTAAATTATTCACTACAGGCGTGAAGAAAGGGTTCCCTGGCTTATCGTATGTGTTCACTTCGCTGACCTTGATAATCTGTTTTAGCTGTGTTGTCTTGGCTCGTTATTTTGTAAGGGAAAGGCGCTCTGGTTCGCCTACAGTTTGAGACTTCCCTTTAATGTTATTTCACTTCTGGTCTGGGTAAATTCCAGGCTGTTATTTATTGGTACGACTTGGCTCGAAGAGTCGTTTAATGGTTGCTTTTGGTAGTAAATGATATAATGATAGAGAGGGGGTGTAGGTTGGTGGCTTTGCATGCTTCGAGAGAAGTCAAGGAGCAGATAAAGAGAGATAGAGTTGATGTGAGAGGTCTGGGTAATGAGTGGATACAGAGAAAGAAAGCTGGAAGTTTCTGGTATAAGAAAGTATCTGGGAGGGTAAAAAGACGTCGATGGGTACTACAGATGCCTTAGAAAGACATCTTTGGACTCTTTATACCAAAAGAAAGAGCTCTATAGAACCTTTAATGGTTCATTGTATCTCCATAGAAACGTACCTCCATTGGTATCTAGATCATATTCATTCCCAAAAAATCACTCTATAACGCCTATTTTCTCGTAAACGAACCATCCAGACCACCCAGACCACCCAGACCACCCAGAACATCGTAAACCTTCCTTCCCTTCCTCCTTTTCTCCTTTTCCCGTTCCCTTCTAGTCCTCCAATCCACACTTCCCATACTTCCATCCCTTCCAACTTGATGCCTATTGTTCTCCATCCCGCCCTCTCCATCCCGTTTATCCACCCACCCACTCCGTGGAATTCACCGTTTTCCCATCACCTAAGCCACTGGTGTCTTTGTTTCCAGAACATGGATAGTACTCTCTGAACGTACTCCAAGTACCACCTAAATGACCCAAAATCGTCCAAAATTTGCCCAAATTTCACCAAAACGGTCCCCTTGACCCCCTCTACTCCCTCCCACTCTCAAAATCCCAAAACCATGCCTTCCTCTCTCTGGCTGCAAAATCACCATACAATGAGCCAGTACCTGTAAGGCCATGCAGATCGCCAATTTGCACCCAAAAAGGCCCAAAAGAAGACCCACCCAAAACCAGCCCCAACTGGCCAATCAGGAAACAGAAAAAATAAGCAAAGTCGTCCTTCCCCGGTAAACAGCCTTCCTCTCTTTGTGGAACCCCGTTCGTCATTTTCCTTCGTTTTGTGGTTCCCAGTACCCACCAGTCCCACCTGTGCGGCTCAATTTGAACAAAAAACCATAAACGAAAACGAATACCTCTCAATCTCTCAATCTCTCAATGAAAACTCTTAAAAAGTAGAGATCCCAAATTAGCCGCCGCCAGGTCTTACCCGATTTGGCAGCGGCGACCACGTCAATTCACAACACTAACACTCCCAACAACAGCCAGCTGTTCCACGGCTCCATCTTGCTCGCTTCAACGCAGATCCAGTACAAAAGCCCTGGTGAGGAATTCTTGGCTAGCCACACACAGCGGAGGGAATCCACGGAGTGTACGTATTTCCGAGCTCGTTCCGAAACTTCGGGAGTTCTGATTGGACGAGTAAAAAAAAAAAGGGAAACCTCTTACAATTCAGAAAGCTCTGGAAAAGCCTTTTTTTGCACTTTCTTTAATTTACTGACCTTCTAAAAAGGCCTTTGGTACGGCTTGTCCTGCGTGCGGCACCTGGGTTCACTGGGCCTAGCGAAATTTATGGAAAAAAGGTAAGGTGCCTTATATGCAGTCTTTATCTATTTCATCACTTTTCCACAAACCTCCACTTCCACCACAACCCTTCTTTCTTCCAATTTTTCATCTTCATGTCTCGTTTCCAAGGCCGTGACGGCCCAGACGGCTCGACGGTGTTGGAGCACGCCGCTGACGATACCTACACTGCACTTGACAACGACGCTGAACATATGGATGAAGATGCTGCCTGGCTCAGAGAACAGAGAGCCAACAATAAAAGTTTGCATTGGCTCAAACGGCCTTCGGTGGTGATGTTGGGCGTTTGCATTTGGCTTGTTGCTGCGGCTCATACTTGTGGCGAAGGAACTCGCCAGGCATTGACGTTTAAGTTGGCCTGTAACACTATAAGTGAAGGTTCAGGGACTTGTGATTCGACCGAAACACAGTTGTTGGTGTCGAAACTTCAACAGTTCTATGCTGTGTGCCTGGGGGTGATCACTATGTTTGCGCTGGGCAAAGTGGGGCCGCTTCTGGACCAGTATGGGCGGAAATTATTTATGTTAACTGTGGTGGTGGCCATGTTCAGTGGTAAATTGCTGAAGTTTATTGTCATGGAGAGTTTTTCCGAGTTGCAGTTTACGCTGATGGTGCTTACGGAGGTTTTGCAGAACATTGGCGGCGGTGTTGTGTGTTATGTGACGTTGGCGTCATGTTACGTTTCAGATATCGCTGAAACTCACCAGAGAACGTACTTTTTGGGGGTGAATATGGCTGCTCTTTTCTTGGGTTTTTCTACAGGGCCTTTGTTTGGTAACGCTTTGCTTCGTTTGGGGAAAAACGAGTCTGACGGGTCTGCTAACCCTGCTGAGGCTGCCAATACCATCACTCCAGGTGAATTTCTCCCTTTAAAAGGTGAATTGTGTCTTTATGCTCTTTTGATTGTGCTTTTGGCGTTTGTTTTACCGGAATCCAGGTCAGAAAAGGCCCGCCAGAAGTCTCGTTCGCTTTCTAGGTCTCTGCTGGCGGACCAGATGACTGAAGACATTCTGTTGACTACGAAAAGCTCTAATTTGCTTAGACACCTTAACTTCTTGCGTCCCATCAGGCTCATTTTTTACCCTAAAGATTCCGTGCCGGCTTCAAGACACCAGTCGATCAGAGCATACAGAACTGCAGTTATCACGCTTGTGTTTGTGGAATGTATCTTGGTTTCGTTGGTTATTCCCCTTGGCGAAATCTACATTCTTTATGGTATTTGGCGGTTCAAATGGGGCGCTGCAAATATTGGCCATCTTCTTGCAGCGTCCAGTTCGTCCAGAGCATTCACGCTTATTGTTCTTTCGCCAATTATCCACCACAAGTTCTTTGAAGGGTTCCTTAAACTCAAAGTCCACCATAAGTACCTTGACGATGTTGATTTTGGCATGATTGCGCTGGCGTTTATCATTGAGATTGTTGCCATGGTGTTGCTTTCTATGGCCAATTCTGGCGTGCTTTTCTTGGTGTGTTTGGTGTTTTCGTCTTTGGCGACGTTGGCTGGCCCAGCCATGAACTCGTCCATTGTCAAGTTCTACCCAGAACTGCGAATTGGTGAAGTTTTCGGCGGCATGGCCCTTATCAAGAACACTTTATCCATTATCATGCCTCTTTCGTTATTGGCGCTTTATAAGTTTGCGTTGAAATCATGGCTGTTCCCACAAGTTGTGTTTTTGTTCATGGCAGGCTGTTTTTCGTTGTTTTTGATTGCCGTTTGCTACGTGAAATGGGTTCTTTATAAGGAACACAAGTACTTGGCGTTGTCTGGAGGCTCTCTTACACCTACTTCGTCTGCGTCTTCGCTTATAGGCGTTCCTGTTAATTCAGACACTGATTCTGGAGCCAATATCCAGCCTCCAGCTCCAGGAACTCCTCCAGCGAGAAAGGATAGCACGTCAAAGAGACCTCTGTCGCCCAAACCTTCAAGAAACGCCAGCTTTTCTGTTTAAGTTAGGGTATGCACAAAATGACTACAATGAGTGAAAGCAACGAGTAAAGACAGAATGTTACAGGTAATGCTGTTGACCAGAAGTCCACTGGAAGGATTAGAAGGAACTACTGGGTAGTTTACCTTGAAGATACTGGTATGCTTGCTTCAATACTACAAGGTTGGGTATTGAAAAATAGATGCTCTATGTATATAGACTATGAAAAATACTATACATTATTGGTTACTAAGAGACCATTCAGGAACCAGGAAGGCGAATTAGAGATAGGATGTGTCTTTTTCTGCTTTTTGTAACGTATTGGTATACATATCTATAGTCTACGAGTGAGTATATGCCCTTAAGTGTAATTTGAGAAATTTCAACCATTTCGGCTTTCATCAGTTCAAAAGACATAAAGGGAAGCTAAAGAGGATGTTAAGACTATTGTGGTATACTTTTGAGTGTATTACTGTTGATTTGTATATGTCTATATGAATATGTCTTAGTTTATGAAACACTTCAGTGAAAAGTGTCCATATCTTCAACAGGGAACCGAAAATGGTCAAAGTAGGTTCTCTGGCACTGTTTTCTTTCAAGGCAATTCGAAAAAATACTTATATGTCTTTTTCACATTCCTTTCATGGACTTCTCTGAACACTCATATATGTATAGTAGAGGTACATGAAGCACCATCAATACATGCCCAAGTAGCTACAAAAGAACAAAAACGCTTAAACTACTTCTCCATTCTATAATGTTCACAAATAATAAATTAAAAAAATGTCTCTTGGAGACTTTGCTACAGTCTTTAATACCATTGTTTATTGTCCTACTATATGGATACACTATATGAGTTACGGAACATAAGTTGTAGAATTTCCGGAATTCAAACACATCACATTTTCCAAGTAATTTCTAACATCAATAAAGTCACCCAGGTGTCTCTTCCTTCTAATTGGACCCATTTCTAATACACAAGTTGTTCATCGTTTCTGTCCAAAACTTAAAACACCATTTCTCGAAGTTACAGTTATAAAGGTGTTCCAAAACTAATACACTATATTCCTGTGACCCTAGGCACTCCTATGAACCACGTTTCCAGCATTTTGAATCATTTTCAACGGATTCGACTGCTTTATATATACTATAGGTTATTCTCTTGAAGGTCGAGATATTAAGGTGCCACAGTCTTCCCTATTCTTTGACTCCTAAGATGTCTATACCAACCAAAATCCATTTCAGGCTTCCTTTACTGCCATTTCCAATTCTAAATCACCTGTTTGGGCTGACTTCCTAGTACCTCCAAGTTCCATTCCCCAATAGATGACCTATTTCGGCCATTTTTCAACATTTCCGACAGCCAAAACCACCATTCTACTCCCCTTCACCCCAGCAATCCACCCAATACACTCTCCCTACTCCTCCGCCCCCTCATCCCAAACCACACTCCACTCACCCTCTTTTCGCAGCCAATCCTGTTCCACCACACATCCACCAAAACCCGCCCTACGTCCAAATTTCCCCAAAAAAAGACCACCACCATCGAAATCTCCGCCTCAGAAACCCCCAGAACCCGAAATTCCCATCAAAATCACCCAAAACCTCCCAATTCCCAAACCCCCTCCCAGGCCCTTATATACCTGATTCTCACCAAAAACCACCTCACGATACCACCTTTTCATGGAATCCACTGCCCTGGCTGTATTCACCGAATTGCACCAGAAAGGCGTATTTTTCAGACTCACCATCGTCTCCGCCGCCCTAACTTGCCTATATTTCATTTTCGTCGCCGTCTGTAACCGTTTGGTCTTCCCACGGTACAAAGTCAAAGAAACAGTGGAAAAGCCAGATTGGGCTGGAAAAGCTGGAAAACCGCATTTGCTGCCTCGTGTGAGTTTCTCAGAAGCTTACTCTGTATCTACAAGCCCGGAATCGCTGCCGCTTAAACGGAAAGAGGGCTTTTACCAGCACTTGAATAACAGTTCTCGGTACCTACGAAGGGACAGTTTTGGGGCTGAATTATAGGTGTTGGGATGCACGTGCACGTGTATTTGCCTGTGGATGTGGCACGGAAAAGACGTGGAGAGGCTGTTTTGGTTGGGCACAGGTTGGCGCTGGCGATAGTGGTGGTTCAGGCTTACCAGGTCGTTCCAGGTGATTTAGGCGGTATGGAAGTCGTGGGAGGGCTTAACAGAGAAGGAAAAGGCCCTACGTTGGTGTATAACGGTTCTGTGGACCGCTTGGTGGCGAAAGAAGACGGAAATTCGTACACTTTGGTGACGTTTGACCCGCCAAACCTACGAAACTTGGAATACTTCTCTGTGGACGCCATTTTGCTTCAAAGCACGGGCCAAAGAGTGTCTCAGAAGGTCCACGTGGAAGGTTTGGGCTCCAGGGTCACGTCAGACGTGTTTGGGGAAGAGGTGCTTGAGAAAATCAACTTTTGTCAGAGTGATAGAGCTCTACTAAACAAGCTTAATAAGCAAGCATGGCGTCTTCCTTCGAAGCCAGCATACTGGTTTCCGTCCTGGGCAGCTCGTTTGCTTTGTTTTGTTGTTTCTTGCATTCTTTCCGTGCTTATATGGTTCATTGGAGGTCTAAATTCGGACTTTTTCAATGGATCGTTGGTGGAAAAATCAGCTTTTTTTAAACAACTCGACCTACGCCTTCGCCAAATTGCATACTTCCCGGCGCAGTTCTTGTTTTATCGAAACCTGGCGATTCTTACCGATCCAAAGTCAGACTGGCCCAGACTCTTGCAGCTTCCACTGTACAACGAAAAGTACAACATCAACAACTCCAACTACATCAACCTTTATAACTCCATCTGGCTCATTGTCAACGACGTTTTAATTGGCGTGACTATGTACAGACTTTTCACCAGAGAACAGGAACCCATATTGGCGATCCTCAACGAAAAGGTGCTTAACGACTGGGCCCTTCAGTATCTTGGTTCGTTGATCCAATGGGTTTCGGCAGAACACCCGTACGGGTTCAAATTAAACGACGAACTTGGCCAGTTCATGGGCCTGATGTTCATGTGGACGTTAAATGCGTGGAGTGCAATTCTCCAAATAACCATCAAGTACGCTCTGGCCGAACCGGTGTTTGGCGCCATCAAAACCATCTTTAAATGCATCTGTTTCATGGGAATCCTGTTCCTGTTGGCAGCGCTCATGGACTATATCACCGTGGTGACGCTCCATATCCATTTTTTCACCGTGGTGACCACCAAAGTGTACCATCGGCAAGTGGAAGCGTTGAAATCGTTGTGGCAGTTGTTTCGAGGTAAAAAATACAATGTTTTGCGTCAACGTATTGATAACCTTGACGAGGAGCAGTTTCGTGTGGATAGGTTGCTTTTGGGAACGCTCTTGTTCACCATATTAGTGTATTTGCTTCCCACAACGTTTGCCTTCTATTTGCTTTTTTATGTTGCCAAAGCCATCATCTTGACGGCAGAAAAATGGACCAATAAGTTGTTGGTGGTGCTCAACATGTACCCGATATTTGTGCTTCTCTTGAAGCTCAAGAACTCCCGGCGTTTGCAAGGAGGCATTGTATTTGAGTCCCGAGGAGGCGTGCAATCGACCAATTGGCTCCATATGAGCAACAAGGCGCTCACTCAGGACGAGATCTTTGTCAACTTTTGGCACGTTTTCAAAAACGAGGGAAAAGTCGAACGTCTATTTCTAAACTTTGCACAAGGCCGTCATATCCGTGTGAGAGACACCATCTCTATGAAATTTCATTACCTTAGGCTTCCGGCGCGGTATGAAATGTTGAAGGCGCTCTGGAAGGAGGCCATCTAGGCGGCCCCCCTTCTAGACGGGGCCACCTAATCAGCCTTATCGCTCATCACCTGTTTCACAGGCTCGGTGTCGTTGATATATAGCTTGTGCTCCTGAATATACCTGATGACGGAGTTGGGCAAGAGATATTGTACAGACATGCCACGGCGCACGAACAAGCGGATCTTGGTTGACGAAATGTCATTGTAAATGAGCTGTTTGATCACTAGCACGTTGCGCCGGTGCTCGTACATGATATCGTGACTCAACAAGAAGCTTCTAACGTCGGAACCGGTCCGTTCCACGATAAGACACCCGTACTTGCCCAAAATATGGTGCAAGTCCTGGTCGGCCCATACATCTGGCTCACCCATGGATTCTATCAAGTCGCCGCCGGCCAAAAGCATGATTTTCACGCCTCGTCTCTCGCCCAGCTGCGTACGGATACCGCCTCGCTTGACATTGATTTCCTCGTTGAAATGGTCCAAAACCAACGCTGTACGCGTATATTTCAACTGCAACGACTCCCAGGCGTCCACCATAAGCCACAGCGACGTTCTTTCGCATGCCAACTCACACATTCTCACGCGGTGATGCGCTGGCGCCAACCCTTGTTTCTTATAATTATCAGAAACTGGCGAATAGTATCCACCCACCACTTCAAACCGTGTCTGTTCAGTGATAGCGTCAAGCGCCATTTCAAACATTCTCAAGTGCAAATACGTGATTGGCGAAAATGACCCACACGCCACAATCACCAAAGGATACTTGGAATCGTCCAGAAGCGTCGTCGCCAACCGGTGAGACGGAAACTCATACTCGTCAAGCGTCTTCGCCTGTCTTTGCACGCCATGAGGCACCTCCTCAAGATCAGCAATCTGCAGCAGCTTCACCTTGATCGTAGGAGGAAGAATCCTGGGCAATTCTTCATCGTCCACGCTCTGTTTCTGTACAGCTTTTGGAGGTTGCTGGAGCTGTTCCTGGAGCTCCTCGTCACTCAGCGAGTTCATCAAATCCGTATGTTTTCTGGGGATTTTCAGGTGGAATTGCAGCGTGGGCTCCTTTTCAGGCTTCCCGCTGGCCGCCACGGACGGATGGGGCGTTGGAGCATCGACGTCGCCGCCCAAATCAGCCAAAACAAGCGGCTGGATGGGCATGTTTTGGGGGATTTTGTCTGAGTTTGCGGGGGGCTCTATATCTCTGTTGAGAGAGGGCGGCGTGAAGTTTGGGTCGTTTGTGGGGTCCATCGAATTGTATTTGTTTTGGAGTAGTTGTAGATATTGGAAAAAATTGTGGAACTTGGGGAATAGGGAGTTGTGGTCATGTGACGTTTCTCAACAAACGATAAGACTTTGAAAAAAAATAACGTCACAGACAGGATTCGAACCTGCGCAGGCAATGCCCAACACCTAGGCTGCTAAGGAAAGTAGCAGGGTGTCGCCTTAACCACTCGGCCACTGTAACGATTGTATGGAGGGAAACCGGTTTGGAGGGTATAGATGGGGTGGAATGGGGGGATGAAGGAAAGGTTAATTTGAGAGGTGTGGGTTGGTTGATATTTGTTATGGGTTGTTTATGTAGAAATCTGAGCGTGCTGCGGCGATTTTTGGGCGAGTTATGGCTGTTTTTATGAATTTTGGGGGTAAAAGTGGTGGATATGGATTTTGGGCTGGGGTTTGTAGATTGCGTTGGATTTTGGATTTTTGGGTGAAAAGGGAAGTGAAGTTTATGGACGAGGAGTTTGAAGGGGATTGGTTGGGTGCGTGTGGAGATACTTGAGTGTTTAGTGGTGGTAGTTGGTTAATGGAATGGGGGTAAGTAATGGTCGTGGAAGTGGACTTTTTGGGAAGCTGTTTGGGTCAATTGGCTAGAATTAAATTGGAAATTACGTTCTTCATGGTTTTCAGAAGTCTTTGATTGGTGAAAAGGACGTCACTTGGAGATATCTCATTTTGGGCTCCATATGGTCACTTTACTTGACTTTTCTCCCTAACCAGTGAACCGATTTCGCTGAAAATTGGATTATTAGAAACCTTGAGTTCCCTTATAACTCTTGAATATCTTTAGAGTCCGTCAAATTAAGAATTCCCTGAATTCACTCAGTTAATGGAAAGACAGCTGAAGGTCAGACGAGGAGATACCCAAAGAGGAAAGACCAAATGGAAGCTTGTAATTTCCGTTTTTGAACTTCCACGGTGTCCCTAACTATCTTATCCTTTTTTCAGAAAAAAGCGGTCACTTTTCGTGGACTTTCCTTATCTCCCTTCTTTCTCGACCAAAGAGGAATACACTCACAAGACAAAACGCCAGGTGGGTAAAACGAGGCCCGTGGGTTAATTGGATTTTTGAAAGTGCATCAAGAAGAGAAGTTTGGTGTCTTTTTGGGACTCTAAAGCTCTCTCTGGAGTCGGATACCTCACCATGTTCACTTTTATATGTTGTCTATGGAACTGTCCAGTTAAACCACCACAAATGGAGTTATTTTTCTCTGAAATAGCTCTCTTTCTTTTAAAGTCTCTACAAAAACCCGATTGTAGCTTTTTCTGGTTATCCAAAGACTTCTTATGTAATTCAATTGCAGTTACTGGCCTCTTCTGTGTCTCCAAGCATAACCCTATATAGATATCTCCACTTATCACCTCAAAACCATCCAAAAACAATCAAAAGGCTCCAAAACAACATTATACAATTTACTAAACCTCTAAAGTTGTCCACTTTCGTCTTCAAGTTATATTCAGTTTTTATCCATTCAACAAGCCTCTTCTACCACCTACTTCTTTCTTCCCTCCACCTAAATAGTCCAAAGTAGCACTATACTACATTTAAAATACACTCCTACCCAGCATGAATTTCTTATCTAAACATCATGCTTTTCTTCTTTTCTTCAGATTATGTCTCTGGCTCCTGAAAGCTGGACAGAAGGAGAGCACCATTGACTCACCCAACATGACAAAGTATAATTGAACTCATGATGTTTTTCTGTTTAACTGATGTAGATATCCTTTAATAATTGCTAAAAAGGTCAAATAAACATCCACCTTCAGCCTTCTTCAGACCTCTCTTTACCACAAGACATTCACATACTCTTCAAGTTAAACTCTTCTCAACGCTCATCCAGCGATCCCGTGTAAAACCTGTTCTAGCTATTTGCCAAGTTCTATCTATCCCATATTTCATTTCACCAAATCGTACTAATCTTCAATTGCATTCAGCCAACATTGTCTCTACCAGTGCCCCCAAAAGTGAAGGCTAGATGGATTCTAAGCAACAGTTGAAAAGAAACCGAACATGTTTTAAAGATTGATACTCGGAAGAAGCCCAGTTTTACCAATTTCATCAGCTGCCGTATACTAACTCTTCACTTTTACTACAGTTTGGTCTTAAGCCCAGGCTCTTCAGAAATCTTCTACGTTTTTTATTCTGATAACTGTCATTTCTGTCCATTGAAACGGAAGCTTCTTCAAGTAAGTCCCTTTTGATCTCCATAAACAGCCAAAACTCTCCTTTCTCATTATACCTCTTGGAGTAGGTTATCTACAGTTACTGGCACGTTCCACCAAACAAAGTACCACAAATCCTCCATTAAATCCCCAAAATAGTACATTAAAACTCATTCAACCTTATTCTTTTACGGCACACCTCTCCATTCTCTAAAGCCAAAGTAACAATATAGTTCATTCCAGAATTCCCAGACACCAAAAACTCTTCTTCTTCTTCTTCTTCTTCTTTTGAACTCTCAGGGCACATTTATGTTGTTCTATGAATGGGATGACGGTGAGGTCGAGAACTTGCAGCAGCTTGAGGAAGACTCTGTGAAAAGGAGCCTATAGTCTTGGCAGACGCAGAAAAGGCAAAGGCAAATGAATCCGATGAGGATGACGTTCTAGTGAAACATGCTTACTCAATCTGAAACATGTCTGTGGGAAAGTGCCAGTTAAGGTATTCTAAAGGCCGCCTGGTACTGCCTTTCCATGTACTATAGATAGCCCAAGGGTTAGAGGTAATTCCAGGTGGAGTGGGGAAAGCATGGATAATATTCCAGAAATGATCAGTACATGTGTTTCAAGTTGTAGATCCTGTTTGGGCCATGTTTCAGAGTATAAAGTAGGTGCACTTATTGACCAAAATAGGTCTCCAAACACTCTCTGTTACTTACTTGTAACCAATTTCAAACCATTTCTTCAGATCCTGGACTACTTAAGGCTGGTAGAGTCCACATGGGCTTATACTCCAAAGCATGAAAACCAGAAACTCAAAACCTACAAAGAAGACCCTTTTTCAGGTTTACCCAGGATGTGCCTTCTTTTTGGGCTTGACACTTTTTTCGGTTCACTTGCTTCTTATGACATATTTGACGTTTCTGGCTACTCCGTCTGAAGTTCTTGACAGGACTGGATTGACCCAAGACGAAAGAATATGTCTAAACAAAAGCTACAGCAGTTGTTTAAAAGCAGCAAACCAAATATGTGATGAATCATTTTTAGCCAAAATGGCTTATTCTGAAACATGCAGCGATAAAGCTAGAGAAGACTGTAAAAGGTCTCCAGACCTTTCGTGTTTGGCAGGTGATGTGACTCAAATTCAACACGAAATCAATAAATGCCTTCCAATGGATAAAAGAAGTCAGTACATGTTTTGGGGAATGTTTTTCCAGGTTCTTTTGCAGTGGGGCATGACTCGGTGTGTTCCTTTCAACAGGTTCTACTCTTCTGTATTATTTGCATATGTTGGTGTAATTTGCTACAGTTTGGTTTGTTACTTTGGTGCTTTGCTTAAAGGGCAACGAGACGAAATGGCCTTGTACTGGATGGCTTCTTTGGTTATACTAGCAGTAGCCTTAGTGAAGGTTGTAACCAGAAGAAGGGAAAATCAAGCCAAATTGAAGAAGGAATAGAAGAAGATGGGTCAGAGAGAAGTCACTTAAAGACTCTGAAGAGAGGAACGAAATGCCTTCAGATAAAGATGTGGATAGTGTCCAATTCCAACTCCAATACCTTCCAATACCTTAACATACATCCATATTCCAACCAAAATCATAAAATACACATCTTTTATTAACCAATCTCGCTTTTTGATATCTCCATCGAAGCACCTGATCTACTCTTCTTTCCAGGCAACTGTACTTCCCTATTCCTTCCAATACTTACCCAATAAATTCAAATAATTAGTATCTCTTCTTCTTCTCCCTCTCCTTCCTTCCTCCCTTCTTATTCTTACCCTCTTTGGAAACCTCCAACTCCAACTCCCTTCACCTCCATCTCACCTCCACCTCCACCTTCCACCTCCTCCTCCTCCCCCACCACTCCCCATGAAATTCGTTATCTGTTACATCTACGAACGGGAATCCAACCTAACCCTCCCGGAACCCACGCAAAGCATCCAAATAATCAGCCGAAACGACCTCAAACACCACCTTGAAACCAACAATGCTACAATCCTTATAATCCAAGAAAACAACACTTCTATGGCCCACAGAAGACACATTTGTGAAGTTACAGCAGCCTATAACTGTATAATAACTGCTGTTATCCAACAACTGCCGCCTGAGCTCTGGGTGTATCCAGATTACCTGAATATCGAACAACCGCCTCCGTATTCGGAAAGTGAGCTGGAAGTGCTGACTGGGTCGTCTTCTGGAGTGTATTCGGCGTACCTGGAGTATCATGAAGAGCCAGCTGGGCTTCCGCCGTATAAGGAAAACGAAGAAGTAGGGTTCCAGCCGTTTGACGGGAGCGAAGAGCCAGATAAGCGGTTTACGATATTGGAGATGTTGGAGATGGATGAATGGGTGGGGACTGAAGAGATTGAGGCGTTTTATGCGTTGTATCAGATGAGGGTGAAAGGCTCTCAATGGTACTTATCGTAAGTGAAGGCACTGAATGGAAGCTGAAGGACACTGAAGGGCACTGAAAGAAAGTGAAAGAAAGTGGATGAAAGTGAAGGACACTGAAGGGCACTGAAAGGAAGTTAAGGGCAGTGAATGGAAGTGAAAGGAAGTGAAAGCAATGAAAGCAGTTAAAGATGAGGTTACTTAGAGGAAAGTACGGAAAAGAGGTATTTGGGGACTCTGGGTTTTTGTAATCAAAGTTTATTAAGTCAAAGGTTATTAAATGCTGATATGGAAAGTGAGTTGCATGATTCAATCAGGTCAGTGGCTGGAAGTGGTGTTGTACCATCTTTATCTAAAGAGGACTCTCTATAACATTGCACTAAGAAGAGTACTTCCTATGATATTTAGTCAAGAAGAGTTTTTTCTATATCATTTGGTCAAGAAGAGTACTTCCTATGATATTTGACTAAGAAGAGAACTATTTGTGTGAGTTATTCAAAAAAAAGTACTTTCTATACCAGTTGTCTAAGAAGAGTACTCTTCATTTTATTGAATCAAGAAGAGTACCGTCTGAATTATTTGACTAAGAAGAGTACTTTCTAGGATAATTGACTAAAAAGTGCTAACTATGTGAGTTCTTCAAGAAGAGTACTCTTTATATCTATATCATTTCACTAAGTAAGAGAACCTCCTACTACTTATCCAAGGAGAGTACTATCTATGTTAGTTACCCAGGAAGAGTACTTTCTATATTGGTTATCTAAAGATATCTGCGTTGGTAATCCAAAAAGAGTACTCTTTATACTATTTATCCTAGAGAAGTACTCTTTCTATCAAATGCCCCAGAAGAGTGTTCTTTGTCAGTTATTAACGAAATCATCGTATATCCTTTCCTGACCATTAGCTAGAATATTTTACCTAAATAACAATAGAATATAGTTACAATGTTATTTTTTGGGTAACAAGCAATCAGTTATAAGTAATCTTATAAGTATAAGATGACCAATGAGTGACTTCTATCAAGCAAAAGTTGCTGGGAAGTAGCAGGTAATGAAAAAGTACTAGTAATTAAGTTTTGGGTATCAAGTATGTATACTTACTTGAAAATAGGTGGCTAATGAGTATCAATGATAGTAAGTAACAATTAGTAAGTAACAAGTAATGAGTAACACAAGTGTATTAATTAAGAACAATTAGTAACCGAGTAACCAAGTATAACTATTTATCAGTATAAGTACAAGTCAAAAGTAATCAATTAATATTAATAAACCAAGTAGCTAAGTAACAGTATCATTAAGTATTAATAAACTTATAATTAACAAGTAGTATAAGTAGAAGGTATCGTCAACTACTAATTATTAAGAGGTTATCAATAAGTATTGACTAGCACCTAACCAATGTTAAGTGAATAGTGATTACCATTAAGTAGTAAGTAATAAGTAGTTATCATTAAGTAATAAGTAGCCAAGTACTACGTAACTAATGATTACAGAGTAACAAGTAACGAGTACAAGTACTTAATCATAAGAATTAAGGACCAAACATCAAGTAGTTTTTATTAATTTAATACAAGTAATAAGTAGTAAGACTTAAGTAGTTAACATCAAGTACAAGTAATAAGTTGTTGTCACTAAGTCATGAGTAATAAGTAGTCAAGTATAACTAGATATCATCAAGCATTAAGTAGTAAGTAGTAACATTAACCAACGAGTAAGTATCTGATGATCATCAAGTAATCAGTAAGTGATAATCAAATACTGAGTACCACATATTGAGCAGTTATCATCAAGTAATGAGTAACAAGTAACTAATAACTGTCAAGTACTGAGTACCAATTTGTGACTAGTGATTATCAAGAATCAGTAATAAGTAGTATCATCAAATAGGAATTAGTAGTAAATAGTGAGAAATTAGTAGTAAGTAGTAAGTAATAAGTAATAAGTAATAAGTACATTGACTGTCATGAAGCAATAAGTAATAATTACTAGTGGTTATAGAGTAATCAGTGACAAGTAGAAGTAGTTGTCGAGAAGTGATTGATAGTAAAATTAGTTAACATAGAGTAATCATAAGTTATCATTAAGTAATGACTTACAAGTAACTAATGATTATAGAGCTATGAGTTACAAGTGGTGCTAAGTAATAAGTAGTAAGTGATAAGTAGTAAGTAGTGAGTAGTGAGTAAGTACTAAGTAGTAAGTAGTAAGTGATATGTAGTTAACATAAAGTAATCAGTAGTGAGTGTTAAGCAACAAGTAACTAAGGATAATAGAGTTACGAGTTACAAGTTGTAATAAGTAATAAGTAGAAGTACTAATAAGTAGTAAGTAGTAATAAGTAGCAAGTAACAAGTACTAACTAATAAGTAATAAGTATTAACCAATGATTATAAAGTAATGAGTTACAAGTAGTAATAAGTACTAACTTACGAGTAACAAGTAATAAGTACTAACTAATGAGTAATAAGTACTGATTCCAATTCGGAAGTAAGAACCCCATGCTATAACTATACTTCAACTACGCTCTCTTTAAACTGTTAAAAATTCTATTAGTACCCGTACCAATACTACTATGTATAAAATGCTGTAAACTTTTTCTTTATAGTCCTTGTTGAAAATGACTGTTTTTTTGTTTGAGGGGATTTTTGAAACCCATGAAATGAACGAAGTTGCAGGCAGCTGCCTTCTTATTTTTGTTGTGTTGGGGATGTTTTGGTGATGCAATGCTGGAAATGGAATGGTGTGGGGAGTTAAATGAGTGAATTCGTGGGAAAGCAGTTTCCAGGGCTTCTTTAGATGGAAATGATGGTTTCTGGAGTGCCAGGAGGGTCAATTTTGACCTCTGGGTTGTCTAGAGAGCTCCAGAGAGCGATCTAGATTAAATCTGGGAATAAGCATCGTCTAGCTCGCTCCTTCGTCGCTCGCTAGGTCAAATTTTGATGCCTAGGTCGCTCCTTTGGAGCTCCCTAGGGGTCGGCATTGTCTAGCTCACTCCTTCGTCGTTCGCTAGGTTAAATGTAAGCACCTAGATCGCTCCTTCGTCGCTCTCTAGGTGAAGCTGCACTCACTATCCTTCTTCACACACCCCACACACTTATTCAACTTCACATTCATCACACACTTCACCTTTCTCTTCCTACAAGCCGCACAAGAGCTCTTTCTAGCCAGTGCAGCCACGTCCAGACGCTTCTTCACTCTCAGAGGCGCCTTGGGCAGAGAAAGCACGGAAACTGACCCAACGGCACTCAAAGAACTTGATCTTTTGCTGTGAACGATATCTTCTTTAGTAAAACCTTTAGAAAAACAGCAATCGAGTTCTCTAGTAGCACAAGACGAACAAGGTCTAAATTTCACCAATTTGCCATTAGAAATGACCAAAGAAAACGACTCTTCAAGCAAAACAGCTTCTCCAGCTAAAAGCTTCCCTCTGGAAGCTTCTCCAAGCAGCTGCATCTCTTCAGCCTCTTCTTCTTCGACGTTTCTGCTTAAAAGTATAACTTCAGCGTTACACTTGACTTTTCTTGCTCTACAAGAATCACAACTGGGCCCAAGTCTCTGGCGACGCTTCTTTTCACTGAAATCAGCACTGGCAAGTTGTGGAGAAGCACTTCCAGACACTGGCGAGGAGGCTTGGACTGGATTATTCAGGTACTCACTTGAAGAAGAGAGTCTAGGGGAACCGCCTTGCGACAGTTCCGAGGCCGAACGGTACGTGGGCTGGTTCTGGTTGAATCCGTAGCTTTGGAGGCCCAGGAGACTTCTGGTGGTGGTGAAGTTATTGAGAGAAGTCAAGTTATCTTCCGTTAGACCGTTCACGCTCGTGATTGGCGGAAGGGAGACCCTGGCAGAGTCCACATACTGCACGGCAGGGGCGTAGTGGGAGCACGAGTGGGTCACGGCTCTGTCGCCGTTTCTCATGATGGAGTAGGAAAGAAGGTCGTTGGATAGCATGTTTTAGGTAGTTATTTCGATGGGGGCTCGACGAAAATTAATAGAAGTGGTACCAATCGAATCAGACGGACGAGACGAACACGATGGTGGTCTTGGATTGACGAAATTAGGCCGTTTCAGGGAGTTATAGGTAAAAGTCGGTTCGAGTCACCAGGTATAGATCTGGAGTCAGATAACGTCTGGAATGAAGTAAATTAAAAGGTTTTGTAAGTGGTTGGATGTTTCCCTGGTCCTGCCGGTGGAAAGTTGAAGATTTGGAAATATAGGGAAAAAAAGAAGAAAGTAGGAGAATTTGCTTGGGGGTTTTTCGGTATATATATATACGATTTGGCCCCATCACCGAAAGTCCGATTTACATGTGCCATTCCTGGCGGGTCCTGCCTACCCTCGGAAGTCGGAAGTTTCCCCCCTCGGACCTTGGAAATTTGTTAGGAATGTTAGGCCTCGGACTTGAGCGCTTCGCCGGCGCCATACACCCCACTTCCTGTATATAGTGCCCTCGGAACTCACTCACCACTCTTTTTGATGATTACGTCTTCGCTCACTGGACTTTTTATCCGGGGTTGCACGCGACATGGAGAAAACCGGGTGAAGGCGATGCCCGACGAGGGCATATGGGGAATCCATGAGAGGTTGTGTACAGGAACGGCCATCTGCTTTTTCCGGAGTTCTTCCGACGCCTCTCACGGGCATGTGAAAAGGGCAGGGATTGGGATAGCGGGTCGGCGGAAAGCAAAGCTATTTAATTTATAGCTTACCACAACCCTGAAGGGTTGTGGCCAGCTAACTAGGGGGGTTTAAAAAAAACTGGGAAATCAGGGCGGAGGGCGGGAACTTCTTTACCTGCAGTACATCCATTGATCCGAACGATGATGGAGCCACCCGTCTTACCTGCAGGACGCTGACTCAATGGGATTAAATATTCTTCGCGCCTCGGTCTTGAGTCAAAAAAAGAACCCCTCGCGGGCGTGAATATGAAGTCCGATGGTCGCTTCCGGTAAAGTGGATTGACTTCCGAGGGGGACTGTCTCCCCCACCCTCGGACCCCGACAAAAGGGTCTTCACGTGACCCTCGGAAATCGTACAAAAAACCGCTAACAAAAAAAAAAAGAATCAGAGTCAGAAAAAACCAAAAAAACCAAAAAGAAAGTACCAAACCTGGTCATGGAAAATCCTCTAATTTTAAAGATCTCTTAAAACCAAATAAAAACTCCTTTCCCATTTCAGCATTTCCACCTTCCTCGATGCCTCGGAAGGTGATTTAAATTTCCCCACGTCGTCAAGGGGCGGCTCCGCTGCTCCGTAAAAAGCGTTTTTTTGTTTCCTTCATTGTCATTTATCTTAACTCGGGGAGAGGCTGGTTTTTTTTTTTCGCAGCCACATGAAAACGTCGTTCCGTGACTGTATGCAGGATGTGGTTTTAAAGGATAGCATTTATCTCCACCAATACTTCTTCAAAGTTTATGAAAATTGGCAGGTCCATAGAAAAGCTGTTTTTCTATCATGTATCCAAATTTCAGCTAATTCTGACCAACCCTTCACGAAATAACTGGGGTATTGGTGGCCTGGGGAGGGTGCGTTTCCTGCAGTCCGATAAGGAAAAAACCAGGCGAACAATGGAAGATGAAAAATTCCTCGTGCCGAGGAGCACCTTCACAGGGAAAGTTGCAAAGGGTAGTCAAAAAGGGTCCAAAAAAGTCCAGAAAAAAGTCTCTGGGGCCACGGAAAGTGGCGGAATTCAAATCTACAGGTCATTTTACCCTAGCAGGTCTTTTTCTGGCCGTTTTTTGACCATTTTTCGCCCACTTTTCGGGCTTTTTTGCCTTGGCCCTTTAGCGGCCCCGGACCATCCGGTGTTTTTCCAACCCAAGTAGCCGCTGGTGCATTTGAAAAAACGTAATGTAGTCACTGACCATCCATGAGGAAATGGCGGTGTAGACGGTGATTTTGGAGAAATTTGGATCGTTTTTGGGCAACTTTTGGCTGGTTTATGGTGGTCAGAAAAAGGCCTATTTTTCACGTTTTTTGAAGGTTTTAAAGATTCCTACTCTTTTTCAAATTTCGTTTTTAAGGTCTGGTTTCCATGAAAATGCATGTATTTTCGGACTCCAATGCCCCTGGAAAGTTTAATTCACAGAGAAATTGCAGGTGGGAGGAAGCAGTAGGTGATTTAAAGAAGTCAATGGTTTTCCATAATTTTTCCATGATTTTCTTAGAAAACACCTTTTTCGGACTTTCCAGGCCCGTAGAAACCTCCACGAGGTCGTAGCCAACCCGTTTAGCTCAAAATTGGTCCTTTTTGGGCGAAAATCCGTCATCTCTATATCCTCTCACAACCCATTTATATACATATTCAAACATCCACCAAACGGCGTAGTTTCGTTGAGTCCCCCGTCGCTGGCCGTTTCCGGTGCCTTCCCTTTGTGTTATCCATCTCTTGAAATTACCCTTCCGTGCATTTTGGTCTGCTGAGACGTTCCTCGGCTACTTGTGGAGAGGCAATGGTAGTTGACGAATTTTGATGGTTTTTGGGAAAAGAAGGCTCCTTTTTTGTTGTTTGGGATGGATTTGATTGTTTTCAAAGAAAACAGTTCGTTTGGTTGGTTTTTGGAAAAGAAACTGTCCATTTACGTTTCTGGCTGGAACTCCCAAAGAAGAAGCGTACAAGCTGTAAATGATATTTAGGGACTTCCCTGAGTTTCAGGAATACCCAGAACTCTTGGAAAGTGTCTTTTTGGCTTCTTTGGGTGGTCTTCTGGGGGTTTTGGAGAAGCCAGTGAGTGCCAGGAAATGCATGTACAACGTCAAATATCAATAGTAATAGTGGACATTCAGGATCTTCTGGAGGCTTAAAATGACGATTTTTTTCAATTTCTAGAGGTTTTCTGGTAGCCTGATTGGCGCTGGAAGAGTTAGGTTAAGGGAATTAACGAAAAGGTTTATATGTAAAGGAAGAGTAATGACCGAAGTCAAAGGAAGAGCTGGGGACCAGAAGAAGGGCATTAGGAGATTCATAATCGTCTTTTGGATAGAACAAGTATTTTTACAGCTTCTTAGAGATTCAACTTATTGTATTCTTAAACATTCAGTGTTTATTGGAAACACATGTTTCTTCGAATGTCTTGAACGTATACACTTTTCACTTACTTCTGTAAACTATGATATTATTAGGATATATGGCATTCTAAGTGTTTGTGGTATTTTTAAAAGTTTACCGTACTCTAAGCAAATATGGTAATCTAAGTGTATATGGTATCTTAAGTGTATATGGCATTCCAAGCATATAAGATATTTCAAGCATATATGGTAATCTAAGAACTTTTAAATGTTTATTCATGGCCCCTTCGAAAGGCATTTATTTAACTTTCAGAGTATACCGGGTTTCTGAAAAGGAGGTCTATTGATAGAAAAGTTCCTTGTTTGCATAGAGGTTATATCTAGTATACTTGACTTGTATCTACATTGAGAGGTCTTCCAAGTATATGCCATTTCAAGTACATGTCATGTATTTCTGGATAACGGTATTCTGAGTCTTTGTGGTTTTCTAAGTATAAGTAGTACTCTGAGTGTAAGGCATTCTAGGTCTATGGTATTCCAAGTATATAAGTGGTATTTCAAGTATATAAGTACGTGGGTCTTCAGGGCGTTTGTGGGATTCAAGATAGAGTAAGTCCATGTTATACTAAGTACATGGGTATTCTTAGGTTAAGTGGTATACAAAGTACATGGTATGCTAAGGAAACTACTAAGTAATGGGTATTCTAAGTATATTTGGTATTCTAATTCTATGGTATTCTGAGTATAAGTGGTATCCTATTTCAATATTCAGAGTATAGGTGGTATCCTAAATTTTCTGAGTATATGACAATCAAAGAAAACTACTAAGTAAAAATGGTATTCCAATTACATGGTATACTACTTATATGGCATTCTAAGGAAACTACTTAGTAAATATGGTACACTAGTGAATATGGCATTCTAAGTATTTGGTACACTAAGTATATTATAGAGTAAGTATATGTGGTATTCCGAGTTTGTGGCATCCTAAAAAACAACTAAGTAAATATGGTCTTCTATTTACTTGTGGTATTCTGAGTCTCTGGCATTTTCAGTATATCTGGTTTTCTAAATATATGTGGTATTTTGAGTATATGGTATCTCAATGAAACGACGTCTAGACCACTCTGACTTACCTGGAACGTATCTCTCGTACTCTTGATTTTCATGTTCACTTAGTAGTAGTTTGAGTATTGGTATTGTGAGTATACATGGTATTCTAAGTATACATAATATCCTAAGTACATACGGAACACTAAGTGTATGGTATACTAAGTCTAAGTGAATCTGGCATTAGTATATGACATTCTAAGTATATGGTATTTCATTTACATGGTATACTAAGTATACATGGTCTTCTGAGTATCTGGTAACTACTTAGAACAAATGGTATCCTAGAACGAGGCCTGTAGCACTCTGGCTTGCAAAGAACGTACTTCTGGTATTTTTAACTTGTATATGTAGTTATTTGTAGTAACGGTAGTTTAGTGTTTCGGTGTTTAAGCAATCATGGTACTCTAAGTATACATGGTACACTAAGTATATATTGTACAGTAAGTAATTATGGTATTCTATCTATATATGACTCTAGATGTTATAATATAAGGTCATTGGTGAATGGCATATCAAAAGCTCTTAAGCGTGATTTTCCTGGTGTTAATTGAAGCTTTCATGTCCTGAAACATGTCATTATGTCTTTCTTCAAAGCCTAAATAGAAAGAAATTTCCTGATCCTTGCCCTTTGCAGACCTCCAGTTTTAAATAAACCAGATAAATCGTCCATTTCTGCTGAATTCTCTGGAGTAATTAAGTCCTCTTTCTGTCAAAGGAGCTTCTTGGAACTCAACCAGGAAGAGGTCATCTCATGAACTATCTCTGGACTACAAAGAGATCTCTCTACATCCAACTAAAAATAAAACTACAATTTTATCTGTTTCTTCTTCTTTCTGGGATTTCTAGACCCCTTTAAGCTGGTTTCCATACTCTTCTCTTCTTTATAGGTCTTCAGTTCCAGTGTTAACTTTCCTATACTGGCCAGATCCTCAAGAAAGTGATCCAAAACTCCAGCAACAACACCCAGTAATTAATTTCACGCAAAACTCACCTTCCAAACCATCTAAATACCGTAAAAACTGGACTTCTGTCTGTCTGGATATGTTTTTTCTTGGAGGTTCTAATATATCCACCTAAACAACCGAAAAAGTTGCCTTTTCGAGCCGAAAAAAAGCCACACTGACCTCCTTCATCCCTAAATTCGGTTTTTGATACATTTTCTGTTCCTGTACCGTTTGTTCTCCCTTTTCGTGTGCTCTCGTGTTTATATGGTTTCAGCCAAATGCGAAAATAGACTTCCAAAAGCCACTGTGACATTCCACACACCACAAAAATACAAAAATACCCTGTTAAACCTTAAAAGCTAAACTCTTTAAGGTCCACAATTTCCAAAAACAAAAAAGAATTAGAACCCACGCCGGGACTCGAACCCGGAATCTTTTGATTAGAAGTCAAATGCGCTAACCATTACGCCACGCAGGCGGGCTAATATTTGATAAGTTTTACTGGTTTGATAATACCCACAAATTGGGAAAACCCTAATATTTACTAAGTTTTGTTATTTTTAAACATTTTTTGTGGCTAAAACGTTGTTCTGTAGAAATCTGAGCCAGAAATTCCGATTTTTCGTGGAGTTATGAGTAAAACCATTTTAAGCTTATTCTAAGGAACTAAAGGAAGCCTAAACAGTTCAAATAGTCCTCCTTTTGTCCTCAAATTACGTTAAAACATTGCTGTTATTTTTTGATTTGTAGCACTTTACATTTAGTTGACTCCCTAGTTCTTTTACGAGCTTCTATTCTCCTTCATTATTTATCTGGATGAATATAACCACTTTGATCGATTTGATCCACCCAAATGTGTCTCTTTTACGTTTATCTTTCTTAAGGGTCTTTTTTTTTAATTTTTTTTTTTTTTAAATTAAAATTGGTCACCTACAAAGAAATGGTAAACACAAAAAAAAATTTATAGATGATTGTGAAAGTGATTTACTTATTTAATTGACCAATACTCTTTTAGTAGAATTCCCAAAATGGTTTGTTATTTTACCATCATACTTTTTTTTTTATATTAAAGTCAGAAATACAATTTGTTGATTAAACCGTTTTTTTTATAGAAATTTTTAATCAACTTCATCAGTGGACAAAAAGCATCCACGCGGTGAATAATTGTATGTATTAAAATGCATTTGACTTTCATCTTAAGTTATTGAATTTGTCGTTTTTCTAAAACAGAAAGTGTTTATTAAATCAAAGTACGAAACATTCAAAATATACTACAATTGGAAGAGCATTAAATAAATAAAGTGGTTTCAAGGATTTTCTTAGTTCAAAATGAATACTAAAAAAAGCAGTAAATATCTACAAATAAATAAATGTGTAGAGAAATCACCAAAAAATTACATCTAATTATAACCAGAAAGGTTTACTTTCTAGATCAATTTATTCCTTGCTAAGGCTTACAATTTTCTATGTTCTCTTTGTTTCTTCATGAATAAAACATGAAGAAAACGAATTACCAAAAACATTGACCAAATAAAAGAGCAAACCTGTCCATAAAAAAAACAAATCATCATACCATTTTTCATATTTCTTCTACTGTTCCTCTTTGACAAACGATATTCAACCAACGCAATGCTTCTCAATTGAAAACTCGTCCAATTTCTGTTTTATTACACCTGAATCTTCATCTTGAAAGCCATTAATGGTTTCAGTCCCCACAAGCTTTCTATAATCACATTCCTTCTCTGAAACATCTGCATCTTCTGGAGGAACAACATTCTCACCTGTAAGGTCGATTCCTTTTCCAGCAAGTACTAATTGAAGCAGAATATCACTTGAATATTTATCTCTCTCCAAGTTTAAATCTAAGGAAGACGATTTTCCCACAAAGTTTGAACTGAAACATGCTTTCATGTTCAGCACAACTTTCGGAAGCTCCTCCTCAAAGATTACGTCTCTGTACCAAAAGTTTCCACAGTCTGATTCTTTTAAAATGCTCGTGGAGTTCCTGTAGGAGTCATAAGCGTACCATGTTTGATCTTCAGAGTCAACTTTGAAGCTTATTGAACGAGCTGCTTCGGATTCTTTGACTTTGTATGGCCAGACCATTCTGAGCTTAATCAAATCATCTAAACTCATTTCTTCTGTTACAAGTAGCCCTTCTTCCCCCAGTGGTAGCTTAAGCAGGCTCAAGTATAGAAATTCTACTCTCATTGAAGAATAATTCCCCCAGTAATTAATCAAGTCCTTTGTTATAATCGGTGGCTCTTCACACCTCAACAAGCTCCAAAGGGACCTTGGAATGTCGGCAGAAATGGTGCCTTCATTGTACGATATCACTGGAGAGATCCATTTATAAGAGATTCCCTCTTTGGAAACCTTCAACTGCTGCTGCTTCATGTAGCATCTTGAGTCTCGGTAAATCTTATCCTTGTGAAGCGCATAAAACGCTTTGCTGGGGAACACCTCATCTATATTCCCATTAATGCATGTTATGAAAGTTACAGCTACCACATGGTCTTTGCCATGGACCAAACTGGTCTGTTGCATCTCAATAACGCCTTTGCAGCGATCCAGGATATGAAACGCCATGCTTCCAATCTTAAGGTCAAACAGAGACCGGTCAAAAACCTCCATAAACATTCTTCTCTGTCTGGGAACCTTTTTGATATAAGAAGCAGGGTTTTTGGCAACAAAGAGACGCTTGAGAGCATGGTAGTCAGCCTGTGCAACGTCCACGTCAACCAAGCGTTCCAAAAAAAGCTCCAGCCCGTCATGTAAATCCTTCAACTCCACAGAAACTTTAATTGCATACGTTTGAGTTTTAGACGAAGAGTAGAATGAAGGCCCCACTTGGGGAATACATCCTTTCAAGAGTTTCACGGGAACGTTAAAGTACGCCAGGTTTCCACACTCCACAAAACATGTCTGGCGCAGAAGTTTCACAACATTCAACGTCTTTTTGGCCTCAGACAGCGGCACTGGCGTACTGCTTAGCTCCAAGAGTTCTGTACTGACACAAGTTATGGCCAACGACGGACGGTCAGATAAAACCTTACTGAAAAGCTGGATCCTCACACATTCAGACACTTCCAAGCCTGGGTAGACAATGTGGCAGCCAGAGCTGTGTTTTATCCAATTGGGGCCTTCAAAGGTTGCTTTCAACCGGACATATCCAGCGGTATCTTTCCCAAACCCTCTGCATTCACCTTTACGTTCCATGTCTTTGGCAGTGTACAAAGTTTCACTCAAACTGGAGCTGGCATGTTCAAATTCGTACTGTTTGCCATCCACAGAAGCAGAAATACAGCCCAAAGGCAAATCCAGCGGTTTGGTGGTTCCACTGTAGCACGTCAACTGTTTAGGAAGAAATATCCCACATTCAAGCTTCTCTGGGTGGTCCACGAGCTCCACCAGTTCTGCCAGGTCCACCAGTTCCGTCAGGTTTATCAGATTCACCAGCACTTTGTCTGAAAGCACTTCAAGTGACTCTGGATCGTCCTCAAACTTGACTTCAAACTTGGTGATGGCTAAAACAGACTCTTCATACGGACAAACCCTGGTGGAGTGGGAATTATAGGTTAGAGGGTGCTTGGAAAGGGCCTTGAAGGCCAGGACGGCCACTTTCGAGAGACTAAACTCGGCTGCTTTGAAGTGTTCAAATACGTAGAAGGTTTCAAGGCGGTGTTCGTCCATTTTGGTGAGAGAGAAGAAGAGAAGAAGAGGAGGTTGATGGGTTTATATGTACTTTAGCTGAAGGGGTGTCCCCGCAGGAGATACTGCTTTTGGAGATGATGTGGGTTGATGTAGGTTGAAGCAAACAGGTGTTTTCTGGTTTGGGTTGGTGCTTGGGTTGGTACTGGGTTTGGGTATTCACCAGCCAGTGTTCACTACAGAGAACTCAATTACATCTATTTTTTTTTCTATTTCATCGAGGAAGCTTTAGTCTGTGTTTTGGGGGGTCCTGGAATTTACAGGGGCGCTTCGTCTTCGTCGTAGATCCCACGTTCCGTTTATTGTGTATCTCTTGAAGCTTTGCGGCACTTCCTCAAGCATAATCCAACATGACCCGGCTGTTTTTGATTAGAGGAACACGAGGGCCCCTTGGAATAATTATCTGGCCATTTTAGGGGCATTGAAGTGTTTTGGGGTCTTTTGGGGTGAAATTGGTGGAAATAGGTTGAATCCATATTCTGAAACGAGGGCTGGTTTCTGAAACACCACATACAAAGCGCATGTGTTTGCAGTAAGGAATGTAAAAGAAAAGGATATCAGATGAAGTTTTAGTGTTCTAGAATAAAATAGGCTATTACAGTTGAAGAGTTCGCTTTCTGGAAGGTCTCTCTTTTGGTATTACGAGAAAACAGCTTCAAGTGAATGTATCCATAGAGTATTCTTAAGAGAGCACTTATTTGTTTTTGAAGAAACCTATGAAGATAAAAAAGAATTAGGTATTCTGAAGGAACCAAAGGTTTCTGATTTCAAATTATAAACATTTTGATTCTTGATGGATTATCTCTTCTGAGTACTAATAAGTCTACTGGAAGTCTTCCACCAACTCACAGAATCCTGGTAAAGCACATTTTGCAATTAAGTCTTCTTTAAAAGGTCAATATAAGTATATTTTATGAGTTTTAAAGCAAGAATCTGCTGTTTCCAGGAGTACTTCAAATGTGTGTAGAATGCTTGACTGACTACTGGTAAACAACGACACTCCAGAATGAAAAGAATCGAACATAGGAAGAGTAAATGAAAAAGGACATAAGCGTCCGTATGAAAGCATGTTTTTTTTATCACCTTTACCAATTATTTGAAAGTTTTATATCAAATTCATTTTACATCTTTCATTGAAAGCTAAAGTAGGTATATTGAAGACTCTCTTGAATCACATTCCATTACTAGCACAAGTAGAGTTCCCTCTTCTTGATAAAAGCACAGAATACGTGAGTCCTGGGAACTCAAAGACACCTGTTCTTTTCTTACTCCAAAAACGCCGTCTTTTCTTATACTTACCCAGTAGCATATCCTAAACACCAAACAACACCAAGCACCACCACAATTCCCTAACCTTAACCAACCCAAACCTAAACACATAAATCCTTCAAATCATTACTTCAACTTCTCCTACTCCACCTCAGGCCACTCTTCATCACTCAACTCAGCCAAACCCACTCCACAAATATCCTCAACCTCCAGCATATCCCTAAACTCGCCAAACCTCTCCACCTCCTCTGGATCCGCCAAAACAGCATATTCTGGCGGAATAACTTCATACCCAGTAACATCCACACAGTCTAAACACACAGCTAGAGGAACCTGAACCAGACAAGTCTGGCTGGAGCCCATGGACCGAAACGTGAAACTCACGTCCAAAGTGGTTCTTTTGAATACATTGTTGGTGTGGAAAGTGGGAAGAATGCCTTTTAGATCGCCATTGAGCCATTTGGGTGAAACGTCCATATACCATTCATTGCCTGTTTCAGATAAGGTGAAGTCGTCCCAGTGAAACACTTCTTTTGAAGCCAGAACAAAGCAGAACTCTTCTTTTTCTGGATCAGCTTCTTCTTTGATTCTGGCAACCACAAGGTCCAATTTAAGGTCTATAGAAGTGTCTGGCGTAACTTCCCATGAAAATGGACATACTATTCTGACTGTAAGAAACTCAGAAACCTTCATTCCGTTGGCGACCACCACTCCTTGGCCTTTGAGGTTTGGATGGAGTTTTGGGGTTGTAATTGGACGCAAGTACATGGGTTTGGTGGTTTTTCTGGTGCTGGTTTGGAAAAATACAACCATTGGACCTTCAGCGTAGTCCAAATGACGAAGCTCTCGGTTCAGAATGTCCCAGAGATCCAAAGGAAGGTTTTTTGTAAAGAACATCCCGTTATTGGTGATTGTGGGCCCGATCCAGAGATACTGGGTGTTTGCTTTCTGTACCTTGAAGAGTCTGTATTCCATGGAACAGTATAAGTCCAGGCTGGCTTTCTCTGAGGTCCAGAAGTCTTTGGAGGGTCCTAGGGTCTTGATTTCGCTATTCTTTGATTGAATGTTGGTTATGGTAATGACTTTGTTGAAGCCATGGACTAGAAGTGTCTTTTGCAGCTCAGGCACTGTTTCACATTGGTCCAAAACGTCAAACGACGCTTTGGGGCCGTCAGGAATAAATTTAGAAGGTCTGTGGGCTTCAATAAACAAGCGGTTGTACGTTGGTCCGCTTGGTAAGCTTCCCTTGGCCTGCTTCTTTAAAATAAGACTTCTAAGCGTCTTTTCGTCCATTCTGGCAACATTTATATCCACCAACCGCTCTACCATAAGCGGAACGACCCTTTCCAAGTCTATCAACCCTACTCTCACTTTAATAGCATAGTTTCGAGTCTCTGTGGAAGAATAAAACGTTGGTCCCACGTCTGGAATGGACGACTCGTATACTTCCCGTGGAAGAGCAAACTTACATGGACTTTTAAGGCACTGGAAGTAGTTTTTGTATGATAACTTCTGGAAGCGAAGCGTTTTCGTGCTTTTAAAGCCTTTCTGGTTAACACAGGTAAGCTCCAAAAGCTCAACGGTCACAGAAAGAATTGCCAATGAACAGAAACTGTCTATTTCCGTCTTTGGACTACAAGTAACCTCAAGTGTAAGTGCTTCTTCCACCTTCATGTCTGGATAAACTGTAGGAGTAGAAGTATCCTGGTTGAGCCAGTTTGGAGGACAAAGACTGGTTTTCAAGTGTACATGGCCTTCTCTGGAATAGCCGTAACCGATTATTTCAGCTCTCCTCTGTGTTTCATATGGACAAACCAATGTTTCACTTAAAGTAGACCCAACTCCTTCCATATAGTACTTCTGGCCTTCAAACTGAGCCACAAAGCAGGCCAGGGGGCCAAAACCTTCCCCAGTATATCCCTTTAACTGTCCTGGAGCCACAACCACACATTCAAGCTTATTTGGGCATTCAAGGACTCTGGATTTTAATGTCTTTGTGAACTGAAGCTCGATCTGCTCATACCTTCTGGTAAACTTCATCTGAAACTTCGTAACAGCCAAAACCAAGTCCTGGTAACGGCATACTCTGGTTGTATGAGAGTGGTACTTGAAAGGAGTATCTTTAATAGCCTTGAATGCCTGGGAAGTCACTTTGGAGAAGCTAAACTCGCTGGAACCAAAGTACTCAAAGACATAGAAGGTTTCAAGGCGGTCCCTGGACATCTTTTGGGTATCTTTTGGGGTATAGAAGAAGAAAAGGAAGAGTGTTTACTGGTGGTTTAAATATACGTTAAGGAGGGGGAAGAGTCCTGGAGTTGCCGTCAAGAAAGGCATTAAGGTTGGAATTATAAAAGTTTAGGGAACCAGGAAGGAAGGTTTGAATCCAGGCGGTGCTCCATTTAGGGCTTTTAGTGGTTTGGAGAAGCTGGTGGACACTATAGTTACCGTTAATTGACGGGAAGAGGCATCTTTTAACTTGATTAGCAGCTTCGCCTCTGAAAGCTTCAAATGGCCATTTGGGGAGTGGAAGAATAACAGGTAAGTGAAATCAAGGCAATTTCTTAGGCTGAGTGTGCTTTCTTTATAGGGAAGCTCCAGTCTTATTGAACTCAAGCCTTTCAATACCAGAAGCGCCAGAAACGTGGCCTCCAAAAAAGAAAACAAAAACAACAATAACTGACCAGTTTCTAAAGTTCACTTTTACTGGTTTTTTACCCAAAATCATGTTTTTGGTGGCTTTTGTATGTTCACATACACATAGTATGTATACTCACTTAGCAGTCCGTCTAAGGACAACACTTTCAGACAAGTAAACAGAAAAACAACCAAACTGAACCTCCCTCCTGCTCTTCCTGGTCCTCTCTTCCTCCCCAAATACTCCTTTTCTTGCAAACACCTCACTTCCAACCACAACCTCACTGAGCACCATACCCTCTCTTCTCACCCATATACCACATCTACAAGTCCCATTTATTTCTACCACCAACGTCAAAACCAAAAAACCAGCCCCATCTACGTTTTCTTCACCCCTTAATACCACCAAAACGCCTCTTTTCTGCTCCCCCTGACCCCCCTTCCCGTCCCCAGCCCAGTTTTTCCACCAACCTTCCCTCCCAGAACTCCCCAATTTGCAGCCACCGCCAAACACCCAAAACACCCCTTTCAAAAAATAAAAAACAACTTACCGCCACCCTGCCACCCCAAACCACCCCCATTTACACTCCTTTCCCTCCTCCCACCACCTCCTCCACCAAACCCATATCCACTTTCTCACCTCCCTCAACGTCCACCAACCACCGCCAACAACCCACCACAAAACCCCCAAAACACCTCCAAAACCCCTAAAACTCACCCTCCACCCTCTTCAACCACCTCTCTTTCCCCCACCTTCATCTCACCTCCTCCCCATCACTCCTTCCCAAAATCCACCAACCTTGTCTCTCCTTCCCCTTTGGGCCAATACATAAACATCCATCACTACACCTTCCCTTCCAAACCAACCACATCCCAATACCCAACCTCCCCTCCATCCCATGCTAAACACGCCAATCAAGAAAATACGGGCACTAAACCTTCTGTCGCCTCGACTGCCTGGCTCTCCAGTACGCTACCCGTCCATGAGTGACTTGCCTGGTTCCAGTCCAAAAGACCATATGTTTGAGAACATGGTGGATAAGGGTTACTCCCAGACATTCAGTAACAGTGTCCTCCAGGAGCTTGATCTAAGGGCCCAGCAGATATCTGGACACTTGGAGCCGCTGCCTGAACAGAAACAGAGACGCAAACGGTACCTGGGGGCCATAAACCGATGTTTCAGAAGATGGAGAGTATCAGTTCCCACTATGCTGCTTCGAGACAGATGCAGAGGCAGCGGGAACGGGTTTCGCCGGCGAAGGAGGTCAATTCGAGTGCTACGAAGAAGAGGAGAACGCTTAATGGGCCGGAAGAGATGTTTGGCGATGTGGATAAGGAAAACGAGCTGCCGTTGAGGAGGAAGGACCCTGAACGGAGAGAGAGGGTGGGGTTTGGGGAGAAACCGACCTTGGCGCCGCCGAGGGGGACGCAGACCTCGTGGAGTCCACAAAGAACCAGGAGGATGGAGTCTCCAGAGAGGATGGAGTCTCCAGAGAGGAAGGAAGGTTCACCTTCTAGATTCACCAGAATCTCCCCTTCAAAGGGCCACATGAACTTGAATTCGTTGCTTGACCACGATATGGACACGGAAGGTGATTCTCCTGCTTTGGACGAGTCTCCTCGTGCAAGCGATTCAAACGATAAGGTATTCGCCAAACCGTTCCCGAAACAGCGCCAGCTGTCGTTGCAAATGGCCGGCGTGGCTCCGTCGTCGTCGAGTCTATATAAACTGGCGGCGCCAAACCAGCTGAGACTGTCGATTCCAAGTCTCCAGAAGAAACCGTCGGTTCCCAGTCTCCAAAAGAAACTGTCGGTTCCTAATCTTCAAAAGAAGCTGTCAATTCCTAATCTTCAGAAGAAACTGTCAATTCCTAATCTTCAAAAAAAACTGTCAATTCCCAGTCTCCAGAAATCACCCTCCTTTAAATCACTGATCCCCAGTCTTCAACCGAAACAGTCAGTTCCTGACCTCCAGAAACCATCTACTCATTTCCAGAAACCATCTACCCATTTCCAGAAACCAGCAGCACCGGCAGCCCCAGCGGCCCTTCAAAAAAAACCGTCAGGCTCCAACCTCCAAAAACCTACAACCCTTTATAAAAAGCCGTCGGTGCCCAGTCTCCACAAGAAACCTTCAGCTTCCAACCTCAACCAGTCTCCTTCGGGAACCCGTAACTTTACCATTCCCCAGCCCTTCTCTTTATACGATAGACCCACCGTTCTGTCTTCCCAGAAGTCTTTGGCCAAAGAACAGGCGTCCAGATCGCCCAGCCATATTTCCCTTAACAGCATGAACTCGGAAGTGAGCCAACGGTCGCTCAGCAAGTTCCAGAAGTTCAAGAGCAGGTTTTCGTGATTCGCTGGCTGGCCAGTAGACACAGAACCGACTTTTTTTAAATGATACCAAGACGTTGCATAGTCACCTAATGTTATAGAAACAATACAAATGATGAATGAGAGGAAGTGTAGTTGATGTACTCAATGCTAAGCAGTTGGTGTTTTGTGGGCCAAGATAAGGAAAGGGGGTGTCAAAAGAGGCTAAGTGGTAGTTTCTAGGCATTTAGAGTTGTCTTTGGCTTGGTACTTGGAGATGGATATATGCTTAAGTGAGAAGTAGAAGTATACTGGTTAGACTCCCAGCCAAATAGCCCCAAGTGGTCAAAAAAAGCTTGAAAGGTAACCAAAAGCCTACATTAACCTCCATAGCATGACTTGGAACCTTCTTAAACTTCTATCTGTCAAAATTGAAGGAAATACACACCTACTTCCTCTAATAGTAGTACCTTATATGGGCAATTTGCAGCCATTAATAGCCCCAAATAAAAACAACTCCAGAAACCCAAAACACACTAAGACGACTGTTGCAACCCTAAATAGCCAAATAAGTACCAACCAGACGCTGCTGAGTCCCCATTTCCTTCCCATTTACATCCCCTTCTTCCATACTTATTCCACCTCCATAACCTCACTTACTGTCCACCATATTCCATCCCTTCGCCCAAAACTCGCCATTTTTCCACCACCACCAGAACCTTCTAACCCTTTAAACCCCAAACCAGCTCTCCAAAAACCTCCAACCCCAAAATTTCCCCCTTTTCTTTACATTCCTCCACAACCAGTGCTCATCTGACTCCACCGCACTTAAACCCCCACCAAAAGGCACCACCACTAAATATAAACAAAAACTAAGCACACCATCATAATCCCCTACTTCTCCCAAACACAACCATACCCTTAAAAAAATGCCACCACCCCTCCTTCGCTTGACGTCTCCAGACCATGTGGACTAACCACTGACACACCCGTACACCACGCCTAATCAGTATCACCAAACTCCAACTCCAACCCCAATTCCCAAAACCCACCTTTTTCCTCCCCAATTGCAATGCCCGTGGAAGATCTCGACGATAGAGTGACTATAGTTCACCCCAAAAACCCAAACACCACGGCCACCATCTTGAAATACGGCGCCACCGTCATTTCCTGGAAGGAAAATGGCCAGGAACAGCTCTGGCTTTCGGAAGGTGCTAAGCTTGACGGGCTGCGTCCAGTGAGAGGTGGAATTCCGCTTGTTTTCCCTGTTTTCGGTAAACAGAAGGACGAGAGTCACCCTACTTTTAAGTTGCCACAGCATGGGTTCGCCAGAAACTCGACCTGGGAGTTTTTGGGTGCTACTACTGAAGAACCCGTGGCGGTGCAGTTTGGCTTGGGCCCAGAGAATGTCGATAAGGACCTTTACGGGTTGTGGGACGAAGGAAGGAACGATTTTACGTTGATTTTGACCATCACGTTGGCGGAAGATAGCTTGACTACAGGCATAGAGGTGGAAAACACTGGAAACAACGCTTTTGACTTTAACTGGTTGTTCCACACGTACTATAACTTGGACGACGTTACAGACACGTTGGCCACGAACTTGATGGACTCCCGGTGCTTTGACCAGTTGTTGGGGGAGCATTACGTGGAGAAGCTGCCTATGCTTAGTTTCCAGGAAGAGTTCGACCGTATTTATAAGAACGTCGATATGCACAAGGTGATCCAGTTGGTGGATAGAGGCAACGTTTTGTTGACGTTGGAAAGACACAACTTGCCGGATGCGGTGGTTTGGAACCCATGGATCAAGAAGGCTGAAGGTATGGCTGACTTTTTGCCTAAAGATGGGTACTTGAAGATGTTGTGCGTGGAGCCCGGCCATGTGGCGTCGTTTATCAAGTTGGAGAAGGGCGAGAAGTGGTCGGCCCACCAGAAGATGACGCCTTCTGGCGAAATCACCGTGCAGACGAACATCTACGAGGCATAAACGGGTGTGTCTTAATTAGTAGCTGTGCAATTGACGTTTGAATGAAGGAATGTAGGTGGGCTGGTTGGCCATAAGACAAGGAGATTACCAACTGACATTGAGTCTGGTTTCCTCCAGTATTAAAAGATGCCTTATGAAGAAGCCTTATTAATTGAAGCTCCACTGCCTATACCAACTTCCCTTCTACTCCCTCTTTTCTTTATTCATTTATTACTATATACCTACACAATCTACATAATCTACATAATCTACATACTACAAGCCCACTTCTCTTCCACACTCAGTCCACCTTATCAAGATACTCATTGAGTTCAGTGTCACTCACGTCCGATTCATGGAACCCCCACTTCTCAAAGAAGCTCAATTCTTCATTGGAGTCACTCGACGAGTCTGAGTTCGTATCGTGGATAATCAACTGGAAAGTGTATGGCTTGGGCTGTTCATCTTCTGCTTCCTCCACCTTCTTGGACGACCGAACAGCATAAACCTGGATGGTTGCGTCGTTGCTGAAACAGCCAGCAAAGTCTGAAGGCCAGAAGGAGGAGGTCTTTTCCTTAAGCAGCTGTTCCCAGAAGAAGAAGTCCTTGGGCAAGTAGGAAACCTTTTCTTCCTTAACTGACTGTTGCCAGAAGAGGAAGTCCTTGGGCAAGTAGTCCTGGTTCTTCTCCTTCAATAAACCTTCCCAGAAGAAGAAGTCCTTTGGGTAGAAAGTCTCCAGGCAAGACTCTCTCACCAGTTCCTTCCAGAAGTAGAAGTCCAGAGGAGTATAAGCAGCAGCCTCTGTTTCTCTGGTGATATTGTCCCAGAAATGGAACTTGTTGGGGAACTGTGGTTCGTGGGAGTCTTCTTTTTGGACGTTTTGCCAGAAGAAGAAGTCCTTGGGTAAGAAGGTTGGAGAGGGCTTCTTGGAAGAGTGCTGAGGTTCCTTGCTGGTTTCGGTCCAGTCTTCGTAGAACCCAGAGAAGTCGCCTGGCAAGAAGGTTTCGGTTTCTTGATTAACTTCATTGGCTTCCTCTTCATTGACTGAGTCTCCCCAGATGGAGTAAAACCCTTCAAAGTCGCCAGGCAAGAAGGCTTCTTCATTCTCTTCAACCTCGCTTGCTTCTTCTTTGACTTCTTCACTTGCTTCTTCTCCCCAAATGGAATAGAAGTCTTCGAAATCTCCAGGTAAATAGACTTCCTCGTTGGTTTCCTCTTCTCCCCAGATATTGTAGAAGTCCTCAAAGTCACCTGGTAAGTAGACCTCTTCATCAACTGCTTCAGTGTCTCCCCAAATGGAATAGAACCCTTCAAAATCACCTGGCAAATATACTTCTTCTTCATTCTCTTCCTCTCTCCAGGAACCGAAGAAACCTTCAAAGTCACCAGGCAAGTAAGCTTCTTCTTCTTCTTCTTCTTCTTCTTCTTCATTCTCTTTCTCTTCTCTCCAAGTACCAAAGAAACCTTCAAAGTCTCCTGGTAAATAGGCTTCTTCATTGACTTCAGCATCTTCCCAGATATTAAAAAAGCCTTCGAAGTCACCAGGCAAAAACACTTCTTCATTGACTTCTTCCTCTTCTTCTCCCCAAACACCAAAGAAGCCCTCGAAGTCTCCAGGTAAATAGGCTTCACTGTTACCTTCTTCTTCCTCTTCTCCCCAGATATCGTAAAAGCCTTCAAAGTCTCCAGGCAAGAAAGCTTCCTCATTGACTTCCTCATTGACTTCTTCTTCCTCTTCACCTTCACCCCAAAGTTCATAGAAGTCCTGGAAATCACCTGGCAAGTAGGCTTCTTCATTCTCTTCTTCTCCCCAGATATCATAGAATCCTTCGAAGTCTCCAGGTAAGTAGACCTCCTCTTCTTCCTCCCCTTCATAGTAGTCTCCCCAGATACCGAAACCAGTACCGTCTACTTCCTCCTCTACTACTACTTCTTCTACTCTACCTCTTCCCTCGTAGAACTCTCCCCAGACTCCAAGGACACCTTCACCTTCCTTCTTCTCCTCTTCCTCAGACTGCCCCCAAAGGGCATATAAACCTTCAAAGTCGCCAGGCAAATACACCTCTTCTTCTGCCTCCTCCTTCTTTTCCTCCTCTTCCACCCAAATGGTAAAGAAATCCTCAAAATGGGCTGGACAATAAACCTTCCACGGATCAGCCTTCTGAAGCTGCCCATAGAAATAAAAACTTCCAGGCAAATACGACAAAGACTTGGTCTTCACCTTGTCGTACTTAAAAAAGTCGCCTGGAAGGAAACTGGAGGTCTCTTCCTTACAAAGAACCCTATAGAAATGGAAATCGCCTGGCAAAAACACTTTTTCGTTTTTAGCTGGCTTCCATAAATCGAAAAAGTCGCCAGGCAAGTACTCTGGCTGCTTCTTCTGGTTAGTCAACTCCTTATACTTGTAAAAGGCTCCTGGAAGGTAAGTCTGAGGCTCTTCCTTAACCATTTCCTTATACTTGTAGAAGTCTGTGGGTAAGTAAGTTCTACGAGGCCCTCCCTTCAATGCTTTTTGGAAACAGTAAAAGTCTCCTGGTAAGTATGATTCAGTAACTTGGTTACTGGGTTCCTCAGTGGTCAATTGCATGTACCAAGGGAAGTCAGCCAAGGTGTACCCATCCAGTGGTCCATCCTCTTGTGCCCTCAATTGCTTGAAGAGAGGCTTGTTCCATCCTGGGAAGCATCCTTGGGGTTCATCATACCATTTGTTGGAGAACTGGTAGCCGAGTCCTCTGAGTAGGTTGTTGATAATTGGCAAGTTGTTAGCGCTGTGAAACTGTGGCATTGGCATTTTGATTGTTGGTGATGAAGAAGAAGAAAAAAAAAAGTCAAAATCCAAGGGGAAAACCACGGCTACTTATAGTTTTCTGGGGGGCTGGCCCTGTTTAGCAGGAAACTACAACATGGAAGGTCTTCTACGTTCTACTGAGAATTCGAAGTCCATGGAACCATAGAATGACGATAAAAGGTAAGTTTAATTTTCTTTAAGGCGTTTTACACAAAGTGGTATTTGCCAGGAGTGTGTTGGAAGACATCAACAGGAAGGTACAACGGTGAGCGTGGAAGACAAAAAGCTTCCATGGCTCCAGGGAAGGTTTAGCAACGAGGCCCCATAGTTAAGCAAAAAACGTAGAAGATCATAGAAGGGTTGGTTTTTTTGAGCCGTTCAGGGAATGAATAACGGTGTGAACGGTTTTTCAGGGTCAACCAGGCCCCCAGGGCATTAGAAATGGCCTGGAAATTTGGCCCAAGCCGAAATGGAAGGGGAGGGATGGAGAAAAGAATAAAAGTAGTCAAAGCCAGGAGAAATGAAGGGGATTGGGATTGGAATTGGAGAGTATAGATGGGATATGTATTATAGTACCCAAGAACAGTAGTAGGAAAGGCTTACCTGAATAGGCCAACATAAACGGTTTCCCACCGGCACTGCCACCTACCAACTGCCCTCCAATCCGCCGAATATACGCCATTCAATTCATATCCCTTCAAAAGTCCTCCCCTTCACTTCTCATATTTCACAAAACCCACTAACTCACAAAACCTAATGACCCCACAAAACCCACACCGTTGGTTTCTTGGACCCTGTAAGCTTCCACAAAACAGCAGGCGTCCTCAAATCACCGCTGCGCCCGTTTCGGCACTTTTCGTAAGATTACCCGTTCTGCGTTAGCCAACGGTGTATCGATCGATCCAGAACGAGACAGAGGCACAGCTAACTTCATGAAAAGAGATGATAACGAGAAGAGGGAAGAACCAGGAGAATCAGAAAAGTCTCCTGATTCCGAATCCACTGTTCTTTTTCTCTTTCCTACACTTCTACCTTCAAAGGATACCCCCTTCGTCCCATTTGCAGCCATTTCTCATCCACCTGAGACACTCCATACATCGTCCCCAAGAACCACCAACTTCGCCAGAACCCCTATTTCTACAACCCCCCCCTTTTCTTCTCCAGCCTCTTTTTCCAAAGTCAGCTTTTTCTACGACATTTTTTTTTTCTTATCCCACGCCATCTCCCCACGAGCAACGTTGCGCCAGAGCAACCTTCCATGAAATTTCCATCTTTCACTTTAAGAAGGTGGGTTTCCCAATTGGGAAATACCGCCGAGGAATTCACCGGGAATACTGCCCAATCGGGACGCCTGACCACGTTGAAATACCACGCCTTTTCCCTCCACCGCTGCCATCCCTGTTTCACCTTCTTCCAGCTCGTCCACCGCTGCCAGCCTCCAGTCCAGCCACGCTGCTTAGGGGAAGGAAAAAAGCAATTTTCGCGCGCCTGACCAAAAGAAAAAACTTTTTTTTTGTTACTTTTTTGTTAGTGTCACGTGACTATTCATCACGTGCAAGTCTCACCTTCGCGCACCTTAAATCTTCCTACTTCCCTCTCCTATTTCACATCTTCCCCCAAACACAAAGCAACCCAGCCAGTTCCCCCAGCCCACGCTAGAGCACTTCAAATTCACCAAAACACCCCCTTTTTTTCCCATCTTCATCAACACCCCGCCATGTCTGCGGTTCTTCGCTCGCGGCCGTTCCAAAAAGCCGTTCGCCTCTTCAATTATCATTTCTTGCTGGAACAGCAGCCTGGCAACACTTTGGCCAACCTTGATTTCAGCACAGATATCAAACGGACGCTTAAAAAAGCAACCCTGCGCCGCTGGACCGTTTACGAGATTGTCAACTACTCGTTTTTGACGCTGGTGTTTCTTTTTGTCTATGTCATCTTCCCGGCATCCTTCTTTCTCAAAACACCCATCTTGTTGGCGCTTTTGACTGCTGTGTTGGTGCCGGTGACACTGCCATTTTTCATTCACGCCTTGCCGATATTCGCCTGGTTGGCCTTGTTTTTCAGTGCTTCCAAGATTCCTCATACGTGGAAACCGGCCATTTCGGTGAAGTTTCTTCCGGCCATGGAGACCATTCTTTATGGCGATAACTTGTCGAACGTTTTGGCTGAGATTAATCATCCTATTTTGGACGTGTTGGCCTGGTTGCCTTATGGCATTATCCATTTCGCCTCGCCCTTCTTTGTCGCCTTGTTTGTGTTCCTCTTTGCTCCTCCAACCTCGTTACGTTCTTTTGGCTTTGCATTTGGCTACATGAACCTTTTGGGCGTCTTGTTCCAGCTCCTGTTCCCGGCTGCTCCTCCTTGGTATAAGAACTTGCACGGCTTGGAGCCTGCCAACTATGCTATGGACGGTTCTCCCGGTGGCTTGGGCAGAGTCGACCAGCTCTTCCATTTGGATATGTATACTACTACGTTCCAGAACTCGCCCTTGGTTTTCGGTGCTATTCCTTCTTTGCACTCGGGCTCCGCTGTCATGGATGTTTTGTTCCTCTCGTGGCTCTTCCCTAAGTATAAGTACGTCTGGTGGGGCTACGCGTCTATCTTGTGGTGGTCTACCATGTACTTGACCCATCATTACTTTATTGATCTCATCATGGGTGCTGTCATGTCGGTGATGATGTTTGCTTACGTCAAGTACACCACCTTGCCTGCTATTGACTACTCCAAGTTCTGCAGATGGTCATACACTGCCATTGAATATTACGACGTGAAGATGAACGACCCATTGGGCGCCTATGCATCTGTTCCAGCTGACCCTGAAAGCGCCGTTGGTCTGTCGCCATATGAATACTTGAACCCACAGTATATTGGCAGCACCGAATTTGAAATGTCCACCATCCCACGCTCCAGAGAAACCTCCAACAGCCTGTCTCGTTCACAACTCGCATTATCTCCTGAAGTCGAACAGACTGTTGAAGATGGAGACACCGACAAGAGCACCAACTCGTCGATCTTTGACGACGAGCGATTCGAGGCTGGAACACACATCAGTCAGGCCACTTCCAACACCTCGCTTAACGACATGTCACTCCCCTCTACGTCAACACAGAAGAAGTCCTTGTTGCGTTAGAGGATGCTAATTTTCTTGCATTAATTCAGAACGCTCCCGGCTGGGTCTGGCGGGACCGTTCGTTTACTTAATAGGACCTACACAGTAATGCATCAGTAATCTAGATATATCCGTATTATCAATTTTTCCCAAAATATGTACATGTTTTAATAAGAAACCTTGTCGAAGGCTCTGTCGAAAGAAGTGCCCACATTCAACTTACGGCTCAAGTCGTTCTTCACCATGGAAGTACGCAAAATACGTGGATCTCTTCTCATCGTTCTTAAAAGCTCTCCCTGCACTGCCGAAGAAGCATCGAAACTCATCACAAACTGGTATCCCTGGAAATGTCTTTCCTGGTCTTTGGAGATCACCCTGGGAAGTGCCTTGGGGCCCAAACTCGTTATGCTACGGATGACTCCTCTGTTATTGATGATAAGCTTGCCGACAGTGTGGGCAATCTTAGCCGCTTCCTTGTTCATGTTGAGCGGGTCAGAGATACGAGCGATGGCAAACAACTCGTAAAGCATGGTGGACGGCGACGGTGTTGGACGGTTGGAGTGAAATATATCAGGCTGAGATGAAGAGTTTGTCGGTAGTGCGCGGCCCATAGTGGGGGTCGCCAGGACATAGAGGGTAGGCCAGGGAATGAAGGGTAAGGCAATTGGGGATGGGAAGGTGTTGGAAGGAGTGGTTGGGGAGAGGGGTCTTCTTTGGTCTAGTGAGTGGAATGGATGTTCTCTTTTTTTGGTTTTAGTATAGTAATGGGTCAATAGGTGTAGGTCGGTTATAGTAATTAGCAGTGAGCACTGGACCAAGTAGAGGTAGTCAGTCATTGGCCTTTAGTGGGTAAAGAGAGAATATAGAGGGTATGTTTTGGGCATGAAATGGTCAAAATAAGCGTCTTTTACTTAGCTTTCTCTTGGAATGTTCTTGGCTGGGAGAAAGCTGGAGGTGCTGTGGCTGTAGAGATGTTAAGTATGGAGAAGCGTAAAGTGAGAAGTATGCCTAGTTTTTTGGACCAGCGAAGGTGGAAGCTGGAAAAAGGTCTTTCAGGAAATTTCTAGCTGATTTTTAAGTTGAACTACATTCTTAATTTTTGTTTACTAAGTGTTTTTTGTTCTTTTGACGGGCCTTTCCAACTGACCATAGTGGCTGGTAATGGCTGCGAAAAACCACTGCCAGTAGCCTAACCAGCTGCCTTGTCCAGTGCATTTACGCCTTCTTTTAAGCTTTTATCCTGAAAACTTACCTACTATTTCTTCTATTTATCCATTTTTCTAGGTAGTTTTCTTTTTTTACCTTCTCCACCCACATTCACAACTTACCTGAGTTCCTATCTTTTTGGTGATATTCCCAACCACTGCAAATTTCCAAAAATCCAAAAACGTCATCAAAAATCGAAAACCACCCCAAAACCACCAAAAGTCATCCCAAACGGCTCTCCCGTTCCTTACCAAACCCCACTGGCGTTTTGAACCGTCCAGCGTGTCTTTTGCCTCGCTGGCAACTTCAACTACTCGACTTTCCGTAGATACAACCACTTCTGGCCACCTATCCACAAACAAGCCTTTTCCCCTACTGGAAACTCGTAGAAATGCCAAACGCCCAACCTTTCCAAACCCGCTTAGCCTAGTGATATATAAATTAACAAACCACTTCACTCTTCTCTTCACCAACACAACATGAATAGAGGCAACAAACAACCCTTTTACGGTAAGGTCCTGATTCTTACTCCCCAGAAACAAATCAAGCCTGGTGGAACAGTCAAAGTCAACCTATACATCAGAGCAAAAGGGCATCTTCTGTTGAAACATGTTCTGGCTGGATACTTATGTAAGTCCATTTCCACCTTGTTACCTAACGATATCCATCTTAGTTCACAGCCTGCTGACCCAGACACACCCATCCATGGCATTGAAGAGCATTTTTTGGTGAATTCAGAAAGAGAAATCTTCAAGGGCCATTTAGACCTCGAGCCTAATAACTACTGGGAACACGAGATTGAGGTTGAAGTCCCTGACTCTCTGTATAAGTATGAGAGCTGTGACAAGCACACCTTTCCATTTCGTAATACATTATTTGACAAGGACCCAGAGGACAGGTGGCTTCCGCCAAACGGGAGTATTCGGGTCAGCGACCAGACAGTGCTTGAGCTTTCCCATAGGATTGAAGCAACAGTGACTATCCAGGTAGGGGAGGAATTCAAATTGTTCAATGTTGTTTCACCGCCATTAAACTACAAGCAAAGCTTTGACAGAATTCCCAGAAACTGGAACCATTTGGTTAAGTCCAGAAAGGGCAAAGACTACCTTTTGCTGGACCAGCAAAAGAAGGTGGTGGAGTTGAACCTTGACGAGCCACTTCCTCCTGGAGACAGTAAGGCAAAAATGGTGTGTACGTTTAAGGGAGACACAGAGCTTGAAACGCCTTTTGGGTCTACAAAGAGGTTGCTTTTCCTGGGGAGAAGGTTGAGTGACCAGTTGAAGGTTTCGTTAGAGTTACCACTTTCAGTTATTAAACGGAAGGTGATGAACAGAAAAGTTACTCTTCTCCAAGTGAATATTGGATTGAAGAGGAAGAATACAGTTATTGGGGGTGTTTATGCTGAACTTGATGGTCCTGAAGATATCCAGTATAGAAAGCAACGCAGAACCTATGACGAGCAGAAGATTGTGGGACAAAGGTACCTTAATGCCCACTTGCTGCCTGAATTTGACAAGGAAAATGGAAAGGCTGTTTTTGACATTCCAGAGCAAGAGTTAAGGTGGTTACTTTGTCTGTCTGGGAAGTCAGTAAAGGCATGCAACTATGGAGTGGACTTTACTCTTTCCATGTCTGTGAGGATCAGAATTGGCCATGGCAAGGTTGTGGAGTTTGTGGATGATTTACCTATTTTCTACGGTCCCGAACCGGTTTTGCCTGCTGAAGTTAAGCCTAAGGAGGAGAATAAGATTATTATGGTGAACCATGACCCAGAGGCCGAAGTTGGCGATTCAAGGACGAGTTTGGAGAATTCAAACGCCAATGTGGAAACTCTGTCGAATACGGCAAGTCGAAAGAGAACGGAAACTCCAGAGATTCTGGATGATCTGGAGAAGGAAAGTCCAGGGCCCGAGACTGAGGATTTAAAGAAGAACAGGATATCTTCAAGAAAAGAGGGCAAGGACAAAATGACTAAGCTGGATAAAACAAGCGAGATCAATAACTTGAAGGATGAGGTTGAGGAGTTGAAGGTAGAGGAAAAGGAAGCAAAGAACGTACTGAACAGTTCGAGGTTGGCGAAGTTGGCGAAGTTGAAGAGCAGGTTCTTTGGGGCAAGAAAGGCTGAGAAGGATGAAGTTTCTAAGGAGGGAGAGGAGAAGGGAGAGGAGAAGGAAGAGGAGTTTGAGGAGGTCAAGGAGGATTCTACAGTGAAGAAGACCAGGAAGCTCAAGAAGGTCTTTAAGCTCAAGAAGGAGGCCAAGAAGGAGGCCAAGAAGGAGGCCAAGGAGGAAGAAGTAAAGGAAGAAGCAGAAAACGAGGAGAAGGAGGAGGTGGTAGAAGAAGTTGAGGAAAAGAAGGAAGATGAATTGAAGGACGAAGAGGAAGAGAAGGAGGTGAAGGAGATCAAAGATGTGAAGGAAGCTGAGGAGGAGGAAGTTGAAGAAGAAGCTGAAGAAGCTGAAGAAGCCAAGGAAGAGGAAGACGAAGAATCGATCCAAGGAACTCCAATTGAAAGAGCTCCAGTTTCACCTCCAGTCTCACCTCCAGTGTCCAACAAGTACACTGCTACCAGGATCCGTCCACCTGCAAAGACTCCAGAAAGTGTTTCTGACGAGACTTTGGTTAATGATCCTCTGAGAAGAAGAGCCGAGAATGCTGCTACTAAGAACGTTGCTGATTCTACTCAGACGGATGGTGAGTACCAGGGAAAGTTCCAAGAGACCAGCTCCGTGAAGGACTCGATGGTATTTACTGACTGTCTCTGATATTGAGGAGAGGTAGGGGTAATGTTGGTGGTTCAGTATGTAATGTTGAATTTGATCAGTTAAGTATTGGTAGAGTAGTAGGACACTAAGGGGGGTTATTTGTTGAGGAAGGGATAAGATCTTGTTTATTGCTCTGTAACAGTGATTGTGAACGAGTATGAGAAACCATATGAGTGTAGCAGATGTTGATATCTCAGGTGGGAAGAAAACCAACGACTAGGACATAATCGAAGACGTTTTTTAAAGAGGTATATTTGGAATTAAATATTTGGGTTAAAGCCATATGCTAGTCAGTTACTGCCTCTCAGGGTTATAATAGGGCGTTGACTAGCATGTCTACCTAGGTGGTATCAGCTCAAGCTTGCGTCAATTAGACCTAACGATTGCTCCATATCACGAGAGACTTATTATATGGTCATTGAAAATATTCATTCACTAAACCAAGTATTATCTAATTATTATTTAATCATTTATGCTACTATGTTACTTAGGCCTCAGTAGAAGCTCTACAGTTCAACCAACAGACAACAGCCAAGTCAACAAGAGACAAAGACAATAATCTCAACTCTTTAAACACTTTCTACCTTTATTGCTCCAAAAAACACTACGAAACTCTTTAATATATCTTTCTATTCTTATATAGTATCTTAATAGTAGAGGCTTGACCTCCACTAGTCTCAAACGACAGAGACAAGTTGTGTCCTTCTAATCAAACGCCCAAAATGGGGATTCAAACTGGAACAAGTAGGCTTATTCTTCTTCAAGCGAATTGGTTCAGGGTTAACTGGTTTAGGATTGAACATCTGGTGGGCCTTCTGACGAGCAGCAGCAGAAGGAGCGTTCAATCTCTGTTTCTTGGAGCTTTTCCTGGAAACCATCTTGTTCGACTTCTTGAAACCCTTCTTGGTCTTTCTTCTTTTACCTGAGAACTCGTCACGGACCCAAGTATCGTAGAACTGAGGGAAGTCGCCTGGAAGGTAGGTTTCTGGTGGAGAATGTAAAGCCTTGTAATGGACAAAGCTGTTAGGCAAGAAGTGCCTGAGGATTTTCTTAACAAACAAGTGTTTGAAGAAGAGAAAGGCGCCTGGCAAGTAGCTGGTACTTTCAGGTTCCTTGAAGTAGTCCTTGAACTTGAAGAAGTCGCAAGGTAAGTACTGAGGGATGGTCTTCTTGTTCATGGTTTTCCTGAACAAGGGGAAGTCGGCAGGCAAGAAGGAGTCATTTTTCTCTTTAAAGAGCTTTCTAAAGTTATGGAAATCACCAGGCAAGAAGATAGGAGAGTTCTTCTCGTTGGTGATCTCTTTGTACTTGTAGAAGTCAGAAGGCCAGTAGATACTGGAAGGCTCCTTGGGGGAAGAAGCAGCCTTCATTTTTTTCTTAATTTGAGCCTTTTTCTTTGCTTCAGCAACAGCTTTAGCGAAATTGGCACCAAGAGTCTCCTTCATTGCCTGTTTAGATTCCTCAGACTGAGGAACCGTCTTTTGTTTAAGAGAAGTGCCCTTAAGGACCTTATAGGCCCTACGAAGCTGCAGCTTAGCCAAATTGTAAGCATCCTCAGCTCCATAAATTTTAGTAAGAGTCATAATCTTCTTAGTATAAATTACTTGAGCTTCGAGCTTCAGGTGCCAGTTGGTTCTGGCGTGAACAAAGCAGTTAAGAAACTCTCTGAATTCACCTGGGCCCCATGGCAAGTATGCCAGGCCGGTGTCTTCATGAAAGCTTTTAATCTGACCGTCGTGGATCAGGATACGGGCGTCGGTGACGTCCAATGGAAGACAAATGTTGTAGATGTTGTAGCACTTAGTAAGACACATTTTGGTTGATTGAGTAGGTTGGTAAAGAAAAAGAAGAAGAAAAGGAAAACCAAGACAGAGGGAAAAGCGACGGATATTTATACCCCAGAGCGTGCCTTCGAGAGAGTTTTCCAGTGTTTTATGGAAGGTATAGGATCCTAGGAATGGTGGAGTAGTTGCGAATACAGAAAGTATAGGGTTATAAGTACAAAAACAGCAGGTGCAATTATTAAGTGGTTAGCTTGGATAGAGGAAAAGTATTTTTGATTTATTAACTGGGAAGGTTTAGGGTCCCTGGTTGGAACTGCCAGTGGTGGTTTTTGGATGGGAATGGATTTGGGGGTCAGCCAGGATTCCCAGGAGTTGGTGACGTAGGGTGGTTTTTGGGGGACAGGTGGAGGTGAGTTAAGGAGAGTTTAAAAGAAGGGTGGAAAGGAATTGACTGGGAGGAGGGAGATCTGGGGGTAAAGAAGAGATATGAGTGAAGACTAGAGTTAGGGATGGTACTGGCAGAACAGGAGCTATGGAGGTACTGTAGTGGAAGTAGCAGTGACAATGTACAGTGGAAGAACGTAAAGAAGCCAAAGTAACGGGAATACTGGAGCTGTAAGGCTTAAAAAGTACCCAGAGTAAGTGTTGGTAAACCTAGATCGCCTTGATGCCATCTATAAATCAAGAAAAAGAGACACGCCAAGGTCAATTGACCATGGCAGACCAAGTAGCTTGATGAAAGTACTATTCACATTATTTCCAGGAGTAGATTTAGTGGTAAGTTCAACAATGGTCTTCACTCTTTCTTGTGGATCTATAAAGCCAGTAGAGACAATTAGACAGTGGACCACCAGAGGTCAGTCTCAACTCAGTGGCATTTGATCCAAGCCAAAGGATGTCCATTGAAGCTCATAACCCCATTAAGAAGCCATGAAGGCCAGTTTAGAGTCAACCCAAAGTAACCCAAGAAGACATAGATATAGGCGTAGAGTTAGATATGGCTCTCATAGTACTTCCAACAAGGCCCACCACCACCATAACCCAGACTCCAGTGGATTCCAAACCAACTCAATTTAGGTTCTAGAGGCGTAGGTAAGGACTTATACATATATATATATATATACATATAGGTAGATATAGGTAGACACGGGTAGATATAGGTAGATATGGCTATGGCAGTACCTCTAACAAGGTTCCAGATACCACGACAACACCAGCAAAAGCAACCCAAGACAACTCCAAATCAATTCCAAATCAACTCCAAACCAGCCTTTAACTCCCTCCAAGTCTAAACAAGTTCTTTTCACTCCACCCTTCCTTAGCTCTTTTGCATCTACTTCTTCCTACCACGCACTTCCAGACAGCCCAAGAACGGTCCACCAAGAGTCCACCACAGCTCCCCAAAACACGTCCAAACACGTCCAACTACGTCCAAACACGTTCTCTGTTAGTGCCCAGACACCATATACCTAGTTAACTTGGAATTGAGAGTTGTAAGAAAGCGCAGAGTAACTGGATACACAGAAAGTAGGTAACCGAGAAACCTATAAGACACCGAATACACAGAAACCAGAACGTAGAAAAAGCAGAAATCCAGGAATTCAGAAACTAAGGAACCCAAAACTAAAAAAATCCAAAACTAAGAAACTAAGTTAAACTGGAAAAGTAAGAAACCAGTAACTGGTAACCAAGATCAGGCATAAATACCACTACATCCCCAGACGCGACCGCGTACCACAACCATCCCAAACCATCCCAAACCTACCACTTCCTTTCCACAACATGTCCAGTACAAGACCCGACTTGAAGTTCACAGACACCGTGGACGAGCGGCTGTTCTACCGGCGGTTTGCCAATTTGCCGCCCAAGGAGCCGAACGTGGTGAGGATCGTGGACCATAAGGACTATTTTTCAGCCTTGGAGGAGGACGCGGAGCTTATTGCTGATGCCATCTATAAAACACAGCTGGTGGTGAAGACGTCGAATGGGAAACGGTACGTGACGATTCTGCCGCAGGTGTTTAGCCTGGTTTTACGGTTTTGCGTGGTGGAAAACAGCCATAAGGTGGAGGTGTACCTGAAGCAGTTTGCGTTGGTGGTGACGGCCACGCCAGGTAACTTGGAGGGCTTGGCTTTGGAGTATGGCATTGACTTGGAGAGCATGCTTCGGGACGGCCTGACGCCGATGGTGGCGCTGGTGAAGTTTACGGCTGGCGCTGGATCGAAGAAGGTCGGCGTGTGTATGGCTGATTTGCTGAATAAGGCGTTGAAGGTGCTGGAGTTTGACGATAACGATCTTTTTTCGAACTTGGAGTCGTTGTTCTTGCAGGTGAACGTGAAGGAGGTGCTTGTGCCGAGCTCGTATTCGGACCAGGAGGGGTCTGCGGATGTGATTAAGCTCTTCCAGGTTCTTAACAAGATTGGCTCTTTGGTGGTTTCGCCAGTGAAGCTGTCTACATATACGGCTAAGGATATTGACCAGGATTTGTCCAAGATCGTCACGGCTGAAAATATCGATGCCGACGCTACAAACAACGTGGAACTCATTCTTGCGTCTAAGGGTATCAACCTGGCTGAATATTCGCTTTCCCTTGGCTGCTGCAACTCCTTGATCCATTACCTCAACTTGCTCGGCGACGATCTGGCCTCGTTTACCATTGACAAGTATAATCTTAACACTTTCATGAAGCTTGACTCGTCTACCATGAGAGCACTCAATATCTTCCCTGCTGCCCTGGCGCTTCCTGTTGCAGGGCCCAAACCGTCCACTGTGGCTTCGATTTTTGATCTTTTGAACAAGTGTAAGACGGCATCAGGTACAAGATTGCTTTCTCAGTGGCTCAAACAGCCACTCACTGATATAAACGCCATTGCAGACCGTCACGCTTTGGTGGGCCATTTCATCAACGATACCAACCTACGCGTGTTTGTCTCGCAAGAATGGCTTTCACAAGTCCCAGATGTGAAGCGTTTGCTTAAGAAGATTGCCAATGGTGTGAAGAAAGTCACTGGCGCTGAAAATAAGAAGTTGGAGGATGTGGTGAGACTTTACCAGCTCGTTACCGTCTTGCCAGAGCTCATCAACATGTTGCAGATGGCTACGGACGATGCCAAGACGGATACACTTAGGAAGCTCTTGAAGGACGAATGGTTGGACCCACTTACAAAGAACCATACTTCTTTGGTGAAGTTCCAGGAATTGGTCGAGACCACTATTGACCTCTCGCCTCTTGAATCGTCATCTTCCCATGACCTTCTCCATACCGACTTCAACATCAAGCCAGAGTTCGATGAGCTGCTTATTACTATCAACGACAACCTCCAGGACACTATAAAGAAGATCAAGCAGATCCACGAAGAAGTTGCAGACGACCTCAGCATTGATATCGAGAAGAAACTCAAGCTAGAAAAGCACCAACAGCACGGCTGGTGTTTCAGAGTGACCCGTATTGATTCGGCCATTTTGAGAAACACTGGCGACCGTTACATTGAGCTTCAGACCGTCAAGGCTGGTGTTTTCTTCACCACCAAGAACCTTCGTAAATTGTCTGAGAAGTATAACGAGTACTCTGACGAGTACAACTCGAAACAGAAGGAGTTGATTAAGGAGATCTTGTCGATCACATTGACATACCAGACAGTCTTCTTACGTTTGTCTCTTGTCATAAGCCACATTGATGTGATCTCTTCGTTTGCCAACGTCGCCATTTTCGCTCCTACGCCATTCACGAAACCAAAGTTGCATCCTGTTGCCGAATCTGCTGATTCTGAGGAATTCAAGGCCAGAACCGTCAACCTTAAGGATGCTAGACATCCCGTTTTGGAGCTTCAAGAAGATGTCAATTTCATCTCCAACGACGTCAACATGGGCAACGGCGACGACGGTAAATCGTTTGTCATTATCACTGGTCCTAACATGGGCGGTAAATCTACATATATCCGTCAAGTCGGCGTGATTGCACTTATGAGTCAGGTTGGTTCCTACGTTCCTGCTTCTGAAGATGGCTCTTCGCCTGAAGTGCCTATCTTTGACGCTATCTTGTCTCGTGTGGGAGCAGGTGACTCCCAGCTCAAGGGGTTGTCTACATTTATGATTGAGATGTTGGAGACATCGTCGATTCTTGCTACTGCTACACATAACTCTCTCATTATCATTGACGAATTGGGCAGAGGTACAAGCACATACGATGGATTCGGATTGGCGTGGTCGATTTCCGAACATCTCATCAGCCAGAAGAAGTGTTTCACTCTTTTTGCTACGCATTTCCATGAACTCACAAAGTTATGTGAAAAGTACGAAGGTAAGGTCCAGAACCTCCATGTTGTGGCCCATATTGAAAAGAAAGGAGGCGAAGAGGAAGTCGTTGATGACGATATCACGTTGATGTACAAGGTTGAGCCAGGTATTTCAGATAAGTCGTTTGGTATTCACGTTGCAGAGCTTGTGAAGTTCCCTACGAAGATCATCAATATGGCCAAGAGAAAGGCGTCAGAGCTTCAGAACTTGAATGCTGGTTCTGATGCCGATCCGTATGTGAGCAGCAAGAGAACGAAATGCTCCAATGACGAGATCAGCGTTGGCGTGGAGAAACTTAAAAAGATCCTTCTTTCGTGGAAAGACGAGTGCATCGATCCAGAAACGAAAAAGTGCAAGGTTTCTTCCGAAGAGGCCGTGGCTTCATTGAAACAGCTCGTTGACGGCAAGTACGGCGACGAGCTGAAGAACGATAAGTTCATACAAGAGGTGCTTACGATGTTGTAAGTATATATAGCAAGGGACGATACTGTAATGCCATCTATATAGCTTTCTTCTCCTTTTCAGCCGCCTTGAATGCCACCAATCCCTCTGGATCCACGAGCTGCACCACAGGCAAACCAAAGATCCATCTGAATTCATAAAACTTTTCAGTCTTGGTCAAGAAGCATCTGAGGTACTCCTCGTACACGAGGTAGAAGTACACGCCTGTGCCGGTGAAAATGTGCCACCAGCCGTGGCCCTCGAGCACGAACCCATAAGGCATGCCCCAGTCTCTTCTCGTAGCTCTGACATGGGCACAAAGGTGGATATCGCAGTTCCACAAGATATAGCCAAAAAGGAAAAGCGCCACGCCCAAAAGCATGGTTCTATTGAGCTGCTTGGCAGCCTTTTCGTCACGAACGTGGTCCTTCGCCAACGAGTACGACTTGAAGATGATGCCCGCATTCAACAAGCCATACGCTGTCTGGTGAATTGTGGGGTTCTTGAAGTACAAGTAAATCACCGTCAACAAGTTTGCCGCCGAGAAAATGCCCACGCCCACCAAAATCAGCCCCCGTCTATCCTTAAACTCAGAGAAAACACTCCAGAACGGGATACACGTGGCATAGATCATAGGAAGTTCATCCAAGAGCTGGTACTCATATTTAAGCGTCATGTGAAAGCACCATGACCCAACGCCCACAAGCATAAAGCCCAACGCCAGCAACTGGAAACGAAGCTCCAAGTGGTTGATGTGAGCATGGAAAATGGCAAACCCAGCAAGGGCAATAAATACAGCGTTGGTGGTGGTGTTCAAGGCCTCGGCTATGAAAGGCAGCACCACATAGTTCTCCTCGCACCAGTCGATGGTCGACGTGGGGATTCCCCAGAAGCCCTCGGCCTGTTCGGGAGGGTAAGGGATAGCAAAGGGAAGCATCTAAGGTTAAGGGATTGGGAAGAGTGGAAGAAGAAGTAGTTGGAAAGTGGTAGTATCCAGTGGACAAAGAGGGGGCCGGTGTAACCGAGCTGCCGGGTCACGTGAGAAAAGGTTGAAGCTGGATTCCCGAAGGGGATCCAGGTTCCAAAGCCAGTCCATTTGTCTTTCCTTCTTTTCTTCCTATCCTTCCTTGTCCTTCCTTGTCCTTCTCTTGTTGTCTTCTTGTCTTCTTGTCCTCGTTGTCCTCGGCTTCTGGGCCTGGAAAAAGGCGCTGTTTTTCCGGAACCACTAAAAAATATTTTGCAGCGTTGAGTACGCCAAAAAACAGCCCCTGTTCCCGCCACCGTGCTACGCTGCCATTCCACCACTCCCAGCTCTCGTCCAACACTCCTGGCGCCCTCGTGGGTTCCGCTTTTGCGCTTCGCCTGGGGTCATTTCTCGCGGCGCTTTTTTTGGCTGCGAAACCGTTTCTGTGTGGTGATGCACGGCGCCGCACGAGTTCAGGGTCCTTGCAGATGTCACAGAGGGAGTGGTATTTCGGGAGGGAGAGACTTTGGAGGAAAATGGATGGTAGGGTTGGAATCAGGGGGGCTGGAAGTATGGGTGGGCTTTTTTTTGGGGCAAAAAAGGCAGTTTTGGGCGGTTTTGGTGGGACTTTATTGAGTATACTCGTACTGGTACAACCAGTGGAACCACCTGGGTACGATAAACATCAGGAAGTGATCACCAAGTGAGGGCTTGTGTTACTTTGAGATCTTCAGATCAGGTGGGTTGAAGAAATTTTAAACCTTATAGTATTGCTTTTTCAGGAAGGTTGCTCTCAGTTGTCATTGTGACACGACAAAGTGGCAGGACTGGGATGGCCTGGAAAGGCCAGGAAATGCCTGGCCCCACAGTTTCTGCAAACCTCCTTATCCCTAGAAAACTTCGTTTTTGTGGACACTGGTGGTGGATGTTTCTAAGGCTTGGCTTCTGTGTTTTACTGCTTTGGGTAAGCTAATGAGTGGGTGGGTGTATATCTGCTGGTGGGAGTTCCTTAGCAGTTTCAGTGGTGCTGTAGACTATTTCTTCTTCAAGGGTGGGGAAGACGTAGTGGAGTTCAGCCACTAGCATGGATCGTGGCTTGTGGGGTTTACCGCTGTACTGGAAGATGGAAAGGGAGGTGCCAGCGTAGGTGGAGGAGGAAGGAGGAAGGAGGAGGGAACGTAGGGTGGGTAAGTGGTGAAAAGATGTGTTTTGGTGGGGTTGGGAGCTGTTTGGGTGGTAGGAAAGGGAGGAGGAGGGGTGTTCTGTGAGCACCTTGGTGGTAGCGAAGCCTGGGCTCGAGGAAGTGGTAGGTGAAGTAACTGGAGCCGGATAAGCCTGGGAGGAGCCAGGTGGGGTGCGAGAGAAGGAGTTTGGGAATTGTGGTGGGAAATGGAGGATGTTAGGGAGTATAGGATGCTTAGGTTCTGGAAAGTCAGTTTTGGCCTGAAGTGAGTGATTTGGGGATTTTTTTAAAGGAAAAGTGTTGGAAGGGAATCTCCAGCGAGCAGAATGGTGCTAATTTAGTGGAAAGAAGCTGGTTTTGGCTGTGTTTTAAGCTGTGGTAGGTATTTGATTGGGGACTTCGTGAGTTGAACTCGTTTTGGGTGGGAGGTAGAACTTGGACAGTTTTAAGCGTCACTATGAATGGTAGATACTTTGGGAGCTCTTCGGAACACTTTTTAAGCAGAATTTGGCTCTTTGGGCTTTGTAGGAGGTACTTTGGAGAGCTCAGGAGGAGTCTTCCTGGTGGTGAACCAACTTTCACGTACTGCCATGATACCTTCCAAAGAGGACCTTTCCCATGAAAGTTGGCCATTTTGGGGTAAATTAAAGACTTTAGTTATTCTCTTTCTTGTAAACAACTGTCCTTTTATTCAGTTCCTGACCGGAGTGGACCAGTTAATTGGTAGACTTATGAGAATGATAATGGTCATCCAGAACCAATAGACAACCCAAAATCCACTGAGCAAACACCCAAAAAGAGACTTCAGAAAAAGAAGGATTACTTTATTTCTATAAACTACCATTCCGTAAGGCCCTTCCCCAGTTGTTGGCCCCGTCGATCACATTGTTGATCCTGACCTACAATCCCCAACTACCAAGGCAAAACTACTCTAAAAAGCCCCAAAGCCACTCAATTGCAATAAAAAAGTCACTAAAAACTATCTAGAGGCATCCTACTACCACCCTTGATCCACCCTCTCTCCCTTTCTGCCCTTCAGCTCTCACCTCCAGTAACCCTCCAGAAACCCCCATTCCTTTCACTCAATAACCACCCAAATTCCATAAAATTTATACCGTTCGACTCCAAATCTCCCCTAGAATCCACCCCTACCACTCAATTGCCCTCTACCATCCTTCTTCCCTCTCCAAACCCACCCTCCCGCTTCCCCATACTGAACCGCACAAACCGTCAATATATAAAGCCCGCGGGTTCCCCATATCTTTTCCCCAGAATACCACTTTTTCTTCTTCTTCAGAAACCCAAATCGGTGTGAACGGCACCAAACTCTTTCCTTAGCTCGTCGTTCACCATTCGCCTGCTTTGGCGACGCTTGATTTCTGAAGATCTACCTTTCTTTTCTCGTGATTCCACTTCATTTGTTCTTTTCGTGTGTTTTCACTTTTTGACCGACGGGAGGCTTCTTTGGAGGAGTTTCGTCGGTTTGGCGGGGCCGTTTGATGGCTTCGCCTTACTCACCGTCAGTGTTTTACAAAAAACGCCCCTTCTTTTGTTTTCTGTGTTTCTTGTTCTCGTTGTCTGGCTGCTGGAACCTTCACGGCCCAGTAGTCCGTTTCCAGCTGTCAAAAGGCCTAAAGACGTTCTTTTTGGTTTGTTTCTGCTTCGGCGTGCACGTTTTGGAATGGCCTGGCGACGGCGGGACGGCGGGACGCTGCTGGTTCTGATTACTGCTCTTTTACGGTGCTGGAATGGCCACTTTCGTGGTTTTTCAGCCTGGGCGGGTCGTCAACCAGCAAGGCGAGTACAAGACTACACTTGTCGATGTACTGTTTGGGATTTCTCTTTATTTTTCTGGGTTTAAGCTTTCGTTCGTCGTGGGATTGGTTTGTTGGTGTGTCTTATGGCTGCAAATCCAGGAAATCAAGAACGCCCTCTTTATAACAGTACCCTTGTTGCTCTGGCATGAACAGTAGCTTTCTGTCTTGTCAATTGTTGGCCCTTGTTTGTTCTTAGCCCTCTCAGGTGCCCTGGAATGGCCTACTGCTGTCGGTTGTTCGGGTAGGCGAGCTGCCGAAGGTGATTCTGGTTAGACTAAGACCAGCTTAAGATGGTACGTTGGTTTCTCCTCCTGTTCTAGTATCTCCCCTGCTGGACGCCTGGCCCGTGTTTCTGGCTGGGGAGCTGCTGCTCAGGAGGCGTCGTTGCTGGATCCCGGGATCTGGCGACGCAGAAGCCAAGGCAACGCTTCCACTGACTCTTCAGGGAAGTTGAGCTCGAATTTGACGCTGTGATTGGTTTGAATCGAAGATCTTTTGGCTACTCGTAGTCGCCAAATGCCGCTGGCGGTGGTTTGTTCTTTGGAGCCGCTGCTTGAAGCTGTTGACGGAGGATTTGCTGGTGTTGAAGGTTGGTGCTGGTAATGCTTCAAGAGCTGCACTTGGGATGGTTCTGGGCATCCAAGGAAGACCAGTGGCGGCCACTGACTCTGGCTGCTGCTGGTTATATACGGGGAGAAGTTGCTGTGGTACCCGGTGCTTCTCATATATAGTTCTTTTGGGTCTTGTTGTTTCAGCAAAGCCCATTCCACTTCGGTGGGTTTTGTCCTGGCCAGTTTTGGATCACGTTGGCTGGGATGCAAGGCATCGAAAGGTGTCAGTGATCTTTCCCAAAAATTTGGGGATTTCGGGTTCGGGGGCTTTTATATAGGGACGGGTGGAGGGTACTTCCTGGTCGAACAAGGCCACGCTGGTCAGGTAGTAGTGTTCTTCGGGACACAAGTGGCCCCTTCCATGAAAATGGAAGGAGGGTTGTCGGTTTTTTACATAAACCTCACGGAGCTTGCTTCTGGTGGTTTAGAGGAGGGTGGAGGGTACTTCCTGGCTGCAAAAGATCACTATGGCCGGGTCGTAGTGCTTTCAAGGAAGCACAAGTGGTCCCTTCTGTTAGAGCAGAAGGAGGGTTGTCGGTTTTATTCTTGTTTTGGTGGGTTTGGTGGGCTTTTCTGTTGTGGATCAATGCAGTTGAGTCGAAAGGTGCTTGTGGTTGGTCTCCTCGTTCTGGTGGCCATGACAGAACGTTGTACTGAGTTGTCTTCCTTGAGAGATGGCTTTGGGTCGCTTATGTCCAAAATGTTGATAGACCCAGGTACCGGGTCTGGGGGATTCTATGGGGGCCTCAGTCTGTTTGAATCATGACAGCTGGGGAAAATGGGTGTTTTTGGCAGGAGTCAGCTGCCAGAGCGCCAGGGACATGATTCTGCAAAGGACAATGAGTTTATGGCTTGTTGGACTTTTGGGAAAGTGGGGAGCTGGCTTTGGAGCTGTTCGAGGCCGAGCTTCCTTAGGAGCTGGGGTGGCTCCAACATTGACAGTGATTGAAGGTTATGGTCTGAGCGGTTCGTCGCTGGCCTGTGGCCTTCAAAAAGGAAACACCATTGGTTTCCTTCCACGTAAGGCTACGTGGTTTTTTTTTCTTTTCTTTTCTTTTTTTTTTTTTTCCTTTGGGGCTGAGTATATAGGTTTATAGGTAAAAGGCCTTGACTGGCAAGTCAAGGTTAAAAATTTAATGGTTGCAAAGGTTAGGAGCGCTGGCACCACCACGCGCATATATTATTTTCACCATCTGCAAGGTTCATGCAAGGTGACGTACAATTATGCACGGACTAAGTTTGGCTGATGGACTTGTTCTCAAGGTGAAGCGATAGCGTAGGCATCTTAGATAGGTCCTCAATGCCTCTCGTCGTCCCTAGGCGGTTTATATAAGTGTTTCACGAGTTATGTAAGTAGTGTCCATTGTGCAGTTCGCGATCATCATACAATCAATCCATACTACATACAGCCGGTGTTTGGTTTGGCGTGCATCTGTGAGGCTCAAGAGTACGCGTACGCAAAATATCACCAACCATACTACAAACATCAACTTCACGCGTATAACAACTCTCCCACACCATGCTTGGCCTCAGAGAGCCTCGTGTGATGGTCTTTGGAACCAAGCCGAAGTTGATCAAATACACCTCTGCTTATGCCATTGAGGAAGGCTACACCGTTTGCGCAAAAGATAAAACTCCAAAAATTGTCCTCCTTCAATGTGGAACACAAGACTGTCCATTCATGGAACGCGGAAGGAAAACCCGCTACGGTTGGGAAATCGAACGCTCAGTGGATGACCACAACCATCGCGTGATCAGACCTGGACCACCACCTGTACTTCAATCATCCCAGGTTTCTGACATTGAAGCGTGGACAGATTTGAGTCTGTCTTCTCGTTCTACAATAGCTAAGTTCCAGCAAAAGTATCCACGTTCCATGGCCACTATGAATGAGGTTCAGGGTGTTATCGACCTGTTCCGTGCAAAACAGACTGGCATATATTCGCCCATTAAGCAGCTTCTTCTTGCTATGGTTGTAGGGAAGTGGAAGTTTGACAAGAAGCAAGGCGAAGACGAGAATAGTCTCGACTTCTTCCTGTTTACAAACCCCAAAATGATAGAAACAGCCAAAAAATACAACCGGGTTTTCTTTATAGGTACTGTCCCAGATACCAACCGCCACGATATGATGCTCGTGCACATGTCGTGTTTGACTCCATTCAACAAGACAAATCCAGTTGCGTTTTGTTTTATGAAGAATGACGAACGTGAAAGCTTCAAGTGGGCGCTCGAGTCGTTCAAGTCATTTCTTGATATGAGCTTCGAAAATTCGGTTATATACACCGACCCAGCCTCGACATTGCTGAAGGTGACCGAGGAGTGTTTCCCAGATAGCTCCCACCTTTGGGACGTGTCGCTGGTTTATAAAGACGTTGAGTTACGCATTTTGAGAATATTCTGCAATGGAAGACATAAAGATATTATGTGCTCATGGAGTGCCTTGCTCAAGTCGAAGAATGAAAGATCTTTTCAGTCATCTATAAGCGTTATAACACCCGAGGTGAAGAGGTATCGTGCCTCATTCATGAAATACCTTCAAAACACGTGGCTCAATGAGAAGAAAAAGTACGTGGATGGTTGGACACGGAAAATTCTTCATTTCGATAACATGAAGAAGGAACGGCTAGAGTCAATCCAGCGGGACTTGGCCACGTTCATTGGGCGCTCAACTGGAGACATTTTTCGAGTTTTCCGCAGACTTGAAAAGTACATTGAATTGGAAGAGATGAAAACCTCATGTAAGTTGCTGGAAGATCGAGCAAAGTTGTTTCGACCTCGTGACAATGATTGCCATAGGGAGTTTTACCAAAACTTGTATAAGAGAGTCTCCCTGGAAGGACTTCTGATGATCCACAAACAAGTTTGCAAGTCTCATAGGTCACCACTTGAGCCATGCCAACACTGGTTCATGCCAACTACAGGACTTCCTTGTGTCCATGTTATAGTGCCTTACCTCGAGAAGAAAAAACCGTTCCCACTTCATTTGATACATCCCTTCTGGATCATAGACCCAGAGTACTCCAACCCAGAATGGAAGCCTGAACATTTGCGTTCACTTGAGCATGTCAAGACGAAGCCGCCGAGCGTACCGTGGTTACCTCTGCCAGTTCCAGAAGCATTTTCTGAATTGGAACAGAAAGAGCTTCGCTTAATTCTGTTTGAATCACTGAGCTCGGAAGATGAGGCATCTTCTCCCAGACCAAAGAGGCAAAAGACGGCTAGTAAAGAAGTGCCAATCACTCAGCAACTGGCCCAACCCACAAGTTCACCAAGAGCCACACAAGCTTCTAACAGCACATCAACATCTGGAACACCTCACAGCTCGAACCTGAACATACATGCAAAGACCACTGTCAACAACTCCAGGCCTCAACTGACTGGCACTACAGCTCCCCAAAGAATGGCCAATTTTCCCCAAGTGCCAACAGCTATTCTGAACCCCCAGTGGACTCCAGGAACAGGTCAGGTGCCATTGAACTATCCAGCCAACAGTGGTGCGTCTACGCTTGGTCCTTGCCAAAAAGCATGTTGCCAGGGACGTGTTCAAACAATCACACAAGTGCATACGTTTCCTTCTTACCCAGGTATGGTTCCTCAAGGGGCCCAACCAAACTACCAGGTTCCTGGCCAGCCCTACTTTGGAATGCCTTACCAGACTTCATATATACAGCAGACGGTACCGGGACCCAGCTCAAATCAGGCCTATACGACGAGGTATGGAAGCCATGTAAAATGCACGGAATGTTCAAGTATTCTGCATCATTCCTCGACGTGCCCAGTACCAAAGAAGAGGTAACCTCAAAAGGAATCAGCTTCGACTTCCTAGCTGTTCTCAATGGCCTTCCCTTCGTCGCCATACACATAATAGTCAAAAAGGACCTTATAGGTCTTCCTCAAATCACGGTGATACTGCTGGCGGCCTTCAGGAGAGATGCTTTTGCCAACTAAGTAGCCATTGAATGTCGTTGTTATTATCAAGAATGGCGACACGATAAGCAACGGAATGGCTTTATACAAGGGCATGTTGGAGAATCCAAAAACGGTTTGAAATGTCAAATGACCGTGGCGGCGGCGGCGCTTATATATATGCCGCCACCTACTTGGCACTCAGGTACAAAAAAACCAATCACAAGGCGTTGCATTCGATAAAACAAGTACATTTTGAAGCTATTTATGAAGTGAACCGGTGCCAGCGCCAAACGTTACTCTTCGTTGAGGCCAGGCATCATCTCGTGCTGATGTCTAATTACTTCGTTATACATCAGCTCTTCAGGCAGAATCTATCATAGACTGATTGAGGAACCGTATACCTTACAGCGATATCCTCCAAGCTCAGGGCAACCAATTGTAGCCCACACGCTACAAGGAAAGTCGTTGGGATGGCTGTACTCATAATATCGCCCATGGTAGGAATTGAAGGCATTGAAGCAATTCCGCTTTTGAGTGATTGAGTACCTCTGAAAGCCAAGTTTTGCCACTGAATGGCACAAAGTGGTGATTGACTATCCCTGTTTAGACGACTTGCACAGACAATAAAAGCTATTCCTGGTCACCGTCCTTGGTCCAAACAAGCCAGCACTCTTCTCCCTCTGGTCTGGTGGTATACGCATCCGCCATGGTCATGATGCCCCTCTCTGAGCCCTTACTATAGTGCTGGTGGCCCAATGGAATCTGTGTAGTGGTAGCCGTGGGCCTGCCAGAACACCACTTGTGGTCAATTGACGACAGGAACTTCCAGTACATGTTGGCACACGCAAGCTTCATTTCGGTCACTGCCAAGTTCATACCAAGACACATACGAATACCCTTGCCAAACGCAAACATGTACTTGTTCATCTGCAGAAGCCTGGCCTGGTACTCGTGGTAGTCTTCGTTTGGGGCCTGGAGCCACCGTTCAGGAACCCATTCGTCTGGGTCTGGGAACACCAGTTCTACTCTGTGCATCGAATAAGGCTGGCACGAGATCTCTGTGCCTGGCGGGATAATCACCAGTTTTCCGTTAATGGCAACTTCGTATGGTTTATCACAGACTCGAGGCTCGGCTCCAGGAATAGCTGAATGGACACGCATGGTTTCTTTAAGTACAGCTTCGAGGTATGGGAGTCTGTCGACGGTTTCTATATCGTCGACAATGTAAGACGACGCTGGAGCGCCAAACGCTTGTCTGACTTCGTTCTTGAGCCGTTGCTGTCTGTGCTTGTTGATGCTTCTGGAAAGCTGGAAACACAAGTAAGTCATCAGCACGGCAGTCGTTTCGTGGCCTGCAAAAAGGTTATCTGTAAGAAGCGAGTAGGCGTTCTTGCCACGGATCCCGCTCTTTTTCAACGCTTCCAACGTTGTCAAGTTGACGTTGGGCTGTTTTTCAGGAACATTGGCTTCGGCACGGTTATACAAGTCCATTTCGAAGGTATCGCAAGTTTCCACGTCTTGCAAGATCTGTTTTGAAGCTGCAAATTGCCAGAAAAACGGCATACGGGTCGTCCAGAACCCCATGGACGAGATGTTCCGGAAAGAAGCCACAATGGGTCGTTTCTCTGGCTTTTCCAAGAGATCTGTACTGTTCTGCAACCCTACTTCGAATCCACTCACGGCATCCATTGCCAACGCTGCAAAAAGGGTAAACACGTCCACGGCCGTGCTGGAGTTCTTATGAAGATCGTCCATCAAAAACGAAACCTTTTCTATCAAGTTCTGGCGGTTTACGTTTTTAAGTACTGATCCTTTCAGGTACAAGTTCTGGATGATCTTCTTTAACCGAAGATGCTCTGGGTTTGTCAAGGTACTGAACACGTTCTTCCTGTTCCCGTGGTTCAGAAAGTTCTCGTAAAACGTCAGTTTCGGCATGTTCTTGGTGTATATGTCAGTTAAGAACTTTGGGTCTCCATTGCATGAAACCATATGGGGCGCCAAAACCACCACGTTCCCATACTGAGCATGCCATTTGTGTGTATTAGCCACAAGGCTGGCGCCCCAGGAAGCCTTCAAAAATGGAATTCTAGATACCCTGTTCCAATACGGCCCAGGGACGTTTTTAAGTGGAGATATGAGAAATGGGTGCAAAATGAAGGTGTGGGCCAAAAACCACCCTAGAAGAACCGCCAAGATGGCTGTTTGGCGGCCAGCCACAAACTCGTATATATAAAGTAGCGCTTCCTTAAGCATGTGCTGGAAACAGAAACGGTTTGGAGGAAAAGAAGGCGCTTTTATAGATGGAAAAGATGAATCAGTTTGACACATACATTCCGCATTACCGCGATAGGGTATGATTCCGTCTGGGGCCAGGGCCCTGGGCCAGCCAGGCTACTTACTAAATGTAAGATAAGAACAATGCAACGGAATAACAGGATTCAATGGAATTTTGGGATTTGCTGGTCTCTCACGTTTGGTATGAGAGGACAATTCCGTGATGTGTTTGACACCTTTTCCATGCGTCTTATCTATGCGCGGAATCTAAGCCTGATTAGGTACGTCCTGGGGAAGAATGGAGTGGTGGGAGACCAGATGGGTTATTTAAATAGAAGGGGGTGGCTGGGGGTTCATGGTTAGGAGAAGTAGATGGTAGTTGAGGAATTGGGAGGAATTGGGGGCCGGGGGTGGCGGAAATCTGGGGTTTTGTGACGCGGAATTCGCTTAACTATGGCTGCAAACGGTACTTATAGATGAAGCAACCAACAGCAATCCAACGCCAGGCAAATCAACGTTGTTTTAGATTTGCGTAGAGGAGACAAATGATAAGAGGTATTATTATGTTGTAACTGCCATGGCAGCTCCAATTACCAATCTAACTGCTTCTACACTCCATACCATATCTTAAATATAATCTGTCTTCTATAATCATGCTATTATACCTGGCGTGGTTCTACCGGCCCGCTACTAGCGGCCAGTACGCCTTTCTTTGCCTCCAGTAATGTCTAGCAGTGGAGAACTAAGAAATGGCACCAGGAGGAGAAGATGCATAAACCGCCACAAAGACACCCAAAAAACCGCCCATAAGCAACTGCAACTGCTCTGTTTCCGTTTTCCATTAACAAAAAGCCCACAATACAGCTCTTTCCTGTTCTCTACCACCTCTAGCTCTAACTCTAGGCAGAGCCCGAGCTGGCAAGATATTGAGCAAAACGGGACGTTTCATGGATTCCACACTCGGTCTTGGTCTTGCCCTTCCATCTGCCCGACCTCTCGTCCTCTCCATCAGCCACAGCCACCGTCAGGTGCCAGTCGCCAATGGACTTGTACCCCAAATCGAGCAACTCGTTATATGGAACGGCATTTTCCGTGATGTACGCCTTCACCTGGGCAAAATCCCAGTTCCACAATGGATTAATCTTAATGATTCCGCTCAGCTGCTCCACCTCAATCACTGGTAACGTTGCTCTGGAGCCGCCCTGGGACTTTCTACGTCCAGTAAGCACTGCATTCACCCCCAACTCTCTGTATGCTCTCTGGGAAGGCTCCACCTTGACCAAGAAATCGTACAAATCGTCGTTGGACTCCCAGAGCGAGTCTCCATGCTTTTTGGCAAACTCTTCTTCGTTTCCCACTTCCAGTGGTTTGTAGATATGAAGCTTGGGCAGGTACTTTTTCTGGACCTTCTCCACAAGCTCGTAGGTTTGTGGGAAATGATGCAAGGTGTCAATAAAGATAAGATCCACTGGTTTCGTCTTGGAGATCATATCAAGGATTACTAAGCCAGTAAGGCCAAACGCTGTGGTTTGGTATAAGTTAGGGAAGGTGACGGCGGCCCACTGGAGCACCTCCTGGGGCGAGAGATGGACCAAGGTCTGGTTCAAATGGTCTATATGTTCCTGGGAAAGCGAGATCATGGGGAATAGGTGGGAGAAGAGCCTTGACTAATCCAGGCCATTGGATAGGTTCTGGAGCTTTTGGCAGTGGCAGGTCACGTGTGGTTTTGCAATCGGTGCCGCAATGTCTTGAAGATGGATCGGCACGTGGGACGTCATGTGATGAGGGTGACGAGTCACGTGACCAATATTCAAAAAAATTCCAACTTCCCCAACTCCTCAAGCGCTCTCAATTCCTCGTCCCCGAAGCCTTCCCAGTCAAATACCCCAAATCAAACTCGTCCCTCTGCCCCTGCCGATCACCCAGGCCTGAATGATCAGCCCGTGAAACCTCCCCTATTCTATTACGAGGTTAGGAAAGTTCGTAAATAGTATGCAGTACCGAGGGGAATGTGAAATAGTAGAAAAAAAGTTAAGTAGTAGCAATCCCCCTGGCTAAGCCTGGCATATTTCCTGCACGCAAGACGTTCACTGCACCTCTATGACGTCTTGTTCCGGGGTCTCGTAAATGGTTGCAAAATGCCAAACCCGAAAAGTATATAAACACAGCAAATCCCACTTTCCTATTCTCCCCCAAAAACCCCAAAATACAAAAATGACCCAGCCGAGATGCTCTGAGTCGGCAATCGACGAGCAGGCGCTCGAAGCGTTCAAGCGGTATTTATACGAATTGGAACAGGCAGTCCAGCGACAAGTGGACCACTCCAGAGCAGTTCTGTGTGGTCAATACGGGAGGTAGAGAAAGGAGAAAGATGGGAAAGTGTTGGGAAGTATTGGGAACGGTACGCCAGCGGGCTGGTTTTTATAGCGATAGTGATACACATGATATACTGGAGAGGTGTAGGCCATGACGAGGCGGTGGTAGACAATTGATGGTTCTTCCTCTTTGTTTTCTTCGTTTTCTTTCAATTTCTGCTCTATCTGAAACGAGGCTGGGAAGAAGAATTTTCAACCGGGGCTTGGTGATCCAGTGGCTTTTACCGGCTGTGCTTATTTCAAGTACGAGTGAAAAGCCACATGATGCCATGCCTAAAGTGAAAGCACCCGAGAATCAAGCCGTGACAGGAAGAGAGCCACACACTGGTTCGATGGAGAGAGGGGCCAAGACGGGCCTTTAACTACCAGGGTTTCACCTACCGCCTTATCGGTAGATATCTATTGTATGAGCCGACACGGCCTTTTTTCTTTTTCTCTTGTTCTGGGTTCCCATTTGCATTTTCCTTGATTTGACTAACCTTGTCTATTGTATTTTTCTAGACATCATTGGATGCTTTTGGGCTTCTTGGCTGGTGCTGGTTTGTGGATACGGTCCTTTGAATGTGGATCCTTCAAGGATGTGCTCTTTTCCACCGCTAATTCCCTGATCAGGACAACCCAGGGCCATTATTCCCTTACAAGGCTAAAGTGTATCCTGAATGCCCCGGATTCAGTGCCGAATGGGTATTCCGCTTTGAGAACGATGACGTTTGGATGTCCTAAGATGTTGTTCCTGAGCCTAGGCTAAACCTTAAGTTTAAAGGGTATTTGTACTATAGGGATCTTCCTTTTCCGTGGAAGCACCTTTTCATGATGTAAGAGTGCCGTTGGACGGAATTCATTCACCGTTTTTTGTTCTTCTCCACTGGTTGACGGAGTACTTTCCTAATGGGTGCTGATATACGAAAAGACGGAAAAACGCCGTTTCTTGGTGGCTCCGTGGGTAATACAAACCTCGTAAGCCGTACTGTTTGAAGTGGTGGGTCAATGGGGGCTCGTAAAGGGTAAGAAACCAAGCAGGATAGGTTGTATTGTCGTTTCTTGTCGTAGACGGTCCTTTCGCAGCCAAACCTAGAAGTAACTGAACATCACCGATGAAGGGAAGGTGAAGGGGGTACCAAAAAGGACCAGATCAAGCAAAGAGGGCCCCTGGAAACCGGCAAATCGGCTTTTTCAAGGCTTTTCTGCCGGTGGAGCCCAAAAGCATATGTTCTGAGCGATGGGCCATAGTTAAGCTGAAATGGGCAGAAAACGCCACACACAAGCTCTCAGCGAGCTTCAAAAGCGTCACCCATAACCTTAACCATACTAGAAATCCACCAAAACTTCCAGAACCCCAAACCATCCAAAATTAGGGGAATTGACGGAGGGCTTTACGACCTGGGGTAAGCTGGTGTACGGGTTTACAACCCACCCTATACAAGCTGATTTGCCGCCGCCATCAACCCTCCAACGCCATTACTCCTCCAAATGACCATTGAAAACAAAGATGACGCCTTCTCAGGCCTCATGAAGAGTCTCAATATCGATGTTAGTGATTACAACCACACAGAGCTCGCCAGGTTGGACTATAAGCGTTTAGCCGAGGTCAAACAAGAAGTAGAGTTCCAACTCTCTTCCCTCTTTGATACATTGAAGCACCGTTGCAATTGTGATATGGAGCTGCCGCTTGTGGTGGATGGTTTCCCACGAAGCGACGTTGACGTGATGACCGTCAGACTCATCCGTACCAAGATCATTCGTCTACGAAACGACCATAAGTGCATTTTGGGTCTTCTTGAGGAGCAGTTGGTCAAGCAGCTACAAAGAGCTCCAGGTGCTGAAAGTGCTGGAAATGAAACCACACGGGCTCCACCATCGAGCATTATTCCATTTGCGTTGGTGAAGAGTGTAGCTGGCAGCAGTCCAGCTGAAAAGTCTGGGTTGAAGGAGAATGATAAGATTGTTTTATTTGGAGGCGATGTGCATGCTGGCAACCACAACAAGTTGAGTGCTGTGGGAAATAAAGTGAAAAATAGCGTGGGGAAGGAGATTGTGGTGGATGTGCTCCGTGGACAGAATAAGGAAACGCTTATTTTGGTCCCCACGTCCGACTGGCCCGGCCAGGGCCTTTTGGGATGTCATATCGTGCCTTACTAGGCGTCGTGCTAGGCTTTTATGGTTTATAGATTAATCTGGGACGGTTCTCCTCAAAATGTAGGACCTGGAGACTGGGGGGATGTTGCATCAGGAGGATTCATGCCTGAGAGGCTGTTAGTAGCTCTCCTCGTCTTCTGAACTATGAGGTATCGTAATAGGCGTTCTATAGCATCGTGCCTCGTCGATAGCCTCGTCGATAGCCTCGTTTCACTCGGCCATCACTCGGCTATCGTTACTCGGCCGGCTATCCCCCATGAAGCGTCGACGTAAACGTAAACACATCGCCAGACTCCACCACATACTCCTCCTTCTCCTCAAGCTCCCAGTCCGTATCGTTAATCAAAACCAATATCCCCGGTCTCACCGTCCCCTCCTCAAGAAACACAGGGATATCCTTCTCATCTGCAATGATGGTCTTGGTGATGTGCTCAATGACATCTTTCATTGTCGCCTCGCCTTCTTCCAAGGGCAACGACACGCGGTGTTCTCTGACTTTGTTGGAGATGATATCGAGGCCGCCGAGAAACTCGACTTTGATTTTGATCATGGCGTTTTGTGGTTTGAAGAAAGAGTGGAGGTTGATGAGGTGAAAAATGGGTGCGAAGTCCCCATACTTAAGCAGTTGGTCTGGAGTGGTCTTAGAGAGTTGGTGAATTTTAAGGAAGGTCAAGGATTGGACAACTAAGAGGTGTTCTAGGGTTGATAACTTCTTTGTTGGTCTATTTTTTCTTTTTAACAACACTCTGTTCTCTACTGGAGTACTCATCCTGGTCTATATGGATGGCTGCGAAAAGAGCCAATATCTTCAGCTACATCCAACCCTTCCTTCCTTAGGCATCCCGAAGAAGAAGTGAAATCACCTTCAAAGCCTGCTCTTTGTTCTCCCCTTCTCCGCTTGTTTCCAGGTGCTTCGAGAAGCGTGTTTATCGTGCATTGTTGCATATTCTGGTACATTCCACACATTCTCTGGCTACTCCTCGTGGCCTTGTTGTGTTTACTGGCGTAACGGTAGTATATTGAAGTTTCTTTTGGCACGTTAGGGGTCATTTGTTGGGCGTTTCTGGTCACTTGACGTGGTTTCAGGTTTCAGCTTACTTCAACTGGTAGTGCTTTGTTTCCACCCACGATGGAGCCCTTCAAAAGAGTATTTCATATTTTGGTAGAGAATTAGGAGTAAGCTCACCATGATATTCATACCTTAAGATTACCTTCCTTTCATTAAGCAATGAAGGTCTTTTCAGCGATATCACGGTGGGCCCGTACGCCGTTTAAAAGCATGATTCTGAAGTCGTCGTTCAAGAAGGGGTTTCTCCCGGGGCTATTTAACACATCTGAGACTGTTCTTATGCTTTTCTGATTTTTGGGAGGCCCGTGAGTTTTGACATTTGTGGTGTCACTGTGAATCTGACTTAAATACTCAGAATAAATAGATGAATACACAAAGGATAAGAATTTCACGAGAAAGAAAGAAATATGAAAGAGGGTAAGTCTTCAAAAAGTAGATATTTCAGTTCCCTTGCTAAGAAAAGAAAAAATGCTATTTACAGCAAAATGGTATGATGGTCTGGCGTTGGCAGAGTTGGATATGACCTACCAAATAAGAGTACAGCCTGGTTTCCAAGAACAGCACCCTCCTCAGAGAAATACGCTACTTCCTGGCAAAGGACTCATAAAATATAAGAGTCTACTTTGCATAACCTTCCCGTTCATTATCCTTATCCATAGCACTTACTCAACCGTGTTCCCTCTTTTCGCAGCCACTCCAGTTCCACTACACCCACTGTTATCTCCACCAAAACCCTCCCTAGCTAGCCAAAATTCTCTTAATTAACAAAAGAGAAAAAACAATCCACTTATACATAATTACCTTCACTGTTTTACCTTCCTGTGGCCCCAAAACTATCCTTCCTCTTTCTCTATACTTTGGCTGCAATTCGCAGCACCACAGTCCACTAAAAACTCCCCAACAGCCCAAAAAGAGCCAAAAAAAGAACCTCAGAATCATCAAAACCACTCCTCCAATACATACCCATAAAACAACCTCCTTCACTCATCTCCCCACCCATTCAGGGCCTCCCACTTCCTCCCTGTCAACGCCTCTCAAACACGTTCCTGCACATAGTCCGCACACGTCAACCTTGAAAACCTCCAGATTACCTGAAAACCCATCCAGACTCTTCCCAACCCCAATCCCACATAAAACCAACAATTACCATGTTCTTCCAGGCCCGGTTCTCGCTAACCGCGCTATTCTTACTACTTTCGTCTGCATTGGCTCTTTCCTCGGCTTCCTGGTCCGACAGGCAGGTTTTGGTGATGTACGACGCTTCGTTGACGCTGCCTGAAGATGTCAGTGTGGGCCAGCTTTTGGAGCTGCAAGAGCACTTTAAGGTGAGTTTTGTGGATTATGCCGATGACGCTGCCCAGTTGTTTTTGGGCGAGGACGCCATTTACCACCATTTGGTGTTGTTGCCTTCTTCCAAGAGAAGCGCTGCTGCTACTGGAATCGTGGATAAGTTCAAGTTGCTTGAGTTTTTCAATAAGGGCGGCAATGTTTTGGCTGTGCTGTCGGCTGAAAACGGGTTGCCTGAAAACGTCCGTTTGTTCTTGAACGAGGCTGACATTTACCCTGCTCCTAAGGGTTTCGTGGTGGGCGACCACTTCAACAAGCTTTCTGTGGGCTCAGACAATGTCTTGGAACCAAGAATCATTGACGAGGTCAAGGTTGACGAATACAAGGGCACTGCCGCTTTGGTCGGCAACAATGCCTTTGCTCTTCCTCTTGTGAAGGCCCCTAAGACCTCTTACACTGCTAGCACTAAGGATGCTGCGTTGATCGCCGAGAAAACTTGGACTTTGGGTGAGCAGGGCTTTTTGGCTGCCTCTTTCCAGGGTTTGAACAGTGCCCGTATTGCCTGGGTTGGCTCTGAACAATTGCTCAACGAGGAATTGGTTAGATGGACTTTCCAGGAGAAGGGCGTGTTGAAGTTGCAGTTCGTCGAGCACTACAAGGCCGACGAGCCTGGCCAGTCTAACCGTACCCAGTACAGAATCAAGAACGACGTTGTCTACACTGCTGGTATTTCTGAATGGAAGCGCGGTAAGTGGATTCCTTATACTCCTGCTTCCGAAGAAGATGTCGTGCAATTGTCTTTCAAGATGTTGGACCCATACCAGCGCTTGAACATGACTGCCTTGGGTCCTGGCTCTTCTACTGAAAATGGCCAGAATGACTTGACCGTTTTCTTCGTCAACTTCACTACTCCAGACCACCATGGTATGTTCACTTTCGAGTTGGACTACAAGCGTCCAGGCTTGACCTTCATTGAGGACAGCCGTGTCGTTACTGTCAGACACTTGGCCAACGACGAGTACCAGCGTTCCTGGGACATTCCTAACTCGTGGATGTACATGGTCAGTTTCGCTACTGTGGTTGTGGCCTGGTTCTTGTTCGTGATGAACTTCTTGTACATTGGCGAAAAGAGACCCGAGACTTCGCTGAAGGCCAAGGTTGAGCCAGCGACCAAGAAGGAAGAGACCACCGAAAAGAAGTAACTACATAGATACAAAATTCATGGGGAGTAAAGACAAGATCGAAAATTCGAACTGTGCGCACGTGACCTCACCGCCAGTGAAAAGTACTAAGTAGTATCAACGAGAAGCATCCAAAAGATCACCAGAAACCCCAAACCATGGCTGAACAAAAGGACAAAATATCAGAAGAGCAGAAAACGCAAGCTCTCCAGCTCCAATACAACAATTTCCAAGAAGCCCTCACAGAATTGCAAACACAGCTTTCGTCCATAACGTCCCAGGCCCAAGAACACGGTATCGTGGACAATACACTCTCCAGCATTCCACCTGAAAAAAGAGGTGACCGTAAATGCTTCAAGATGATTGGAGGAGTTTTGGTTGAAAAAACCGTGGACGATGTGATCAAGCTTCTAGACGAGGAGAAGAAAGAGCTCGAGGCGTCCAAGGAAGCACTTGAGAAAGAGCTCGTGGAGACGAAAAAGAAGATGGACGAGTGGGTCAAGAAAAACAAGGTCAAGGTTGTGAGACAGTGAGTGTCCCAGAAACTTCGCTTATAGACGTTAATGAAAGGGTAGCATGAGACGGTGTAGCATGAAGAGATGTAGATTAAGAGGTGGAGTGAAAAATAGAAATTGAAGATGGACAGTGGAGCATAAATTCAGGGTTAAAGAATTAGTGCTGGAAAGGCCAAACGAAGCTGCCTCTTGGCGGCAGCTTCTTGCGTTAACTACATCGTCGTACTCTTATTCCTTCCCTTATATTACACATAAAACAGCACCAGGCCGCTTACGCAGCACTGCTAACAGACCTAGAGTAGTCCAAGCGGGCCTCCGTCTGGCGACCCTCGTCTCTGTTGATAGCCTCCCATTTAGGCTCATCCTTGAAGAGTCTCATGGCCTTCACATTCTGGTGTCTCTTCGATAAAGTAAAACGGTGGTAAATACCAGCAGGCAATACCAACAAGTCGCCCTTGTTGAGCTTAGCACGGATCCATCTGTCCTCAGGGTCTCTGACATCAAAGAAACCCTCTCCATCTAAGATGTATCTGATCTCTTCATCCTCATGGTAGTGCTCCTTGTAGAATTGGGCCATCTTGGCGTCAAACGCACTCTGGTCACCTTTGAAAGTATCCAAGTTGAGCAAAACCTGGTCTCTGTTCTTGTAGTCTCTGTCCTTAGCAACTTGCTCCAAGTCTTCCAAGTTATCAATGTACCTGTAGAAGACGCCGATTTCGGCCAATCTGTCTTCAGGGACCGGCACGCCGGAGTCGTGGTCCTCGGTGAAGTTTTCAGGAGTGTCTAGGTTATCGTGATAGTAGATAGCGACCATATTTGAAAAGAAGGTTGGTTTGGAATAAGCAATCGGTAATTGGAGCCGTAATAGGCCCCGCATAACGGTGGCGCACGTGGGATGGATCACGTGAAGAGATTTGAAAAAGTCGGATAACCAGCCCAGCCACGTAGAATTAAGGGAGAAAAGGGGGTCAGGAAGGAAGCTAAAGATCACGGAAGTCTATTTATGTTCTTTAATTTGATGGTTTTGGACATTTGGCTGGGAGAATTGGACCTTTAGTTTTGATTAAGTCACGTGCCCAGAATCCACAGTTGCACCGTGGGCCCACAGTTTCTACCTGTCTAGCATCAAGGGGAATTGTTCTAGTCTATTCAGAAAATAGACTGGGAAGACGTAAGGCCAAAGTGTTACTTGTTGGGGGTTAACTTTCACTTTTCTGATGCGCCTCTTGTGGGGTCTACAAGCACATATGTATAGTTATTACATTTTCAAGAAGGGTAATTCGCCATATTCTATTTTTCTAGTCATCCTTAGAGGGCCCAGGGACAAGACGACAGTCTCAAATCAACCATTTTATGCCTCGTGTGCTGTAGTGTAGCTTTAGGTTGGACATCAGTTTGGCTGCGAAAAAGGTCGAAAGTGACACAAACCAGTCTCTGAAGCAGGTGCTATAAATGGACGGAAGGGTAGAGTAGCCAAATGTGCATCTCTTATTTATAAGAAAATCCTTGTTTTGAAAGATGTTTGCTATTTGGCGCAGAGTCAAGTGTTGAGGGAAGCATCGCATGGCCAATCCATAAGCTTAACCAATCGAAGCATAAAGTAACCTGATGTCCCTCCTAATGGAAGCGTAATTTATCAAATTCACAGCTCAAGAAACAGGAAATAAACAAAATAAAAGGGAGTCAATGACTTTGAATGCTGATATGCAAATTGCGATTGAAGTTGTCCACAAATGGTGCCAGTGTACCTCTTAGGTCATATATCCCAAAAACTACAGAGTACCCAGCCTAAGAACACTTCAATCCACTACCACTAAACCCAGCCAATATTGTTTACCGTAAACCACAGCCCATTTACCCAAAAAGCCTTCCCTCTATCAAGACCTCCCGTGTTACTACCTTCATAGGTCCAGTGCCCAAGAATACCCAACCTTTCCACTCCAAACGACCAGAAAAAGCCACTCAAATCAACGAAAGCCCTTCAAAAGCAGCCAAGAAATGCCCCTTCCCTCCCTACATACCCTGTCATCTTCCTGTCCATCCACCACCTCTACTTAGTCCATTTCGCAGCCATTACTTCCTCCACCTCCATTCCACCAGCCCCCACCAAAACCAACCTTTCCTCCAGGAACCAAAAAATCCAAAACCAACATCGTAAACACCCAATTCCAAATAACCCCCTTTTCCCACCTCCTCCCATCCTCTTTCTCTCCATCACCTCTCCACCTCTTCTTCCCTACATAGTGCGCACTCATCATCAACACTTTCCAACTACCAACTCCAACTCCAACCACCACCAACCTCCATCTCCAACCATGGCGCTGCGGTACCAACAAAACATAGACCAGCAGCTCCAGCTGCAGGAAAAGAAGGGCATCCATAGACGTGCGCTTGACCATGGTAACTCGATGGGCCGGTATTACCTTCGAAAGTCGATGGGCGATACCGAGTACTCTATCGGTGAGGTGCGTCCTGAGTCGTCGTACCTTATAGACTTGCTTCCTGCTTTGGCGTATAAGGGCGATAGGATGAGGACGAACCCGGCGGTGCTTGACGTGCAGCTGAAGTTTGTGCATTTGTCTTCGAATAAGGCTAAACATTCGATCAATACGGTGAAATGGACGCCTGAGGGAAGAAGACTCGTGGTGGCTTCGCATTCGGGAGAGTTTACTGTTTGGAACGGTATGACGTTTAATTTCGAAACTATCATGCAAGCACACGATCTGGCGGTGCTTGCGTTGAAGTACTCACACGACGATGAATGGCTTCTATCTGGAGACCAGGAGGGGTTGGTTAAGTACTGGCAGCCCAATTTTAATAACGTCAATATTGTCAAGGCACATACAGATGCTATTCGAGATATAGCGTTTTCGCCAAACGATACAAAGTTTCTTACGTGCTCGGACGATTCTCTGGCCAAGATATGGAATTTTAATAATGGCCAGGAGGAAAGAACACTTACAGGCCACCACTGGGATATCAAGTGTGCTGATTGGCATCCAAACTTGGGCTTGGTCGTTACAGGGTCTAAAGATAACCTTATTAAGCTCTGGGACCCTAGGTCTGCCGAGTGCGTTACTACCTTACACGGATTCAAGAATACCGTCATGAAAACGAAGTTCCAGAAAGTCGGTACAAATAGACTCCTAGCGTCCGTCTCCAGAGACCGCTCGTGCCGTGTTTTCGATCTACGTACCATGTCTGACTTTGTGGTGATTCGTGATGCGGAGGCTGACCTTTCCAGTGTTGAATGGCACCCTGTTCACGCTGGTCTCCTCACCACGGGTGCCTACGACGGTTCTATGGCCCATTACATTTTGGATAAGTACATTTCTACCGATCAAGATGCTCGTGGAAAGGGCATTGACGCTGTTCACAGAATTCCATATGCTCACGAGAAAGCCATTCACGCCTTGGAGTACCATCCTTTGGGCCATATCTTGTGTTCTGCCGGTAACGACAGATCTGCTCGTTTCTGGTCCAGAGCAAGACCAAACGATCCAAGAGCATTCAAGGATCCACCATACACCAACGATAAGAACGGTGCGTGGTACTACAGTGTTAACAACAACGTGAATGCCGTTTTGGAAGACACGCCAGCAGCCTCTATTGGAGGGAAATACCTGCGTGACTCCGACGTTGTGCCTGGTTTGAGGAACTTGACTTCGAGCATTCCAGGACTTGGGGAGTCATAAAACGGTGAGCCGTTGCCATTGAAGGACAGCCAACCAAATCCACAGCCGCTCACTACCCAGCACGCCATTCGTTTGAACAAAAAAAGACAGGAATGCATGGAAAACTACCATAGACCGATGAATGATTAGCCATCAGAAACCCAGAGTCACATAACAGCCGGTGCCGATAAAATACATCAAAACTGTGACCTTTGCATTACATCAGATGCTTCAAGGGCTCTTCCAATCTACATTATAGTTTAATGATAAAATATTTTTTTTTTCCCAACCTTGAACTCTAGGAATTCTGCCTATGGGACCTTATCTATGAATCTATAAACCAATAACCAATAAAACCAAAATAATTGTAAAACCTTAACCTTCCCTCGCCCATTCCAGGGCATCTTATGCTTGTTGTGATATTTTGTAGAACGAGTCCACGGCGGCGTGATACCTCTCGCCATGCATTTTGTAGTAGTTACCAGCGAATGACGTAAACAAATCTTCAACCTCGTCACTCAGTTTCTTGGAAACGATGCTGTAGCTGTTTGTGTTTTTGGCGTTCTGGATGCTGATATACGTGGAGATCACGTCGCTAGCTTGATCCAACTCTTGTGGACTAATGGCCTCGTACACCTTGTAGTAATGAGAAGACCTTTGCTTAAAGTCAGCAATAGCCTCTGCCACAGAACGACCAGAGTAGTCGCCATTGGCAGTCTTGCCGTTGACATTGTACGCCAAAAGACGCTCGTCAGTGCACGAGATGTCCAAGACAATCACGTTGGAGAAAGAAACATCACAGTTTCTAACGATATCAAGCATCTTGTCTCTACGTCTGCGCGTAGTATTCGTGGCATCCAAGAACCCAACGTTGATTCTGTTGTTTCTGAAGTCCTCAAGCATTTGTTCCATAGCGATAGCGGCAAACTGCTCCCTTTGTTCTTGGGCAGCAGCGTTATCTGGGTTGAAGAAGTCAGCATCAGAGAAGGTTCTGCGAAGCAGTCTCCTCACGTTACCAGCGTTGTAGATCAGGCACTTGTAGTCGTTGGATTGCAAAAACGACGACAACTGCTTGCAAACAGTAGATTTACCAGAAGCAGGCAAACCCACAAGCATCACCAACGTCTTGGACTCGACTCTTTTACGTAAAAGCGACGAAACATCCTCAGCACGCGGAACATCATAAACTGGAGACGTTGCTGGAGTTGTAGACGAGGTAAACGAAGTAAGGGAAGTTAGCGGCGAGTTTTCAATCTTGGAGAAAAGCAGGTTAAGGGAGGTGTTGGAAGTGTTGGGGCTGAGAGAGGGCTTCATGCTCAACTCAGGTCGTATTTGGGAGAACGAAAGTTCCATAATAAAGGATGTTGTTTTGCTTGGAAAAAAGAAGATGGGACGATATTGATTTTTTTTTCTGATCTGGCAACACTGGTGGTTTTATGGGTGGCCAGTTCGGCGATGCGGACTGGCTGCGAAATTAAAAAAAAAAAAAAAAAAAAAAAAAAAAAGGCTTCTGCTCGGATTAACTGTGGACATTTGGCGTGAATCTGCCGAAATGGGCTAGCGGAGGCGACCTACCTGCAGTACACACCTTGTGATGGCATTGTTACACTGAGATGAGTTACTCCATGTGACGTCAGGTATGCAGGATATGAGATAACAGTGCTGCTCGGATAACCGGCAGTGAGTCAAATAGGAGCAAAGGAGGGAAAAGAAAAGTGGACAATTTGGTCCCGGGCGTAGGGATCTCATGGCAACAACCAACATAACATCACTTTGCATCCCCCGCCAGGTAACCAAAACCCTGTACATGCCTCTTTTCCAACACACTGGCTGTGATTAGTCACTCCTTCCCCTTCCACCGGATCAATCTCCCCACTCACATTTTTCACTTTTTTCCCTCACCAAGTGCACCAGAGTCTCGTGGTGCTCCAGATTCGGCATGATTCTTCGTAAACTTCTTCTCGTGCTGTTTCCACTGGTCCTGACGTTGTTGTCCCACTTCGCCAAAGTAACGAAGAACGTCAATAAACAGAGGTGATTCATCCACCTCGTCAGGTTCTGCCCTGAGCCGGAGTAGATCTGTCACCTTCTTCATGGTCTTACTGTAGTCAACGTAGGCGTCTTGGGCCAGACGGTATGGTGTTATGCTGTAACCAATCTTCCATGGTTGCTGGGAGGATTGAGGGTATGGATGACGTCCTACAACGTCGGAGTTGTCGAAAGAGTGACGGGCACGGACTTGGTAGGCGAGAAGGGGAACATCGGTAACGAGCTTTTCGTCGAGCTTATCCAACTCTTCCAGAAAATGGATAATGTTCTGCCTCCTTTCGTCTGGCGTGAGGTCATGGCGGAACGACGTTTTAAAGTTTCTCAGGAACTTTTGCACTTCTCTTTCCAACTCGGGCGTGAGTGGCACGGCGTAGACAAAGAGACTCGAGTCTTTCACCGTGACGTTAAGTCTAAAGGGGCATTTATTGTATCCCTTCCGCTTCAAGTCGTTGATAACCTTATCCATCAAAGCTGCCCATATATCCAAAGAAGCTTTAAATTGGACTTGGGCAACATGGCTTGGAAGCTTATCGTCGGGTGGTGTATTGCGGCCTTCTTCGATTCTGTCCTGACGAGATCTGCGTTCCACTCGTATGTTGCTGAAGAACACACGGTCGATTTCTTCTAGGGGGAGGTACTCGAACCCAAAGAAGGTCTTGATGTTATGGTATGCCAAAAAGATACCGTCCATCTGGCCAATCCTAGCTTGGAAACAGTACTTCAAAAGCGCTCCTGTTCTGATTAAATCGTCGTATTCCCTGGAAAACGATTCGTATTCGCCTTCCTTACGCCAAATCTGGTAGTTGCTAGGTGCTGGCGGGTACGAATCATGGCGAATTGCACAAACAGCACGAGTTTTCAAATCAAATGATCCGCCATTGGGAAGGTTTGGGTTGTAACAGTCGAGCTGCGAACGCATGATGAACTTGCCATAGGAACTGTAATTATACTCCTGCTCTGCTGACTCGTTAGGGACTCCTGGATTATTTACAAGATAGTTTTTGAAGCCCTCTTCGTCGGTGGTGAGCAATGTCTCTAAGCAATGACCCATGGCACTAAGCAAATGCTCAATATCAGAAGACTTATCTGGCGTAACTGAATAAATTGCATCCTCTGATTTCGATCTCATGTCCTTGGGCAGCACGATAAGTGACGCTGGAAGCGTTCTGAAGGTTTTGGTGAACCTGGGGAATGGGAACCTCTTTTCACAGTTTTCAGCCTCTGGGTCTGGATCATACCCATTAAGAAAGAGGTAGAATTTTGAAAGTGTCTGCGTCATTGAAGACGTCGAAGACAAGTACTTTGCACCTTCTTTGGATGCCATCGCCAAAAGGTTCTTATCTTCGGATGCAGAGATGAACCCAGGCACCTTATCAAAGTCAAACTCTTCGTACTTCACGATATTAGACAAGTAAGGCGTAAAGTTGTACCTTCGAGTTCTAGGATCCTGAAAGAAATGCACACCAGGCGAAAAGAGCACCTTCTCGAGTCCATGGTTAAGACGCAGAATGTTATCTCTAATAGGTGACTTAACACAACGGAAAGTCTCGGGTTCTGAAGCACCATAAGTGTTTATGTGATCCAACGGCGGTTCTCCAGCTGCCTTCAGAAACGGTTTCTTCAATTTAAACTTCCCTCCATATTTCAGTGTCAGTTCAGTTAGACTTGCAGCCCTTTCAAAAGTGCTCTTGCCCTTAGATCCTGAAGAAACATGCTTTTTTCCAGGCAGCCCAGAACGCTTAGAAGTCTTTGACAGTCCCTTCGATCCGTCCTTACCCTTGGAAGACCTATATGGAGACCCATGGGGCTTACCTGTAGACGGTCCAGACATAAGACTTTTAAGTGAAAGTTCAGGCGGTCCTTTCGCCAGGTTCCGTTTACCCGAACCTGAATGTCCCTTTAACAGCTTCTGTGACGCTTTTGAAGACTTAGTACCTGATTTGGCTGCTTTTCCAGGCCCCTTGGCCTGTTTTGCTGCCGATTTGAGTGTTTCTGCGGGTGTTCCCGGCGCCGTACGGGTCGTTCGAGCCATCCCAAGCGGTCTACTCTGGAACGAGTTAAAGACGGCTCGGCTCGATGGATAGCATAATTTTGCTCGTAGCATATGTGATGTTTTGGATAATGTGGAGTAGGTCAGGTTTGGATCTTATCGATGCTCTTCTCTAACGGTGCAATGTGTGCAGGACAGACATAAAGAGTAGTAGATGGAATGGAGAGATGGTCTGTTATTGGGGTGGGCAGTTAGGAATTTGGGGGAAAAAGGGATGGGAGGGATAAATTTGGGAATGAGGGTCTCTGGGATGGTGATATTTTGAGTTTTGGTGGGGTGGGTGAGAAATGACATGAGGGTTGCTTTTTGGGTGCAAAATAGGCCTTAGAAGGCGGAAGTGGAGAGTTTCAGAGGGAATAGAAGCAAAGGAAGAGATACGGGATATTCCATTTGTCAGAGAATTCATTTATTACACTTTCCTTTTGCTTGGTTGGGGTTTAAAGCAAATTAAGGCTGATTATATTAGCATAATGGTAGTATACTAGAGAAGCAAATAGGCCTATAAGCTCAAGAGCCACTAACAATCTAGAATTTGTATTCTATCTTAGTAGGTCTTCAAGGTATGCCAGGCATTGCTTGGCCTGTCTGGAATTACAAGTCAAGGTTGCAAATTGTACCACAGTGTTACTTCCACTTACATTTCCTTCATTAATCCATGTAGAAATCGTAACCATTATCTATTTTTTATTGTTTCTATCTTCACCTAATCGTAGACCTTCCTGTCGAGTTCTCTGATCACGTTGGCCACAGACTGAACCTCCACTTGCATTCCTCGCGTCGTAAGCTTACCCACAAGCGAAGTAAAGTCAACACTGTTGAAGCGCTTGTGACGAGAAAGCGTCTTATACGCGTCAGCACAAGGAATAAATATACCGGTGGTGGATCCACCAGGCGTGGTCGGAAGTGGCGTGGATGGAGTGGTCTGTGGAGCAAAGCTGTTAGGACGAGAGCTGTTAGAGCTGTTTTGAGAATCAGCAGCCTCCAAGGCTTTGCTGTCTTCGAGAGGATCTGAGCTCTTGGAGGGACTGGCCTCGATGGGTAGCTTCTTCTCTGGGCCCAGTCTGTTTAGCGTTGGTCGCGTTTGTTCAGGAGCAACACTTGGTTCTTTTGAAGTGGTGGCAGCTCTGCTGGCAACAGTAGTACAGAAGAGAGTCGACATTGGGTCAGTTTGACACTGTGCACAAGTACCAGGGTTACCGGTACATCCAGACTTCGATTCTGGCTCCTCTTCTTCTTGCTTATCTTCCTTAGCGACGACAGTAGGCACAGCACCTGGAGTCAAGTTAGTGAACTCACGGATTTCGAGAGTTGGACCAGGGTGCATCACAGGCAAGGAGGCTTTACGCATGGCAGATGAATTAAGAAGAGGCGGAAGCGATGTAGAGGCCTCTTCAGTCTGCTCAGGCTCGTCCTGTTTCTGTGTTAACGATTCGTTAATTCGAGCTGCTTCCTTGGCTGCTTCTCTGCAAACGCAAGGAGTGTCGTCCGAACAGAAACCACAGTTCTCGACTGGAGATTCTTCATTGAAGGCAGGATTGCTTGGAAGGAAAGTTTCTTGTTCCTTCTTGATGGTCACCTTCTTGTCAGCATCAGGCGATTTCTTTAAACGCTTCAAATCAGGCATTTTCTTAACGGCAAATTCAGCAGTGAAGTCGATCTCTTTGCCAGTACTGCTGTTGGAAAGCAGCGAGCTGTTACCGCGAGATCTCTTCTTACTGCCCTTAAGCAGCACAGCTGCCATAGGAGTAAATGAATTAAATTCTTCTTCCACAACAGGCTTCTCCTTGATTCCAATGTCCTCACAGAGGCACAGGTCCTTCATGCACACGCCACAGTCAACGTCGTCGGTGGTATTATGGTGGTTGCTAGATTTACCCTCTTTGTTGGGCGTAGCGTTTTGGGACGTAGGACTAATGAGCGTGGACTTGTTAGAAGGCACATGGCGGAACAACAGGGCTGTTGGTGGAGAGTCAGCGCTAGGAGCGGGCAGTATCTGTTGCACAGAGTACAGCAGAGAGGCTGGCGAGCCCGTAGAGTGGTTGGCAGGCAGCGATTTGGCAAAGTTAAGTAAATGCTGTGCGCTCTGGTTGACATCAAGATTATAAGCAGAAGGCCTCGACTGGGCATTAGGATTAGCATGGAGCATCGCCAGCGAGCCCTGAGAGCTCTGGGAGCTCTGGGAACCACGGTGGTAGGCCGACTGTTGTTGTCTAGGGACCGAAGAGCCTTGAGACATGTGATACTGGTTCTGGGACTGGTGGTGGCCATATGGTTTAGGAGAAGGTCCGTTGCTTTGAGAATGATGAGGAGAAGCTGGGGAGCCAGCAACAGAGGACCGTAAGGAAGAGAACTCCAGCTTAAGCTGCTCGATGCTCTTAATAAGGAACTGGTTCTCAAACTTCAACTTGTTGATGGTGTTGACAAGCCCCATTTCCTTCACCTCCTTCTCCTTCTCGACCTCTAGCAACTTCTGCTCGAGCTCTTGCACTCGCGTGGCTCTTCTTTCTCTAAAGGCTCTTTGGGCAGCTCTATTCTGAGCCTTTCTCTTCAGTGCTGGCGTATCAACACTAGGCTTGCGACCCGGCTTGGGCCGAGGAGGAAGCACCCATTCTCTGGAAGTGACTATAGATGTAACCAGGTTAGGAGCTGGCGCTATGGAGGAGCCTGGAGAGGCTGATTCTGGCGAAGAAGCGTTCATGGACATGTTAGACGCTGCTGAAGGCGAAGGCGCCATGGACGTGCGAGGGGCGATCTGGGGTCCTCTCGTGGACATGGCGGATGCTTTTTCGAAAGGAAAACGTTAAAGGAATATATATGTTTGGAAAAGGGTGTCGTTTAGCTAAGAAGCGACGGTGGGTTTTAGGGTTCAGTGGAAAAACGGGCCCGGTGTACGGGTCTGGGCAGGCTGGAGTAGAAGAAAATCAGCTTTCTTCAAATGTGGCAATGAAAAAGTCTCCTGATGTTGCCGGCTGGAAGTGTGACTGTGGAAATGGAAAACAAGACGTAGAAGAAAGTAGTGGGTTTGGTGAGAAAATACAGCCGCGGGAGGTGATTGGCACTGATGGTTTAGATAAAAAAAGGAGGGAGAAAAAAAAAAAAAAAAAAAAAAAAAAGGCGCCTAAACGATGGAATGGAGAGAAGTTAAAGAGAAGCGGGGACTTTAAAAGAAGCATGTGAAAAAGAGCAGACTAATATAAATAGCAGAGGATTTTCCCACTTTTTTTTCTCTATATAATTGTCCGTTTCGTGGTCTTGTTCTGCCAAAGTCAGTCCTTTTTCTTCCTGGTGGAGCAACGTCTTTCTTTTTTTTTGTCTTTTTTCGCAGCCAATGGGCGCGGGCCGAAGTCGGCTTTCTGGGGCAGCGAAAAGGCGTAAAAACGGGACCAGCAGTGGAGGAGCCGGAGAATTGTGAAGTGGAGAAAGTACTTGAAAATCTGAAATCTCCGTCTTTTTCTGGTTATATACATATGAAGATTGCCTCTTTTGGGGGTCTTTTCGTAGAGATACTGCCACTTCTGGTGGTCTGGGCTGGGTGAAAAATTCACTACTGGGTGAGACTCTGAGAATGTGATAATTTCGGGTTATGTCTGGTTTTGCGTTTTGGTCCTTGTGTGAAATCGTACGTCAACCTGGTCCTGATTGGCTACAAACCTGTCAAAAAACGGAGTCGGTGGTCCCAAACGTCCTTTTTGGGTGGTACCTTTGGAGTAGACTTATAGTAGAGGACAGTCTTGTGTTAGAGGTGGTTTTAATGCTTTAACAATGGCCCAACGGGTCAATGGTTGGGATGGATTTGGATTTGTCAATTGTAGTGGTCTTTTTGTTGTCTTGTCTTATGTACGGTCGGTTTGGTGATCGAACCGTGAATGGGTTGTGTGGAGTGGAGGGGATTAAGATGGTGGTACTTGTTGTTTCTGGATTGACCTGTGCAATGTAGGTGTAAGAATGGCCTTGAAAAGCTGGTATTAAGGTTCTTCTTGGGTTGGTAGTTGGGAAGAATGAATGTACTTACCGTATGTTCAACAACCTACTTCAACATCTCCAAAGAAAACTTCATGTTCATAGGATCGAGAGACTACTCCAAAAGCTTATACTTCTCTTCGCTACCGCTCAGAAGGTCCTTCCCCTCCGCAGTGTTCACCTTCCAAAGCCAAAAGCTTAATGAGCTGCTTTATCTCAACCAGGCTTGGACCACTGATCTCTGGTGATTCTATTTCTTCTTAATTGTATTATAACGTTCTAGATGTTATTTTTGCGAGCGTTTCTTTAGCATGGTAAGCCTTCAGAAGATTAGAAACAGAATGGGTGGTAGGTGACTGGTGATGATATACCTAAACAGTACTCATCAACAGATAACGAAGGCTACACAAAATAAAGAGAACAGAGCTGAAATACAACCATAAAGAGCAAAAACGGAGATATAGACACAGTGTCTATCCTATTATTTCCTTACACCGCAACAGCCTTCTTCCTTTGGTTGTTCACTATGGAGACCCATTTTTTACAGTACAATCACACAACCCACTCCAACAACCAAAAACATAACTTAACAAATTTATAAAGCCACCAGTGTAGCCTCCTACTTCTCTAGTCCCTTCTATCTCTCCCCTCGTGAAATCTCTTCGTTGTCCTAACTGGGAATTGGACTTTCCTCGCTCGATCTCTCCAGGAGGGAAACTTTGCACCCATATTTTACAAATACCCATTCTCCCAGCCCCCACCAATTTTTTCTTCTACTACCACTATCTTCTTCAAATTCTACCCAAACGCCAGCCACACACTCATAATAACTATACAATGTCTGCCACTCAAACTACAATGACCCAGAACACCAAAGCCACTTGCAGAAGACTGCCCAGGCTCACAAAGAAGAACCTCGTTTACACTAAGAAACAAAAAGAAACCGCCCTCCAACAGAAAGAGCCAAAGCTCTATCTTAGATTCCGCCTTCTGAAGAGAAGCAAGAGCAAAAGGGAGAAAAACAAGCCTCTCCCGCCAACCACCATCCCATCAAATCAGCCCAAGCGTACTGACGCTTCTACCGAGCTTCACGAAAAGCTCTATATTCGTATTTCCTTGGAACAAATGTTGAGAGTCAAGAAATTGAACTCCATGAGTACTTAGGAACTAAATAACATCAATAAAACGCCATATTAGAAACATTTACCTTGTAGAGTAGGCATTGCTGTTTGAATGTAGTTATGATGTTCTTGTACCGTCAAAAGGTCAAACGTCATCAACCATTTATGCTCAAGACAATGGGACATCGCTGGCCCTGACAATGGGCATTGTGAAGCTTACTCTTCTCTCTAATGTTAGTTCTTCTTTTCATTACAACGCCGTTTTATTCGGCCTATACAAGAGTGATTTTTCTATGTTCAAGCTTGCAACTTCTCGGCCTCAGCCTTTTCAGCCTGTTGCTTGGCAATATCTTCAGGAGTAGGCATGCCCTCGGTCATCAACTTGTTCAAAGTCATCTTACCGAACTCATCCTTCATCTTCTGCTCCTCCTCCATGAACTTAGGGGCGTTTTCACGCAAGAACTTCTGCAAGTTCTCGTACTGAGCCTGACCGTGCTCTCTGATCAAATCCAATGGCATCTTTGGCTCTTTGCTCAAAGCGCTTGGAGACATGCCGACCATGGAACCAAGGAAAGTACCAATGTTAGGCTTGCCAGCACGCTCAAAGAGATGCTTGTTCTCTTCCTTCCACTTCTCTCTCAAACGAGCCTCTCTCTTCTTGTACTCAGTAATAACATCATCAGACTCGCTGAAGGACTTAATGACTGGTCTAACATCCTTGATGGGCTGGGTAGCCAAGTACTCCAAAAGGGGAATCAAGTCAACCAAGGCAGTGTCGGACTCTCCGTTCCAAGGCTTCAACACAACGGCGTTGTCCTTTTGCATGGAAACAGTATCAGGGTCAACCTCAACAGCGACGGTCTTGGCCAAGTCACGGTTCAAAAGAGACAAGTCCTTGATGAGCTTACCGTCCTTGTATCTACAAGCCTCTCTGTAAAGGGCGTACTGGATGTATGCTCTCAATGGGTCCATCTTCATGACAGTTCTCTCAGAAGACATCTGGTAGTTGGTGGAGAAGATCACAATCTCGTAGTACTGAGACAAGTAGCCCAAGAAGTAGTCCAAGCCAGGTCTCTTGGCGGTTCTCCAACCGTGCTTAGTGTCCCACAGAGAGTGGATCAACAAGTCGTCCAAGGCCAAAACCAAGGTCAAGGGACGACGGTAGGCCTCTGGAGGAGGTGGAGGCAACAAGTTTTCAAACACAGGCTCAGAGAAGAAAGAGAAGGCCTTGGACCATCTCTTAGACAAACGCTCATACATCAAGCCTGGAGTGTAACCGTTTTCGATATCAAGCGCCTCGAGCTCCTTCTGCTCCTCAGCAGAGTCCCAGTCTCTCGACATGTAGCCCAAAGCACCAATGCCTCCAACAAGCATGGATCCATAGAAGATATTGGCCCATTTTTCTCTTTGACGGTCTTTGGTAGTCTGAGTTCTACGCTTTCTGCGAGAAGACTTGTCGGTGGTTTCTTCCTTCTTCTCTTCAGCAGAAGGCTCCTCCTCAAAGCCAGCCTTGGCCAACATGTCGTCGTCCAAGATAGACTTTGGCTTTTCGTCCTTCTTCTTTTCATTGTAGCTTAGCGAAGAATGGGAGAAAAAACGTGGTTTTTGCACTGCTGGAACCGCACGGACGGCTAGCTGGCCACGGGGCATGGTGGCCCGCAAAAGCGATCTTGCAAGCATCTGGGGGTCGTGGAGAAAGATGTGCTTCTTTGAGGTAAAATCTTGAAAAGGTGAAAATCGCTATTATGGTCAATGAGCACACACCCGTACCTCCCGCCATCACCATCAGGCCCCAGACCCACTATTCCAAGAGAACCCCAGAGAAGCCTGAAAAATCCAATGAATTATAGAGGAGTGGCGTTTCTAAGGTCTGTAAGACTCCAGTCTGACTTGCCACGTTTCAACAAAAAGGGTAATATTGTGCTAAGCGCCCTTAAGTACGTGAAGGACGTAGACAGCTTCCAGGAGAAGATCGCCAAAGAGACTCCAGAGCAGCAGTTGGCAAATAAACTTATAAAGGGCATTGAAAACCGGAAAGAGCTTCTAATGCTTCTTTCGATGTTCCACGGAGAATTGGCCCAAATAGGCATAACGCCGTCTTCAGCTCATCATGATCCAAATCTGGGGTTGAAGTGGAAATATAGAATGGCATACTTGACGAGGTTGGCTCGAATGCATAACACCTTCTGGGACCTGTGCCAACAAGAAGGTATTTCTGAACGGAACCATTGGCTCGGGTTCCTGCCCGAGAAGATCGGAGTGTTGGACCCCGTTCTCTACAAGGAGCATTACGAGGAACTACAGCTGGGGAAGTTTCGGGACGTAGACTTTCGGGACGTTGAAGTCCTCGGCAAGCGATTCATAGCGAAATAGGGCCCCGTTGTGGGCCGGCTGTATCTTTGGCGGTTGGGTGGTGACGCCTTAGAGGATTTCTTGGACATAGATTCATCCCTTGACATAACTTTGTCGGTAATAGACGACGGCCAGCGTGGTAGAGGCTGGCAAAATAGACTGGCGTTATCATAATAAAAACATGTGCTTATGGCTTTGGAATATGGAGACTCTTGGAGATCTCACCGCAGCCCTGGATAATGAAACCAAGGGAGATGATATGGAACTCGGCAAAAGTGCCTTCCAAAACCACTCCCAACGGGAGGTCATCCAAAATACGGTCAGTGTACACCAAAATAGCCATAAACACGACCCAGACCAAATTGGAAGGCACAGGCAAACCCTCGAAGTACTGGGACTTGCCAGTGGCATCCTTAGGGATGTTGTTGGTGGAAACGTTGAAACGAGCCAATCTCGTCAAGCCACAAAGCACCCAAAACGACAAGAAAAGCACATCAACAGTGGAGCGGAAGCCAATGGCAAACGCTATTATAGCTGGCGACACGGAAAAGGAAATCAAATCAGCCAAAGAGTCGAGTTCCTGGCCCATGAGCGACGACTTGTTCCGCAAACGAGCCACACGGCCATCGAAAAAGTCAAAGAACAAGCCCAAGCAGATAAAAAAGTGGGCTCTTTGCACGTAATGGGACTTACCCGTCAAGGCGTACCTCAAGCAAGAAATGATGGAGTAGAAACCCGAAAAGCCATTGAGCAAGGTGATAAAGTCGGCCATGTGCAAATTCCTAACCAACGAAAAGTGTCTCGTGTCGTGCAAGAAGTTCTTATACTCCTCTGGCTCCGGCCTAGGAAGCGGTTCCTGGTTCGACAGCAACGAAAACAACGACAGAGACCGTCTGATTGGAGGATGGGCGCCTTCTGGAGCATGAATATCAATACCCGAGTCGCTATCAATATCAGAAGCCACAGCAGACTCGTTTTTCTTGAATCCGGACGTATACGACATTATGGAGAATTGAGCAATTGAGTAATTGTGAAAATTGGTTAAGGTGAAGAAAGGGAAGAAGTAAGGGGAGGCGAGAGAACGTTGATTTAAAATGAATGAGCTTTATTGCGCAGCGATGCCGCGACCCAGGCTGCCAGGCAGTAGAGGACAACACGAAATGGGAGAAACGCAGGGAAATTAAGGGATGGACTTAGAAGGTTCTAAAAATGGAAAGGATGAACCTTATTTTGGCCGTTCTGATTGGTCAAAAAGGCTCTGTTGTATTTTCGTTTAATATCTTTCTTCCCACGCTTCTTGTTGGGGCGCTGTGCTGCCAGTGAACCGCCAGGCTGCTGCCTCCTGTATGGTTCCTGGCCAGCCCTGGAGATGAAGAGACCAAGGAAGAAAGAGAATTAAGAGTTGGAGGGGGAGGGCAAAAGAGGGGAAGACGTCGAGGTATAAAAGGAAGACGATTTCCACTTTTTTACCACTGGTTTTGTTTTTTGTATGCTTGGTGAAATCGTATCCACGTCTCTTTCTCTGGTCTGGCTGTTGGTTGCTGGTTTTCTGAGGGGAGTGGCTCGGTCAGGCAGGTTGACAGGGAGGGTGAAAAAAGCGATAAGATTTTCCAGCCTCTTCTGGTTAAACCGAGGCAAGCCAAGGGCACGTAGAAGATGGGACCAAGTCGAGACCAAGCGAAAGTTAGGGCTAGTCTAATTTGGTTTCTCTTGCCTTTTGTGTCTTTCTTCGCTTGCCTTACACTTTTCTTGATGCTATGTATGGCCGCTTATCGACGATCTGGCGGTGCTCCATAGATATGAAGCTTATTTGGCGAGGGCAGGTTGAGGGCAGGTTGAGGCGGTTCGACGGTAAGCACCTACGGTGGGCTTCAGCAATCAGAAAGTTAGCTGGCTTTTAATTGACTCTGCCTTACCAAAGAACATCCTCTCGTTGGTTGATGATGTATGGGCATTTGCAACCATTCTGTCTCTATATGCATGGCACAGTGCCTGGGCTAGTCAACCCGCCTTGATCATCTTGCTTATGTCTCGTGGCTATGCTAGACGCCTTTGCTTGCCAAGACCAAACTCAAACGGGATATTTATAGAAAAGTAGATGTTTTGTGTGACGAGGGAATGTCGTGTTCTGGGCCTTTAATGGTTGCAAAATCTTGCATTAACCTACATCTATCTGGTCATCTAAACTTCATTCATCTAAGTAAATTGCCTGGACGGCGATTCTAAGTAGTTGCAGGGTCGTCTATAATCATGAATGGTTCTCGTGGTTCAGCACGAAAACTGTAGGCACCAGCGAGTTGGCCTCGTGATTATTGTAGAGTGACTCAGCCGCTGGCGGTTGGTCAATGAGCTGCTCCTTGCCCTGGTTCAAAAGGGCCGACAAGTCGTGGTTGTTCTGTTCCATCATCGACACAATAGACTCGCCTGATGACTGTCTGGACAACGAAAGCTTGTTGCTGGAGTTGTTCTTGGGGCTATGCAAAATCTTCAATTCCATCAATTGTTGCTGCTGCTTCAAAATCTCGTCTTGGAGCTTGAGGTAGTCCTCGTGTTCCTTCTGGTGAGTGCCGCCTGGTGTCTGTGAACCGCTCGAACCAGTAGGCGATCTAATTGATCCTGGAGAAACAATGTCTTGAGAAGCAGGTGTAGATGGCTTCTCAACTCCACTATGCAATGGAGATACAACCGGAGACTGACCAGCAGAAAGGGCTTCAGGCGACTGAGACTGAGACAAGTTTGGCGTGGTTGGAAGATCGAAAGTGTTTTCGAATGGGTTCTTTTCCGTCTTGACAGTCTCGGAAGGCAGCTGCACGCGTGGAGTAAAGATACCACTGAGACTCTCTCCTTGGATCTTGTCGGCGGAGATCTGGTCCTTGCCCAAGTACTTGTTGAGGTTCAAAGACATGTCACGAGCAGGCTTACCCTTAACAGGCTCAGGATTCTTATCACGCACGTTCAACTTGGCTTCAATGTAGTCAAATCTCTTCAAATGCTGGGAAGAGAACTTGAGCAAGTCATGCAAATCGTTCGCCCAGTGATTAAAATCCTCCTGGCTGGCACACTTGAAGGTGAACTTTTGAGAGCTGCTGGAAACCTTGGTCAAGATAAACTTGAAATCCTTTTCACTCTTCAACTGGAACGAATAGTTATTCAAGTTGTAAGACTTGACAGGGGTATCACCTGGGCCAACAACGCCTCCAATCTTACCTTTCTTTTTCTTTTGGCTTTGCTTTTCGCCAGTCTTCTTGTCATTCTTGCTGGTAGCATCTTGGATTTTGTCACTCATGGTGTCAAGCTTGAACTCGTGCAAGTAGTTACATGTCAACAAGTAAAAGTAGGATGTATAAGACTTGATAAGTCTTTGCTTCTTGTACATGATACCACAGCGCAAGCACTTGGAATGCAAAGAGTCAGCATATGGAACAATGACATCCTGAGCAGATCTCACGTCACGCTTGGGGGACTTCTCTGTGGAGTGAAAAACGTTCAAGAAGTTAGGGTTGTGGGAAATGAAGTACTCCCAGTCGTTGTTAGCGTTGTTGATATAGTTCTTCATAGTCCATGAAAGATTGAAAAGGGCATTCTCTGCCGAAGTTGCGTAAACCTCACCATTACCAAGTCTGCCCAATCTCTCAGTGATAAAGTTCAAGTCCTTGATTACGTAATTGAGAAGGTCCTTGGAAATGTTCTGCAAGTTCAAGTACGATGCATAAACGTAATTCTCGTGAATCAACTGGTTCTTGAGCTGGTAGTCCACACGCAACTTGACGAGGAATGGATCAGACAAGGAGTCCTCATCGTCATCATCATCCAAATCCTTAGAAAGAACAGGACGGTTGCCAGAGTAACGGCGAATGCTAGAAACGAAGGTATTGATGACGGCACCAGTCTTGGACACCTCTCTTGCCAAGGATGGGTTAGCGAACGAATCATTCTTCAAAGAAGACTTTATCTCCTTGATCTTGAGGCCCAAGTTACGGTGCAAGCTTTCAAGCTTTGGAATGAGCTTCTGCTGAAGGTCCTTGGTCAATTTCGTCTGGGCAACGTATGTCTGGTAGTGGTGGTTGACCAATGCGTTGGGCATGTTGGAAAACATGGAGTTTGCTGGGAAGTAGGTTGGATCCACAGCCACATCCGACTTTGGAGCATACTTTGCTGCCGTCACAGACGACAGTAGAGAGCTCAGAGTCGAAGTATGCTGCAAGCCGCCAGAAGGCAGATCACTCTTCTTCGATTTGCCGTTTGGAGCCGGTTGGTCCATCAAGCTTGACGACGAAGGCGATTTGCGATGAGCAAACGACTGGTTCTTAAAAATCGACAGCTGAGACTTTTGTTTAGGCAAACCCGGTCTTGCCGCCAAGTTTGTAGTGCTAGCATTCAGCGACTTACCCAACTCCTTCTGGGGCTGGCCCTGGGGCGACAGGGGCGATGCCTGAGCCTGCTGAACCGCCAGAATGGTCTTATAAGCCAAATCTCTAAACCCAGGGAACTGCACGGACCCCACAAGCTGGAGGTTCAAGTTCAGCTCAAACTCCTTTGCATTGGCCAAATCCTTAAGGTAAGCGATCAACGCAGCGATAAAGTGTTTCCAGAGCTTAAAGTAGGACACCAAGTGGTCCACGGGTTTGGCGTCGTAGGAAGGCGTATTAATGTAGAAAGGACTCCTACGGTCCGACAGCGGAAGCACATCAGAAGACATGGTGGGGGAGGAAAATGGAGGTGAAACCAGGAAAGATAGGCGGTCGCGATCGGTATATATATGGAGCCGAAGCGAAGCGAGGAGGCTTGGAGGTACTAAAGGTAGCGCGGGCTGGAACGGTGCCGCACCAAGCAAAAATTGAGGCAGTGGACGAAGGAGGGAAGGCGAAGGGAGGAAGCAAAGAGGAAGAAGCAGGGGAAATTAGGAGGGGTGGAAAAATTTGGAGAGAAAAAAAGACGAGGAAATGGGCCGTATTTATAGACAAAAAGGAGGGGAAGAGACATTTTATGGACCTGAAAGATAGATGGGTGGATGATGGAAGGAGAGCTCTGGCTGCAATTTCTCGCAGGGGGCCTGAGGCGGTTGCGCAGGTTGGGATAAAAAAAATAAAAAAAAAGGAAAAAAGAAAATGTGGCCAGGGAAGATGAATTAATTAATGAAAAGAAATGTGGAAAAACAAACCTCCTAAACGTTTCAGGTTCCAGGTTTCAGGTTTTTTTAAGTTTCAAGGTGAAACAGGGAAATTCACAGAATCCCCAAGCAAGATGATGTAAAAAAAAATCTTGGTAAGACGACTTTCACTAGGGTTTTCTGTCTGATTTGCTTTTTTTAGTTACATGGGTCTGCGTTTGTGGACGAGTTAGACTTTTCTCTAGGGCCGCCAGGCTCCAGAACGAGGTCTGGACTTGACGGATTGTGGGTGATGCCTGCTTTTTCGACAATTCACATATTTGGAGTAAACGAGGAAAAGCCAGATATCTCTGTTGATCCTTAGTCTCCATCCCTTTCTCCCGTTTATCCCTTAACCTCAACCTCCCTTCCCTTCTCTCTGTCTCCCTGGAAACCCAGCTTCTGCGGCCCGACGCTTGCTCGCGCTGGTGGGTGCAAAAAGTGAAAAAAATGCAATCCCATTCGCATACCAAAAGGGCCCATTCAATTCCCGGGTTTTCCGGGGGTGGGCACCTGAAAAGTCGTTTTTCCTTATTTTCCCGCTGCTTTCTCTTCCCCTTCATCCCCTTTCCACCCCAAAACCATCTCTGTGACCCGCAACTACTGGGCCTTTTTGCTGGATCAAACCGTGCATATGTGCGATGTGAAGCTTTTTTCTGTGGGTCTACTTTTGTGGACGTTTGCGTCGTCATAGCTGCGACACACTCGCCTCACGACTTAGAAGGGGCCAGGTATTGGGATGGGGAGGAGTTGCAGGGAAAGGAAGATTAGAGTTTATGGATGTTTGGGGGTTGCTGGGTTGGAATATCGAGTTTTTGATTGGTTGGAGGTTGCTGGTGGTGGAAGGACTGGAGCCTTTTCTTCTGACTGGGTTGTCTCTGGTGAGGCAAATTGCCGCGACTACCGCCTCTGCTAGTCCTGTCCTACAATTTAGACTATTCTGGATGGACTAGAGACATAGAGTGTCCAGTATTCCAGAAAATGACCTTTTTTCTTGGATTTTTCTTAGTCTATTCACGTCTGCTTCGCTTGCTGGTTCACCTGAAACATCGCTCATACCGCCCCACATCGCCACATGCCTGTTTCGTGACCCTTTGTTTATTTACTTCGGACCCCGGGCCTGGTTTTCCCGGTGGCTGCGAAAAACAGTCAAACGCCTCTTGATATCTCCAGCGCAAATGCTCAAGTACACAAACCTGAGACACGTAGAGACAGCGCAATATGTCAGATAAGGCAAGGTGGGAGGCGAAGGCGGAAGGCGAAGGCGGGTGGGCATCAGCCTGGCGCTTATCGCTAGGAAGTCCGTGATGGCGGGAGTCCGGCCTAGGTGGGTGGAGCTGACTCTGTGGACTATGGTTTCTGGAATGGGTAATTCTAGTGGCTTTCTTATTGCCTTTGAAATACTCTTAAAAGGCTATGGATAAGAAAATACGGTTTTGTGGTGTTTTGTTATCGGGCGCTGGGGCAGTGCTGGTGAGATAGGATTACTGGTATGGTTACACGCGTTGGGTTGCGCCAAAAGGCGGTACTTTGGCTTGCTGGAAGTGATTTGGGTGTGTTCGGGTGCTCCGGGTTGACGTTTACATTGATGAGTACCTTTTAGGTTTAAACCGTCGATCTTTATCGTAAATACATGTCAATCGGGAAGCAGTGCACGTCAAATGATAAGGAGTGGGCTATGTATGGTAGGCTAGAACACCAGCTAGGAATTATTTCATGGCGTTTCTTGGAATTTTTCTTGCTTACGGCGAAACTATGGCTAGTCACTCAGAACTTAGAAGTTTCCTAAATGGTGAGATTAATAAAGTTTTCATGACCAGCCATATAGATAACATGGTTAGACATTGTCGCTGGATAATTTGATGCTTAATACGTGTTAAATACTGTTATTTACAGAGACTGACCAGAGTCTATCCGCTTAGAAGAAGGTTGGGTTGGTAGGTAACGCTGAGGTTTGAAAAGCCAGTGTAAGCATACACCCAGTACCGTCTTTGCAATTCCGTTCAAACTGAGAACTCGTGCTAACATAGGAGCCATACGCAAAGTAATAAAAGAAGGGAAATGTCTCGAGGTCTGTCACTGCCATCATTGACGTCCATAGGCCCAGATACACCTGTTGTCCCACCTCAGTGGTCGCCAACAACAATCTGCCGTAGATCAAGACGCCATTCACTTCATAGCTTCCCTCCAGTTTCTCCCTTCACTGACTTCTAGGCCCAATTCCTTCGCCTTTCCATCCATTCACTGAGGCATTCAATCCACTCTGTAGCCTTCACTTACGGCAAACCTCAACAGCCAAAGAACCCACCAAAAACGCCCAGAGCCGTAAGAGAACCGCCAAAACTCGACCATCCAAACCTTCATCCGCCTCTTCACCCCATCCATCTCACCTCTCTCTCTCAACCATCGCAATCCCTTAACATATCTTCACCTTCTCTGGCTTCCTTAGGCTTCATGCATGGTCCCGCGACCGTATGCCAGAATTTGCAACCATTTTTTACACCTTTCACCAACACCTTCTTTTCCCACCACCTTGCTATGTCTGCGTTAATTTCGTGGGAACTTTGGCTAGATTGCCATCTCTCTCAAAGCGCCTTAGACGACGCCGGCGCTGGTACTGCTGAATCCGCCGCTACCACCTTCTCCTTTGGGAAAGTCGCCTTTGTCGACCTGCCTACCATGATATCAACACTGTGCCCGTCATCCAGAAACACCTTCCGGGTGGAAAAGCCTGGGAAAAGCCGGCTACGAGTTTCCTTTTGGCGGCGGTCAGGCCAGCTTTCTTCGTCATTGCAGCCACAGCCCATTCTTAAGAACAAGTTTAATGCCAACGAAGAGGCAGAGCTAGAGCTAGTCAGGGAAAGCGATAACGAAAGCTTTGACCAATTCCACGCCCGTTACGAAGTGCCGACGGCGCCGCCTGACGATACGTGGGCCCGCCATGCCAGACTGGTCCAGTTGGGCAATTACTATGGCCAGGCGAAGTGATAATATAGAGAATCCACACCGGCACCAACCAACCGTATACTTGCCTTGGAACGATGTAGACAGCTAAAGATGACAGCACAACATAGGAAAGAAGGCTAGATGAGACTTACAGAAGCTCCATTTAGACCATTTCTTCCCTCAATTCCAGCCTCACAGCGTTCCCTCAGTAGACTCTTCTCTCAACCCTCCAACATAACCACGCCGCGAGAACACAAACAGCATTTCTCCCACCATCTACCACTTTTCTTTGCTTTTCAGGCCTCCATCAGCCTCTATCATCATACCTTACCCACAGCTCACCTGCAACCGCGTTTGCTATACTTTCCCTTCTTGAATCAAACGGCCGCCCATATAATGAACCACCTCAGACCTCCAAAACGCTTACCTCCACTATCCATCTCTATCCATACCATGGCTGTTATGTCTGAGCCTTTTGACTGGGAATCTCTTCAGTTCTTAGACCACGGTGATGCTCCTCCCAACGTGCCCACTCGTCGGGTGCCTCGTCCTCGTCCTGTGGTGCCGGTGCTGCCTCAGGAAGAGCTGGTGCTGACGCTCACTCAGTTTACACATCTTCCCACAACTTCTCCCAGCCTGTCTCGAGCCCTGACTTCAGATAGTTTGACGCTCCAGGCGCTTGGGCTTGTTGAAGATAACTACTTGCATGGTCACAGCAGGACGCTCTCAGACATTCTGATCACCAGCAGTGAGGGCCGCCTGGGTGCCATGTCGCCCCAACTTCCAAGAAGAGGCCGTCCTCCCGTGGCTGGCTCGCGTCCTAGACACCGCCTAAGTGCTAGTATTTCACGTACTAGGTCTCAGCGTACAGCGCCTTATGGCGAAGGTGCTCCAGGCACCATCTGGTTATATACCAACGCTGATTCCGTGCAAAACGACAAGCCAGTGTGTGCTGGTACACTTGATCGTGGCATCATGGAAGAATATGCTGCTTCTGATTCAGCTCGTACCACTCATCGCCAAACAGTGGCTACTGTTAAGAAGGAGTTTGCTGCTGAGGACGCTTTTCGCAGCCAATTCTCCAGAGGCAGAAGACGTCGTCCTAGCGATGAAGAATACGTCGACCAGACTCGTCTCAATAAGAGAAGAAAGCTGCAAGGTAGTGGCTGTGAGTGGCGTCCGGAGCTGGTTTACAAGACTTATGTGGACTGTAAACCAGACTTCTTTGATCGTTCAGATTACCAGGAACTTGTTCCTGAGAGCCTGTGCTTCGGTAAGATCAACATGAGAATTCCTAAAGCATGGACCAGAGGGCCAAATAGAAAGAAAGCCAGACGTCAACCGTCGAGGCCGGCCCAGCCAATTGGAACAAGGTTCATTCAGGCTACTCCAGAGATTTATCAGCCTCACTTTGCTCCTCCAGTGGCCCCAGTGGCCCAAGAACCGATCCCAGTTGCCCCAGAGCTTGTTCAAGCTCCTCAAGAACAACCCCAAGAGCTGGCTGCTTATTTCACCCAGGCACAATTTGAAGCTCTTCAGGCAAACGCCCATGCTAGACAACAACAGGCACAGATCCAGGCCCAGGAACAGGCCCAAGCACAACAGTTCGAACAAGAGTACCAGTTTGAGTACATGTACCGCTATCGGTGAACAGGACAAGGGAAGGAAACCGAATCGACTAATGCATAATAAGTAATGAAATTAATAGGGATGGTGTGTTTGGACCCCACAGGATGGGGTCCAGGCATGTCAGGACCCAAAACGGACAGGATGCCGGCAAAAGTTTAGACAGGTTCAAGGTTTATAGGTTTTAATTGGTTTGTTAATGGCTGGTAGGGTAGTTTTGGTGGAGTGGAGGAAGGTTTGACCCTAAATCAGTAGTGGGTGACCGTTGTAATGTTCTTGAAGGTCATGGAGATAAAGGAGGTAATAGAGTCCATGGAGTTTGGAAAGAGGGTTTTGATGTGACACGAGTGGCTGGAGTTATTCGTATCCAGTTGTGGTAGTGGAGGTGGTGGAATGGTAGCAGCAGCAAATCAACAATATTCTGTGGTTTTTTGAAAAATCAGATCAAACATTTGAACGTTTATGAGTATCAATCCTCCAACTTGAAATGCCTCATGGCCACCATCGGGGGGTGTCTTGATGAAACCAGCTCAACAAGAACTTACCACCATCTTTCGCAGCCATTTCGCAGCCATTTCGCAGCCACAAGGCAAGTGCATCAACAGTAACAATCCATTCTTGGCAGGCCCTCAAACAACAAACAAAAAAGCAAGCAAACGTCTCTGAAGCCAAGAAGATCAACGCATAAAAAATGCATAGAAGGTTTTCTTTTACTTGTAGTTCTTTCTCTTCGTTGCCTCCTCACCTTCCTCACCCAAACGCATTGGCCTGCGGCGGCACCAGTGGCTGCGAAAAAGAGTACCCCCAACCTGAGACACCATAACCCATCACGCCAACCAACAACCACGTCAACCAACCGCCACTTCCATGCACGTCCAACGGAATAAACGTATTTCCCATTATTCCGTTGAGATCATTCAAAGATATGTCTTTTCACTCCCCGCCTTCGTTGCCCCCACCTTCGTTGCATCCCCAGTAGCATCGTCTTACGCTGCCGCGCCAACACTACCATCCACCTCCACCGCCACTGCCTTCTTCCCCTTACTCTCCCTCTCAGTCTTCCCCCACCCCTTCCTTTCAGCCTCAAGCAACTCCTTCTTCATGTCAATGCCCCACCGGTACCCCGTCACCAGCCCATCGCGTCCTAGCACTCGATGACAAGGCACTAGCACGGCAAGTCGATTTGCACCCACCGCATTTGCAACCACTCGCACCAGCGAAGGCTTCATGCCCAAAGCAGCCGCCACCGCCGAGTAAGTGGATGTTTTGCCAAAAGGCACGTTTTCAAGATGTTTCCATACTTTACGTTGAAGCTCGGTTCCAAAAATATACTTATACTTGATTTTGTCCCTGGTTGTTTGGTCCCCTGGGTTCCTGAGAAATGCCTGGATCAGGTCCACTGGCGCGCGTAGTGAAATATTGTTTTTGTCAAGAGGTCTGGGGGAGGCGCCCAATTTATAGAACTCCCGTGTCATGGCCGCCACAACGGTGTGCCAGCGGCCAACGGCAATGTAAACGACGTACCCCGATTGGTCAAAAACAACAAGACCGTCACGGGTGTCGAGCGGCACATGTGTGTAGAAATACAGTGGGTTCATCAGGAAAGAGTAGGTGGTAGGTGGGATAGAGGGTGCGAGGCAGATCGGGTGCATCATGGGAAAGTCGAGCCAAACGGGCACAAAGAACGGTGATGGTTCTGGAAAGAATAGGCCCCTGAATGGCCCCTTGGAAGCCCCTGGCCATCGGCTAGGGGCTGGAAAGGTGGCCAGAAGGCGTAGGAAGGTGGCCAAGGCGTAAGAAGCTCGGGTTAGTTCCAGTTTGGTGCTTTTGTATGGTTAGACTGAGGCTATCAATACACGTCTTCTTTCCAGACAAGTTATTGCCTTCAATAAATAGAATCTGTTTTGGATGGCGTTCCTAGCTACCTGGAAAGAATTCTTTGGACACTTCTTGCTGGACATGCCAGAAACTGGCCTCAATGCACCTGGAGTGAAATACAGAAACTATAACGCTTTCTCCAACCGCCGCCGCTTTGCGGGATCTAACAAAGGAAACTCATGCATGTTTTACAATTGGCCTTGTTGGTATAAGGAAACTAAGCCTGCTGGTGTTTGTCGTGGTTTACGTTTGGGGTATGCTGTTTTATTGGGCAAGTCTAGCAAGAAGGCGGAGGCCATGGGACAATGAGGAGCTACTTAATCAATCAGACATTCTTGCTAATTTTTATATTGAATTTCCAGATCCCAAAGTACTTATACGTTCTTTCTAACATCCACTTCTCCCTGTGGCTCGTCTCATGGCCCTCTGGAAGCCTCCTGGGACCACTTGCAGCAATGCACCAGCTCCAGCAGTACCTGCGTTGGCTATTATGGAAATTCTAATTTTGGCTTCGGTATGCTAATCCTTCTGCCGTGCTTGTGATTGTCTGACGCGTTCGGAGGTTTCCGTGACTGATCTGTTTAGCTCAAGTTACCTTTCTCAGACCAACGGGAGCCTCGAATTTATTCAAGGTTTGGTCAATTCGTCATATTGCAGCATTGAATTTAGAAATTCAATGGAAGTTGTTCTAGAGGGCTTCTGAGGAGAGGACGATACGATGTGCTATTGGTCAATTGAGACGATTGGCTCTCCATGGTGTCGCTTATTGAAGTGGAATTAAATCAGAAGCTTCAAAGTATTTTCAAGAATGGCAAAGGAAGAATTTTAAATCCCTATGAAGGCCATCCTGACTTGAAAATGCCTATTCTTGGTGATGAACCTTCTTGTGATCTTTTGGCTTTGGAGGCTTTGGGGCATTCCCTAAGGTCACAGAACAAACTTTATAATGGCTTCTTCATAATACTTCAATGAAGAGGCTTGTAAAGTATGATCAGGCTTTAATGGACCGAAAGGCTTCTTCTTGATGGAAAATAACAAAATTGGCCATAACTCGCTCAAATTTCGCCCAATTTTGCTCAGATTTCTCTAGGAAGTTAATGGTAGCACTTTTGAGGTACTCAAATACTCAAATATACATTTTATTGGTGGCATGTCAGATGCTGTTCATATTAATGCATAAACCAGTATCATACAAGAACGGTTCCGTGGTCTAGTAGGTTATGGCATCTGCTTAACACGCAGAACGTCCCCAGTTCGATCCTGGGCGGAATCATTCTTTTTTGCTTTTTAAATGAATGCAATTAGCAAATGTTTTTTTTTTCTTTCTATTTTCATCTGTTTCATTTTTTTCTACATCGGTTTAAGTCGTAAAAGTATATTGAATATGTCGGCACAACCAGGTGCCCTGAGAATTGAACCTGCCAATTCGATCAGCAGAAGATGTTATAAACTCTGTAGTATAATGGTTTCGATGCAAGCCATGCCTTCTCTTCGGCAATTTCTTGCTTCAAAGCCTCCAAGTCCATCTCTCTACGTCCAGTGTCGATATCCACTTCATCAATGGGGATGTACAATCTCCAGTTTCTCTTCCAGATCTTGTGGAAAACGTAGAAAATGATGACAATAGGGAAGGACAAGTAAGCCTTGAAGAAGCCCTCGGCACTTGGCTTTTCTCCAAGAGGGAAAAGAGCGATCCAGAACTGAGCAGCAAGAACCAAGATATTCAAGGTCAAACCAAAGACGGATCCAGTGACACCAGCCAATGAAGTGAAAGCCAATTCGTCGGTACCTCTACCATTGTATCTCAAGGCATATCTGAAACGAAGGTGACAGAGACAAATGGAAGCCCAAGTGAAAACAGCAGACAAGGCGGAAATAGCCAACATCCAGTCGAATGCTTCACCTTGCTTGTCAGAAGCAGAAATGAAACAAAGCAAGCCGAAAACAGCCAGCAATGCAATACCAAAAATAGGTCTACCCTTCTTGTCAATGTATCCGAAAATCTTTGGTGCCATATCGGCAGCAGCCAAAGCACACAAGGTTCTGGAAGAGCCAAACACAGAAGAGTTACCGACAGACAAGACAGCAATGATAATGACGGCATTCATGACAGATGGCAAGCCACCAATACCAGCAGCCTCAATAGCAATGACAAATGGAGAGTATCTGGCGGTACCGTCGGACTTCTTCAAGTCCTCATTGTTGTATGGAACCAACAAGCCAACCACGACAAGAGACACAATGTAGAACAAGGTAATTCTCCAGAAGACCTGTTTGGTGGCTCTTGGAAGAGACTTTCTTGGGTTCTTAGTTTCAGCAGCAGCCAAACCAGCTAATTCAGTACCCAAGAAAGCAAATGCAGCAGTAACGAACACGGCACAGAGACCTTTGAAGCCGTTGTTGAAAGCACCTGGATTGCTCCAGTACTTTCCACCAATGTAGCCACCCCTGGGGCCACCACCACAAACCAAAACAATACCAAGGATAATAAACCCAATGACAGCCAAAATTTTGAGAGCAGAGAAAATAAATTCTGCCTCACCGTAACCCTTCACACCAAATAAATTAATAGCAATAATCAAAACGTAAAATGCCGCACAGAAAGCAGCTGGATTGGTTCTATCGTCCCAAAACTGAATCGTGATAGCGGCAGCGACCAATTCAAGGGGAAGAATGACCAACCATTGCATAGCGTAATTCCAGGCCATAGCGAAACCCCAAGAAGGATCAATGAAACGAACATTATAAGTAACAAAGGCACCAGACACTGGGAAACAAATAGCCAACTCTCCCAAAGCGTGGACCATGCAAAAAATCATCACACCAATCAAGGCGTAAGCGATTAAAACCGAGGCAGGGCCACCGTTGGCCAAAACCTTACCTGAACCAATAAACAAACCTGTACCGATAGCACCGCCAATAGCAATCATTTGCAAGTGACGGGATTTAAGCGAACGGGACAAAGGCGACTGGGCAGTGATAATGGCAGCCTTTTCGATATCAGTCAAATTTGGATCCAAGTCCAACTCAGTCTCGTCAAAACGACGAAAACTATCCACAAAGCGATCAAAAAGGTTCATGTCAGCCTTGGCAGATGCAACCGAAGCATCGGTGCCTTCATAAGGCGAGGCAACAACGTTAACGCCATTCTTTTCAAACAGAGCACTCTCTTCCCTATCAGGATTTGCAGCCATTCTGGGTTTTTTCTTTGATTATCTTATCAGCAAAAAACCTTTCCGCTTGCGGCGCCCGCCTGCTTTATATGGTTGCAAAATCCTCTCCCATCCACCGAATCCTTCCTGTACGCACAGAGTGGAATCTGGGGGAGGAAACCAAACCTGGGGGGAAAAAGATTCCATCCAGGCACAACCCACCGCAAACCAAGGCAAAAAAGCGCTCCAGGCGAAATCCAAAACCCACCCGTCCAAGGCAAAATGGAGCTTAACCCCCGCCGCCGTTGCCACTGAAACGAAACTCTCTGGTGATTCCGGCGCCCCAAGCCCAATGAGGAGGCCTGAAATGTGGGCCAAAGTGCCGCATTCCGGCACGAAATCTATCGCTGGCGCTGGGTCCCATCGACCTAAACTAAGGTACCCCCACACAGATTTCGGGATCTGTCAGCCGTTCGAAGCTCCCCGCGCCTGGACAAAAGAAGGTTAAGGCTCTGCGCTAGGGGAGGGAGGAAACTGGGGGCATTCCATTTCTTTTGGAGGCTGCTGTTGGTTGTTTCCTGTTTGATTATTTTTTCCTGTTTTTTGCTGTTATTTTTCTTTTTTGCTGCTTTTTTCCTTGCTAATTGAGGGGCCCCGTAGTGGTTGTCCTGCGCCAGAAATGGGCTTTGAGGGGCCCCGAAACGAGGATTACTGAGGGAGGGGGACGAGGGACGAGGGTCTGAGAAATGGTGAGAAATTGCCCTTTCTCCAGACCACAAAGTCAAATTATCGCCTCATTTTTGCAACCATTAGACTTCTATAGTTAGTATTGAATTCTTTTCTTTTTTCTTTTCATGGACTCATACGGGTGTTGGTTGATTTCAAGCGAGCCGTGCAATTGCACGGACGTCATGACGATAACGCAAATTTGAATAATCACAGTCCTGATGGAAGTATACGTACGTTTTGAAGGAGGGGGGAATTTTTCCTGGTAGGAAAAAAACAGATGGTGATGGAGGTGGATGGGAAATCTTTTTCCGCTCATCGAGAAACTCCCAAAAAGAATCTGCAGTATCAACACTTGTCGTGGTTCGCTTCGCACCCAAGATCTTTGGGCCTTATTGGCCGTTTTGCTCGCTATTGTTGAAAGGAGAATGGGGGTTATCGTATTTCAGTATCTTTCAAGTCACCCCACATCTTGGCATTGTGTCAAAGCAAAGTCGCTTTGGTTTTCAATTGACTTCTCCTTGTGAGTATGTAATTTTGCAGCCAACTTCGGGTTTCTACACCCGCTTATCTTGCTTCAAGCCACGCTCGATCTTCTTGGCCCAACGCTGAAGCCACTCCACTTTGTCGATATGCTCCTCTTCGTCATTTCCATTCCCAGCACTAGTTTCATTGTCTGGAACAGCAAACGCTTCTTTGGCCTGTGACGCGGCGTCTTCTTGCTGTTCTGAGTAAACTCTTTCCTTGTGTGTAATCGTGGTATGCACCAACTCTGGGAAGGTGTTCTTCATGTATCCGAACCACTCTTCCACAAGTCCGGGCACCAGCGTCCAGCCCAAAGCACGAACATTGAGCTTCGTCGGAAAAATGACAGAATTAATTACGGAGAGTTCGGCACTCTTCGTCTCAGCAACTCCTAACCCTTCATTATGTGGGGAAAAATCAACGTCCATAGCATTGGCTGGATCTGCATTGTCGCTTGTCCAGAGACCGTTGAACCCGATAGCCGACAACACGTGCAAATTGTTTTCCACGTCTGAAGCGTCAAGCGTGCTTGGGAAGAAACTATCTTTGTTGGGTTCCGTCTCGATGAATTTATTGGTGAAATCCACTTTTATGCTGTGACAGTTTCCAGAATTTGCCATTTTGATAAGTAAATCTTCTAGATGGGCTTCACTTTCTAGCTGAAGCTTTCTGATCACTGAATCAAAACGTATCGTGCGGTATGCTTTAAGAAGGTTGAGTAAAAGTCTCACCTTAAGGTTATGCAAAATATGGCTGGAGGCGTTGTTGAAAATGCTGTCGTGAATGAGCCCGTCGTTTTCTGTTTTCATTTTTTGCAAAACATCAAGGTACCCTTTGAGGTCAAGACTTTCACAGCAGTTGACAAGCTGGATCAAGTTTCTGTACTCGGGAAGCGAAGCATAAGATTGCGTTTCTTGAGACTCAAATGGATTGACCTCGTTTTCTGTTAGAAGCAGACACAAGCTGAGGTACTTCAAGATCTTCTTCTTTGAATCTGAGCCTGCCTCGTCATAGTTCTTGAAGCACTCGTAGAACTCCACTCGGGCTGTTTCGAAGTTCTTTCTATAAAAATGAATGGTAGCGCTGCATTCTCTGATCACACCCATTACACGTGGATGAGTGATGGCCGAAGACACCTTGGATGCTTTTCTATGCAAATGGCTCAAACGCAGTAGATTCATATCCGTCTTGAATGTGTACTCTATCTCGGCAGCGACGATATCGAGTAAATATGAATTCTGCGTCAGCTCAGAAACCGACTCTAGTTTCGAATTGATAGCAGCTATTAGCAGCGAGCATTCATCAAGAGGTCCGTTATCCAAGAAGTTTCTTAATCTGTTCATGTTGATCCTGATCCAGAGTCTCTGTCCAGAGACACCCAGAGCCATGGAATCTTGCAAGTGAGACACAATCACGTCATACATTCGAAGCACAAACTGCTGGTCGTTGCATGCCGAGTATCTATGGAGCAACTTGGAGATCGAATCCTCGGCATAGTTGCCATTGAGCTTAGGTAGAAGACGGATCAAGCTTCCAATATGGTCTAGCACTTCCTCCAAACGGCCCTGGTGGTACGCCATCTTTGCCAATTGCTTATGTGCTTTAAAAGTCCACTCAACGTCCTCATTGGCGTCAGCTGAACCAATCAATGCTCTCATCTGCTCACTGGCAGCATCCAATGAGTCTTCCTTCAATGACTTGGCATAGTAGTATTTGTTCTCCACTGAATCCTGATCTGGGGCTTCATTCTGTATAACGTCATCATCCTCATCCTCAAACTCAAACTCGTAGCTTTCTTCAGACAAAAAATCGTCTGCATCAGACATTCCTAGGTTGGAGGTTTGGTGAAGGAGTGTGCTCAGCGTTGATATCTGGTTCCTTGTGTGTAGGAGACACATCCCACTGGAAGCAAGCCTTGGCAGGGATGAATGGGGACGGATATATGGTGAAAGAATTTGTCCATGGATTTATAGCCGAGCTCTAAGTTGTTTAATTGGTGTATTCTTTACTTTACTTTGGGTTTTTGTTGTTTTTTGTTGGTACTGGTTGGGCTTCTCGGTTGCGCCTAATGGCTGCAAATGAAGCCTCTCAATATGTAGAGGATAAGCAGAGGCAAGATATGGTTGAAAAATATCAGGAAAAGTGATTTAAAAAATTGAAGCATTCTTTGAAACTTTGAAAAGCCACAGCCTCTTCAATTGTATATCTCTTTGAGCTACTGGTCTTAGAAGCATCACTGACTGCGGTACTTAAAGTTACCCATATACTTTTATTCCTCAATGACTATTTCACTAATTATTTTCTGTTTCTTTTAACTTCAAGCGGGAACAATGTTCGACGTCAACGAGTCCTTAAACTGGGCAACAGAGATTTCCTTGTTGCTGAGATCATAGTACACATACGCTTTCCTCAAGAAAACATCACCAAGAATGAACGTCTTCTGCCCTGGCTGGGCTCCAAGGAGACATTCACCATTCCATTCCACCAACAAATCCTTGTAAGAGACTTGAATCAGATTTTCGCCAAAGTTAAACTCCAAGAATTTATCGGTTGGCTGGTTGCAGTCTGCAACATGAGAATCGTCTTTCTTTGTAGCATTCAAAGCAGTGACAGTATTGTTATACACCTCTTCAGGCCATAAGTTCCAGGAAGTACCCAGATCCAAAAGGTACTTTGTTGTTTCATTGTAGTCCTTACCATCAATTGACTGGGATACCACGTTTAATGATAAGGCATCATCGTTATCTGGAATCAGATATTTCTTCAACTCACCTTCGTACTTATTTTTATCAATACCTCCAAAAATAATAGTTCCCTTGTCTCCATTCTCAGATCCCAAAAACAAAGAGTAGCTGGCCTTTGGTGTAATTCCAGCTTCCTGCAAAGCGAAAGGTAAGTTATCATACTTATTAGGCGTGGTCTCCACGGCCTTGCTTGAAACACCAAGAATGCCTGGCCCACTGAACTTGGCCTCGTCAACAACAGCAAACTGGAAATCCTTCAAAAGTGGTTGCAATTTCAGTAAAGAAAAGTCATCAGTATAGTAGTCACCCAGAGCACCTGAGCCGTCCAAGTATCCTATCTTAAAAGACTCATTCACTGGCTTACTTCCAGACTGATCAGTATCGAACGTACCTCCCTCTGAATTAGATATATTTGGGCCATAAACCCATAAGTCAGACAGGCCAGTATCCAAAGATACCGTAATTTTCTCACTCTCAGCACCCAAGTAGATGTCAAGCCAGTAGTTAACGTTATTGTGGTTAGCAAGCTGTGTAGACTCGTACCGTTTAGTTAAATCCAGGCCTAGGTTACGAAAAAAGGCGAAGTTCCAGAATTTCGATTCTGGACCAAAGTCTCTAAAGACACTAAAGTCAAGAGCGAGCGGTTTGGGGTCCTGTTTAATGGCTGCAAAAGGTAAAGCAGCCGCTGTTGCAAGCGTAGCGAGCGAAAGAAGCATGGAGAAAAGGTAATGAAGAAGAAAATCAAAGAAACGAATTAATTTATATACCAATGTTCCTTGAAAGAACCGGTTCGGTAACTACTATTGTTGCTGGCTCACTGATAAGCCACTTCCATTGCATGCTGGCTGTCAAAGCCACTAACGCTGTATGTTTTCAACATCACCAAAACGGGCACAGTGGACGGGAATGATAAGGTAATGGAAGATTTATATGGAATGCTAATTGACTTTTTATGATTATATATTTTCGCTTTTTCGACCAGCATCTCTTTTGGTTATGGTTTGCCAGTACTTCGAGTTTCCGCATCATTGTCTTTTTCGCAGCCATTATATGACTTGGCACAGACAAGAGGGATGAATAATTGACAGTTAAGGTACCACTTTACCTTTTGGGATCAATAGTTTCCTGATCTAGATGGGATTTTCTATACTATGGTGTAAATAAAGGGGAACAAGGGTAAAGGGGATGCTGGTTTGGAGGAGCCTCTTCCAGCATTTGAAGCACTGTAACAAGCGTATGATTTACTTCCTGTGATATTCCTACCGTGGCGGTGTCAGAGAAGTGTATTGTGGAAGTCTTTCCGATATTGTGAGATATCCCGATAAGTCTTGTCGACTTTCAACCACTGCATGCTTTTCACTGCTGAAGTTCTGACACTGAGAATAGGTATGTATATCTGAGGCTACTCCTACTGCGACCTATGTTTCTTCGCTGTAAACGGTAAAGAACAAAGCCCTAGCAAAAGAAAGCTTTCTTTTTTATTTTCCTCTTGAGAGATACCAATTGCTTCTCGTTGTAAGAAGCTGGGCATTGCTGAACCTCTCGAAGTCAAGACGTATCGAAGTCAAGAGAGTGCTAAACTCCGTGGTGGTCACCTGAGCACCATTATTTTTACATTTTTCAAATTTCAATGACTACAAAAGATGGTCTGTCATGGTGCTGGGAAATTCTTAACAGGAAGACAAATGCCCATCATCTTTTCAAGCTTCCTAGTGGCTTTTTGCAGCCATATAAACTATGCTATCTATGTATTCGACTGTTTCTGCTGAATTTACACTTCAAATTGCACCAAGCTGATTCAACACTAACTAGTTACAATACACCGATCCCCTCTTTATTAATACGATTTTTGGTGGTCAGGGTAGCTCAAAATTCAGTCGTTGGCGTAAAACCTGTTTTCACTTTTTCCTGTATATAGTCAGTTATGCACTCCTGTATATACGTCCAACCACTTTACATATACATTCTTAACCCAATTTTACTCACATTGCTCGTATGGCGCAGTGGTAGCGCAGCAGATTGCAAATCTGTTGGTCCTTAGTTCGAACCTGAGTGCGAGCTTTGTTTTTTGGATTCACACTTTTCTAAACCAAAAGTACCTTAATTTTTATATTCTTAGTCTACTCTGTTTCTTCATTATCCCTTTATTCTAGCACTATACAATCTCGACCGAATACAAGACAAATGGCTCGTATTCAGAGTCCACCAATGAAGCATACTCATGCAAATTGTTCGATTCAGAGAAGCCGTCGCCTCCCAAGTAGCCAAACTTGTTGATCAACTCCTTCTTGGCCTTCTGCAACTGTTGCTCTGGGCTGCCGCTCACGAACCTGATGGAAAAAGAGTCGAACTGAGGAGGCAACCCGTACCTCAACACACTTTCAACGTATATGCGGATGGCTTTGATGTGGAACCACGAGGAGAAAATCTCCGAGTACGCCGTCTTGGCCAATCTAATCACATCATTCTTGGTCTTTGCTTCGGTGGCTCTGGTCAAGTCAAACTCTTTTCTCAACTCGTTCAAGTTCTCCTCAGAGTAGACGAAATCGGTTCTTGGGTGCCATTTCTGTTCTCTAGCAGCGGTAATAAACTCATTCTGGTACTTTTTGAATAATGTTACAGTGAACAAGGTGTATTCAGAGTCTTGAGCAATGTTCTGGGCGCTTCTTGGAATGACAAAGTCGGTCAATTTCTCGTAAGTCTTCTTGAAATCACCGACAGAAGCTTTTGGAACGGCAATGACGACAGTGGTCAAATATTCTGAGTCTAAAACAAATTGCTCAGGCTTCACAATATCGTGTAACGAACGAATGGATAAGTCACCATTACGTTTTCTGTCAGCAGCAGCAAAATTAGACTTGGCAGTTTGATACTGTTGATACGACAGTCTGACATCATTATCCAACAGCAAAGCTTCCTGGGAAATAAGATCCACAAGCTCCTTGATAGGCTTATCCAATCTGTACTTTGACGTATTCCAGGAGAAGTTCTCGACATAGTTGGTAGCTGGTCTCTTGTTCACCTGTCTGGTCTCGGCAAACAGTCTGTTTGGCTCCACGTTGGCAATAACATCAACCACCTTCGCCACAGATGCGCCCAAAGTGCTGTCAATCTTTGCCAATTCTTCAGAGATCTGCACCAACAGGTCCAACGTCCTAATCTGAAAGTCAGGTAACTTGAATTCAGAAAGCACCTGAGAGCCGCCACCAGGCTGCAGATTCAATGTGGTACGTGAATTTGCCGACTGTGGCAACGACACAAGTAGATAATGAGGAGTCGAGTCCATTGTGGGTCGAAGAAGGGAGTTGCGTTGGTAATGGTGGAGGTGTTCTTGATAATCGGAGCCTTGGTGCACGGGTGCACATGCTATCAGGCCCAGAGGCCCAGTAACAGAGTGGAACGAAGTGGGAGAAGTCGTTGGAAGAGGGATTCTTTTTCATTGGAGTGTAAAATGTGAAGTTTTGAGTTATTTGTTCTGTCTGTTCTTGTTCGGATGGTTGGTTGATGTGTGGTGGATGGAGCGGTGGGAATCCGATTTCGCAACCATTACTGGTAATTAACTGAAGAGCGTGGGGTGGTGATTTGGACGAAGGAGGATTCTAAAGAGGGGGTTAAGATTTTTTTTTTTGTTGAATTACATTTTGTTCCATCGAAATTTTGAAGTATACTTGAAAACTTGTGTTTCGAAATCATTTGGTATTCAGAACCTTCACGTATAGTTTAGTATATTGCTGCGAATTGGTAAGGAAAGGCAGATACTGGAAACATAAACTAGTCCCCAAAAATCAGAAAACCCTTATAAGAACCTCTTGAAATCTCTAGAGGCCTAAAATAAGCAGTGTATTTTGTTCTTTACTTTTTCTTGCTTATTCTAGGCATTGGTAGAGACTTATAGCTGGGGACCTATTGGAGCTGGTATCTGCATTGTGGACTGCCAACCACCATAAGCTAATCCACAAATGGGTCGTTAGAACTCAAAAAAGACAATACAATAGGGATTAAGTAGATAAACTAAAAGTAGGGAAACATTATTTAAAGACTATCTTTACTGGAATGAAACCTTCTTCTTCATCCAGATGTAATGCTTTTCGCAACCATTTGTGGTACCACAGTAGTACTTATTGACATGCAACCAACATCAAAAAACCCAAAAAGAAAGAACTCAAGATACATTAGAAACACCCAGAATCTATTCACCTACCTTTTTTCTCGAAAACATCCTGAAATCTCCATTTATCACTGCCATCGTTCCTACTACCAGCCCTGGGTCCTGCATCGCTAGAATCCTCTGCGATGCCTTACAAGTTTTTCATACTATCTACATCTGTACCATTAAACCCTACCATAATGACCAACTCTCTAGAGGTATGTAACTTTATATTGAAACTATAACATTCAGTCACTAACCTTGCAGGAACGTTTGAAAACCCACTCCACGGCTTTCGACGGGTTGTTATCCTTGATACCCGCTAAATACTACTACGATGATGCCACTCAAGATCAGTGGCAGCAGAAGAAGAAAAGCAAAAAGGAAGCAGCAGAAGATAAGAGGGCCAAGTTGGACCCCGAGAACGCTTCCCTGGCTGACTCTTACAACAACGGAGGAGCCAGTGCCAAAGACGTGATGGACAATAATGCAAAGAACGCAAAGAAGGTGAACCTCCCGAAGCCAGTGGCACCTCCTTCTGATCACAGTGATGAGGAGCCTCTTAATGGAACCACAGAGCTCGTATTTGACGATGAGGGTGATGAGAATGATGCCAAACAGGAGGAGAAACTAAAGTCTCAGAAACTACAGCAAAAACTGAAACCACAAAAGAAGCAGCTTAGCGAAGAGGAGAAGCAACAAAAAGAAAAGCGCAGGCTTGAATTAAAGGAAAAGCTCGCAAGCAAGATCCAGACGTTAAGAGAAAAGAGAAGAGCTCCTGGTACGAAAGGTGCTGCCCCTCTCAAGAGCAGAGAACAGATACTAGCAGAGAGGAAGAACAAGCAAGAGTTAAAGAGACAGGAGAAGCTCAAAAGAAAGAGAGAAGAGGATGAGGCGGAGTTTGTGGAAGGCGGTAATGGCGACGAGGATAAATCTGAAGGAGAAGATAAGTCTGACGATGAGAACGATGATATGCTTTTCGGTAACATTGTCTTCGAGGACGGATCGCGTGTGACGTCAGACTTGTCGAAGCTCAGAAACGGTATTGCCCAGAAGAAGAAGAAGGGTCCGGCCAACAACGATATCAAGGCACATTTGGTGAAACTTGAGAACAAGAAGCGCAAGTTGGCCCTGATGACCCCAGAAGAGCAGGCCTCGTTGAAAGAAAGCGACCAGTGGAAGAATCTAATGTCACAAGCTGAAGGTGTGAAGGTGAAGGACGACGAGAAGCTCTTAAGAAAAGCATTAAAGAGAAAAGAGAAGCAGAAGCTCCGTTCCGAGACTGAATGGAAGGAGAGAAAGCAGAATGTCAAGGATACCATTGCCGCCAGAGCCAAGAAGAGAGAAGCCAACTTGAAGGCCCGTAAGGACAACAAGGGCAAGAAGGGCAAGAACCAGCCTCGTTTAAAGAAGTTTTCTGGTGTTTTGAAGAAGGGAGGTAAGCCCAAGGATGGTAAGAAGCGCCCTGGTTTCGAGGGAAGTGCTAAGTCCAAGGGCAAAAAGTAAACGGACCTCAGGCCCCGCATAGTTCTAATGGTTGGTATGACATGGTGTAAATACGGAGTTTCAATAGACAAAAAGCGAAAATGGGATGTAGCTGATGAAGACAGAGAGATGGTTGTATGGTTTTTAGAAGCCATAAATCAAGGCAATGACTTTCTTATCAAACTATTCAGCAAGGATGGTTCTTGATAATCTTTTATAGTGTTTAGCCATACCCAGAAAATAGCTACCCTCCCCATTCACTACTGGGCCTTCTGAACAGCCTCAATAGACACCCACTCCAGCCAAGTTCCCCAAGCCACCATAACAAAATAAAGAAAAATACCCTCTGTAACCCAATCTCCAATCCCAGAACTCTTCGACTTCTTTTTTTTTTTTTCAACCCCAATCTGTCCCCCACTGGCACTCGCCCATTTGGTCTAAGGCTCATTCCTAATGGCTGCAAAATTACCCGTTTGCGTATGCCCAGCGGCGTATCTGGCCAAGCCACATATGAAAAAAAAACACCAGCCAGCGCTGTGGCCGCTGAAGAATTTCACCAATAATACAAAGTTAACCTAAAACCTCTACACCATCTAAACTCTCCAGAAACCCTCTTTATCCCACATTCTTGAATTTTCACCCTGCCTCCCACAGTGTACCCCTGATTCCTGCCAGAGCCACTCTTCCATACATTCAGTGAGGCCCTGTCGTCAAGTGGTGTCCTGCAGAATGGCTCCCCTCCGTTTAAGAACACCCACTTGACGTCCACCAAAGGTGGACTTGTAGGGTTGATGGAGGCCCTAGAGGGGCTGAAAACGGTCACTAATATCTCCCCAACTCAATGTACCCATTGATAATTCTTTCCATCCCTGTGGCGACGAAAAAGAGGTGAAACGTAAATAAAACGAAATTTGTCACGTGACCAAACCGGCCTGCACAGCCCTCGGCAACATTTCCCACTTCAACCATTGCTGATTTCCTTATACAACTACTACTTTTCTTTATAATGTCCGCTCCAGATCAAGTTAAAGGCGTTTTGGCCAAAATCGACAAGGTATGTGATTTAATTGCTTTTCTTCATCGACTTTTCTAACTCCCAGGCTACCGCAGGTATCCACCCCTTGCAAGTGTTTGAGCAGCAAACCGGCTTGCCAAGATCTTACGCTGTCTTGGGTTTCGGTGTGGTCTACTTTATCATCATCTTCTTGAACGTTGGTGGTGTTGGCCAATTGTTGTCTAACGTTGCTGGTTTTGTTGTTCCAGGTTACTTTTCCTTGATTGCCTTGGAGACCAGAGGTAAGGATGACGACACTGAGTTGTTGACCTACTGGGTTGTCTTTGCCTTCTTCAATGTCATTGAGTTCTGGTCCAGAGCTATCTTGTACTGGGTTCCATTCTACTTCTTCCTCAAGACCATCTTCTTGCTTTACATTGGTGTCCCAGCTTTCGGTGGTGCTAAGCTTATCTACACCTCCGTCATCCAGCCTATCTCCAGAAAGTACGTGGTTAGCAACGGTGCTCTCAGATCCTCTGTCAACGACGCTGCTGAGGGTGTGTCCACTTCCGTTAACTTGTAAGCCTGATGGCCTTTATATATATGGAGGTTGAACTGAGGCTCACTTCATACAATATATGCTCCGTACTCATTTATTTTTTATCTTTTTGTATCTACAAAGTCCCCTCAAATCCGGCAAAGTCAAACTGGTCGTCTCTAGTTTGTCCGTCGAGTCTGTACTTCACCTTGACTCTCAACTTCACCTTCGATCCGGCTTTACCGGTAATTTTCAACGACTGGCGGATGATATTGCTTGTGACAAGAGAATCGCTGCCAGCAGTAGTTGTAATGTTCAATTTTTGCGTCTTAGGCACAGCAAAGAGCAATTGAACCTGATCCACTTTGCTTGGGCTTGTAGAAGTGATGTTGGCATCAATGCTAGCTTGACCATCCTGGAACGATGGATTATCAAATGCAATCTTCAAATGGCCGTCAGCAAATGCTTCAACCTCGGTAGCAGAAGGTGCTGGAGCAGAAGATGCAGCAGAATTAGCTTGTGGAGCGCGTGATTGTGGTGAATCGTATAAATCAAGGAGACCGTTCGAGGCCGTAGATTTTGGAGCCGAGGGGGCCGCTGGAGTCAGACCAAAGATATCCAGCAAGAGGTCATTATCGGTAGCCTGCTCCGCAGAAGTCTCATTGGACGTTGCTGGTACATCATCTAACAAGTCTAGTAAATCCTCTGTCTTCTCAGAAGACGAGCCCAGAGAAAGGGTTTGGGAACCTTCGTTTGGATGTTTCCACCATGTAAACTCAATGACTGTCTGTCCTTAATAGGAGGAGCAGGCATGTGGGCCAAAAGTCCCTGCTTCAATTTTTGGTTTTCACCAAAAATCTGTTGGTATTCAATGGCACGAGTTTGGATCTCAAGGTTTGTGTCGTAACTGCGTGAGTTGAGGATAAGACGCAACTGTTCAAGGGAAGCTGAATCTTGGAACTTAACCGAGAGCTTGATGACAGCAGTTAGGATATATGTCACGAGCTGCGTCGTTTCACTATCGCTAAAGTTCGAGTTGTTGATGTAGCCGTCAAGGAGCTTTAATATGGCCAGCTCTGATGCCACCGTTTGCTTTCCATTGATCTCAACTTCAGTTCCAAGGATCGAGTCGGCATACTCTCCCAAGCACCATACTGTGACGACGCCCAAGGCGTATTGCAGTGGATCTTCAACGCTTGCCAGGAAAAGACGAGAAACAAGGTGTTTTCTCAAGTCTGCCGAGCTGCATCTCATCATGAGCGCTAAGATATTCGAGATAATGTCTGAAGTGATGTAATTGCCCGAGACCTTGAGCATACGGATTAACGTGTCGAAGTGCCACTTCTCGTTAGGCGAGAATTTAGACGATGCGATGGTGATCTGCGAGGTAATATAAGGCTTCAATTCATTATCTGGGCATTGTTCCAAGAAAGTTAAGATTTCACGGATCAAGACACGGATGTTCTGTTCATTGAGAATGGCAAATGCAAGTTCCAAGGCTCTGCGGCGAATGGAGATATCTCCATCCAGGAGACAGCTGACGATTGTAGAACGGTGTCTTTGAACAGCCAAGGGCTCGTAGTCTATTACGGTGAGAAGCATCTCGAGAGCCACATAGCGGATATTGTTATCTTTTGTCAGCAAGAACTTACCAAGCAAGTTGATACCGAGGACACGGAGAGACTGATCTGACTTGATGGCGAAAATGGTCTTGATACACTCATACAAGATGGCGTGTGCAGCGTTCTTGACACTGTCTAAATTCAGCGCAACCTGAGTCAAAATATCGTTCATCTGCTCCAAGTATCCAGCAGGACAAGACTCGTCAATAGACAAGATACGCAAGGTATGAAGCAAGGTAACTTGCAAGAAAGGATCAGTAACACCAGCAACATCGAAGTCAGGCATGTACCCCGAGGTGATAATTCTCTTTAAGTGTGCAATCAAACGAGGCACCAACTTGATGACAGCTTCCCTTTGTTCAGGGCAGTGCTCGTACATTTCTTGAATCATGCGGCACACACCGAGCAAAAGCTGGGGCAGTTTATCGTTCAGCATGTGTTGGACCAAAGGCAAGAAAACTTCACCCAAATCAGGTTCCTTGTTGATCAATTTGGCAGCGACTATGCTGGCTTTCTTCTTCAAGTAGCCTGAGTTGGTGGTTTTGATGATTTTCTCCACGTCATTATACAAATCACGAGCCAATTCTGGCGATGCCACGTTTCCAAGACACGTAAGAGCCAACCCAACTATAAATGTATTGGGGTGTTGCATATCGTTATCCAATGAGTTGGTCAAAAGTGTCAACACTTCCTGATTCTCGTCCAAAAGTAGCATTACTGCCAAGTAGCCCAGTCTCTTATCGGCGAAACGCGGTGAAGCCAACAACTTGAGACATTCCACTTGACCGAAATGGGTCTTTTCGCCCAAAATATAAAGGTAAAGTAACTTGGAGATGTTTATGCGTCTAGTGGTTTGGTCCAAGTTTGGGTCTCTGAAGGAAGTTCTTATACTGGCCGACTCCTTGCGCACGACGGTTCGCTCGTCTGCGATGGTCTTAGCCTTACGGACGGCCTTAATGAACAGTTTCAACGATCCCATGGTAGGCGAAGCTGGCGGTCGTTCACTTGGTTTGAGGTTGTGGTTTCTGAAAACTTGGTATTTTGGTTGATACCGTGGTGCACGGGTGTGAATGTTAAGCCTTATACTGGTCCCAATTAATTCCACCAAACAGTCAGAAAATGAAGGTTTGGGGGATATGGAATGATAGAAGTTGACACTAGCAATCCATTTAAACCTTTAATATTGAAAAATTCTCTATCCCTTGGTGTCTTAGGTGGGACTTTGCATGCACACCGCAGCATACTAGTATTTAACCAGAGTCCAATCCATTGATGATATAAAACACCTTTTATATAGAAAATTATGAAAAATGTCCTTTTATTTACTTAAGTCATCCGTAGATGGCTCCCCGAAAAATATCACTTTTCCCAATATTCCCCCTCCATGCCTCCCACCAGGTCCAGCAATCCCCATAGAAATAATTGCTGCGAAATGATCCTACCATAAAGCTTCAAACCATCCACCACAAACCACCAACTACTTCCTTCCATTTCCCCAGAGACAATGTCGTTGGAGCCTACGGCCAAGTTGGTGATACAAACCACCAGGGGAGAAATCCACATGGAAGTGTTTGCCAAAGAAACGGCAACCTTCTCGAAACCTTTTCTACAGAACTGTCTAGATAACAAGTATAAGGGCATTGCTTTCAACAAGGTGCTTCCGTACCTAGTGCAAACAGACGGCACGGGCCAGGGAACCAAGTACAAGAAGAGGTACCATCTGAGACTCAAGTTTAGCATGAAGGGATGTGTGGGGTTGGTGAACTCTGAAGATACCAAGAGTGCTTCAGTGGATGGGTTTTTCATCACTTCTAAGGAAGCCCCCGAGCTCAATGAGCATTTTGTGATGATCGGGAGAGTCATTGGCGACTCGATATATAATGTGATTAAACTATCACAAAACGAGTTGAAGGAAGACGGCGAAACGCCGATGCATCCGGTGGTGATTGAGGAAACCAGAGTTATAGAGAAGTACTTTGATGATCTAGAGGCATCCACGGAGCCCGAGGCCGTCGAGCCTAAGAAGAAGAAACGGAAGGCTGTGAAGCTTGATTATGACGAGGATGGTGAAGATGAGGAGGATCTGGGGTTCAAGATGCGGTCTGCTCATGAGACATTGGACGATAAGCGGTTGGGAAAGGGAAAGAAGGAAGAAAGCCGGAGGGAAGAGGAGAACGAGGATACAGAGAAGAAGGAGGAAGGAACGCCAGAGAACCAGGAAGGAGAGAATGGAGATTCTGGCGATGCACCCGAACTACAGAAACCACCAATGGAAGAGTCCCGCAAATCGGACTCGCCAAAACTGGATATCGTAAACATCGAACTTGCATCGAAGAAATCAGAGTCTGGAGTACCGCCGGCAAAGCCAGAACGAGACCCTGAGATCGATCCACCTTACGATTCTGATCTTGACCTTCCGGACGATACAATTGAATACGAGCAGCTTTGCAAGCATAAGTTTGTCTGTTAAATTACAATACATTAGTTGTAAGTAAATATATCCGTTTATAAATCCCAAATTTGTATAAAACACAACACCAGAGAGAAGTAAAAGTTAGGCTACCAAACGCAGCCACGTTAATCAGTGCACTATTATTGCACAACCATATGGGCTCACTCTTCACGAGTGAAGCCCAGAATCTCATTATTTTTGTTTGGCAAGGCCTCAAGGGCTGCCGGGTCATATTGTGGGTTAGCAGAGAACCATGGATGGTTCGTAAGCGACGCACAGTCGTAACGCTCATTCAAGTTATACTTCAAGCACTTACGGATCAAATCACACATCAACAAGACATTCACATCGTTACGGGAGAACTTGTACTTTTCAGCCAAGACGTCTTCAAGACTCCAGAACTTTAGCGTGCGGATGTTGCGTAAAGACTTTGGAGTGTCGAAGATCTCAGATGCTTTCAGGCATTCGCTCAAGTATTTCGCCGAAGGGAATTCACCAAGTAACTCAATGATCTGAGCCATGTGGTCTTCGTCTTTGGTAAATGTGGCACCGTCGTGTGGGTCGAAAAGGAAGTCGCCTGTTATGAGCTCAAAAATCAAACAGCCAATCAGCCATACGTCTGCTGAAGCGCCCCAGCTCTTGTACTTTAGCAAGACTTCAGGAGCACGGTATTGACGAGTTTGAATGTGGTCAGAAACGTGGTCGTGAGCGTATGTTGCATTTCCCAAATCAGCAACCTTGACACGCATTGGGCATGAGCAGATTTCATCTAGCGTCATACCCAACGGTCTCGAAGGAAGAATTCTGAAAGTAGGAGTGGGCTTAGCAGCACGAACCGAGTCTGGAATAGAACCCTCGTATGTCATGAGCACATTTTCAGGCTTGATATCAGTGTGGATAACTCCCTTGCGGTGCATGTGGTCGACCGAGTGTAGAAGTTGCAAGATGATCGATTTAGCCATATCCATAGATACAACTGGAGGTGGTAAAGGCTGCTGAAGAACCTTCATGGAGTAGCGTTCTGCCTTCTGCTTATAAATCAAATGTAACATGTTTTCACCCATGAGCTCAAACACCATTGCTACGTGAGAGCCCAGTGGGGTATTGATATCAAACGAGTCAAGCAAAGACACAACCTTGTCCTTACAAGGACCACAAGAGCCCTTAGAGCTTTGGATATCTTTAAGGATTTTGATTTCGTCGAAAGCAGCATCCGAGTAGTTTTTGCCGGATTTGACCACTTTCAAAGCCACAAACGAACCAGTCAGCGTAAGAGCCAACCAAACGGTCGAAAAGTGGCCCCATCCAAGTTTTCTAAGCACCTTGTAACGGCACAGATCAGAACAGAACTGGTCGCCGATCTTGACAGGACAGTAGCCGCCAGTCTTGTATTCGGCGATATTCTCTTCGTTTTTCGTATCGAACGAAGGCAGGTCATCGTATGGCGAGGCAGCCACGTAGTTAAAGTCTTCACAGCAGCAAAGAGGGTCAATTTCGTCATTATCGTGAGCGGTCATTTCGCTATTCTGAAGCGAAATACACTCGGCAGCAGCCGAACAGTACGAATCCTGAGGCGGCGAAAGGTGAGTGTAATGAGCATCAGCAGCGGTAAGCAGGTAGTGGGGAGCCTGGGAGGCCAGTTGGTGGCAATCCACAGTATACTGGTGATTGGCCTGAGCAGCAGCCAGTGGAAGCAGCAGCGGTTTGTCGTCAATGGAGTCACCCATAGACCCGTCTATAGAGCGGCGCCATGAGATCTTTCTCTTGATAAGTCCACCTAGATTAAATCGGTTGGGCTTATCGAGTTTCGGGCCCAGCTGTTTTCTGTGGACGAGCATTGCTGGGGGAGTGATAGCAGTAGCAGCAGTAGGATAAGCAGAATTAATATACTAGAATCAGCCAGCGTCAAGGCTTAGGCTTTGTGGGGGACTGAGCAAAATACGAAGAATAGAGCCTTAAGGCTTTTTTTAAAAAAAAAAACACAAAGATAGGTATTGGAGTTGGTGGAAAATAAAGATAAGGTTGGGGGAACGTTGGGGCACCGGAGGTTATATGGGCCGGTGATGGGGCAGGACTGGGGCCGAGCGCACAGTGGGAAAAAAAAAAAAAAAAAAGTATTAGCGATGGAGCCACTCATAGCGCGGAAAAAGTCCAAATAATGGGTGGAGGGGAGCCAGGAATAGGGGAGGCTGGGGGAAGTTAGAATAAACAGAGACACAAGAAAAAGCGTAGAATGAAAAAAACCAGAAAAAAAAATTGATAAAAACAATAACATTACTGGTGGAAGTAAAAGGCGTTTTGCAAACGTAGATAGAGGGAAGAAATTTGTCTCTGTGGCCACAGTGGACATGGAAGCCTGGTCTGGTCTTCTGGCGGCCACATGGCGCAGATAGCGAGATAACGGCTGCAATTAGCTTTTAATCTATGAGCACGATCCACCGATAAGCTTCAAGGAAGCCTCCCGATAATCGTCCCGGCAGAGAAGAACCAGTGAAGGAATGTTACATGGTTACATTTTACGCATCCTTTTATCTAAACGTTCCTTTAATGTTCTCTCCACTTTTATGTTGGCCCTTCTGGTTGGCTCTGGTTGGCTCCAGCCACTGGTGGGCCCACGAAAAATCACCTCGCGGCATTTTGCACCCACAGTAATTAATCAGAAACTGAGGCATCCAGAACTAAGGCTTTGGCAAATGCCAAAGCCGCTATAAAAACCCAGACATCCCCACCTTTCTTCCCCCTTCCCTCTTTCCCTCCACGTTTCTAACTTTCTCTTAGTAGTTTCCCTCCAAAACAGCACCCACTGGTGTTCTTTCTTTTTCGCTCGTCGTGACCGCCAAAGCAATTTCCTGTCTGTTTCTTCGCTTTCTTGCGGTCACTGCGCGCCTGCGCGCCCCAGCTGCTTGGGGGACTTTTTTGGCCCTCATTTACGTTTTTTCGCCCTATTTTTTTCGTCGTTTGCCGTGCCACTCTCCACACTGGCAGAGGCTGCCCCACCGGCTGCTTGGCGTGTTGGGCCGAGTGAAAAAAGCAAGGCAAAAACTGCCTTTCCATCGCTTTCTACTGGTTCTCGTTTTGTGTCAGATTATGACGATCCATAGATTCTTATCGCTCACTACTGCTTTGTGTTTGATCTGCCCTGTGGCGCCCTCTACTCTACTCTCTACTCTGTCCTCTGTTTTCTGTTGTCTGTTCCTGGTCAGAGTCAAAGGCGAGATTACGTAGGCCCAAGATCAAGGTGGGGCGGTCGCTGCGGGCAACGTCTTTTTGCTCCACCTTCGGCCATCTTCGGTGTTCCCCATACTCCGTAGACGAAGTGAGGGATGTAGTAAGGGAGGACCCCAGCGTACAATGACAGGAGGGGGAATGTAGGGAGTGGACATCTAGGGGAGTGGAAATGCAAATCCGGAATGGTGGTGGTCAAGTTGGTGATGAGTTCGTTGGTAGCCTAGCTGGCTGGCCAGGCTACTGGCCTACCCAGTAGCCAAGACTACCACTGGGCCACGGACCGGAAGCGTTTATCTATTGCGCCACGGTGAATCGCCTTGGCTGGGCGTGTTTGGAAAGACCGTTACTCAGTGGCCCAAGTATTTGGGCGTGTTTGTGTGCTTATGCTGTCTCTGGCGGCTCTACTACTGTCTGTCTCTGGTGGTTCTATCAGGGTTGCAAAATACAACCTCAACCCTAACCCAAGTAGTCTAACCTTTGTTTTCTTATCTCCTGGCCTCGAAAATCCCTCGAGCTCGCTGTTTATTGTGGCGTATTGGCATCGTATTGTTACTTTGGTGCCCATTGTGCCATAAGCTGGGCTCACCAATGTTGCACTTGGAGTAGAAATGTTACATCGAGCCGAGGGTCAGAGGACGATGAAGAGGGATTAAGGGTAGCTAAGATAGGAAGCAAGGTGGTTGCAAATGAATTGTGGGGAGTTCTTCGTAGATTGTGGGGAGCTCTTCGTGGATTGTGGGGAGCTGTTGACGGTGGAATGGCTGGATGGTGGCTCGTTCTGGGTGTTTGTTGATGTGCTTCACAGTTAAGGGACTGGGGACGTACCGGTAACCGAAAAGGAGAGAATTAGAAAACTTTCTTTTTGGTATGCTGCTGTTGTTATGGGCCATTAGTGTATTTTCTTATTGTTCATGTAGTGGCCTCTTTTGTAGTGGTTTGTCTGAGTCTCGTAGATCTTAATACAATCACTTGATCTGCCCCAAAAGGTATCGAAATAGAGCTGGTATTGCCAGTAAAGCTTCAAATATTATTATTTTTTCTAGTACATATGTCACAGAGCTGAATATCCACCACTGTATGTTCAACAGAGTTGATACTTCGAGTCATTGAAGTAGCACCTAGAAAACATCTCCAAACATCTAGCTGGCAACCAAGACTGTCTTTACCTTTTCTTACATTTCTAAAATATCTCCCAGAAAATTTCATGTGTTGCTCCTGCTACTTCCTTCATCCCATCTAACCTATCAACTAATCAATATTCATCAACCGCATCTAAACACACCTATCAAGCTCTACATCCATCCTTCTAATCCTTATAATATTCCTATGTACATGATATTAGTCCCTTACCAAGAACCCACGGCAACACCTGGGATCTGGCCTCTTCTGGCTCTGTTTCTGAACTCAGTTCTGTTCAACTTAAAGTCAGTAATGACAGATCTCGAGTTTCCCGATGCAATACAACGTTTCGTGATTTGAGCAGGGGAAGTATACTTTGGCATGGAAGCAAGTTGTAATTGGGCCTCCAAACGGGCTTTTGCCGGAAGAGTGGTGTTTCTGGCGATGTATCTGAGGGCGTTTCTAGTCACCTCGTGTTCGGCGACCTGGGTTCTTTTAAAGGCATCTTTGATGACACGGCCATTAAGGTACACGTGCTTTGGAAGCTCAAACTTAACGGGGAACCTGAACACCATGGCTGACGCTTACTGGAGATTTCTAGTGAAGTAGTTTTTTTCGTTGATGGTGGAGCGACCCTGAGCTGCACACCTGTACACCCCATAGTGACAGTGGAGTTGGCTGGGAATATTCACCAGTTTTGGGTCCAGTTTTGATGGATTTGGTAAGAAAAGGGTAGTTTATGGTTTCTTTTGACTTAATTAAGTCCATACATTGACCTTTTTAGGTATTTCTATCGGTATAGCTCTATTGGATGCATATGTCTTGGAGCGCACTGGGTACCGTATTTTGCAACCATTAACTAGTCCCAAGCTTCAATGCAACAACACTGTCTTTTCTAGAATTCACCTAAAATGGGAGATCTATAATGGACTTCCAGCTGCTCCAAAGATGGATATAAGCTTTCCACTTTCTTAGGATGAGCCAGTTTCCAGAGTTTAGCACACTGTATGTCTCCAAAGAACATAACTCAAGCAAGGAGAACACTATAAAAGGCAGTGTTCTGGATTTCTCGGATACATAGCTTTTGCCTAGAATGTAAGTGTTGTTTTTGTAACTTGAAGGGATAAAAAGCAGAGAGTTGCGTTCCTTTCATTGTACAAGATACACATTACTGTGACAAACACCACTTACTATTAATCCACCTCTCCCAAAGCTTTTTTTACATTTTCTATTTTTCGAAAGTCAACTGTTATCAATACCATTCACTGAAAACCATATTTCTTCTCTTCAATGTTCGTCAATCAAGTGGCCTGTTGTCCCACGGCTCCCCCACATTGGCTGCTGCGAGGGGACATTTTGCAACCATTACAGTAACCACTACATCAAACAAACCAAACCATTTCGTCCTCCAAAGCACCTCCAAATATGAAATCCAGCAAAAGCACACCTTCTCATCTTTCCACATTTTTCCGCCCCTTCATTCTCCCAACAATGCTTCACCCCCCAATAAGATGTGCCTACCCTTGATTAGATAATGCACAGTAGTTAACTCTGGGGCACAATGTAACCGCAGCCGTCTTTCTAACGCCACAATCCTATTCCCATCCTTCACCTTTAATTGACGTTTATTAAGACTTTTTTCATCTATTCCTACTCAATTCGCTATGCCCTCGAAAATTATCCTTGAAACACCTCCTACTGGAGAAGTCAACTTGGCCTGGGGCCAGGGTGACTCGACCTTTAAACTTACCGAGAACGATTTGCCAACGTTGAACGATGGCGATGTTCGTGTCAAGGTGCTCTACTTGTCCAATGATCCAACTCAGAGAGGCTGGATAGCTGCCAATCAGGATGCCCTGAGAACTTACTTCAAGCCAATTGAGAAGGGGGAGATCATCCAGGCCCGTGGAATTGGTAAGATCTTGGAGTCGAAGCTGGCCAAGTACGCTGCTGGTGACTATGTGCTGGGCCTGTTTGGCTGGGCTGACGAACAGGTGGTGCCAGACCTGACATTGACGTTGAAGCTTGACCCTAACGCTGGTCTTCCTTTGCCTACTTACCTTGCAACATTGGGAAGCATTGGGTTGACGGCTTACTTTGGCTTGAAAGAGGTTGGAAAGCTTCAAAAGGGCCAATCTGTGCTTATTTCGGCTGCTAGTGGTGCTACGGGTTCTACTGCTGTTCAATTGGCTAAACACCTTTTTGGAGCTAGCAAGGTCTACGGTATAGCAGGTAGCGACGAAAAGGCTCGCTGGGTCGAGCTGCTTGGTGCAGACAAGTGTGTCAACTACAAGAATCCAGGGTGGAAGGAAGAGCTTGCCAAGGAGTTCGAAACCGTGGACGTGTACTTTGATAACGTCGGAGGTGAGACCTTGAGTTGGGCATTGACTAAAGTTACCAGATTTGGACGTGTCATTGCCTGCGGAGCAATTGCCGGCTACAATGATCCCACTCTTGCTAAGGTCACGACATGGAGAGAAATCACTTCAAACAGGTTGACCGTCCAAGGCTTCATTGTCATTGACTTTAAGGACCAATTCCAGGATGCCATCGCCATCTTGGCTAAGGCCATAAAAGAAGGTTCACTTAAGGCAGATGAAGCTATCTCGGTGGTGGACTTGACTGGCGAAGAACAACCCTTAAAAAGCGTTCCTGTAACCTGGCACAAGTTGTTTACTGACAAACCTCGTGGCAAGCTCTTGACCAAAATCGGCAATGAGTAAGATTGATTGGTAACGTGTCTAGCGGTTTAGTATTTTTCGGCTGGGTGTAACTTCCCTATTTTGGTATTGTTTCCGATTTGACGAATGCCGCCAGACTAATTCCCAAGGCAACTCGTGTATCCTAGTCATATTTAAATACGTTTATGAAAATCCAGCTTTTACGTCCTCTCGCTTCCCCATCTTCATCATGTTCCTCTTCTTCATTTTCTTCGCCTTTGTTACAGCATCCCTGTACTATGAAGTGTACATGCAAATGCTTCTGACAGCACCAGAAGTCGAAACCTTCAATGATGTTACTATTGAAATGCTTACCAACCATGGTACGGTCAAAGTGAAGGATGATAATTCGGTGATCATCTCGGAGTTCTTAACTGAGCTCATGTCCCAAAAAAACTTACAAGAAAGTTTCCCTTACGATGCTCCCCTTCTTGAGAAATCGCCTGGTCAGAGAAGATTTATCCAAACATGTTTCAAAGACTTGATTACTGAGACTACTGAAACATCATGGGTTCCAATAGAAGGTTGTGTCGACAACAGCTATTCAAGCACTACTACCACTTTCAGTAGAGCCATTGAAGGAAAGATTCTGAACAGCATGGGACCTTCTGTTACTGTCTCTCTTTTAGGAGTTGATGTCGGTATTGATCCAAGGTTGAGTTCTGGGCACATTCTCCTGCTGAAGCTCAGCTGTGACGTTCCACCAGGTGAAGTGATGCAACTATTCCTGAAACATGATGAAATAACCGTCAGTAATATAAGACAAAGAAAGTTTTCCATTGCTCCTTTTTGGAAAAGACCACTTCAACAGTTTGAAGTCGAAGACTGGGAACTGTGTGATGGTGAAGAGAATAAGTTCACATTCATAGCGTCCACTGCTTGTATTACTGACCCTAATTTGTTACAGTGTGAAGAAGATTAGTTAAAATTGAGCCTTTCGTATCGCTCTTTATGCCTGGATTTCCTACTTCGCTATGTTTCTTTCTCACTGTCTTCTTTGTACCACTACACTTTTACACCTTTTTGAAGACATATACCACCTACCATGATCCTGACCACAAATAAGTTTATCGGGCCTATAACGCTGTATGAAAATGAGTTACATAGCGCCGAATTGAAATTATGGCCCTTTTCCCATGTTAAAGGGACTGCTGAGCTCTTTCAGCCTATTCGCCCTACTGGCAGAACACCCAAGAAGTTTAACAAAGCTGGGCTTATCCCGTTCAAGCTCAAAGCGGCCGAAAGAAGGTACCAAATGTTACTGCAAGCGACAAGCTGCTTTGCGTCCTTGTCACGAAGCTGGACTGTGAAGAGACAAAGAGGTGACAGGAAGTTCTCTAGATGAACTGATGTACAAGAGGACAAGAGGAAGGAACTTGGGGGAATAGAGAGTCATTCTGCATAAATTAGCTAATCTAAAGCTTTAATGAATTTGCTTTATTGATGAAATGTATACGTAGCTGAATGGGACTTCAGTATTCGCTTTTGTATGTTTGGCACCAGAACAACCAAGGCTACAGTACATGATGACTTTTAGGACCCAAGAAAAGTAGGTCACATCTCGCCCTTGCCGCCCTCGCTTTTAATATAATGTAGGCTGGCTTTCTTCAAAATATACTCTGGTATTGTCTCCTAATGGTGCTCTGTCAGTCTAACGAAGGTAATCCAAAACGGGCATAAAATCAAGCTTTATCACGAACATTACCATCCGGGTGCCCAAAGGTTCAATACCACTCTACCATTAGATGAACACTCTTTGTTAAAGACACAGTTGTAAGTAACTACGAAAGTGACGCTAAGATACCTGCTATGGCTATAGTAGATAAGAACCACTTTGGACTGGGTATCAACAACCTTCCTTCACCATTTGGGTTTACATTAGGAGAGCCATAATCAGAACAAAATCCCTTCTTGCGACAGTGGTTCCTTCTCAAGTGGCATTTTGCTGCCCTCTCTGTCACCTTTGACCTGTCAACGATACTTCACTGTGGTAAATGAACTAAAATGGGCCACAACTCCTTCAAATCGGCCCCAAAAATTCCCTAACTCCTTTTGAGCATCGTTTGCAGCATGGGTCAACATTTGAAACTATTTTTGTTTTCTTGGGCCCATTTTGACCAGATTTTGCCATATTTACCTACACGATATATCTTACCCACATTTTTTCTCATCAGAATTCCTCTCGGTGGCCAAGCTGGCTAAGGCGCGAGACTGTAATGTGATTGTAATCTTGAGATCGGGTGTTCGACTCACCCCCGGGAGATTCTTTTTTGCTTTTTGCTACTTCAGAACGTGTATTCTACTCTTCAACGCTGTGTATACTTTTTTTCATCAAGAAAAGTACGGCTGAAAAAGGTCCCACAAGGTTGCGGGCTACTGACTCCGATTGGTCGTGTGCGCACCGCACTTCTACAATGGCTGCCTTGGCCTAAGAACCCACATTGTCAGTGTTGAACGTCCAGAAACACCTAATATCTAATTAACCATGGAAAACACTATCAAGCAAGAAAGTCCTACCAGTGATATTGACAAGAAGAAGTCGCCAAATTTGACCGAGGAGCAGAAGAAGGTATGTCTTTACAATCACTCTACCCCACAAAAAGGTAACTCAGTCTCGATTGAACAAATACTAACTATTTCAGGCCCACCACATTGCTTCTGAACAGAAGAGACGAGAAAATATCCGTGCAGAATTTGATCGCATCGTTCACCTTACGCCGACTTTGACAGAACAGGAAAACCGGTCAGAGCTCAGCATCTTGAGCAAGTCGGCCGATTACATTGACCAATTGAAGGACGAAAATAAGCAATTGTTGGAGTTATGTCGCCTTAAGGGCATCCCTGTTCCTGACGAGCTAATATATAAGGGCCCTGGTATTGCCCACGAGTGAAGTGCAGCAGCGCTGTGGTATAGGAAAAGACTGGGCTGTGGTATTTGCACAGGCTAAGTCCACGGTTGGATTAATAAATGTTTAGGAAAGGTGTTTGTAGGGGAGAACGGCGGTTTGGAGTGGATGATGTGTTGAAATGGGTTGTTAGGACTAGGAAATGGTTACCGGCTGGAAGGTGGAAAGCGGACCTTTCTGATCAATGGTTGTGCTCTTCGATTCCAGTATTCCTATCTTTATTTCGTCATTATTATGCTTACAAAAACCTTTCTGGGGGTATTTGATCAACAACTGGTGGTGACAACTACATGAATGGACGCCAGTCCAGTAAATCAACGGCAGCGAAACATACAATAATATAAACAGGTATTCTTTAAAACCCTCAACTTCCAATCAACCAAAAATAAACGACGCTCAATTGAAATTTGTCCTTTCAATTCGTAGATCATGGATTCACATTGGTTACATCATCATTTGAAACACAGTGTGAATTGATATCTTCCTTGAACAACACTCTCCACAACGCTCCCCACTTCATCCACTCAACTCCCTCGTCCCTTTTCAACCACTTCTAAAACCACCTCTTTTCTCTCCAATCCAAACTACCCATACTACCCTTTAAACCCTCGCAGTAGCCTCAACTGGTCCCACCTAACTCTACCTTCCAACCATGACCAGCCACCAAAACCAATGACACAATATACCTTAAATAGGTATATTTCTAGAAGACGAAACATCTTTCCTCTAAATAAGATTCTTGCCAGAATCATCCACTTCTTTGGGCCTCGGTATCGGCACAACTGCGCAGACACTTGCCGGCTGTTTTCCACCATTCTCTGCTTCCAAGCACGCCCCATATTCCCCAGCCCAACCATATATAAAGGTCTCCCAATTCCTCCTTTTTCGCCAAAACTGTCATTTTTCATCCAACCTTTTTTTCTGTTTCATCCATAAATAATATATGTAATTTTCAATTTTTTTTTTTAGACCTTGCATCTTTGCAGCCATACAACCGCGAAGCAAAAACGAGGTACCATCAATACCTTACTACACATCTCCACGACAACGCCCAGGCGTCCACGCACACTGTTTCTTTAGGTTTATCCTTTAAGCTTATCGTTGACGTTAGTAATGGACGACCACGAAAGGGTGGCCAGCGGGCCCCAATTTATGGGTCTGAGAGACCTCCCGCTTGACATGATGATGCTTCTTCAGAAGCTAGAGGAAGACTTCTTTGTCAATAAGACGATTGACCAATGGACGTATATTAACCGTCGTGAGGAGATCATGAAACAGGTGAATAAGCTTCACCAGCAGCAACAGAAGGCTGTGCCTTTGGACGCCAGTCTGCTAGAGAAGGTGTTGATGCCTCGAAAACGGCCTGAGGGCGAGGGTTTCTTCAAATACTCTTTGGCTAGGATCTTGAAGGAACGGGCATCGCTACAGAAACAAGAGGTGGCGTTTCAGGTTCTTGATGCTAAGGGCAAAGAGCTGCTGAGCATTCTGTGGGAGAAACTCTACTTGAAGGCTACGAAAGTGGCTGCTGATCTCAAGCATAGGCACCAATTAAAACCTAATGATACTGCGGTGTTGCTTTATAAAGATGGAGAGGTTTGTGAGTTCGTGGTGGCTCTTTTTGGCTGCTTTATGGCTCGTGTGTCTGCCATTCCTATTCATCAGGACATTGCGCTCCAGGAAATGTTCGACGTGATCAACTTGACATCTACGCAGTTCGTGCTCATGTCCGACTCGGTTCTGAAGGAGATTGAGCGTATTTCAACTACGAATCAGAAAATCCTGTGGCCTCCTAAGGTGCTGCGCTTGAGAACAACTGATCTCGGGTCGGCTAAACGCTCAGATATCGAGAATGTGTTTGGCAAATCCTCCAAGAGGGATGAGCATTTGAGCGCCCAGAATGATTTGGCTTACCTAGAGTTCTCAAGATCGCCTGTCGGTGAACTTAGGGGTATCGAGTTGAGTCATAGTACTATTTTGCATCAAATGAACTGCTTGGATATGTCTTTGCTGAGTCTACCGGATTCTGGCGGCTCTCTCAGGCAGTCGCTCAGCTCACCTAGGAAGAACAAGAGAGTGTTTTTGGCTACAGTGGACCTTCGTATTTCCATTGGTCTCATTGTTGGTATCATGTTCACCATCTATTCGGGCAACATGCTTGTTTGGGCTCCTCCCAAAGTAATGGAAGTCCAGGGTCTTTATGCACATATTATATCCAAGACAAGGGCCAATTTGTTGCTTGCTGACTTTTTAGGTCTCAAGAGAGTCACTTATGACTATCAGCTGTCTCCAAATACCACTCGTTACTACTCCAAAACCCAACGTGTGGATTTCTCTACCATCAAATGGGTGTTGATTAATGCGTTGTCTGTTGATGGTGAGCTTATAGAAGTCCTTGCCGAGCGTTATCTTAAACCGTTGGGCTGTCAGCAACCACGAAATGCCATTATTCCTATGCTCACGCTAAGCGAGTACGGTGGAATGGTGATTTCCATGCGTGATTGGATTGGAAATGGAGAAAAATTAGGCTTGGGAACAAGCTTTAAACCTACTGACGAGAATTCGTCCGTGATAATTGAGAAGGAGGCTCTTTCCAGGAACAAGGTCAAGATAATAGAGACTGATATTTCCGAAATGGAAGAGCGTACAGGTGACTCTCTCAGAATTGACGCTTTCGGATACCCCTTGCCAGATGCTACTTTGGCCGTGGTCAATCCAGAGTCATCTACTGTTGTTCAAAAAGGTGAATTGGGTGAAATTTGGGTTGATAGTCCTTGTTTATCTGGTGGATTTTATGGCCTTAAAAAGGAATCCAGACAAATTTTTCATGCTAAATGCAGAAACGCCAATGGCATTATGGAGCCCGAGTTTCTTAGGACTGGTCTTTTAGGTTTCACTCATAACGGCAAGGTTTATGTTTTGGGACTTTATGAAGACAGAATCAGACAAAGAGTCAGCTGGATTGACCAAAAAATGCATAAGAGGCTCAAACGTAACCTTTCCATTGAAAATGGAACACGCTATCATTACGTTTCACATTTATTAGCGACCTTGGCCAGTGAGGTCAGAGAAGTGTACGATTGTACAATCTTCGATGTGTTCATTGGAAACGAGTACTTGCCAGTCGCTATTGTCGAGGCTGAAGTGATACGACGGGTCATTGACGATTCTGATGCTTCTTCCACCTCTGGCACGAAAAACAGAGATAAGATCGACTACACAGCAGCTCCACTTAACGAGCCTGTTTTAAACGCCATCGCCCAGAAGTGTTTTGATACCCTTAATAAGCATCACTTTCTTCGGCTTTTCTGTGTCGTTGTGGTCGATTGTGATACCCTTCCTAAGATCATGAGAAGTGGTGGTTTGGAAATTGCTAACATGTTGTGTAAGAAGCGTTTCTTCGAAGGCACTTTGAGAGCTGAGTTCGTTAAATTTTTTGTCAGACAATCTATCAGTATGGTTCCACACGGTGAGGACGTACTTGGCGGTATTTGGTCTCCTTACGCCTCTGAGCTTAGGAGTGCTTCGTTGTCTAAGTTCATGCCACAGCTCTCTAATATTGACTACAGGCAAAAGTCTGTCGATGATAGGACTGGTGCTCCGCTCACAGATTTCAAATCCATTGTTGATATCTTGAAATTTCGTGTCGCTCACTCTGGTGATAGTATTGCTTTCCAGAACATCGATCCAAGTGGAAAGAGCAGTCTGAAGCCTTTGACATGGAAGAAATTTGAGCTTCGAGTTTATGCACTTTGCAATCATATCATGACCAAGACAACCCTCAAAAGTGGTGAACATGTTATATTGATGTACTCGTTGTCCGAAGACTTTATCGTTGCGGTCTATGCTTGTTTCATGCTTGGCATTATTCCTGTTTCTATGCTTCCATTTGACTCAAACAGAATTGGTGAAGACTTCCCTGCGTTCGTGGGTGTCGTCAAGGATTTTGATATTCAAGAGGTGTTTGTTAATGAGGATGTGGAAAAGTATATGAAGAATGGGCCCGTTGCTGACGCTATCAAGAAAATGAACCATAGAAGACAGAAGGCATTGAAGATTAAGAGTACATCTAAGATTACCAAGGTCTCCAACACTGCATCTTTGAATTCTAAGATTGCCAAATACCAGTCCGACTCTAGGTTCCGTGACGAATCAACTACTAGTCTTGTCTGGTTACATTTCACTTCCGACCATTACAGAGTCGGTGCATGTTTGAGTCATAAGAACATTGTCAGCATCTGTAAAGTGTTCAAAGAAACCTGCAACTTAACTTCAAAGTCATCTATTGTCGGATGTGTTCGTCATTCCGGTGGTATCGGTTTCGTCCAGGCCTGCCTCTTGGGTGTTTTCTTAGGTACAACTACCTATCTCAGCTCGCCAGTCAATTTCGCTGAGAACCCGCTCGCATTCTTCTTGTCTCTTTCCAAGTACAAGGTTAAGGATGTCTTTGTCACTGAACAGATGCTCAAGTATGCTGTTTCCAAATTCACACCAAAGGGATTCAACTTGTCATTTTTGAAGAACATGATGATAAGTACGGAAAACAGAGTGGAGATTGATTTGCTTAAGAAAATCGCCAGGATATTCCAACCCACAAAGCTTAGTGCTGCTGCTGCCTCGGCTGTCTACACACACTGCTTCAATCCAATCATTTCAACGAGATGTTACATGACTGTTGCTCCAGTTGATCTTTATCTAGATCCTGTCGCTTTGAGGCAAGGTTACGTATCTATCGTGAACCAGCTTGAATTCCCCAACGCTCTCAGAATCCAAGACTCAGGTATGGTGCCCGTCTGTACAGAGATTGCAATCGTCAATCCTGAGACATGCAAAGTCTGTAAAGAGGGCGAATTCGGTGAGATTTGGGTTTGTTCAGAAGCCAATGTCACTTCTTTTACTAATGGTCCTAAGGGTCCAGTGGATCACTTTAGCTCTCGTCAATTCTTGGGCAAGATCGTTGATGGAAATCCCGATATGACATACCTTAGAACTGGTGACCTAGGGTTCCTCCATCACATCTCGATTTCGAAGAATTCCCATAATGGAGCTGAAAGAAAGGAAGAGACTGCATCCTTCCAACCACTTTTCGTTTTGGGCAAGATTTCTGATACCTTTGAAGTGATGGGTTTGCATCACTTCCCTGTTGACATTGAAGCTACGATTGAATCGTGCCATGCTGATATCTATAATAATGGATCATGTGTGTTCAAGGCTTCTGATTTTACCATTGCTATCTGTGAAGCCAGAAAGACAAAGAATCTTGCTGCCTTGGTGCCATTGATTGTCAACACGGTATTCAGTAAGCACCATGTCATTATTGATATCGTTGCATTCATCAAGAAGGGAGAATTCCCAATTTCAAGATTAGCTACTAAGCAAAGAGCACGTATCGTGGATGCGTGGGTGCAAGGCATCATTCCTATCAAGGTGCTGTACGGAATTAATTTCGGTGAAAACTCCATGATCAAGCTTATCAAGGAAATTGACGAGGTAGCTAGAGACGACCCAATTACTGGCCTCAAGAATCCAGCTCAGTCATACTACGATAATGCTGATGATGATGTTTTTGGGGGCACTGGAACCATGCTTAATTTAAACACAGATGGAGAAGGTGATATGGAGTCTGGTTACCAAACCTCAATCAACCAAGGCTCAATCAATCAGGGCTCCATCAACCAAGGCTCCATGAACCAAGCATCCCTTAACCAGGGTTCCATGAACCAAGCTTCTTTTGGACAATCTTTCAGCACACAAGCCTCCGTTCGTTCAAGACCAGAATCTGGAATTTCTCAATATTAAAAAGGCATTTCTATTTATATAATCATAACGGTAACGAAAAATGCATTCTTTCCTTCGATTTCGCAACCATTAATTCAGTAGTTGGTAGGTGTACGGGTGCATCCATCTCATATCACCAATTTCTCACCGTCTGGTAATCTTCAATTCAACTCTATCACGGCATATATTCCACTAAACGGACCTCAATGAAGCGTTCAGTGAGTCCACAAACAATTACCGAGCCTGAAAATGGTCCTGTTCCGAAAAAACGGAGGTTTTTTGGCTTAATCTCGTCTTTAGCTAACCGTTTGTTTTCAAAGGAGGACTCATCAAACAATAACGACACTCCTTTCGCCAATAAGAACGACCTTGCGCCTGAAGAGCTTCCGAACGACTTTATTTCTCGCAAAAGAAGACTGTCTGTTCACGAATCGCTCAGATTGGTGAATGACGCCGTCCCTAGAATGTCATCTTTCCTCCCTCATCTTAAAGGATACCAAGGCATCGCCCAGTCGCTTCAAACTGAGCAGGATGCGTTCAATGGGGCCAGTGAACATGAAAGAAGACAGTCTATCTTCCCGCCTAGCGTTCCTGATTACGCTATGAATGGCAATGACGAGTCAGCATTTCTTAGAGACTTGTCGCCTAATTTGAATAGCATGCCTAGGCAAAGCTTCCTACCGACAATGGACCGTGATATGGAGTATAACAACTCTGACGATATGGAGCAGGGAGAGCAAGACCGTCATGTTCAAGATAATGAGCTTGCTCCATTGTACCAGGATGAAGACGGCAACCTTGTCAGGCCTCCCTTCATCAATCTAGATCCAAATGAAAGGTACCACTTGTTACAACTCAAGCGGTCTGTTGAAATGTCTGAGTATCTACAAAGCAGACTTAAGTATATGGTGGACCCCGATGAAACAAGCAGTACGCCTGTTACTGGTACTAAGGTTAACTCGACTACACAAACGCATGGTGTTGAAGACTTAGGACGCAAATTGAATTTCAACAACTTACGTTCCAAGTTATCTCGCGCTAGGAAACAACGTGAACAGAGAAACGGTAAAGGATTTTTCTCTGGTGAATTTTACTATGAGCCACAGGCGCCAAAGAAAGTGGCTGATCCCGTGCCCAACGGCGAGAATCTCAATGGTTATCTTGGGGAGGTTAAGAAACCTAAATTTACACAGCCAAAATCGGAAAAGCCAAAACAGCAATTCCCTGACCAAGAGGCCCCTTCCAAATTGGGTTTGGATAAGCATCGTCGCACTGACCTAAGTGCAATGCTCAAGGCTGGTAAGAAGGATGAGCCGGGTTTAGATAAGGATTATTTGGATAAAACTGAGTCGCTTATCAAGGTCAAAGAGCCCACTTCCGGTCCGGCTTTGAAGAAACCATCAGTTGGTCCAAGCAGTGGTTTCAACTTCGAGATTGATAAAAAGAACCTTGGTTCTATTCTTCAGACACGTAAAGATGATGATGAGCGTGTGGAGAAGGCCAGTGCTGCTCCAGAAACTAATAAGGCAGAAGATGAAGGTAAGAGGGCTCTTTTTGGCCTTTCTGCGCCTTCTGGGGAGCCAGGACCTAAGCGTAAAAGGGGCATTGAAGACGCTGAGGAAGCAAAGCCATCACCTTTATTTGGAAGTGCAAAGAAAGATTCTACCAAGACTCCACTGTTCAATTTCTCAAAGCCTGATGCTAAAGAAAATGAAACCGAGGAAAAGCCCAAGACAGGCTTCTCTTTTGGCGGCTCCACTTCGAAACCATTATTTCCAAGTTCGGATAAGAAGGATAATGAACCTGATGAATTATCTCTCGGTAAAGCTGGATCAAAACCACTTTTTGGCGGCCTTCCTGGATCTACTAACCCTCTGGAGGACAAGACTACAACAAAGATAGATAAGACGAAGGAGGCTCCTAAGTTCTCTTTTGGTCCATCTAAGGAAACCTCTGAAGCTCCTAAGTTTTCCTTCGGAGCTGCCTCTGGCGATAAAAGCTCGACTGAGAAGGGTGAAACGCCAAAATTCTCGTTTGGTCAGGCTGCTGATAAAAAGAGCGAGGTTGGAACTGAAGAACCTGCCGAGAAGAAGACCTCTTTACCAGCTTTCAACTTTGGCACCAAGGAAGACAAAAAGGAAGATGCGCCATCTTTCAATTTCGGTGGCTCTAAAGAGAAGAGTGCTACTCCACTGTTCAGTTTCGGTGGATCATCAGAAAAGAAGGAGTCTAAGCCATTCAGTTTTGGAGGTGCTTCTCAAGAAAAGGAGAAAGAAGCTGACGAGTCCACGAAAAGCAAGGACGCCGCTCCTCTGTTTAGCTTTGGAGCTTCTACGAGTAAAGAAGATTCGAAACCCGCTTTCAGTCTCGGATCATCTGCTGAAAAGAAAGAGACTACACCTCAGTTCAGTTTTTCCACTTCAAAGCCAGATACATCGGCCGGATTCAGCTTAGCCAGCTCTACAGAGCCTAAGGAGAAAGAAGAGGCAAAAAAGGAAGAGACTCCAAAATTCTCCTTTGGAGGTTCATCTACAAAGGACTCCACTCCTTCATTCTCCTTTGGTGCTAAGAAAGATGAGGAGGCGAAACCTGCTGATGATAAACAGGCTCCAAAGTTTGACTTCAAGCCATCTGGCTCAGCACCGCAGTTCTCGTTCGAAAAGCCAAAATCTGAAGAGCCTAAGGCTGCCACTGAAGTTCCCAAGTTCTCTTTTGGTACTACGAAATCTGTTTCTCCTTCGTTTACTTTCGGAGCAACGAAACCAGCTGAAACCTCGTTTGGAGACACGAAGTCCGATACTGCTAAAGAAACCACTCCTGTTTTTTCTGTCTCCTCTAAGGAAACCACACCTAAGCCATTCCTGTTTGGCCAACCTGCCGCAAAGCCAGCCTTCAATTTTGGAAGCTCTCAAACGCCTGGGTTTGGTGGGGATTCGAAGAGCACATCTACGTTTTCCTTCGGTAAGCCTGAAACACCTCTGATCGGAGGTCAAGCTGGAGGTGCTGCTGCACCTAAACCCGCCTTTTCCTTTGGCCAGGCGGCTACTGTTGACCCGGCTCTGATTTTCGGCGCTGGTGGTAGCGCTGGTGCACAAGCTTCTCAGCCAGGTTCTGCCTTTGGTGGACCTTCAGGTGCTCCCTCGAATACGGCGTCGCCATTCAACTTTGGTGGCAACCAGGCACCTGCTTTTGGAGGACCTTCCGGTGCTTTTGGCGGTCCGAACCCGAATGCCTCGGGTTTCAACTTCGGAGCCGGTGCCAACCTTGCAGCACCTCAGCCTACACAAAGCCCTTTTGCAGGCCCAGCGAACACATCAAGTGTTTTCGGTTCAAGAGGATCCACACCGGGCGCTGGTCCAGGTGGTAGTGCTGGCTTTGGGCAACCAGGAGCCGGAATGGCGAACCCAGCATCTGTGTTTGGTGGTGCTGCTCAGAACCACCAGCCATCTACAGCTTTCGGAATGGGTAACCCAGCCCCAGGAAACCAGTTCAATAGTGCCCCTGGTAGTGTCGGAGCGGGTAGTAGAGAGAATACGCCTCCGGTGTTCGGAGCCGGAACCGGTACTCCAGGTGCTCCCAGTGCTCCAGGCGCCCCTGGTGCCCCTGGTGCCCCTGGCGCCTTTGGAGCTCCAGGACAGCTGTTTACGCCACCGTTGGCAATGCAAGGCCGCCGTATCGCTCACATGAGACCTCGTCGTCGATAAACCCCATATGTACCCAAGAAACGGGAATCTCGGAGAGTGGGCTTAGAAGCTGGCTACAGTTGCCTACAATGTGTGGCAACCCCATTTTTAGCGCACGCTTTTTTTGCTAGAGAAGAGTGATGGCAATTGTATACGGAGGGGAGGCTTTCCGAAGAGCAATTTGTTGAGTATTGGCCGGAATGGCTTTTGGCTTTTGGCTTTTGGGTACTTGTCTGTTTTGTCCCATCTTTACACGGGCGTTGCCAGGCTGCGGTGATATGTCACAGAGACTTAAGCGAGGTCGCATCCCCAAAGACTAAGCAAGGCGCTTTGCCAGCTGCCCTTGACAGCTCCAGAGAAAATGTTCCATTTTCTTTTCTCATCAATACCAACCAAGGCTTCCAGAACAGTCTATCAGGTGGATTGTCCCACGAGATTCACAAGCTAAATTCCCTAATCAGTGCAGCGCTATTGTCTCGGTCCATGGTCTTGTCGTAACTAAGCCGCGCTGGCAGCAATGCAAAGGAATCGGCACCGCGGCTTGTTTCTTTGGCTGGATTGTCAGCTGAGCTGCTTATCGAACGACTGGCATGTGAACACCTACCAAGAGAAAGATGAAATGGACGAGCTTTTGCTGCCGAGTTTCATTTACCTGGTCACTTATTCGGATTATTATTTTTTGAGCCTTTTCCTGCTTGGCAATCCCCCTAGAGCTGCGCCCCTCCCTGTTGCTTTAGTCCGACCGTTGAACGATAGGTGTGTTTCCTGCGTACAAGTGCGTGGTAATTTTCGTCTGCCTATCGAGACATAAAACTGCTTTTGAACCCTGTTATTACCTTCCACGCCACAGATGTATCCGCTGGTATACCCTTCGGAAATCCAATATCGCCCTGGACGGATTCAAAGTCTTAATGCAACCCAGGAGGTAGCGCTCAAGCAGTGCTGGGCCACCTTGTTGAAGCTGTGGGGCTACGACATCTCATTGACCAACGATGACATCTCCCTACCTGATCTGTTTGTCCTGCTGTCAATCGTGGAGAAGGCAGATCAGCCTTCTTTGGCTGCATCGACCACCATGTACTCTGAAGCTGGCTCTTTGGGCTCTGCTCCATCAGGATCGTTGACGCTTCAAACCACCACCACAGCTCTGAGTGAAAAGAAAAAGAAGAAGAGCAAATGGGGTCTTTTTCGCAGCAAATCTCTGGCTCCCAAACAAGTGCTGCCTGGTCGGAAACTGGCGTTGGAAAACGGGTACTTGGAAAAGTATTCCTTTGTGAGCAAGCCATCGGACCACACCAGACACGTTTACTGCAACCACCACCACCTAGCATATGACGAGAAGAAAGATCCGCTTGAAGAAGAGGGCTACGACGATGAATCCACCTTGGAAAAAGAATCCCTCAGTTCGCTAGAGACTTTCCATACTGCCCACTCCTCACCTGACCATCATCGCCATCATCACGTTCGTCCAAAGAAGAGTTTCCTGCTTAAATCAGTCAAATCCAGTTGCAATGTCCATCCAGCCGTCAGCAAAGTCAAACCAAAGGTCGTTCATGCTGGCATTGCTAGCATGGTGAAGAATGGTCTTCTAGATAACATGATCCTTCGATTCTGCAGAGCACGTAAGTTCAACCATGATGATACCGTGCAAATGCTTGTTAAGTCTGTTGTTTGGAAGCAAACCGAATATCCGGCTGAGAAATGGGTACGTGAATCAGACGGCCCATCTTACTTTAGTGGCGAGAATAAGGGGTTCATCAAAAACCTCACCACAGGCAAGTCTTTTATTCGAGGCCATGACAGGTATGGAAATCCGCTTTTCGTCTTTCAATCACGCAAGCATTTCGCCCATGACTCGCCCTTACCCGAGACTGAACGGTTTGCCACGGTTTTGATTGAGTGGTGCCGTCTCTTCTCCAGAGAAGTGCATGATTCCGTCGATGCGTTTACAGTGATCTTTGACTTGACGGGCTTCTCTTTGAAGAACGCCGATAACGCCCCTATTAAGTTCTTGGCCTTCATGTTTGAAGCCCACTACCCTGAGACGCTTGGGTTCATCATTGTGCATAATGCTCCATGGATCTTCTCCACGGTGTGGAACGTCATTAAGAACTGGCTAGACCCAGCAGTTGTGTCCAAGATCCATTTCACCAAGGGCTACGATGAGTTGGTGAACCTTATAGATCCAGAGCATATACCGTCATACCTTGGAGGCGATGATACAGATGAAGTGCCATACCCTGTGCCCACTGCTGCCGATTTGAGACCACCCAAGAGAAAAGACCTCAGATACAAGCGTCTCCGACAACAAAGAGATGAACTTTTCATGCGTTTCATTGATGTGACTAGGAAATGGTGTGAGAGTACAGACCCCGACATGAGTTCGAGGTACTTAAGAGATAAGATTTTGATCAATTACCAGCTATCAGATAACTACATTGAGCTTGACCCATACATTCGGAACCCAGGCATGTACGATAGGCTTGGTACTCTAGTTGTGAGGAACTAGCCCTAATTTTATAATGAAGAGATGTATGTATAATTACCTATTGTAGGAACGCTTGTAGGTGCTGGTTCTGCGCTTCGCAGCCATGGCCATTACAGCCAATATGAGCTTCGCGCGACTCGGCACATCGGTGCTCCATATTTCATCCAGCAGCATCACAGAAACTCCAATTCCTCCAAAACATCCACTTACCATGTCCCGCCGATCTGGCCGCTCAAAGCCCCTCGCAGATGATAGATCCAAAGCGTCAGATGCTGAAGACCCTGACAATGACATCGACGACGCCGATGAGATCACCCGCTGTGTATGTGGCCATGAAGAGCTCACCTCCATAGATTCTCAAGTTCAGCTGCTTCTACAGCAGGAGTACCGGATCAAGGTCGATCTGGGGCTTTTTATCCAGTGTGACAAGTGTCTGGTTTGGCAACACGGTTATTGTGTTGGTCTCTTTGTCAATGAAGACGTGCCTGATAAGTACTGGTGTGAGCAGTGTAAGCCAGAACTTCACTTATTCGTGCTGGCTTCGCTGAAGCAGCCCAACAGAACACTTTATAAACCTGCAAATGATGGAAGAGCTCGATTGATGGAGGAAGAGAGCAGCCGAAACGAGAAAAGGGCTGCTACTCGGCTGCGAGGCAGAAGAAGCCCCAACGAGAGCACACCAGAGGCAACAAAAGAGACAGACAGACAATCCAGAAAAGACCGTCGCCATGGTAACGACTTTGATGAGCAGCTCCAGAAGGCTTTACGTGAAAGTGCCAAGACGTCAGGCAGAAACGACAGGAAAAGACAGAGTGATCTGGAGCATACTGGTGGAGAGAAGAGATCTCATTCCGAGACAGATGAGGTGGACGAGTCAAATGCAGATGAAGATACTGAAGCCACTCAAAAAGAAGCACGTTCAAGACCTCTGAGGCCGAAATCTAAGAGCAGGCCGGCCTCGGCAAAGCCTAAGAACGCTGCCCCATCCAAGACAGACAAGAACGCTATAAACAAGGAGGAGCTTTTGAACCAGCTGTCCAAGCCTCGCTTTGTGAACGACAAGTGTACGATATATGAGTTGAGGAAGCGCACGGGGCCATCTTAGAATGGCTTGGGCGTACGCAGATGGAGTTGGAGGAAGAAAGAGACCTGAAGAATGGCCAATTGGCTGAGGCAGCAGGAGAAACACGCATAGTTGCCCACTTTGATGAGAACCTAAAGCTTATGGAAAACTTGACAGAAAAGATCCTTTCCTGGGAACAGAAGTTCGGGAAGTACGCTCCCTAGTTGAACACCTTTGTTCATCTTATTAATATCTATAAAGCCTATAAGATCTCACGAAGCTGGCTTCTCCGATCCTGTTGGCCTGTTGCCGCTGCTGATCCCCCAGCAGGCTCATTATATCCGTTGACAATATCACTCATCTTCTCGAGCCATTGGCTGCTGTTTAATATTCCATCGCCACCAATAATATACTTGACACGGCTGTTTACCTTGCTAAGCTCATGTACCAAGCGAGCTTCTTCGTATGTAGCTCCACCCTTGAAGTAGATGATCACTTCCTGGGCTGCCTGTCCAGAGGCGTCCCCGTATTGTTTGCTAACAACATCAGGAGTCATAGTGGCTAGTTCAACTTTATCCTGCTGATTCTGCTGCTGGTTCTGCTTGTTTTGTGGGGTAGGGTTTGTGATCTGAGCCAACACATCGTTGAGCTTGGGGATATATTGCATGAAAATGTTATCAGTCTTGGGCATGCTATGCTTATCGTCGTCATTGTTAGGGTTGAAAAGCTGTTGGATCTTTATACGATTCTTATTGAAGATTTGTCCAATGTTGCCATTATTATTATTGCTCTCCAGTGAAGACATTTTCTTGATGCTGCCAAAGTACCTGCTGAACTGCTTGATCAAAGAAGTCTGTGTAATTGTTGGTGGAGGACTAGTTGTGACAGGGTCGTTAAGCTTGGCCAACATGGCACCCAAATCTGACTGTTGGTTTGGGAACTTGGCAACATAAAGCAAGAGCAATTTCACTTTGTTTTGAGTTGACACGGTATGGTCTGCAATCAAATCGATGAGTCTTGTCTTAATATTCTGGTGGTTCTCTAGGCCACATGCGATCGTTTGCTGCAACTCACCAACCGCCCACAAGTTTTGGCCCGAAATTTGTTTATCAATTTCCGATATGATGTTGAGATGCTTGAGAATGTTGTTTGAAAGCTTCTTGAACTCAGGGAACTTGGTTAAGATCTTCTTGAATTCTGAAAGATCTTGCGTTTTAAGGTTTTCAATAGACGATTGCTTCGTTTGTTTCTTGTACTCGTCAACATACTTCTGGAACCTATCAGTAAGATCACCATAGTTTGAGTACATAGTCTCCTGAAAGAACTTGTCTTGTGTTTCAGAAAGTGTGAGCTGCTCTGAGGCGTCCTTGAGGTCCACGACGTTTCTATCAATACCAATTAATTCGTGAATCATTGACTGATATGTCCAGGGAAGCACCAAAGGCGTAATTGGATCATTCTTTCTGTCTAAGATAAGCAACACGGGAGGAACATCGCTCGTTTTGTTGAGGTCATCAAACAAGTTGTTATTCAGGTTTGAGTTGATGTAATATAAGAGCTCTGATGCTAAACGTTTCGAGTCCAAGGAGGAGGTTTCATATTTGATCAATGGACATTTTTTCAATGATAAAACAAGACTTACAAGACTGGTAGCCTCTTGAATCGTCACGCTATGTCTAGGGCCCTGTGCAGCCTCTGGTACACTTAACGTGTACAAGTTATCATTGGCAATGGAGTAGTCTTGGTACAACTCCATCACTTGGTTCACAAGCTCCTGCTCATCTGCTTCAGCTATCTTCTCAATGTCATTTTTAGTGATAGAATTGTTAAAGAACAACTGGTAGTGGTTATAATGGGGGTTCCGAAGCTCCTCACACACTTTACTGATCAGTTCTCTAGTAGGTTTCACATAGACAACACAATTGAGATGCTTCATTGTACTCAAGTTATAAAGATTATCAATCATCTCGATAAGAACCACATCTTGTTGGAGAAGCTGTGACTGAGTGAAGCTCATGGAAATGATAGGCATGGTATGTTGGTCCACAAGTAGCACTTTCGCCCGAATGGCGGCAGACAACTGGGTGTTGTTCTTCGCCACAAAGAGCTTATCAAAATAAGTCTGGTTAACTTTATTTAGGCTGAGAGTCGTCATTGGGCTGTGACGCTTTCAATAGTTACTAGGTTGCGACAGCGGTGTACTTTAACAACATAGGTAACTAGTCGCACCCGTGCCTCAACCCCAGATCTGGTTACTACAGATTACATTTAGGAGAAGATACGTTGATTTTTCCTTATTTCCTTTTTACTTTTAGAGTCCTAGAGGTGAGCCTCTTCGTGTGGGTAGTAGTACTTGCTCAAAGGCAAAACGGGTGTTGGTGCACCACCACGAGGATGAGATTCCTTGAAGTGGTAAGTGTCCTCCTCAAGCTTGCCCTTAGGATACGAAGTTGGTGTAGGGTTCTTGGTTCTTTCTTCGATCTCTTTAACGAATTTGCTCTTGTCACCCTGCGTTCCGCATACGGCTTCAGCGACAGCATTGATGTCGATTCCCTTCTCCTCGACGATCTTATCAATCAGCTCCGTAGGAACAGACAGGCGGGTTTCGTAAATGAAGTTGTGAACAGCAGTAATGAAGTTCTTCTTATCGTCAAATACTGGCGTCTTTCTCAGGTTCAAGCATACTGTTAAGTGGGCAGACTTGCTGCTTCCGCTAACATCGAAGTAATCGTTGAAAAAGTCGACGAGCTCTTGCTGAGTGATGGTCTCCAAGATCTCCACATCGTTAGTCTTCTGTTGGAAATCGTAGAAGCCGTTGTTGATGGCATTCCAGTAAAGAGAAGTCTCTTCTCCAAGATTCTTCAACTTAGCCAATTTCATGTTCTTCAAAGATTGCTTGTATTTGGTGAAGACTTCATCGGTAAGGGCAGAGCCAAGCTTCTGTTCCTTGAACATCTCCAAGAATCTTTCCACTCTGTACTGAAGGTAGTCGCATGGTCTTTCAGACTGGACAAGTACTCTGAGACCAAAGTACGATCTTGTCAGTCTGTAACCAGAAAATACGACGTAACCGAGCTGCTCCTTAGTACGCAACTGGTTGAAACAAGGCTCGTGGAGCATCGTCGCTAACAAGTCAGTAAGGACTCTCAAACGGGCATTATCCTTCTCAACCTTGCCCACCTGAATAAAGTATTCCAAACATGAATTGACATTTGAAGGGTCCTGTAAGGGCAACTCGTATCTGACGTTCTCACCAACATCAAGTTTAACACTCTGGAATCTAACGATGTCGTCCACAGCTGCCTTTGTCTCGGCGATTTGCTCTCTGTTGTTGAATGCATCTTCAAGATCTTGACTCACCTTCTTTGCAGTTGAGTATTCAAAGTTACCGTGAATCAAAGCTTGGACAAATACTCCCTTAGTCCACAATTGTTCTTTTGTGAATTTGAGCAAGTCGTCGAAAGTGACCTTCTCGAGAACCTTAACCTTTTCAGGATCAGGGTATGTATTCTCGTTCAACAACTGCAAGAAATGTGTACCGATCTGAGCGTATGGAATATCATATCCTGAGTTCTTGAGATCCTGAGTAATTTTATACTTGATTGACTCGAATCTGTCCAGTTTAGGCTCGAAGTTAACAAACTTGTTTAACACCTCAACAAGGAAAGCAGGGAGCTTGTCATTGTAGCCGCTGGCCTTGATCGAGAACGAATCTCTGAACTGCAGAAGGGAGAAGTTCAAGCCCACGAGTTCAGCAAAGTAATTCATCTCATTGAATTCGTCTTCCATCAATTCACCCAAAAGCAAACCCAAGACCGAGGATTCTATCGTCTCACCTAACGGAGGTGCATGAACGACAAGACTGATGGAGCCCTTTGGAATTCTGAAGCGATCATCTTGCTTGAACCAAACCTCGAATTTAGGAGTGTCGGTTATTAACCAAGGATGAGCCAATGCTTTCTCCAGCTTCTCGCCCTTAACTGTAAAGTCTTCTGGAATAAACTTGTTTGGTGCGGGAAGGTGCAATTCTGGGTTGACAGTAGCTGACTTCAAAGCATCCATAAGTTCTGAAGGAATGTCTTCGTAAGCATACTCAGTACCATACCATTTTTCTGTGTTTGGAAGGTCATCCAAATGCTGAGAAGATAACGAGATTCTCAAGTTTGAAGGGTTCAAATGACGGCCGTACTTTTTGATTTCCTCGGCATCGAAGTCTCTCAAAACAGTACAGTTCAACAACCTTTCAGGAGGAATGTAATAGTCTTCCTTAAACTTGAACAAAGAACTACTCAACTTCGACACAGTGTTGGAAGTTCTCTCTTTCTGTTTGAATCTGAAGTTGATCTTAGACATATCGCTTAGCTCCTTCCATAACCACTCTGGTGGGTCTTGTGATTGGATCATTTTCAAGTATTCAAAGACATGCACAACAATTTCTTGCCAGTTTTCCAAACCCAGTGGAGTCAAGTCAAGTTCCATGGAAAACAAGGAACAACCGTCGCACACTTTCATATTTCCGGCTGAAAGCTCGTTCACCCAGTTCTTCTTTTGTAAGTAGTACAAGATGGATCCCTTACTCTCATGGCCAATAAGATGAGAGTAATAACTTCCTGGTCTTCTGTCCCAGTTGTGTTCCTGGTCGTCTGGGATCATGAATGTGAGCTCTAATTTGTTGGAATCCATAATGGGCTTTGCCTTCAAAAGCTTGCCCATATTTTCAGGGGTATAAATTAGTTGGCCTTGGTATGAAGGTCTAGAAAGGTTGGCGTTGGGAACGTCGGAGAACTTGGTGATGGCCCAATAGTTGAGGTCATCAAGAGAATCCTTGCCCAACACAACCAAACTCATAATGTTGGAAGAGTAATGGTCCTTGTAGAAGTCAAGCAAGACATCACGGACATTGACGCCTCGGCTGACCGGCTCTTCGTGTAAAGTCTTGTAGTTACCTGTGGAGAACCCGTTATAAGGATGCTTAGGGTTACTGGTCAGCTTATCAAGCTGATAAAATCTCCACATGTCATTTTGCAAATTCTTTTTGTTCTCTGAGTCGACAGCTCTGATTTCTCTGTCCTTGCAGCTTTTGCTGAACAACGGGTCGATGAAAAACTGGGCAAATCTATCCAAAGCTCCCTCTAGGTAGTCTGAGCTCACTTCAAAGAAATAGTTTGTATGTTCAGCAGCCGTGTAAGCGTTTGAGTGACCGGAATGTTTGGATAAATAGCTCAGGTACTCGTTTTCCTCGGGGTATTTCGAGGTACCCATGAACAAGAGATGTTCACAGAAGTGTGCCAACCCTGACACGTTGTATTCCTTATCGGCAAAAGAACCAACATGGACATCCAAAGAGGCAGCAGAACGATCTGTAGATGGATCACTGATTAACAATACATGTAAGTCATTAGAGTCTAGCTTGATAAATCTATAACTGCGGTCGTCCAAAAGCGGTTTCTCGATGGCTGAGTCGTCAGCCAAAATAGTGTAGGCGGATCTCATGGCGAATATTTTATGTTTCTTGAAAAAGCTGAAAGTCGGGAAACGGAAATAAGGCCTGGTGGTTGTGGAAAACAGCCTTCTGAGCATTAATTGTGGAGCTCTCGCTTACTATATATGGGCGCAAATTGTCCACTCAAAAAAACCACCTTGGGGGAATGCGACAATATCCGGGGTACAATATACCGGTTGCAAAATCCACAGCACATGTTTTGGGCATGTTACATCAATTTCTTGATGTTATCCATGAAGCTTGAAACAATGTACTCGACTGAGTCAAGCTTCGTGAATGCACTAACCAAGACTGGATCTGCTGACGACACTTCTAGCTTCCTGTCCACGACAACCACCTGGTTGTTGTACGTTATACATCTTGTGATATAGTCCTGGGCGTCATATTTAGGACGAAGCAGTAAATGTCCAAAAACGTTGCTAAACACACCTTCCTTGTCTTTGTCTTTTTTCTGGTGGTCTGTTTCATCACTCTTTCCTTCAGACATGCGATCTCTCACCTTATCAACGTAAGACTTACCTGTCTCTTGGTCGATTTCACACCACGGCTTCTCAGTGACGATAAAAAGGTCTTTAAGATCAAGGCACACTTCTGCTTGTGAGATGTAGAGATCAAGGGCGATGTTGGGACTGAGTGGAGGATCGAAATGACTGGAGGGAGTAACGTGCAGTGGAAAAACAAGATCCGGATCTGTAGGAAGCTGTAAAGATTTCTTAGCAACTTGAAGCTCCTGTAGTAGACTATTGAACAAGTCTAAGAGCAGCTCGTGCTTGACACGGTGTGTCTCCTGGCACTGTTCCAACAGATTATCATCAAAGATGGACTCAGCCTGGACTATTAGCGTCATAGACTGCTCAATTGACTTCTTTGCTGCCATTATCTGAGAAAGTATGATAGGTTTGGCAAGCTTGATGTGATGCACCGACCTGTTGAAATGTTTCTCCTTGATTGCAACACTCATTTTCGTGATATGAGCACCGTCTCTAACTAAAATTCCCTTGACAGCCTCCAGCTTTGCTGAAGATACCGGTAGCGTAACAGCAGGACCTTTCTCGATATGTTTTGATTCATCTGGGCTTTGGGGAGAGTTATATAGTATGAGGTTGGAGCAGATCTGGAGGGCCTCGATAAGTTGAGGAAGTTCAGGTTGGACAACCAGCTCCACAAGCCAATGGAGTTCTTTATCACGGCTCTGTTGTTTTATTTGCTTTATTTGTTCTCTTTGTGCTGGTGTGACCGAAAGCATTGTGACTTTAAGGTTAGAGAATTGAGTGGATTCTGCGGTCCTTGATATGTGGAGGTGTTCCCAGGCAGGTGCAGTAATAAGGTATTCGTAAACCAGATTGACTGGGAAACAAAAGGACAGAAGAGAAGGGCTAATATGGTGATTTGGAAATATTGTAACTGAAGATGTTCATTGATTTCTTAAGTTGTTTTTCTTTTTTTTTTTTTTTTATTTGTTTTCTTCTGTTTGTCTGGATTCTTGGGTGCGTTACTGATTTAGCTATGTTCTTGTAGAATGGCTGCAAAATGAATAAATTATACATGTCCACCAAAAATCGAAAAATCAATAAAATCAAAAATAAAGGTAGGAAAGCCTAGAGTCTCACCAGATGAATGTCATAAGCTCACGAAATCGCTTGAAAATGGCTGTGTGTGGGAGAGACTTCATTTGTTGCAGAAACACACATACCTACGGTTGTTTTGCACATTAAAGAGAGGAACAGATACCATGACATGAGTTTGAGGCACTTGAACTACAATGACATACATGAAGTCAAGTTGTGTTTGTTTCTTCAATGTCTAGGTCAAAAGTTTTAGCAAGTGAGATGTAGACAGCGATGAGAAAAGAGGAACACCGAATGGGAGATTGAGAACCATTGGAACCGTAATGAAGCAAAGAATAGGATTAAACTGTATCTCATAAAGCTTGTTCATGCTAGATTGATCGCCATTCTTTTGATTTTTATTTTCTTGTTTTCCACAATTGCATATATCTGTTTCTGATCTGAAGTGTTTTTCTAATATTTTATATCCTACTTCTAAAAAGAAGCGCCCATTAAATACCTTTCAACACATTCCATGGATGAATATCCAGACTTAGGTGTTACTTTCTTATGACGACGAAACCCGATATACTGATCGAACATACACTGAGCCATAAAATACGACCGTGCAAACACGACAACAAAGCAAGATCGTCCATTAGCTTTGTTTTCAAAAGTGAATAGCTACCAAGAGAATTGAGTTTACTGGTAAACAAGAGTAAAGACCTTTGCAGCTCTATGTGACCAACACCCAACACAGGTAAAAGAAACAACATTATACGTCAATATTTTCCAATTTGGCTTACACCGCTATCAACTGAATGATTCTTTGAACACCAGACTTAGCAAAAAACATCCAATTCGTATCTCATCATTGCCTAAGCTCTACTTCATCCTACTACACTAGGCGTCCATACTAGCAATAGGAGTGTCTCTTGGCCCATCTACCATACACTCTTTTGCAACCATTCACTGCAGCCTACCTGCCCAACAGACACCCAAATAAGCCTTTTATTTAGCCGATTATACGCCTAGTCGATTTGTGCTCCTGACTATTATTATGCAAAGGGCTTTATACAATAGATTTTCCTCTCTATATGGCATTTGGGTTATCTAAAGAGCATTTCTTCCTGTCTGCGACCAGCATATACCTACACGCCGGCAAGCCCTCGATATGGCAGATAACGTATTTGAAGTAGTTCACTTTTTCAGTTTTCCAGCCGAGATGGCCCTCTAGCTTCGGCTTTCCTAAAACAGCTTAAAATCACCATATTTCTGCCCAAGTACCACATATACACCCCAGAGCCGTACGTCTCATACCCGGGAATAGTAGCTTCCCAAAGCAGCGGCAGAAAGAGTCAAAAGGAAAGACCTGTACACCAGAGGGAAAACGACCATAGAGTGACCAAATGACCTCGTAGAGAAATCACAAGCAGCAGGATAGCAAATAGGGGAGGATTTAAAGGTACTAGGCTATCCAAAATTAGTCATACATGGCCCAGTTGGGCAATATTGGGGGGTTTCTTCAAGGAGGGTACGGAAAACCTGCAGGAGCGGGCCAATGAGATTTCACTAGAAGACCCGTGCACCAGAAAGATTTTCCCGGTGGCGACACGACAATTGCGAAAACTCCTTTCCTCCCACCCTCGCAACATCAACACATTTTCCTCCTTCCCACAACTACTTTTATGTCCAGGACCTAAATCTACTAAACAGTGTTAGGTAGGTGTGCAGGAATTTGTTTATATCCACACCCAGTGCTCCAGTAAACCTTCGTCTACTCCATCCCAAACTTGTGTTCAACAAAATATTTGGACTTAAAAATCCCTCCCGCTCATTGTTTTAGGTGAAACCGCGACACCCATAAAAAAATAACAACCCTTGTCAACAATGTCAGGTCCCTCCACGTCTAACGAGAGATCCACCGGCCACGGCCAGGGCTTGAATCCTCACCAACAACAACATTTGCAACAGCAGCACCTTCACCACGCGTCCCAGTTGGACCATACCACTGCTGCTGCTATTGCGTTGGGTCATGAAATTCCCAATCCTGTTATGGCTCACCTGGATGAAGAGGCCCGTTATTTGGGTCTCAACCCGGCTGCAGCTGCTCAGTTACAACAGCAACAACAGCAGTTGCAACAGCAGCAGTTGCACCACCAGCACCAATTGCATCACCACCACCATCCTCAGCTTCACCAGCAGCAGATGCACCATCCTTTGCAACAACAACACCACATTCCTCAGCACCATTTGCAACAACAGCAGCACATTCAGCAGCACCAGTTCCAAACGGCGCCTATGGAGTTTGAAAACGGTGGTTTCCTTGTTTCTAGACATGCCGAGGGTGATATCATCAAGACTTTCTCCTCCAAACAGGAGCTTGTGAAATACGTCAAGACTGTATTGAACGAGGAGGAGCAGTGTAAGATTGTTATCAACTCTTCGAAGCCTAAGGCCGTCTACTTCCAGTGTGAGCGCTCTGGTTCTTTCAGAACGACTGTCAAGGATGCTACTAAGAGACAGAGAGTTGCCTACACCAAGAGATCCAAGTGTGGTTACAGATTGGTTGCAAACTTGTACCCTCCAGACAAGGATAAGGCTAAGAAGATGAAGAAGGAAACCGAGTTTGACGGCTACCCAGATGACGATAAGAAGGAGCTGGAAATGTGGATCTTGAGAATGATCCACCCAGCTCACAATCACCCACCTGAGCCTAACTTCGCTTCTGGCGGCGGCGGTAAGAAGAAGAGAGCTAAGTACACAAGAACTTTGGTTGAGAAGCCTTTGAACCGTGGCAACAACGGCACTGCCGCTGCTGTTGCTGCTGTCGCTGGCTACCCTGAGGCTCTGCTCCACGACCACCAGCTTCTTCAGCAACAACATTACCTTCAGCAGCAGCAACAACAACAACTCCATCACCAACAGCTTCAACATCATGCTCACCATGGCCAGCACCATCATGATGACGGCAGCCATCCATCTGTTCAGGATGTCGCTGTCATTGCTGCCATGGAAGCTGCTCCAGGTAACCACAGTTTACTGAACCCACCTGTGGACCCTAACATTGATAGCGTTGACCCTAATGTGGACCCTAGTGTACAACAACACGACCATGCTCATGGCCATGTACACTAGACCCTAAGGGAAGGTCTATCATGTCAAATGATGAAGGATCCCTAGAATAAAAGATCAACGGAAACCAAAAAAAAAAGGAAAAAAAAAAAAAAAAGAACAATCTAAAACCATAAAATAAGAAAAAAATAATGGTATCCTTCATCGTTGGCATGGCCAGCGCCGAGACAGAGAATCAACCAAGACCTTATTGTACCATACAATGTTATGGCCTGTGGCAGCGGGCCTGTTGCTGTTATTGTTTGCCATCCATTTTTTCTACACTAATTGCATCTTGCATCCTTCGAGGAGCATAGATACATGATATCAACTTACCACTTGCTTTTTTTACTGTTCTTTGTTTGTATGACTATAATATATCACCAGTACCAAGACACGTCTGCGTCCTGGATATCAGAAATTGGGTGCAAAAAAGCATGTAGCCATTGCACAGGTTGACAGCTCCATACAGTCGATAAGGCACGAAAGGCAGAGTTCCCCTGAGCAATGTAGAGGACAGACGTAGTGGTTATGCTTGGACAATAGGTCGAGATGTGAACTGATAAGATGTAGTAGTGAAGCAGGTGGTCTAAGTAGGTTTATGTGAAAGGCCACGTAATTCAAGTACAGATTTTCAGAAATGGAGGATTCAAGAAAGAAGCACAAATTTGCAATGAGGTATCCAGGTTGCCAGGTGGAGACAAGAAACCAGCAACATTCCAAGAATGAGACCCTATGACAACAGCTGGTTGCAGGTTGCCGTTCAGAGGAAGAGACCGACATCACTTGAAAAATTTGCTGAGTTGAGTGGATAGTCGAGGCAGTGATCTATGGAGTATGGCAAGCAAGCGACAATGTTCATAACTCACGGGTGGCCATCGGGACACGTTAGGTGTAGAAAGAACAAGGCGGTAGGGAAACTAGAAGAAGTTTTATGTAGCATGAAAGAAGACCACAGTAAGGAGCAATACTAGAGTTGAGGTAAGGTAACTGCTACGACTGGTAGTTGTCAGCCAGATGCCTAATCCAAGGAGAAGTGGCCAGAGAATTCAAGAGTACTCAGATCTTTCAGTCAATACAGATGTCCAAATGGAAGTCATCAAAGGTCTGTCGCTAGCTAGTTTGGTAAGAACTGTCATGGTACGAAGTAGCATGTTTGAGAGGCATCTAATATAGTCTATAGACCAAACATCCGAAAATCCAGAGATAGCCACCATTGAGTAAGATATACATAGATAACTTCTGGAGTTGCCCTGATGGTGGATTCTCTTGTTGACTTGGATTTCCTTGCTGAATGGAATACAGTTTGCCTTGGATGCTACGGGTAGCCCTAATGGACCCTAGGAGAACCCATGCATGTAATACAATCCATAGTAGCAGAACATAAGTACAAAAAATGCCGATTTACGTTTCTTCCCTATCGAAATAGCCTGATCTCCCGAGGAAGTTCCCCCAAAGACTAATCTTAAAATCTCTTTGTGCTAACTTTCCATGCTCAACCTTCTGCTTATATGTGCAGCGGCATATGTCAAAGCGAAGAGCATCACCAGGTGCTGAAGCAAAGAAATGCCTACCACGCCAGGCACAGACAATAGAAATAGAAAAGAAGAAGTCCAGGGGCTTACAGTAAATCAAACTTTCCAAAGCCCTCTTTCCTTCTTTTATCTTTACGTTCATCCCTTGTCATAGTACCAGGTGGGGATGGCTTCTCGTCTATAGAGGCACATCACCCGCGCATTCTATCATTCCTGGGGTAAGGTAGAACAAGGGCGTCCACTCATACCACGCCTTTTCTAGAGATCTCGTTGTCGAGAGTTTGCAATCGTTCATTAAGAAATAGGCGACTTTAGGCTTTCCCAAGAAAATCAAGCCTTTTGTCCGTTTGTTCACCTTGTTAGTTTGAGATGCCCCTGACAGAAGAGTCTCAGGGAGGGAAGCAATCCCCTGACCATGGCCAGGAACCTGCCAATGATCAGCCAGAAACCCATAGAACTCCAATTGGCTCGCCTGTGCAAGAGGAAACACCCACTGTGGGTGAGACTGGGACGGATAAAAGTCCCGGCGTAAACTCCGAACCGCCTAAGACGAAGGGCATCGAGAATGATGGGCTACCACAAACAAGCCCAGTCCAGAATATCCAGTCGCTGTCGATCAGGGCAAGTTCCACGCCTAAAGACGACAATAGAGATGTCCCAGGCGATGATATTGCAGGCGAGATAATCATCCCTAAGCGAAGCCCTAGACATGTGAGGGCGAACTCTATTCTACGGGATGAGGACTTGCAGAACGAAATGACCCCTCTACTAGAGAGTGAAGGTTCAGAATCATATGTGGCATTGGAAGAAGGTCTTCATCGTCAACTACAGGCATCCTCGAGAAGTAGAGGAGTATACGGCTGGTTTACGCGTACTTTCTGTTCTACTCCTTGGTTGTCATGGCTTGTGCTAACATTGATGGTCATCATTCTTCTCATACTTCTTTTGGTGGCTCGAAATTTGCCCATGCTTTTAGATCAGGCTTTCGTGTCTCAGCTTCACAGCGTATCCGTCTTGGATATCAACGATTCGGGCTTGACTGTCCATGTTGTGGGCTCTACATACGTTGATTACGAAAATATCTCCAGCAGGTTCTACGGAAAGGCTCTTAAGGTGATTGCCCTTTTTATTGGAGGGGTTACTGTGGTGCCCCATGATGCCTCAAGGGTATTTGTCAGTGGCCAGGGAATCAAGAGAGCTCATGCCCTAAACGTTTACCCACCTGATATCCTGGTAGATCTTATAGATCACCGTCTTACGGAGTATGACTTCATAAGCGATGCCTTGTTTATTCAGGATTCTCTACCTGGTATTGTTGAGGACCTCATGAAGCACAACCGTTCTACGCCACTACCGGTTACAGTTGAAATAGATTTCACTTCTGATATAACAACAAAGTGGCTTCATTTCAGCACTGGTCTCGTTAACATTCATGAGGATACCATCATCAGTCCCGAGAGGATGGCTTCACCTTTGACGGTGGAAACGATTGACCTCGACTTACACAACGACGGCGTAGCGCTCAATGGCACATTGATTCTCGAGGCTTTACCCATGAAACTTGCATTAGACCTGGTAGACTGGGACGTGGCTATTGCTGACTGCGATGGGAAACCATCTCATTTGGGAGTTTGGAACTCGGCCCCCTTCACGATAGCCCCCAACAAACTTACCGTGGTTAACGTGGGCGGAACCATACCTAGAGTTCCTCAACATCTCCTCGAGCCTTGTAAGGATGGACAGACTCCATTTAACAAGTTCGTGGTTAAGATATCGAATGAAGGGCATTTGGACGTATTTATCCTGGCTGCAAAAACTCTTCAAAATTCCCAGAACCTTCCTCGTTGGCTCTACAATATTCTCACGCTGGTCGATGTAAATATTGATATACCAGTTGAATCACAGGGTGGTTTACTGATGGGGAATATGTTAACATCGGTAGAAATCACATCCATGGATGTTGAGTTTCTCAAGGCTTCCTCGGGAGAGCTTCATTTGAATACAAGCTGCGAGTTTAATGCCTCCATGGTTCTTCCAATACTCAAGAATGACTTTGAAGCTAACCTCTCTGAGTGGACTTCCTCTGTGGATATCCATGATGGAAACGCCACAGTTGGAACTGCGTCAACAGTTTTAAGCAGCGGACTTGCTATCAAAAGTGAACACGGCAATACCACATCGATTATTGGTGTATTGAAGCGATGGGAGGCAAAAATTTCTGATGGTGCCTATTTCGGCGACTTGTTCAGCGGATGGATAAATGAACAGAATTCAAAACGATTACCGTCCCTTGATGCTGACATCGAGCAAGTGAAAATCGAACTGGGGTTTCTCAACACAACCCTAGAGAACCTCTCAATCAAGAATATAAAATTTGGAAGGGAATTCGAGTTGGCACATGAGACGTCCGGCGAGGCATTCTTCGACTGGCTTTTGAGGGAAATGAATATTAGTATCCTGACAATCCAGCTAATTCAATCGGGCAAGAGTTGGGTACATTTTGGAATTGAAGCTGAAATAAGCAACCCACTTCCTTTGAACTTACAGTTGAATGAAGAGCAATTGGCATTCGCCTTCTTGTTCGAGGACGTTGAGATTGGTAATGTCACTTTTGATCTGTTAAGTATACCGCGTACTCTGAAACGAACTCGAGTGCCAGCCCATATTAAAGTCAGCTGTTCCAATTTTGAAGAGAGAAACGCTGCTGAGAAATTCGTTAGTCTAGTGCTTTCGGGAGCTACGAATATTACTGTTGGTGCACACGGCAAATCAGTTGATGGGCATTCTGGTATTGGCAAAATGATGGAACGAATCCAAATTCCCGAAATAGCATTACCAAGGCTTACTTTCGCTCATCCGGAAGACGACTCCAGTAAGAGTAATCAAGAGCTTGCGCATGGTAGCCCTTTCCTTATTGAAGCTATCATCCATATTCTCACTTCCGAAGTCGAGCTACTCGTGTTCAATCCCGTGACGAATCAACAGCTTATAGTGGATCTTTTGCTGTGTCAGGCCATTTATGAAGGGCAAGTTCTAGCATTTGCTGATAACGCAGGAGTGATGCTGATACCACCAGGCATTTTCCATACTAAGCGCATTCCATATAAGGTGGGCTCTGGCATGGGTGGCGATATTCTACGGAGAACCTTGAACGGCGAATTGCAAGTTATAGTGAAGTCTGACATGATGGTACAAGTTGATAACTTTACAGGTCAAGTGTTGTTGCAAATCAAAGGCGTTACAGCTAAGGTAAGGCTTTAAAGTGGCTGCAATAAATGGCTGCAAAATATTAAGCGATTGAGCATTAGCAAACCATTTCCATTCAGCACAGCCGATTAGGAAATCTAAAGCTAAAGACTACTACTTAAGTTATAGCACAAAATGTGCCTGGGCAGCTACAGCAAAGAAAGTCTAGGCGTCCAAATACCGCAAACGAGAGGGAGCTGAGACGACTATCTGCCGGATGATACCGCTTTGAGGAAAGTTGCGAATGTCAACATAGATCATATGGTGAGCACTCAGCCAAACAAGATCACGTGAGTCGGTTGTTTACCTGAGCATCTACGAGGATTTTGAGCTATAATTAGCCAAGTCTGGAAGGCTCTTCCCATTAACTATGAGCCCAATACTGCACATTGTTGTCCAAACATAACCGATCACCTTTCTCTTTTCTGGCCTAGCTTTTCAGCCTACAAAACATATTTGAGTTTTTTTTCTCAACCACTACACCACCTTTTTCGGTTCCCTTCGCTTACCTATAGAACTATGCACGGCTTGAAATTTACCGCTATTGCTGCTTTTGCTGCTTCCGTTTCCCTGGTGATGGCCACCCCTCCAGCTTGCTTGTTGGCTTGTGTCGGTGAGGTTGAAAAGCAGTCCAAGTGTGACAGCTTGGCTGACTTGGAATGTATCTGTACTTCCATTGGTGAGGAGGTTGAGCAGTGTTTGGAGGAGAGATGTCCTAACGGTGACGCTGACACCGCTAAGGATGCTTTCGAGGCTTCTTGCAAGGCTCAGGGCCACGATGTTTCCGGTAAGGACTCCAGCTCTTCTTCCGTTTTCGAGTCTTCCTCGTCTGCTTCTTCCTCGGCTGCTTCTTCTTCCGCTGCTGCTTCCTCCTCCTCCGCCGCTTCTTCTTCCGTTGCTGCTCCATCGTTTGTCAGCTCCGAGGAACCAACCTCCGCTGAGGAGCCAACCACTGCCGAGACTACTTCTGCTGCTCCATCTACACTTGCTACTTCTTCCACTGAGGCTGAGGAGGCCACCTCTTCTGCTCCAGCTGCCGTCAGCTCTTTCGAGGCTGGCGCCAAGATGAACGCTGCCTCTTTTGGTGTCGCCATTGCTGGTGTTGTTGGTGCTTTGTTGTAAGTCTTTTAGTTCGCTTGCCAGGGCGGCTGCCAATGGCACTTTCACGATTAAAATACCAGGATATATTTCAAATTGATTTTGCATACCCGGATATGACTTGTTCGGTAGTAGATGTAGGGTGTAGAAGTCTTTACGGTTCAAGATACATCGAAGTGAGAAATGGTCCTGGATCATTGAGACATGCTTCGTCCCTCAGAAACCTTATCTGAGTGACTTTTAACGAAGAAGCCACTCAATTTTTCAAATAAGTAAACATCATTGTGTGGGGCTTTTAGGGAAGAGCCGTTGCTGGAATGAGGCTTGTCGTACGTCAGTTGATAGTAACCCCATTTCTGACGAATCTCGAATCTTTCCTCACACTCACAACCACAACTCCCATCTATAAATGAACCAGTTTAATTATCAAACAATGTCCTGCTAGTTCAAAATATCGCTGTAGAGCAGAACCCACGAGGCCTTTCTCATCAAATTACCTGATGGTTGTTCCATCAAGGGCAGGAAGCCCATAAAGTCCAGAAAGTCCAGAGAGAAACTATATGTTTCAATCAGAAGTCTTAAATAGACATACTCAAGAAATCAGCTACTTTCAATTACTCAATGTCTAATCAATTCCTTATTCTTCTGGTGCATTCTTCCATTGCGCTTGTTTGCAGCCATTTCGCAGCCATTGTAAGAGGACCAGAGAAGCGCAAGAACAATTCCAGAACGATTTTCGTGACAATACCAGGAAAAGAACACCAATTAAAGTGTTGATAAATGTGTATGATGAGACTGTTTGAATATTTCAGTATTTCGAGCCAGTAGCCACTTCGGCGCTTTCCGGTTGATGGTTCTTCCACTATGAAGCCTTCGACGATGCTGTAGGGACGGCCGAACAAAGCTTAGCTTTGTTAAGCAAGAGCTCCCTGAAATATACCATGATCAATCAAACATCACCAAACATCCAAAACATCCATCAGAAGTACTACTTATGGCTCTTCATTAGTTCAAATTCCGTTCCCCGAGGCCCTTCCGCGGCAACATCGCACTTATCTATGTACTATAATGGAGACTATCTTCAAGGCTTATTGGACTACCACTTCCTAAACTACCACTTCTTTAACACTTGCTGAAAGGGAAAGTACAGCATGTACACTTTATACTACGGAAACGTGATCCATACGCCGCAGCTTGGGGCAATTGAAATCCTCTTGAACCATTATGTGGGTGTCAATGCTCTGGGTACTATTGAGTTCGTCCAGGAAGCTGCCAGTAAGGAACTGGCATTGGAGCTTGTCAGGGAAGGTAATGACTTGAGGGATGAAGAGATAGCTTTTGTTGATAACTCACACAAGTCAGCGTCTTTCTTGGTGCCAGGATTTATCGATACTCACATCCACGCTTCTCAGTATCCTAACATTGGCATTGGATCTGATCTTCCTTTGCTCGATTGGCTCAACAACCATACATTCGCTCTTGAGTCAAAGCTTGACGGCTCTTTAGAAGGTAAGCGTTTGGCTCGGGAGATTTATACCAAGGTGATCGACCGTACCTTGTCTAATGGTACTACATGTGCTTCATACTTTACGACGGTTGATACGGAGACTACCAAGATTTTTGCTGACATTGCCGCTGAAAAGGGCCAAAGAGCATTTGTGGGTAAGGTTTGCATGGACTGCAACGATTCTTTCCCGTCCTACCAAGAATCACTCGAGGATACCATCGCTAACATGAAAAACTTGGTTGACCACTGTCATCATTTGGAAGAGAATGGATATGACAGATCATTGGTGTGTCCAATTATCACACCTCGTTTTGCTCCTGTTTGTCTGAGAGACCTACTCACTGAACTAGGTGATATGGTGAAGCAGTACGATTTGCCTATCCAGACACACGTCTCTGAAAACAAGGACGAAATCTCCTGGGTGAAATCCTTATTTCCTGATTGTCCAAACTACACGTCCGTTTACGATAAGTTTGGTCTCTTGAACGCTAGGACGATCCTAGCACATGGCATTCATTTAGACGAAGATGAGCTTAAACTCGTCAAGGCAAAGAAGACTTCTCTTTCACACTGCCCCAGCTCGAACAGTTTTATCACCAGTGGAGAGGCTCCAGTGAAGAAATATCTATACGAAGACGGGATCAATGTCTCATTGGGCACCGATCTTGCAGGAGGCTTCGAACAATCGATTCTTGGTGTTGCCAGAGCACTGGTTATGGTTTCCCATCACTTGGCCATGGGTTCAGCTGAAGACACCAAAATTGGAATTCCCGAAGCACTTTTTATGGCCACTGTCGGCGGTGCTAAAGCATGTAACCTTGAAAATTCAGTGGGAACAATAGAGAAAGGTAAGAAGTTCGACGCCCAGTTGATTGACTTGGACGTTGCTACTACGAATGTGGACGTGTTTGGGTTTCAGAGACCAGAGGACAACGACAAGCCCGAAGCTGTCAAGGAGAAAGTGCTCAACTTGCTTTACAAATGGGTTTTCTCTGGCGATGACCGGAACTGCGTCCAAGTCTGGTGTAACGGTAAGACGGTGGTGAACAAAAGGAGGTGAAGAACCAGCCAGGAAGCTACTCCTTACGGATTTGACATTTGTGACATGTCAAGGCGGTAGTTGCACAAAACAACAACCGAGACAGATTAAGCGAAAGGAGCAGCCGTATCCAAGGCGAGCTGCCTGCCTGGATCGTCGCTTCAAAGTATAGGGTTTGCATTAACGAGGTGCGGTATTGATGCAAAATAGCCGCCAACATAAGAGGGTTGGCTGCGAAATAGGAGAGGGTGGCCTACTGTGGCAGACCAAACAGCAGAAGTGTGGAAGAACAGGGGGATGAAAATTTGCCTAGGCGTTTAATTCGTCCAAACTATGGGGCAGTGTATACTTTCAGGGCTTCTGGTAAGTCGCATAGTGGCTTCACATTACAGGCCTCAAGTTCGAGGCTTCGCTTCTCAGGTGTCTCGTTGGAGGCTGATTGGCAGACACATAGTGGCGGTTCAGTGGCGGTTCATTCTCTTGTGCTAAACCTTAATCCAACGGTCCTATGACGTTAGACATTGTGTTAAGCTCTTGATCAGACCGTATACAATAAGAGCCAAGCTGCGAGTGTTATAGCCAAAACGGACCCAAGAACGACCAAGAACGACCAAGAACCACCAAGACCACCAAGAAGTGAACCCAAGAAACTCACATAACCTCACACGCGAGGCTGCCCCAGACGTAACACAAGATCCCCAAAACATTCACCCCCTGTGAAATTATCCACTTTTTCTATGGCGATTGCAGGTATTGTGATTGTGCCCTGTCTTTGCGAGGCTCTGGGCAGGCTGAATCAGGCAAATGCGATACCAGAGTGGGCGCCCAGAGGCAGAACAAGCAGAAAAAAAGAGCGAAATATACGCCAGAAAACTTCCTTCGCAGCGAAAAGTGACTAGTGGCCCCCGCTTTGTGACTTTTATGATGTGGTGGTTGTCATTTGCAACTTGAAAATGAAAACAATCCTTGATTTCACCAGGTCCATCAATTACTTCTACTTTGTTTTCTCTGAATTATATGTCCCTTTCGCCCCAGCTGATCTGTTCGTCCGGGAACGGTGCTTTGTTTGCAGCTGTCCGCGGGAGCCGCGGCCGTTCGTGTCTATGTTTTCATCTCTTTCTGCGTCTTGGGACTAATTTTTTTTTTTTTTTTTTTCTGGTTAGGTTCGCGCTGCACTGTTTTCGTCCAAACCGCTTTCCTGCCCCGTGATAAGCTATATACTTCGGCTTTTCTGTTTCTGACCACCAAACGTCGGTTTTCCCTTTTTCTGCCCTTGTCCAGCCAGCGAAACATTAAAGCTTGATAATTCGCCTGCTTTTTGCTTTTTTGGCTTTATTTCCTATACGAAACCCATACATCCGTTCGACGATCCCTTAGTCTAGCGTTTTTTTTTTTTTTTTTGGTACCCTCTCGCATCAGGGCCTCAGATCATCACTTATTTCCCACACTCGCCAACGTTCTGGTTCCCACCAACATGAAGCTCAACATGTCGCCGAAGAAGCTGGTTTCCCGCGAGGAGTCCGCTTCGCTGGTCATGCTGTCGTCCCCTGAGAAAAGACAGGCCACTGAGGATGACATTTCCCCAGAATTGGTCCCGATAGTCACCTTGTTATCCGCCCAGGCCCACAGAAGGTACCACGAAGGTATCTTTATGCTTTACTATGATCTTAATAGTGACGGCAAGTCCGGAGACCGTGAATGGAAGGAGGTGTACGGTATTCTTACTGGTACTCAGTTGGCGTACTGGGACGCTGCCAATTTGGCTCGTTTCAAGGACCTGCCCGAACAACTCTTCGAAACATCCTCCAAGCCAAAATACTTGAATTTCACTGATGCTATATTCAACGCCATGCGTGTTCTCCCTGCAGCGAAACAGCAGCTTGAAAACGTCATCATTGTATCCACAACTTTGAAAAACAGATATATCCTTCAGTTTCGCTCTTACGAGACTTTGACGGAATGGTACATGGGCCTTCGTTTGGCCTCTTATGAATACAACTCCTTGCAGGAAGCTTACACTGGTGCATTGCTTTCTGCTCGTGGTTCTCGGCTCTCTGATATCCGTACCATCTTGGCTGAGAAACGTTATAACCACTCTGACTGGGTTAAGATTAGATACGGATCAGGAATGGCTTGGAAACGCTGTTACGCTGTTATCGAACCATCCGTTAACAAGAAAAATAAGTTCACTTCCGGCCGTGTTTTGCTTTATGATAACGAGAAGATGAAAAAGCAGAGCTTGCTAGGTACTATTACATCAGCATCAATGGTCACAGCTGTTTACCCACAGCTGCCGTTTTTCATTGATAAGAGTACAATTATGAAGCTTGAAGGTGCCATTAACTTCTCGCTGCCCTCGACCAAAAAGTCTAAGAAATCTACTGCTCAATCTGAAGAGACTTCGCTTTTCCTCATGCCAGAACAGCACTCTGCGGTTGCCGGCTACGATACATTGATCCGTTTCTTGATGCCGTTACTAGATGCATTTGGCCTTTATGGTCGTCCAAAGCGACTTAAAGCTGATCGTGTTGATCCCGATTCGCTTCTTTTTGGCTTACCTACCTTGCCTCGTGTACATTATCTTATGGTTGGAGACCTTCATCCTCTTGCCGGTAACGATGCGTTCATGAGCTGGGATCATGGCAAATGGACCGAAAACATCAAAAGGATTTTAAAGCTGAAGCTTTCTCAGGGATACAATGGATGTGGAAGCTCTAGAGGCTTCGTTGGGGCATTGAATTCGATGAGTCCAAGGAATAGTCCAACTACTTCCAGGGTCCCCTCGAATAACATCCATGAGTCTCCTAACCCACAGAAAGTCGAGCAGACGAGGAATGCTTCTGGTCCTCTCACTCCTCTTTCTCAGCCAATTGGTCGCCCTGGTGAGCAGCCACGTTCGCTGAGTGGTCCTCAAACGGGATCTCAGAACCAAAAGCCTGTGCCCAACCAACCTCAGCAACGTCTGCCTCAACGCCATAGGCCACCTCCACCTGGTCCAGATCCCGTGATGAGAAGACCAGAGCAACTGAGTCTGTCCAAGAACGTGCACAATCTCTCTGTCAATACTCCGCAACAGAGGGGCCAACAGAACTTGTCTCCTAACGCTGTTGGTGCTGGATATGGTGCAGCTGCCGGTGCAGCTGTTGGTGCTGGATTCGCTGGTATGGCTGATCCACACAAATCAGTCCAGCTTGCCGATATTTACCAGAAGTACTCAACCATCGAGAGTCCATCGGACAGGTTCCATGATAGGAATGAGATGTTGAAGGGTGGTGCCGAGGAAATTGAAGAAGATAGACTTCCTACGCTTATGAGAAAGAAGTCTTTGATGCGTGGTATTTACCCTACAAATGACAAAGATTTGTTAGGTAGCGAGAGCGAGAGCGAGGAGGATATCGAGGAAGAAGACGAAGAATCTAGTGAAAGTTTGAAGGAACCTCAATTGCCATCTGCAAGTTTGCAGGTTCCAGGTTACGACAAGAGGAACAGCAGTATGTCACTGGTGCAATCCCCAACTACCCAGTACAACGAATTCAATAAGCAGTTCTCCAAGACTGTTGATACTGAAGGCCCATTGCGCAATCAGAGATATGAAAGCAGCAGCGAGGAAGAGGAAGAGTCCTCTGAAGAAGAAGAAGACGACGAAGAGGACAATCAATATGCTAGATCAGCTGCTTATGCGCAACAGAGTCAAGGTGCTATACCCAGAGCCAACCAGCTCCCCCAGCTTCAGCACCTTAATCTTAAAGATGATGCTCCAGCTGATAGCCATCGTGGTGCAAGCCAACCGCATGGCCAACATGTTTATGGTCAACAAGTGTACGGACAGCAACCCCAAAGTGAAGGCCAGTATGGTCAGCAAGGCCAGCAAAGGCAAGATCCTCGCCTGGTCCCTCTTCAAAAGTCAAGGCCATCTAAGAACTTGACTCTGGAGCTTCAGTCACCACCTGAACATAACAGGCCTCGTTACATCATGTCGCCCAACAGCTCGCAGAATTCCCTTCCCAGCTCCAGAAGCCCAGCCCCTCAGCAGGCTCAGCAAGCTCAGCAGCCTCAGGCCGTTCCATCTACTGTCGTAACGGAGCCAAATGGGAATAACGAGGAATCTTCTCCCACTGTTGCACCAACTGCAGCATTCAGAGTGCCTCCTCCACAACCTGTTCAGCAGATGCACCCAGGCCACGGTCCTCAACAAATGTATCAGCAACATCCTCAATATCAGCAGCATCCGCAGTACCAGCAGCGTCCTCCTCAAAGCCATGGAAACTCGGGCATTCCACCAAGTGTTTCCCAGCCAAAGTCTGTGAGACTGCCTCCGCCAGCCCAACAAGGAGTGCCTCAGCAGTATCAACAGCACCAGCAGCATCAGCATCATCAGCATCAACAACACCCACGTCCCCAGCAGCAGCGCTCTGGTCATCCTTACCAACAAAGAGCGTACCAAAACTACCAAGGACCCCCACCCCAACAGCAAGGGGCACCATACCAGGCGCCTCTTCAAAGACAGGCTCACCATTACAACAATGGTATCCAGCCACAGGCGCCAATGCAACCTATGAGCTCTCCAAGCGTTCGTTCCTACGGTGATGCTCAGCAGGTGTATCAGTACGAAGCTCAACCCGAGCATCGTCCTGCCCCACAAGCGCCAGAAGGACAATATGGCAACTACCAAAGGTACAAGCCAAACCCCCAGCAAAACGCTTACCAGCGCCACTACTAGAGCAATGACTGTATGACTGTATTATTAAGAGTTGTGTATTAGTGTATTTATTTGGAACATACGGAATTTCCTAGTATCTACGGAGACAATTCAATGGAACGTAGCCATAGCCATCTCTATTGACCAAGGAAACATGAGCCTGCGTTCCCTTTTGGAAGTTCAACACTGCAAGGTCGCCCACCACTACCGTCAATTCACCAGCCGATTCCATAGTATACCCTTTGATGACAACAAGAGCTGTTTGAGCAGACACTGTTTCCAGACTGTTGTTGGATAAATCTAGAGAAGGAGGCCGTTTTGATTTGTAAGAAGGAACTGGAGCAGACTCCTTTGGTTCGGGGTCAGATTCAGGTTCGGGTTCTTCTTTCTTCAAGTTGAAGCTTTTCATAAAAGCAGGCAGCTTCAAATCCAATGACAGGATCCATTCTGGATTAACCATCCTAGAGAGACGACTCAAGAAGCGAGGAGGTTTTTCTTCAGGAGACTCAGGTGATGGCAGAAGCTGCTTCTTTCTTTCAAAACCCCCCTTTCCTCCTACCGCTTGTTCAGCGTCATAGGTCAAGTATTCAGTAGATTTGGACTGGATCTTCTTCCGTAAGAAGACCCATCCCAATGCCACAAGTATAAAGAGTGAAATGATAGCCAAAGGAATGCCAATTGCCAAGCCCAATTTAGTCCCGCTAGTACTTGAGCCAGGTTCGGTTACCGTTTCTGTCAAGCTCATAGATGCTTGAGCCAACCTGATTGAGGAAGTCGAGCTTTCCAGCGACGAGGAGCTCAATGACGATGCAGACGAAGAAGAAATACTGCTTGTCATAATCGAAGGTTCCATATTTGCTAACAGCCTGGTCGTAAGTGGCCGGTAGGCGGTGGATATAGGCTCATAAGTCGTTGTACTAACAGTAGTAAGTAAAGTGATGGTGGTGTCCAACACCAGCGCCAGTGGTGCAGCCAGAGACACCGTTTCGTAGACGACTTGGTAAACTGTAGTCATTGGGAAGTAAGGAGGTTATTGATTTCATGATTGGGAATGGCTGAGGGTTTATATGGCTGGCAAGCCACTAATGGTTGCAAAACGGTTTCATCTGTATGCTTCTGAGACACTTGGGTGCAGACTGAAACATGCACCATCAGCCACTCCTAAGGTAGATAACTACGTAATTTGATAGATTTTAAAGGAGAATGAACAAGAACAGTTTCGAAAGCGTTTCTAGAAAGCTTCTGACTTGTGAAGGGTGGGCATTTCGTGCACAAGGCAGACGTCATAAAGCGGATGAATCTATTCATAGTAGCTATTAGCAGGAAATGGTCTGGACTTGGGAAGTGATCGTGAAGACGAAACAGATTACATGGTACGAATGAGGAAATGATTGGCGACATGGCCTTGTATGTGTTGGTCTAACCTTAATGCTGTTACGCTGAATGCAGCTTACTTATGTTTGAGATCAAGCAAGATCTCTTTCAAACTTTGCAACTGAAAAAGAACCCCAAGGCACTCAACGCGTTTCTTATAATGGCAAAACCCCGCTGTTATCTTCCTCGCCGTTGATCTCGTGAGAGTTCTCTGCAAATACTGAGTGGAAGTACTTTCTGTAAACAGCCACGGCCACGGAGCATCCAATAATCATGCCCAGCACGATATCCAGAAAATGATGTCTGTAATCCTGAACCCTAGAAAGGGCAACGTAAGCGGCCAAAACGAGAGGCAGCATGCTAAGAATATATAAGTAGACTGGTTTTGATGCAACATTGACAGAAAGCTGCAACTGGCCAAAGAGCCACATGGCCAAAAACAAAAACGCTGAAAAGGAAATCAGCGAGTGACCAGACGGTGTCAGTCTCATACCATCGATCAAGCGTAACTCTCCCAATGGAGCTGTACATACGGAAATATCCACGAACACGTCCGTTGGCGTGTTGGACGGAGCACCACATCTTTCCAAGAAGTCTGGCCTTGGTCTACCAACCCAGTTCTTCAAAATATCAGTGATAATGCCGTCTAAGCTCACTGTTAACGCCGCTCCAAGCAACGATACTTGCAACAAATGCAAGGCCTGATCTTTGTTCTTGCGGTGCTTGATGAAACTACCCACGGTCATGGATACAGATGGAACGAAAGCTGCTAAGAAAAGACACATGTGGCCAGTGACTCTTTCTTCGTGAGTGAATGGATGTTGGATCGTGTGATCGTTAAGCTTGAACTGGCGATTGAACGGCCTGGCGTGCTCAGCCACAATAAAGAAGTACGCCATTGCGACGGACGTAACAACCCAGTCAACGAAGTAGTTTCGAAATCTTTTCAGCCGAAGATATGTAGTAAGGCTCATGTTTGGTGGAGAAAGAGGTGTGTCCAAGATCACTTGGAATGTATCTGCTTTATGTAGCACTGGCCGCGAAAATCTTTGGCCAAGCCTAGTAACTCTATCATACTTTTCTATAAACCCGTGAGATTATACATTTTTCTGTCCGCCAAACGGATCGAAGTTTGGAGGAATTTGGTAGCTTGAGTTTTTGCGAAACGATTTGGCGTTCTTGTTGCCAGGGCTGGCGTTGGGAGCTTCCTCGTTTCTACCCACTGGCACTGGCATAGCTGCACCAGTCTCTGCATCACTGACGTCGTTCATCTGTGTAAACCCATAAAACTTGCCTTGAAGGTCGTTTTCAAGGTTAAGTACCAAATTGTACATATTGCGCAGATGGAAGTACGTAGGCTTCGGCAATTTACCAAACTCTTTGACGGAAAAGTTCAAGATTTGCTCATTTGACAACTCGTACTCCTTAGGAATGCTGCCTAGCGTCGACTTCTCGCTAGCATCATCCTTGGACAAACTGGTGTATAGCTCCCGTCTGTCGTAAGGCAAAACAGCACATAACCAGATACGTGTCTTGTAAATCTTGAACAACTCTTTGATTAGTCCTCTGAAATCAATCCGTTTGAAACCAGCATAGTAATAGAAGATCAACTTCTTGAAATCGCATTGATACTCGACATTTATGAGCGTCAAGTCGTTGTTGAGTCCCAACTCTTTTATTTTATTAAAGCAAGTGATGAACGCCTTTTTCTCTTCCAAGAACTTCCCGCTTAATTTCTGTATCTCCTTGGGTGTAGCGAAACGTAACACTTGCTTGGTGGGTAAGGTAATAATAAATTCATTGTCTTCGTTGGAATGCTTATTGATGATTGTGGATGCGTTCATTGCCGTAGAATGTGTGCCTCCACTGTGATTACCCTTGACGGACGTACCACCGTTGGCGTCATTGATGGTCAAAGACTTGAGATGTTCGATCTTCTTGAGGAAGTTGAATAGGATGGCAAAATCTAAGTTTACCAATGGCTCTAAAATCATCACCAAGTCTTTCCCTCTGTCACCGTCAACGATAACCAAATTGTCTCGTTGAAGGAAAATGTTCGAGCTGCTAGGGTACGACAACAAGTCCAATTTTCCGTTCTTGTTAACGACAAGGCATAACATCTTGTGGTTAAAGGTGAGATTGTTCAAGTTCTTGACAAACGTAATCAACTTTTGTACCACAGGATTGGCTAACAACTCATGCAACTTGCTTAAGATATTGTTGCTGAGATCAACGTCCTGGAAGTATCGTATGGCCGAGAGAAATTGCTGCTTGAGCTCTGGAGAAGCCATTATGTACTGATCCTTCAACAAAAGGCCATTGTCCAATTTCATGGTTTGGCCGGGAAGTGGTTGAGCAAATGCCGACATGTCAACACCGGAGCCACTAGCCAGCGCTCCAGGAGCGGCTGGGTAGGTATTATGACCCTGAGGAGCTGTTGACGGGACTCCACCCATTGGCATACCAGACGAGCCAGCCGGCTGGAATGAGCCAGAGTGGAAGGAAGAAAACGAAGCGGGACCAGACGAGTAGAACTGCAGTTGCAGCGAATGGAAGGATGGGTAATACTGTTGCTGAGGCACGGCCTGGTAGTCGGCCAATTGAGAAGGTCGTCTGGCCTGGAAATCCGACAAGTTCGTATTGAGGGAAAAGTTCAGGAGCGAGTCAGCAAGCGCATCCTGACCCATGTTGCCCTGATACTGTTGGTTCAGGGCCAGGTCTCTACGTTGCAGCTGTGGAGCATTCATCGAGAAGTTGTTCGCCGCTGCAAAAGACGCCAAGGAGTTCTTGTTCGAAGACGTTGTCGATGGATGGAAGGTGGAAGTGGCGGGACCAGCAAATTGCTGGGCGGGCAGAGACAGCAGCGGTTGCTGTGATCTGGTGAACAGTTCAGCGGCATAACTAGGTCTTCTAGAAGAGATATTCCCAATACCGCCTTGTAACTCTAAAGGCAAATGAAAAGTGTTTGTTTGGTTGTGGAAAGGTCCAAACTCAGCAAGTCCGCTAAAAGCAGGACTGCTATCCATGCCAAAGCCGTTGTGGGCACCGGTCAAGGGTGAAAAGGAGTTGCCATACGAGGCCTGAGGCAGGTCGTCTCGCTGGGGAACGTCATGGTGGCTCCCTAAAGCCGATAACTTGGATTTCAAAAGCAGGTCAAAGTCTAGATTCGAGTCGAGAGCTGCATCGGGGACAGGGGGAGCGGTGGCAGGTTTTGAAGGAAATTGCTCTGGATCTTGGTCATTTTGGGGCTGGTGCTGTTGGGCACGGTTTTGCTGTTTTGAAGGCAGGTCAGCCTCGCCTGAAGCGTTGGGCTGCTGGAGGTTCAGAGGCCCGAGAAAGTCCGGAAACCTAAGACTCATTGCTCGGAACAAAGTTTATGTACGCTCTGTGAGTAACAGTAGAGGAATTGAAGTGGTGATGTTGAGGAAAGATGGAGGATGTGGCGAGGGCTAAAAACAAGCACGAGTGAGGGACACAGGACAGGGCACGAACAATGCTCGGGAACCAGGAGGCACATTTCTCGGTCAGAGGAGCTGCGGGAGAAAACAAGAAAGGGCCAAGGGTGCACGGGTGTTTAACAGGAAATACGAGATTCTACAAGAGAGTCATTTTCTACATAATTTGCTCTGTTTCAAGTTGTTCCCAGTCAATCTGGTTGGGTGCTTTGCGAGGATCTGGCGGCAGAATAAGTGCAGATTCATAGAGCTCGTTAAATGAGCACGAGTGAATGTGAGAAAAAAGACGAGCAATGCGAGTGACGTCGGGCTCCCTGCAGGAAACGATTTTTTTGTAGCACTCGCAACAAAAAAAAAGCTGGGGAAGGATTCTTCATATGAAGCCGCGGCATGGAAGGGTTCCTGAAGCGGTAAATATAAGCCATCAGAGGGGAGAATGGAGACGGGAGGCTGATATACGGGAACATTACAGGGAGGGAGAATTGTAGAGGGCATCAGTACACCAAGGGGATTTTTTTTTCCACACTGGGTTTAAAATTTTGGTCTAGGTTTGGTCTCTTCTTTGCAGCTAGCTGTGCGAGTAGGCAATGGGAGGCAGGGAAAGAATTAACAAATAATATAGTCAACAGGGAAAGCGAATCTGGATATTTCATGCAACAAAGCAAGAATGACCTCTGGAACCGTATAAAACGGGCAAAAAGGTCGGTGGAGTCGTAGACAAATGTCTCCTTGAGGAGCCCTCGTTCCTTTTTCGCAGCCATTTCGAACCAGAAATAGTTTCGACTAAGCTGAAGATGGAGACGTAGATGATGACAAACTGGAACTTAAAGAAGGAGAAGAATGAGGGGTTAAAGTTACAGGTAAGTCTAAATTCGTGGCTGGATTTTTAGTGCCAGGTATGAGAAAGACGGCATTCCAAGGAGGCAGTGGAAATTCGTGGAGGGCTAAGTGTGAGTGAGGCGCCTCTAAACCGAATTTTCCGGTAACAGTGGAAGCTCAAACATTGTTACGGCGAATTGGCCAATTTCCTCCACCAATTGATACGATTGGCTTGAGTATCCAAGCGCTTTGAACTTCAGCTTCGGATTGCGCTTCTGATAAGGTTGTAAAACGTCATTCACTCAGAGATCGAGAGCTTAGAACCCAAGAACTTTTCTTGTGAGCAAAAGCTTTGAATCACTACTGAATAAAATACAAGAGGTTTCGTCGGCACAAAGAACTAATACGATTGGTTATTCATGTACTGGTGGCAAGGATATGTAGACAAGAGTCCTGGCTGTGTTAGAGGTCTTCCCGAATTAGGAAGAGATGCATTAAATGCTAAGTACCCGAGTTAGCCCGTCAGAAACCTTGAAAACAGTGCAAGGCAAAAAGAAGTGGCAAGACAAAGGTAAAAAAAAGGAAAAGTACAAGAAAGAAAATAGAGTATTCCACTTGTTGCTGAAGTCAAGTGGAAGTCACACCACACAAGTCGGAATCATGTTTCCTGGTTACCCCGGAGAAACTTACTGCGAAAGCCTGGCACTGAAGGAAGTTAAAACAAACCGGAAACAAGTCTTTCAAGCGCAAATACAATGGAATAATTCGGAAAATACAAGACCAAGAGTCAAACCGGTCGTATCCCGAGTCTCTCTTCTTTTGCAGCCAACCGCAGGCTGTGGCTTATCGGACTATCACAAGCCTGCAAGGCAGCCCTGGGCGACCGTTGGATCAGCAATGTCGGGAAGATTCCGATGGAACTGGAAAAAATACCACCACCACAGAGCCACAAAACCAATTCCTTAGTTGCTGATTGGGAAATCACCTGATTGTATGAACAAGACTCAGCTCATCTCGTATGCTAGTAGATAGGCTTTTCCCTGTTACAATACCGTACCCCAGGTTCCCCAGATTCAGGGTGGGCCCACCCCATCCCACTTTCATCCCTATCAGTTTCTACACCTTCTTATCTAGTTCCTGTTATTACCTATGTACCAGCGGCCCACACCTCGCCGCTCCCAAAATTGTTCACCCCCTCTCCTAAATCAATCAATCAATCACCTAACATATACTGCAACGCCTATTTTGGTGGCGAAGCTTTGGCAAACCCGGTACCTGCTCTTGGTGGGTAACCGTGCTCCTGGGCATCGTCAATGGGCTCGCAAGTGCACCAGTCTTCTCTTGAAGAAGAGTCCATAACGTTGGAGACGTGGGAGCCGCAGCCGGTCCAAGACTTGTGGTGGCAAATACCGCAGATAGCTGGAGAACACATTTTATATGATTGTTGTTGGTGATGAAGGCAGAAGAAAAAAAGCAGCAGGCACAGACGGCCTTATATACTCTGACCGGGAAGTGACGGAGCGTTTTGGGTGCAAGAGCTCGTCTGACGTAAGTTGAACCGAGGTACATCCGTTCTTCCGAGCGTGAAAAGCTGGGGAAAGAGCGCCCCAGGAAAAACAGAAATTCCGGTGCCACCACCCATGAATGGGGCCAGTGCAGCTAATGAGACGGTCCATGATGACCCCTGGCTGTTACCTTCTACTTTTCTGGAACTTTTAATTTATTCTATGGCGTAGAAACCGCCGTGAAAGCGCCTTCGCTGGACCTCGGAACAGTTCCTGGTGGACTTCCACCGCACTCTACAAAATGGCACCATGATTTGCACAAAAGTATCCGAAGTGTATGGGAGCCTTGCCGGGGGGCCAGAGCGTCACGGAAACGGACCTTAACGTCCGGCCTGCGGGGCCGTTTCCACTAATTGTTTGTTTAGCCTCCCTGGACCCTTTGGTCTGCGAAAGCCTCCCACTGGGTGACTTCCCCAGTCCACCGCCAGACAAGCCCATGACTTCCTTCTTTACGGCAAGTCTTCGTAATTTGCTCATTTGCGTTTTTCCAGTACATTCTTTACCAAAAAGAGACTTTCACTTTCCCCAACATCTCTCTTTTGCTCTTTCAAACGTAGTCATCTGGCTCCGGCCCCTGGAGCGCTCGCTCCTCTTCTCCCTCGCCCTGGCTCTCGGCCTCGTTCTGCCTGGCCCCGCGGTAGGCCCTAGCGAACACCACGGTGAAATAAAGAAAGAATACCCCTAGAGCAAAGAAGTAGCTCCAGGGTAATTGCCGGGCAGAAGCTAAAACGGCTACGCCACCGAGTGCCAGGGCCCCGCTTGCTAACAAAAACACCACTTTTCGTTCAACCATGGAAAGCAGTGGAAGTGGTGGGAAGGGGACTTTTAAGGAATGGTGGTGTTCAGGGGAAAACTTGTGCCCGTCCTGGGGTCGCACCTCCACTTTACCCTTCTCTCCACAGCGTCAGGCGATGGACCAGGAACCCCCTGGATGGGGATTGTCTGGCAGGCATTGTGACGGTTTGTGGGGGTGGACACTTCTTTGACTTTGGCTGATCTACGTGCTGCTGATTTTTGACACCTCGCTATGCTTTGCCTTGTTTGGAGGGAATGTATGGCTTATCTATGGGGGTCTAGGGAGGAAGCCTTTGCTGTGACCACGCCTCTCCACATTGGAGAATTCGTGGTTTCAATGTGTCCCTCATGGTTTATTTCATTTAGACTTCTGTAGGGTTCTTCTGCCGTAAACATGCTTTTACTTTTCTTCTCCCACCACTCTGGTCGTTCGCCTAATGGTTGCAAATATGTGCGGCGCTGCGAACCACGCTTTATCAGAAAGCATCAGAACAACATGGGACTTCGGGTGGCACGTAGTTTGTCATCATTCATTAGGATGAGAGTAGCCTTGATATGAAAGCAGGCACTTCATGTAAACGAGAAAACCGGGATAGTCCTCAAAACCGCTCTCCACATCTAAAGGCCGCTCCCCCTTGACCTGAGCTGCTCTCTCCTCTAGTCATCTCCTCTTTGCTTTCTTTGCTTTCCTTAGGCGTCTTCGTATTTGATGCTTTCGCTTACAATATCCTTTCCAAAACTCTTTGTACATTTACACGGTGTATTTACCTTACCTTGAACCACCAACCTGCTCACGGTGAGCTTCGATGACGTCTCCATCTTCCAAGTCAAGATCCTCTGGAGTGTTGTCAGGCGACACACGAGTGCCGTCAATCAAGAATCTCAAAGACTCCATGGACTTACCTTGTCTCTTACAGAAGGCTTCCATCAATCTCTTCATAGGGGTGGTTTTCTTGATCTTGAAAAAGATCTCTGCGGTACCGTCGCTCACTTTCAAGTTGATGTGAGTGCTGTCCGTCTTCTCTTCCTTTGGCTGTTCAGACATGATGAGTTGCTGTAGTGGTATGTACTAAGAGAATCTTTCGTGAGCTTTTTTGTTTATCGCCTGGCATTGCCAACACCGGGATTATATGCAGGAAACTTGCATCGTTATTGTGAATTCTACTACACTTCACTTTTCTTTTCTTCGCTTTTGCTTCACGCCAACGTGGCAAACCAAACTAGAACTGCATATAGATTCAATACCGGTTTCTGATTGGTTCCTATGGTCGTGTGCTACCTGGTTAGATCACATGAGTGCCCTCAGGTGAATACCATCATGTGACCACAAACGAAAACTTGGTTTCAGTCTTCTTTCTGGTCTCCTTCGATCCTAAGCTTTTGTAAGGTATTATTCGAATGACAAGCGGGTTAAATTGTCTGGCAGGAGAAGCAGGGGCAGTGTGATACTTCGTAAAAAAATGACAGGTTTGTGCGTCAGTTGTCCTGTGGATGCCCTAATAGATGCAGATAGCCTCAAGGGAGTATAGACCTTGATGAGTATTGAACACTTTCGAAAGACCTGGTTAATTTTTATCAAGGAAGAAGAAGTTACAGTACTCAGTTATGGGGCTAATGTTCTGACAATAGATCCATACGCTTATCTGAGGGGCATAAGTGTTGAGATGCCATCGAACTGCACATCAAAATGGTTGCAAATAAAGTATCCACCGAACATGTTCACCTATTCCAGCAGGTTTTGAATCTATAAAAGGAAGGTGCAACGGGTTGTTTCTTCTTTAATGCATTCGGAATGACCCATAGAGCTCTTTCTAAACATATTATAATGCAACATGCACGTCGTTGTTTCAGCCGTGTTTGAGCTTCCAAACTCCTCTTCGCTATAAGTGTAGACCCTGCTGCTGATAATTCGACAGAAATGCGTTTTTATTTGAATTTTTCTGAGCAATTAAGTCAAATTTGGCTTGATAAATATGTTATTGTGCTTGTTCTTTTGATTGTTAAGGTCTACCTTTTCAAGAATGCCCTTATAGCTGGCATCACTAACTGCCAATTACAAGCGGACCAAGCATGCCAGTCAATGGATGAATTGCTGAGACAAGCTGGTCTGCTTCCTCATGCTATATCGCAGATGACCAATTATGTTATTCAACAATGTATCAATAACCTAAAAGGTCAATTACAGATGGTTCTTCGCCTTGCTTTGGCGATCTTAAAAGCACTCATAGGGTTTGTCATAGAGGTTTATCTCGGAACATTCACTTGCCTTTGTACAGCGTTCGTGAAAGGAACCATTGAGATATTGACAGATGCTGTAAGGACAGTAACAGAAGGCGTTGAGCAGGTTGTGAATGAGTTCCTCAAAGGTTTCAATAGTGCTTTGGATGGCTTATCCACGGTCGTAAACGGCTTTGTCACTACATTGAAAGGCATCAAATCCTTCTTCACTGATGCAGACACAAGTGACTTGTCTTCAGCTGTTGAAACGGTTAATCTAACAGCCTCCACTATCAAAAACATCACGATTCCCACATCTTTTATCGATGATTTATCAGACTTATCCAACAAGATTCCAGACTATGAGGAAGTACTATCTAATTTGACTGCAGTCGTAACCCGCCCGATAGATATCCTCAGGAAAGAAGTGGACGCTTTAACTTCTAATAACGCAACGCTAGATTTTGCCGAGATAGATGCCTATCAGAGAAGCACAACTAGTAGCACATGTGATAAACTTGATAACGAGTTTATTTCTATGAAGTCACTGGTAGCGTCTACATGCTCTTGGATTATATTGGGGCTTGGTTTATCAATTTTGTTTGTTATTATGGCCTTGGTCTTTTTGGCTCATCGTTCACACAGACGGAGAGTCAGGTACATCGAGGAACTAACCTTAGAAAACAGCCCTGACCGAATTGGTAACGTTTTGGAAATTCAACGTAATCGTTTTGGTATGATTTTAATGAACCTCGATATCAACTACCGAGTCAAGTGGCTTCTAAACTATCTTTCATCACCATCAGCAGTCAACTGCCTTCTTTTGGGCTTAGCAGGTCTTTTGATTGTCGGCTTACAATACTGGCTTCTATTGATAACATCCAACCGTTTGAATGCAATGTTCGACCATGAAAGTACTCCAGTACACAACGGTACAATGCAAAGAAACGTTGACGCGTACATTTCAGAAACTCAATTTGCATTAGACAACCTGCTGGAAAGCCTAAACGACGCCCTTTTTGGCTCCATTGCCAGAACATCTGAAAGTCTCTACGACAATTTGATCGATGCAGAGAGATCAATAAATGATACCATAAATTCGGTCTTTGGTGGGACCCCATTCGCGTCACCTCTTCACACTATTGTCTATTGCACCATTGGGAGGAAACTAGAAAAGGTTGAAGACGGCCTTCAGTGGGTCAATAGAAATTTAAAGATTGAATATCCTACCCTTCCCGAGGAGAAGATGAGGAGTTTAATGACCGATACCTTGAATGATGCTACAAATGACCAGAGTAAGATTGGGGGAGCATTGAGGAGTGCCGGGGACCGACTCATCAGAACTTATCGAAAGTCGCTATTCATCGAACTAGTTGTATCTTGTGTCTTTCTTGGTATATGGCTCCTACTATTGATTATTGGGCTCCTAATTCTAGTATTCCGGGAGTTCGTGGACAAAAGAGTGCTCCCGAAGGTAATCAGTATGCCAAAACCGCTTAGCCGAAAGACGATGACCGAGTACGAATATCCTGTCAGCGATCCGTTTGTTCGGGCGACTTCAAGTATATACACAGATATATATGTTAAGTAATCATTCTACGTACTGCAATGATCTTTCTTGCTGGCACAGATCATCGTTGCCCGTAGATTCATCGTGATTAAAAGCGTTATGCTGCTCTAAACCGCGATCGTTTGTGAATTCATCGTATGAGCACTCAAAATTATGCGAAGCCTCAGGATCGTCAGAATAGGTATCGTTTTCGTTGCAATCGAAATACTCAGGCTGATCGCTTTTATCCAAAAACTCATCATAGCTGCTAAGTCTTTCTGCAGCGTTTTCCACCAGTGAAATGAGTTGGGTCGTGTGTCGCTTGGAACGCATACGAACCTCCTCTTCCTTCTTTTCAGCATCTTTTTGCTTTTCATATTTGTAAATTTCGTAAGCTTGACGCTCCTCCTCGAATTTCTTCATCTCATCCGAGGAGACATCGACATCCTCTCCATCTTTGAAGTGGTCCTTCTCCACAAAGCTCGTGCCTTCGAGTTCAGGAGGTAGAAATTCTTGAACAACCTTCCCATGTTTATAACTGGGATTATACTTGTATGTGTCACCATAACCTAGCTCCTTCATTAGCTTTGTGGGGCATTTCGTAGGTGCAATGGAATTGGAAGTTTCAGAGCATCTGGGTTTTCCTTGAGTAACGCTTGAGCGCCCCTGAGAGCCCGATAAGACTTGGTAGATTTAGGGGCCCTAGCGAGCTTTACGGCACAATGTGCGAGGATAATCTCTCCTTCTGGCATCCCAACAAACTGTATTGCTTCCATTGCGGCTATCGCAAACGGTAGACAAGAAGAATCCCGAAGACCAATATCTTCACTTGCGATTACTATCATCCGTCGGGCAATGAAGAGTGGATCTTCGCCACCGCTAATCATGCGAACCAAGTAGAATATCGCTGCGTCGGCATCGGATCCACGAACAGACTTGTGGAATGCACTGATAGTATCGTAATGGTTTTCTCCCACTCTATCATACATCTGATGGAAGTTGTGTGTCTCTAGAAGCGGTTTAAGCTCATCCATACCGATTTTGATAACACCCACCTTAGGTTGTGGCTCGATAATCTCTTTGCCGGGCTCATTCTTTTTGATAGCCTTGTAAGACAAGCCTGATAAGTATGCATTAATTGACTCGAGGATATTGAGCGCAACGCGTGAATCACCAGTACTCGTGCGTGCGATATGATCAATAGCATCTCTGCTTATAGCGATCAAATGGAGTTTATGGACTAGCTTTCTGGTCTTGTTGATCAAGAAAAGTCCACGATTCAAAATTTTGACTAATGCTTCCAGTGATAGGGGTTCCATAACGAAAGTATGCATCCGTGATAGAAGAGCATTGTTTAGTGTGAAAGAAGGATTCTCCGTTGTAGCACCTATGGCAGTTATAGTACCCTTCTCGAGAACAGGAAGAAGGAGATCTTGCACTGCTTTGTTGAATCGATGAATCTCGTCGAGAAATAGTATGGTCTTCTGTCCTGAGAGCTGTTTCTCGGATTGAGCGTTAGCAAACGCTTCCTTTAACTTCTTCGCGTTACTATCAGCTCCAGATATTTCAACGAACTTGTAGTTGGAAGAAGATGCGATTATTCGAGCCAAAGAGGTTTTCCCCACTCCAGGTACGCCCCAAAGTATGAATGATGGTATTTGATCCGCATTCATGATGTTACGGAGAATGCCATTAGGCCCAACAAGCTTTTCTTGTCCAAAGAAATCATCCAAGGTTTTCGGCCGTAACCTTTGTGCCAAAGGAAGTTCGGCTTCTCTTCGTAGCCGTAAAATTTCTTGATTACGGGCTTTGTATCTAGCTTCTTCTTCTAGATCCGGACTGCTTGGGATTGTTTGCGTACTCTCAAGCTGAGATTTCGTCACCAGCTGGGAATTAATAATTCCGCCATCAACTGTATGCTCAGCTGGACTGCTTGACTCAGCTTGGCCCTGATCAACTTGCGGTACAGCGCGTTGTACGTCCTGTTCCTGATCTAATGTCTGTCTCTTGATCTCCCTTTCAAGATCCTCCTGCTTTCGCTTGAGCTTCCTTTCGGCTATTAGAATGCTAGTCAATGTCGCCTTAGCTTTCTTATTCTGTTTATCATTGCTCTTTCTTGAGTCGGCCTTTAATCCTAACGCAGCAAAAGGGTCATGCTGTTTCGCGTCTTCTTGGATAAGCTTGGTGGAGTCGCCATCGCCAGCTTCAGCTGTATTAGCTGATGGATCTGGCAGCAGCAGTTCCAAAGTGTCGAGGCAAGTATTCACATGGCGTTCAAGGAAAGCTAGTGGGAACTGCTTGAAGCATAAAGGACATTTCTCTTCCATCAACTTGTCAGAGGAACAATGATTCAGTACATCAACATAGCGTACGCGACTGGTGCAGTATGTTGGTCTGGGGCACTGAAACGTTACATCATCTTGTTGATAATGAGTTCGTATTTATAATCGTTAAAGATCTACAAATTATCAGAGAGTTTCTGATCCCTTATACCTTTTATTCGATCATGGTTTGAAGAAGAAGTCATCAGCGGTACAGATTATCATGCTCATCTACAATATACTGTCAGCTACTTATACAACCTTGCAGATAATCTAAACGACTAGAGGAGTGAAGGAAAGAGTGTTTCACGTTTCAAAGTTTGGCAAGTGTGGTAGAGCTTTCAGAATGACTGTAAGAACCTAGATGGTGAATTGTTTCCCAACGGAAGGAATAAAATCTTTCACTGTTGAACGTTCCAGAAGAATGCACCGGTGACTTAGAAAAAAGAAACAGATCGTTTTCTTTCCCCGATTGATGTAAACGGTGCACTTACTTTAGTTGTAACATCAATTAAGGCGTTGCAAATTGCGAAATGTCAATTGAGGCAACTCCTGAATTCCACTTTCCTTTAAAGCATTACAAGTGATAATGTGTACGAGTTGCTTGGTTTAGCTAATAGAACTTCAAAGAACTTTTCCTCTAGCTGTCTTACTATAAAGCCACGATGGTGGTTTAGTTTTTTTTTTTTCTCAATTATCCACCACTATTTTATTGCAACATGATCGCCGCCAGTAACACCACCAATTGCACTACAAATAAACTTTCGACTCGCCGCTTCCGGAAGTCGATCAGCCAACTTACAAGAAAGTTGACTTATAAAAAATCAAAAACAAAATTGACAATGAGAGAAAACGATACCAACATTGTTCCCTCAAGAACAGAAGAGGTTCATGAATGTAAGCCATGCTTGAGTAATGAAGTGTTCGAAAGCTCACAAGAACAAAATAGAGCGACGGGGAAAAATGAACTTAAAAAGGTGTCCTCTGTTCGCCGCTCATTGGAGTCCTGTAAAGACTCCCTTCGGGGGACTTCGCTCTTCTCAGTCGTTGATAGCGATACCAGCACCACTGCGACTCGACTTCTTGATGATTCTTCCCAAGCATTTGTGAAGTTAAACAACGAACAAAACCATATCTCTAGAAAGACCAAGAAGAGTGTCCTTCAATTAAAGAAGGAAACACAACAACTACCGAAAGAAAAGAAAAAGAAGACAAGTAAGCGCAACAGATTCTACAACAGATTCTTTGTGCGCCGGAGGGACACAAATGGCAAGAATAACAACCACGCTGTTGGTGATGACAGCTCTATTCTGTCTCCTAAAGCACAAGAGGGATTGTCTCAACCTCCTCAAGACTTAATCTCAAAAACTGCAATTTTTGAAGTTCCGGAGCCTTCTTCTACTGAGAGTGAGCAGGCTGGTCCTTCTTTCGAAAATTTGCAAAAGCTCTCCTATGCACTTAAAAAGTTGCACACAATTAACGATAACCATCTCCTATATGAGGATGGTCAAGCTGTCTACTATGAGATGGCGAAACTGTTGGAACAAGAAGTTGCCGAGTTAGTCGCAGCATCCAAGCTCTCTCCAAACTGTACCTCTTACGACGAAAAAGTCGAAGACGTACTTCAACAATTTCAATACATGTTCAGCCACTTGTCTGTCTGTATAAATGGGTCTTTGAGGTCTAAGACCCTTACAATGGGTACAAAAATGCGTGATTTCAGGGACTCCCTTATCAGTTCCTCCATCAGCTTCAAGGACGCTGCCAGCTTGTCAATGAAAGAGCTCAATCGTTCGAAGAATTCATTGAGCCTGTCAAGCGATGAAATCATCGCCGAATTTGCATCGCTATCTCTCAAATGGGCTGAAGAAGCACCCGAATTGGAGGAGTCATACGCAAGGTGTAAGCTGTTGTACCACCAAACAACCAGAGCTTATTTTGCCTTTTTTAACTGGAATTGCTCCTTATATTTAAAGCCTAATGAGGGCGAGCTCTTCCATGACTTTCATGGAATTACCCATTACCGCAGGTCCTGTGAGCTTTTGTTCGACAAAGACCTCTATGCCTTGTTACACGACGGCCTAGGCGAATTGCGTGATAGCCTCAACTATTTATTAAGCAAAAGGTTTCAACTTTTAGGCAACTGATCCAGTTCATTGTTGTCGTTTATATAGAATATATAGTCAATATACGTATAAGACTTGGTGCTACGAGTAACCAAAAGTTGCGCGTTTATACTTTCGTATCAGTGTTCTTGATTATTTGCAAAATCAAAAAGAACGTTTCAAAAATAAATCTGGATAAATCCCAAACAATAATTTAGTCCCAGTAATTAGAAAAAGAACAATTTTTAATATCGGACTAACTCCCCATGAAAAACCCATGATATCTTCGTGAAATTTGTGGTTTATTGGACCATGATGCGTTAATCGCTTGATGGTAATTACATTACCCTTTCCGGAACTCCAGTGCGATAAGACGCGCCCTTCGACCCATCTGCCTTTCACGTATCTTAGCTCATCTTTCTGTGGTATGACAGTTAACTTGATCTGGAAACTGATTCCATTGCCTCAAATAGAGCTTTCTTTAGCTCGCGTTCTACGTTGTGGCCAGACATTTCGATGGAAGAACGTAAACTCCATTTGGAGCTTTACTGCAAACGATCAAATCATTCTTTTAAAACAAGATTCTGATCTGCTTCACTACGCTTGTATTCTCCCAGATGGCGAACACTCCTCAAGCCTCATCTCAAAGGCTTATGAAAGAACCCATGCCTTTATTCATGACTACTTCAACTTGGATGTGAAATTAGAGGAACTATACAAGCAATGGTCAGAGGTTGAACTCAAATACAAGGCAAAGAGTAAAGCTGACTCTTTTGCTACATTTCCTGGTATCCGTATCTTAAGACAGGATCCATGGGAGACTGTTGTACTGTTTATATGTTCTTCAAACAATAATGTTAAACGAATTTCCAAAATGTGCGATGCCCTCTGCCAGGAGTTTGGTACTTATATAAATGATTTTGAAGATCATGCCTATTTTACATTTCCTCAGCCTGATGTTCTTGCTGGACCAGATGTGGAAAGTAAGCTTCGGGATCTCGGCTTTGGCTATCGGGCGAAATACATCAATCAAACTGCAAAAATGTTCATGAGTCCTGACACACCCGAAATAACCATGGCAACGCTCCATGATCAGAGATCTAAATCATATGATGAAGCGCATGAGTTTCTCTTACAATTATCGGGAGTGGGACCAAAGGTCGCTGACTGTATTTGCCTAATGGCATTGGACAAGCATGACGTGGTGCCGGTGGACACCCATGTCTTGCAAATCGCTACCAGAGACTACAAGTACAAGGGACCAAAAACCATGAATAAAGTGTCGTATCATCAAGTACGCTTACATCTTCAAGATTTATTCGGTAAATACTCCGGCTGGGCACAACTGGTGATGTTTGCTGCCGATCTTTCAGATTTGAATAATGGCATTAACCAGAAGGATGGAGCGAAAGTCAAACATGAAGTCGAGGTCATTAAAATGGAAACACTGGACGAACGTTCTGTCAAAAAGGAGAGCACTATCATAGTCCAGGCTCATGCTTTGGATCTGGAGAGCACAAGAAAAAGGCAAAAAATTTCGCGTGGGTCACATCCTAAAAAGATTAAGACAGAAGCATAGTTATTTTAAATAGTACCTAATCTATTTTTTGATGGGGGCAGGCTTTTTCCAATAGTATTGCTTATGCTTTCTTCTGCATGCTCTCAACCCACCGTGACCCTTTATTGAACCTACCAATTTTGTTCTCTCGGGATCTTGATCATTCTCTGGGATGTAGTAGTATTCCTCTTCAAGAGGTTTACCAGCGGCATCCTTACCTTGTCGGTAAATGACACCGATGCATTCAACATTGTGAAGCACCGTGCGTAACTGCTCTAGAGAGAGCTCTGAGACTACTGCCAGGATCGTATTCAAGAATGATGCCGGAGTAGAGGAAAGCCTCGAAAATGCCAAGTGATTGATGAGAATATTGTTGATTTCCCGAACATTCTTCAAGCCTTTAATACAAGCACCGTCGATGATGAGTTTCCCCTCGGAGTCTCTAGCGGGCTCCTTTCTTTGCTTTTTGATGCTAACAGGTTCTTCACTCACCGCTCTACGCTTAATAAGCGGGCTTCTTGTAATGTGATTGGTTTTCTCTGTTAAGGGAGTTGTAGCTCTCTTAAAGCCTTCCTGAGCTGAGCCTGGCTCTTTTCTTTCTGGCCTTGATTCAGACTGCTGATCAGGATCTTCTGCAAGTGCTGTCAGCTCCTCTAATTTATCTTCATGGATCGTGAATTGAGGAGTTTTTTGCTTAGTTGTCTTGATCGGAGTAGGTTCTTCAGACGTTATGCGGAAAGGGAATTTTTGAGGTGTCTGTGGTTCGAACTTAGTACTATGATTCGGGGTGAACAAATCAGCAGCAGCGGAGGAGGAGCTTAGATTATGGGAGGGGTCATCATTGAGTTTGAGTGGCCGACTCTGAACAACTTCCTCGCTTTGCTTCTCACTAGACACTGGTTTAACCAATTCAATGGTCTCTTCGTCAGTTAAGTCCTCCTCAAAATCAGCAGGGTTTACTAGCACAATCTTATCCCGTATCTGAACGAGGACATTAGAAAATGAAGGCAATTCGACTGTCTCGCCCCTGCTAACATGAAATTCCGTGTGCTGATAGTCCAAGTGGATGGTTTTCGAAAGATTCTGCAACTTCAAAGGTTTCTTGGCTTCCAGTAGACTATAATGGTGATCCTTCCCATCAACCTTACGCACCTCGCACATGCGAGGCAACACCATACCAAAGCCGTTATATCCCAAACACTGGAGAGTTATCTTCTCCTTGTTGTGTTCGATTTTGATATGTGTCCGCGAGACGGCCTTATCGAGTGTTTTAAAGAAGAAATCACAAGACTTCAGACTCCTACCAATAAACACAATTGGCTTAGATGGCACTAGCGGCACCCTTAAAACCTGTGAATCTGGGTTGATAATATTGAAATCACGATTGATTGAGACGGTTGTCTTAGGCTTAATTTCAAATGAAAGATCCTTCTCATCAGTATTTCTTGCTGGCGAGGAAGATCTGCCCACAGTTGAGGATGGATTGGGCGTAGGGTAATCAAATCTTCCCCTCTGAGGCAACTCATAGCCAAGGCTTTTGGGCTTGGAGAAAGGATCTGCTCTAGACTCACTGTCGTGAGTGACAGGGGACGATGGTGGGAATTGATAATCCATGACCCTGTAAATCGCTGTTGATGGAAGAGACGATGGTATTTTCGGTGTTTATCGCCTCAGGTATCTGGGTCACCTGTATCCCAGCGTGTCGCCAAAACAAACAAACGCGATAGCTTAGTCTCTCGCATGTACCACACGTGAAGATATTGTGACTACGACCGAAGGACGAGCCCTGGATGTTACAGATGCATTGTGACCGTTGGCTACTAAGCGATTCGGTCATTCAATTTCTGGATCCATCCATCGAACGTGTTTGAGACTCTGAATCGATATCGACTTCTAAAAGTATGGTACTGCAAGGAATTTTCGGCAACAATACGAACGCTGACACCAAGAAGGTCTCGTCTTTACCACTGGTGATAGTTGAATGCCTTTCATGAGTTGGGTGAATCAAGTCAATTACATGCTTAGCTTAGTCTTCTGAATATTATAAAGATCTAAATATGGCATAGATCGCCAGGGTTTTTGCAAATCTGACCATTAAGATATCTAAAAAATTAGAAAAGCAATCCGCTCCCAAAAATAGCTGAAAAAGCTCTATTTTGAGCACTTCAGATGCAACGAGATAATTTGTGAGCAGCCCATATTTTTCATTAACGCGCAAGTGGTTTAGTGGTAAAATCCAACGTTGCCATCGTTGGGCCCCGGTTCGATTCCGGGCTTGCGCATTTCTTTTTGCTAATTATCCACACGATATTTTTTTTTGTTTCTAACGAATCTACAATGCAGGTTTTTGACCTTTTTCTTATCTTAGAATGTATGCTAGTTGAAAAGTACAGCACGTTCAGCGAACAACATACATCTTCGAGAGTCTACCCGCGACCTAGGGCTGGTGCCCTAGGGCACATGATGTCAATTTCTCCATCACTATACACACACCCCTCACAGAAAATTTTCCGGCATCCACTCTCCGCCTGGCATCGTACTTGCGAAAAAAAAAAAGCCCATATTCGGTTTCCTCTTTTACATCTACATCAATAATCAGTCAACATGGGTAGTATGTAATGCCTTGAAATGTGTCCGTCCCGCTAGATACGAAGAGAATGCTAGAATTCCAATGTCTCCTACAGTCCGTCCAGTTTTGATCACACGAAGAGCCAGCCAATGTGATATATTCCTTCCGGCGACCAATCCTCCCACGTCAGAGGAGTTTTTTCCAGTTATAGATCATCCAATCCACCAACCGCATGAAATTTAATAATCCATTTGTTTATGAATATCCATTTGCATCATTCGAAATGAAATCTCTTCTAGGTTCGGGACTCCACAAATCCGTATACTAACTTTTTCAGAGGGTACTCCATCTATGGGTAAGAGACACAACAAGTCTCACATCATTTGCAACAGATGCGGTCGTCGTTCTTTGCACGCCCAGAAGAAGACTTGTGCTTCTTGTGGCTACCCATCTTCTAAGATGAGATCTCACAACTGGGCCCAGAAGGCCAAGAGAAGAAGAACTACCGGTACCGGTAGAATGGCTTACTTGAAGCACGTCAGCAGAAGATTCAACAACGGCTTCCAGACTTCTGTCAAGTCTGCTTAAGCGTCTTATGCGAAATTTATCATTTTGTAACTAATACATCATTAGAAAAAAAACTTATTCTCCTTCGTAGTTCATATTAAAGTAGAGATTGTCAGCTTCATCATGATTGACACAGAGGCTCAATATCTCTCTAGCGATCTCAATAGTATCTTGCTCGTAGGGTACCTCAAGCCCATTTGCAAAGTCACTTTCGATAGCTGCCAACTCCGCTAGCTTCTCTGGGCTGGCATCATAAGCGTTGAAGTGGGCAACCTGCCTAGCTCGACCCTCGCACCATTTATTGAACACAGGGACATGAACATAACCCAGGCATCGAATGCTTGTAAGGATTTTCGTGGCCTCTTGTGTTAGAGTATCTGAACCAAATGCTATTCGCATGAGCACCACAAATAATTCGTAAAGCGTTTCCGGGTATATAATCGTGTTGATATTCTCGATTTCGCCAGCTATAAAGTATAGCACTTTGAGGAAGATTCCCACTATAGATATTCTCATATGAATATGTTTGGAGCGAGGCTGGTGAATGATTTGGTTTTGTTCTAATGCAATAATCCGAACAATGGATTTCATGCTTTCTTTGCAAGTCAAGATCCCCATCGTTTTTGCGGAGGGAGCCGTGATAAGAGACTCCAAAAAGATAGCAATGCGGAGTCTTAGACTTAATATATGATGTTCATGTGCTTCAAGCATTCTAAAGCGTTCGACCTTACTTAGGCCCTTCTCGTCTGTTGGACATGGTACTGAGACGAAAGGTTGGCCTGTGAGGGGCATAGGATCGTCGGGGACCATCTGAAGGATTTTAACGAGATCAAGGTTATTTCCCAATGCACGATTCAAACCGAAAAACATCGAATCATGCTTTATCTCCACGTCAATAAGAAAGACTTTGATTAATGATGTAACAAGCTGCTTCTCGAGGCGTTCATCAGATAATGCGATTCCATCTTCAATAAGCGATGAAGAAAACATCTCAACGAAATTGAATAGAAGATTTGGCTGAGCCGCCGACTTGAAGCGTTCAGTATTCTCCGGTAGGAGCTTTAAAACAAGCTCTACGTCCATCAGGTCAGAATTCCAAAGCGACTTAACAAAAGAAGATCCGTATTGAGTGGCTAGCATTACTGCATTTTCTATCACGTCGAAAAGAAGCGTTATAGTGAAACGATCAAGAACTTGCTCTTGATATGTTTTTCCATGATTACCCAAGAGTGGATCTTCTGCTTCGAAAGCCCAATCTAGCAAATGTAAAAAGCGCTTCAGTATGGTTGCCAACTCTTTGGTCAATAGTAGAACTAAGCTTTCGCTGACAGCACTGCTTTTGAAGCTAATAGCAGAATTGATCATGGAGATAAGAAACGGAACTGGTAGTGTCAGCTTGTCTCGTACAAGAAGCTCTTTTATAAGGCCTACGAGATGATCACAAAATGTGTGGACAAGCTTGTCCAATCTCAAGTCCCTGTGTCGTAAAATGAATGCCCAAATACATGGCATAAGGGGTGCCTCACGTGGTACTAGAAGCTTTTCGTTAAGTGAGATTGGTTCCTCAATCGAGATTTTCTCCAAGAAGCCAGCATTAGTTCTTGGACTGCCCAAGATAGTAGAATTCCACACATGGGTGCAAAATTGAGACCAATCATCCTGGATCTGAATTGAGAATGCGCTTTGGGCACGATGACTCTGGAACTCATTTGATTCCATGGCGTTACTTGTAGCATCTAGAACACTTATCTTCGTCTTCGCTTGTTCTTCTTCAAGAGAGTCGAGTTTTCTTCTCTTGGAAGACGATAGAGCCCTAACTTCATTACCAAGAAACTTCTTTTCATCCTCAAGTCTCTGAACTGACTGTTTAAGCGCGTGGACTTGTGCCTCTCCCAGCGTCTTAGCTGCCACAAGTTGATTCTGGAGACGCGTTATCTCTTCCGTCTTTTGACTTTGTAATGATTGTATCTGCGCTCGAAGAATAGCAATCTCTCCATCAGCACTGAAAAGTCGTTTTTCGGTTTCTGATTGTGGATTCACGATTGTATCCTGGTTTGTGCCATTCGTCCAAGCAGTACTGCTTCCAGCTGGAGGTCTTTGGGTAGCTCGTACGAGCTCCATAAGTAAGTGATCATCGTCGTCAAAACTTTCATCAGACATGGCAGCTCGAGAAATGCAATATATGCGATCGCTTATGTGGATCTATTTTCGCTCAGGCCCACCAGAATCCAGAACTTTGGTGGCTCTGCAAGTGTTGGTACCTGGTCCTTGATACCGATTTCCTGCACATCTTCAGATAAAGACACTAGGAGGCCCACGACAGATCTTTCACGGCACCAGATTTAAGTCCAATTATTTTCTAGATTCTGCTCTTGATTGCGCAACACCAAAAGCCTTCTTTTCTCTTTTTCTTTTGTCTTTCTTTGCTTATTTATATCCAGCGTTTGAAATTTCTGGACTTCGATGTCCTCTCTATCTCCCCATAGTTAACGCATCGTGCAGCTCCTCGCTGATTTTTTTCATCGCATCCATCGCTAAACCATCTTCGATAGCCCTTCTAAGGTACCACATAATGGCTGACGAGAAGACCCCGAAGGCAGCTGTATCTACAGAAGACGAAAAGTTTAAGGAGAACTCCGGTAGCGGCTCCTCCCAGAAGACTTCCGCTCCTCCTGCTTCTTTCGTTCCCTCTAGACCCCAGGTCCTCACATCCAAGGACAAGGATACGAAAAGATTAGTCGTTGTGTTATCTCAAGCATGCTTGGAGACTCACAAGATTGGCACAGGTGCCTCTGCGGGCGATAAGTACGCTCTTTTAAACTGTGATGATCACCAGGGCTTGTTGAGGAAAATGGGTCGTGATATCGCTGAAGCCAGACCAGACATCACACATCAATGTCTTTTGACCTTATTAGACTCTCCAATCAACAAGGCAGGAAGATTGCAGGTTTTCATTCATACAGCCAGAGGTGTTTTGATCGAGGTCAACCCAAGTGTCAGAATCCCTAGAACATTTAAGAGATTCTCAGGTTTGATGGTTCAACTATTGCACAAACTCAGTATTCGCCTGGTGAACTCCGAGGAGAAGTTACTTAAGGTGATTAAGAACCCTATTACGGATCATCTACCAATAAAGTGTCGCAAGATCACCTTAAGTTTTGACGCGGAAATAAGAAGAGTGCAAGATTACGTGGAGACCTTGGACGAGAATGAAAGTATATGTGTGTTTGTGGGAGCCATGGCAAGGGGACAGGACAATTTCGCCGACGAGTACGTTGACGAGAAAATCGGTCTTTCTAACTATCCTTTGTCTGCATCTGTTGCATGCTCCAAATTCTGTCACGGTTGTGAAGATGTCTGGGGAATTATGTAGAGAAGATGGTGCTGTGTTAGGCTGTTTGAGGTTGTAAAATAAGATCTTGGGTGTACATGTCATTATAATCATTTGAGAATGTCATCGTTATTAGTAGTTTTCTCTTGGTAGCTTCAGCAGCATGTACGGAAAATAACTATGGGCAATAGGAGTGATTTGCCACCAGCATGAGAAAGGGATAGTTTTCAAAAAAAAAAAAAAAAGTATTTACCTTGTTTTTTCAAATGTTTCGAATTTTCTTATTTTGAAGTGTTGAAGATTCTCACTTGCCTTCGGTGGAGTTGCACTTCATAGAGGAAGCGCAGAAACACACTACAAAATAACTATCCATCCAGCCATCGCCTAGATAACACAGACACTCCATGGCAGAAAGCGATAGCCATGTCCCTGAGAAGCAAGAAACTTCCAGCAAGAAAAAGGAAGTGTCTATCGATGACTTATACCGTCGATCGTCCCAATTTCAGCTTTGGTCTTTCACTATTGAAGAGCTTGATAACTTGAGGAAAACCACTCATGAAGACGGACGTGTCGCTGCACTTGCAAGGTTCGAGGAGGCCAAAAAGAAGTTTTCTTTAGAGAAGAAAGAAGTTTATGAGCAATTCGCTGATGAGTTCACATCTGACAAACTTCTTGATCTCATAACTTTCGATGAACAACAAAAGTATCTTCAGTACTTTGCGCAACAGATTATCCAAACATGTGTGCATTTTGGTATGCCTACTCAAGTAAGGGCTACAGCGGTTTCGTTCTTTCAAAGGTTTTATCTTCTCAACTCGCCCATGTCTTACCAGCCAAAGAACATCGTCTTTACATGCGTTTTTCTCGCAGCTAAACTGGAAAATTATTTCATATCTATCGATTCTTTTTGCAGCTTGCTTCCGAGTACTGAAAAGCTGGACATATTGAATTTGGAATTTGATGTGTTACAGTCTCTTAAGTTTACACTTTTGGTCCACCATCCCTTTAGGCCACTTTACGGATTCTTCCTCGACATCCAGCAAGTCCTTTTGCACCCAACACCCGTGATGTATGACGTCAACATAGATACTATAGGCGGTTTGTATGACGAAGCAAAGAGATGGCTTAATGACCATGCCCTAATAGGAGATGTGTCCTTCCTCTTCACACCACCTCAGATCGCCTTGGCAGCATTATTCGATTGTAACAAGCGCGTGACAAATAAATATCTCAAGCTAAAGTTCATTAAAGAAAAGCTGAATGAAAAGATGGAGACTATCAAAGAGGAATTGTCAGACGAAGTAAAAGAAGAGAATGGGGAAGAAAAAGCTGAGACGAATGGAGGTTCGTTGGAGGCAAGTAACACATCACAAAAGTCGGACCTGACAAAGATTTACGAAGAATTGATAGCGACGATCCGAAAGTGCATATCCGTGGCTAAGTCAGAAATCGAGACAAGTCGAGAGGAATGTATCCTGATCGACAAGAAGTGTGTCTACGTTCTCAAACCCGAAAAACTCATCAAGAAGAAAGTTAAATCACTAACGAAAGATCCAGTTTCCTGAACTGATATGAATCGGTGATTAAATGGCATATTGTGGAAGGTGGTAATGGTAAATGGTTACCCAGGCATTGGATTTTTTTTTCTTTTTTTTTTTTTTTTTTTTTTTTTTTGTGTGTTTTACCTTTGGTTGATGAATAATGTACTACAGAGCAGAGCATTGATTTTGGGAAACCAATACGTAAGTTTCATTTTATGCCGAAAGCCAGCTATAAGTTAGATGAACTTCTGAAGTGGCTTGGGGTATCGTCCAAGGCATAATATACTATCACTTTCTATTTTCAGGGTAAAAATTTAATATACATATCTATCTCTCCAAAACTCCTTCTTTTCAAGCACTTTTTGAATTTCCTTGAATAACGTTGCAGAAGTGGCGCTGGAACCTTTAACCTTTGCACAGATCAATTCTGATTTCTGGTTCATTGCTCGAGAATTAATCTTAATCCTAAACTTGCAGCTTTTCAAATTGAAAGAATTGTTGCCGGAAATTGCACCCGTTATGTTAAACCCGACATTGTCCTTCTTCAAATGCTTCAATCCAAAGTTTGACCACGAATTGAGTAAAGCATAAAGAGCTGTGATCATTTCATGCTTCGGAAGTATGGTTCTGAATCTCTTAATATCGTCAGCTGTTGGCGCAGTATTCGAAGAAGAAAACCATCTAGAAAAGAGACCACCTTTCTTCTCCTCGACAGAGTTTGCACGAGAATCTGCCGGCGAGGGGAGCTGTTGAGCACCGCTGTCATCCAAGGACTTCTTTGTGCCCCAGGACAATTTACGGAAGATTGACCTGTTGCGCTTTTGAGGTTGGTCCAGCGTTGGAGGATACGGAGTGTTCGTCTTGTCGACCAAAGGCTTGCTCTGCTTTTGGTGTTCATTGGTAGTGGTCCTGTTATTTGGAACCTTACCATAAGGTTTTTGGCTCTCCTGCTTCGTTTCCGATTCAACCTTCTCCATGTCAGGAATTAACATAGTAGAGACCGGATTCTTTCCAGATGCCCGTTTTGGCCTGTGAGACTCCTTCTTGTCTTTAGGTAACTTGATATTATCGAACACGTCCATGTCGCCATGATTAGCATCATTCGCTTCAATATCATCGGCAAAAGTGTAATCAGCATTCTTCTCTGGAGAGCTTTTATTTTCGAACAATGTTTCTTCGTCATCTAGCGGTCCCTTCTTGGGCTTGATTGAATGTCTCTTTGTCGTTGGGTATCTCTTGGGTCCATGGCCAGCATAGTACGAAGAACGCTTGTTGGCAAGATGCTCGTCGAAATCTAAAACAGAACCCCCTTCCGAAACTTCATCATCATCTTCGTTGTTGAAACCTGCACGATCCAATCGGTCCGCAAAACTCGTCCTGAGTTGCGGCATACCTTGGTCAAGTCTCTCTTCTTCTGCAAGTTCGCTTTCATCGATATCTTCATTGTGGGCATCAAGTATACTGTTCAAATCTCTATAAGACTCTTTGGTAGACCTCATAGTAAGGATTGATAATCTCTTGTTGGAAGCAGAGAAATGAGTTGATTTTCTCGTCACCTTCGGAATATGGACACTACCAATCAAGGTCTTCCTGTCTTCAAGCTTTTGGGAATTGGTCTTCTTTCCACGACTCTTGGGGGCTGTCTCCGGTTGTTCATTATCCAAATTTCCCTTTAGATTGTATTGGGAATTGAGAAGTTTGGACTTTCTTATCTCATTCATATAGTCCTCGCTCAAATCAACTTCCTCCTTCTCATTTTCAGAAAGATGGAAATCCTGATTATCGTATTCAAAGTTCTTTGAAAGTCTCCGAGTGTCATCGGCATTGCCAACAGATACCATTGACTCTCTGTTAACCTTCTTTCGTGCTTTCTCAGTTCCTTTATTTCCGGAATCCTGAACGGCGTCCTCGATGTCTTGAGCAGTCCACAAGGGGTCTAATCGAGAAACTGGGCGCCTGGTCAAGATAGGTGTTAAACGGCGACGAGGGTTTGGTTGCGTAACTGACCTCTTCTTAAGAGTTTCGACATCTGCCTGAGTTAAATCGTCTTCCTGGTCGTTCTTGGCACCTTCAGAGATGGACCGCAAATTACCAACAATTTTTGATTGCCTTTTTGGTTGCAGGATATGACCGCCATCAGGAATGACCTCGGAATCTTTCTTGTTGTCCTCGGTAACGGTAATCGACAACCTTTTGGAGGAAGCCAACAAAGAGCGCCTCTTCAGGCGTTTCTTTTGCTTCGCAAGCTCCTTCCTAGCCTTAAGCTCAGCTTCGTGTTTTTTTCTCTCAATCTCCATAAGTTTCTCATATTCTCGGGCCCTTTTTTCTTCTTCATCTTCGAGCTTTTCGTCATCAACGTTGTAGTCTTCTTGGTTAAATATCTTGTCACATAAAGAAGCAAAAGTGGCTGAAGTACGCTTCGTTTGCTTGTCCATGTACTCCCAATCAGTCTCACTCGATAATTTAGCATACGTGGATAAAAGCTTCACAGTGATCGAGTTTCTTTTGAGGCCAGACGTGAGCGACTGTCTAATAGACTTACGTCTGGACATTCTCTTCGATGCCATGGAAGTTCTTTTAGCAGAGTTCGATAACGGGCCGGGTGCTAATGTAGGAGCAGACTCAAGAGCAAAATTTGCGTTTCTATTGGTGTCACCTTGGTCTTGGCCCGCTTTGATAGGCTGGTTAGGGTCGTGTTCCCCAGGTGCGTAAATTGAATCCTTCGATGGTAACGTCGGTGGGAGTGAGCCTTGTGATTGCTCCTGAGCATTAACAATATCGTTGTAGAGGTTTCTAGGCAAGCTAGCGGTTGACAGCCTCGAAAAGGTCGGCTTTCTGCGTGGCGACTTAGATGGCGATTGACTGAAGCCTCTACCGTTATTCTTGCCAGGAGACTTGAAAGGAGAGTTCTGGACACTAGATGCAGCTGAAAGACGGCCCGTATTGATCACAGAGTTTCTGTTGGCACCATAGCGTCTCTGGAAGGAAACTGGTCTATTTTTAGCTGTAGTAGCATTAATTTTGCTGCTTCTGCGCTTTGGAGTCGCCCTGTTAGATAATGAAGAGCCCGAGCGAGGAATACGCTTGTCAGGGGAGCCGCCCACAGATAAAGATGGGGTAGACGCCTCGTCCAGGTTATGTCTGTATCTAAGAAGTAGGGCGTAGAAAGTCTTTTCCGGGTTTGGACCCTCTTTAAGAAGACATTTAATGATCTCGTCTTCCAGTCTATCATGCCATAAGATTGAAAGGTTCAGCAAGATTTGCTTGTCAATGTTCTTAATAGAACCCAACGATCTATATGCGGTTTCTGGATGAGGTAAGGACTTAACACTGATAAGATCTTCGTTAGGAATGGGATACTTGTTCAAAAGACGATGGTTTAGGACTTCTGGAGTTGTCATTCTCTTCATCGGGTCAACTGTAAGCATACGCCAAATCAAATCTTGAGCATCAGTGCTCAATTCCTCGGGCATGTCAAAAGTGCCCGCCTGTACTTTCAATAATAGGTTCCTGATATTTTCATCATCGAAAGGCAATCTTCCGGTTAGCAAGGCAAAAAGGATAACACCACACGACCAGACATCTGAAGCAGCACCATGGTACTTCAAGCCAGAGACAATTTCCGGGGCAGCATAATGAGGGGAGCCACAGGATGTTTCAAGCAATTTACCGTTGCTTTCTAAGGCAGCCATTCCAAAATCTGCCAATTTGACATTGAGGGAAGCGTCGAGGAGAAGGTTTTCTGGTTTTAAATCTCTATGACAGATACCCAAGGCATGGCAATAAGCGGTACCCAACACAATTTGACGGAAGTATTTCACTGCCTCCTGCTCCTGTAAAGGACCTCTCTCGACCAATAAGTCGAACAATTCACCGCCTTCGACATACTCCAACACTAAGTACAAAGCCTTTGATGTCTCCCAAACGTCGTAGAGACGTAACACATTGGGGTGAGTGAGCAACTTCATGATAATAATTTCACGTTCAATTCCATAAGGAAGACCGCCCTTTGTGGGTTTGTCATATTCGTCATTCAAAGCAGATTTTGAAACGACTTTCACAGCGGCTTTCTGGCCCGTTGAACTATTGATACCGAGAAGAACACGGCCTGTGGCACCTCTGCCGAGGGTCTTTCCCAACTTCCATGGACCAATCGTCTGGGGATGGCTATGAGAATTTGACGTGGCCGACGAAAGAGAGGCCTGTCTTGAGAGCGGCATAATGGGACTAGTGGAACGAGTGACAGTGGAGTTTGAGTATCAAAGGGAAAAAAAATAAGTATAAAGCCTGGTTGTGGGGAGCGAAGCTTATATGACAAGAAGGTTCAGGGAAGGTAGGAAAAAGTTTGCTTCTTGTGGAATTGACGATGAAATAAGAATATGTAGGTATAAGGATTGGCAAATGAACGACGCCTGGAGAGCAGGGTTTTAATAAAAAGCGAAAGATTTTCTCAATCGGGAAGCAGACACCAGGTCAGCGCGACGCGTTGCAAAAATCGCAGCGAAAAAGTGCCTTACTGCACCGGTTTAGGCTCTTGAAGAAGGCGTCTACCGTTGGCGACAGGCACGCGGTGCATCCTTCCAGCCTCTCCGAGCCTAAGGCAGGTTTTGAGATGCCAACATTCCTTTATGAGACAAGTGATGAAGCTGATTGAGGAGCTGGGAAAGACGTAGCCGAATACATGGGGAACTTTTGACCAGAGTGATACGTAGAGAGAAGTAACAGAATACAAATTCAATCGCAAAAAAAGGAGACACATACCCCTTGATAAGTTCTTCTTTTGGCGAAATTGCATGGGAAGTATCAAAACCGGTTTATTCAGCCCATATGGGGCCGGACTGGCTGTACAGAGGCTTCGCGTCTTAGAAGCACATAACGGTAGTTTATACAAATGAAAGGTTGGTATCTTAGAAGATTTCAATAAAGATGGACGATTGACATATAACACGACGTTACATTTAACATTTAGTTGTTAAAGGCCAGTCATATCGTAATTTTCATATTGTTGGCGCCATGACGACTAGTCTTGAGGGAGACTATTCGTCCAATCTATACCGAATTGGGTCGGGGCGGTTGAGAGATAAGTATTTCTGCCGAAACCCGAATTTATCTCTACTCTCTAGAGCTGCTATTCGCTAGAATTATTTCAAGTACCGCTCATAACTTACTATGCATAGAAAGAGTACCAGCAAGGCCTAAAACAACCTTTATGCGGCGCAACTTTTCAGAAGCGAAAACGCATAATCTCACTAATAATGCGGCAGATTTCTTGTAATTAAATTGAAGATCTGATTATGGATGAGCACCTTCGTTGTGAGGGTCTGGCGACTTTCATGATGGCTATGACTTCTCTGATAAACGAAGCACTCACGCTAAGTAAGAGGAAAGGGGCTCATACTATATTGTGGCGCTGTTTACGCCTTTCCGAAGCACTTTGAAGTATACACCAGCTAAACTGGGTTTAGTGAAGAAAACTTATGATTCAGTAATTTGCCTCTTTGTCGGAAAATGGCTCATACAACTCATTAAAAGAAAGAAGAGATTTTCATTCGTTGTAAACAAGTACACATCTGACATACTTGTATGATGTGCTTCATGTTGGCCGTCTTCATCCGAGGCCATATCGGTTGCGAAAAATAGCCATGTTGTCTCGCAACTTCCTAGACATTTCAGGCCACCGCCTCTGGCCGTTCATATACATCCTATTCTTCCTTTCTATCTCTCATTGGTTTCAGTTTACGTGACAACATATTCGGTATAGCAATTAATGATGGCTTATCGCCTGGCGGAATTCGTTCTTGGATATGAGGCTGGCCCTCCACCTGGAGATGGAAAGGAACCAGCAAACCTCTAATCAATCTACCCATTACCGTCATATTGTGATGTCATTTGCACTTATTTTACAAAAACTACATCCTCCTGTTAATTTGCCGTATGGCTGATTCATCTTGGAAGTGCATTACAGCCATTGCTGAATGTGGTAGTCTTTCTCAGCCTTAGCCTGTTTGGTATCAAAGTGGGTCAGAGCGCCCTTTTTCCTGTCAAGGCTCTTCTTGCCATAAGCGACATAAAGTCTATATCTCCTCCCCCTCGGTCTCTGAATGGAAGCTCTATTTATTCACCAGAATTGCCCGGTTTTGTTTATTTTTTCAGCATATTTTTTCTCCTTCTTTTTTTTTTTTTAAGGATTCGCCATTTCAATCAGAGACCTTCGCTCGAACCACCTACATTTCTTTTTATACACTGCAGGCTACTCAGCTTCGCAAATTGAAGTCACCCTTCAAGTGTTCAGTTTTTTTCCTGTTTCAGAACCAAATCCAGAATCCCACACAGCATCAAGGTATCTTCAACCATGTCTGAATGGATCTCTACCTTTCCAGGCTATACCCTGGTAGTCTCTCGTGTCAAGAAAGTCGTTGGAAGCATCATCAGAACTGGCCCTACTCCCCGTCATGTAGGTGTCATTATGGATGGTAACAGGAGATACGCCAAGAGTCATAAAATCGAATTAAAGGAAGGGCATAATTTGGGCTTTGATTCTATGGCTAACATACTTGAGCTTCTTTACGAATCTGGTGTTGAATGTGCCACCGTCTATGCATTTTCCATTGAGAATTTTAAAAGGCTGCGTTATGAGGTCGAATGGTTGATGGACTTAGCTCGGTCCAAGTTCCAACAAATCAGTCAACAAGGCGAGCTTTGTGAAAAATACGGTATTAAGATAAAGATACTTGGTAATACTGATCTCTTACCTAGCGACGTCCAAAGGATCTTGGCCGAAACAGAGAATATCACGAAGGACAACACCAGAGCTGTTTTGAACGTTTGCTTTCCATATACTTCTAGGGATGAGATGACAAATTCTATCAAAAGAATTGTCACTTTATCGGAGAAGGACTCGTCTGTCTATATCGATGAGTCTACCATCGATGACTTCTTGTACACATCAGAATCGCCACCTCTTGATATATTGGTGCGTACCAGTGGAACTTACAGACTATCAGACTTCTTGTTATGGCAGTCAGTTCCCTCGTCATGTGCAATCATGTTCAGCAACAAATTGTGGCCAGACTTCACTGCATGGGACATGATAAAGATACTTCTTAACTGGAGTTTCAACATGTATTGGTATGGCAATGGGAATGGCAATATCAATTCATCTTCAGTGAAACTATCAACTGTTCCTGAGACACCCATCAAAGCAGATATTGAGCTTTCTCCCCTGCCAGGCTTGTCCTCATCTACCACCGCATACGAACGTTTTCAAGACAACTCCACAGAAAGCGATCTGGATTCGCTAGTGAAGTCTGATGCCGAGAACAATACCTCTAACCTGTCCATGACATCAGACGTCGCCAAGTAGCGATCCACCATTCATCAAGACTTTTTTGCATCATTATCTCCGCCCATAGCTCAGAATATAGGAGAACGGACGGTTCCTTGGACGTTTAACGCAAGGCCTAATACCAGTTTCATTCTATTTATTGATTCACTGTATGATCCTCTCCATGTGGTCTCGGCGCCAATACTCCTGCAGGTGTATAGTAAGTTGACTCATTAGTTAGTATGCGCAGCTATGAAAATCGTTATCCACGCTCGCAAACTTACCTCGCAGACCCCGTAACTAGAAACCTTCAAGAACTTGTTTTCACCGCTTAGAATTTAACAATGGATTTAGTGAATCATCTCCCGGACCGCTTGATGTTTGCTGTTCCCAAAAGTATGTATGACTCGAAATTACCGCTTTCTTCTTGTACTAACGATTAAGAGGGAAGGCTATATGAAAAATGTTGCAATTTCCTTTCAGGAGCAGACATTCATTTCAGACGCTCTAATAGATTGGACATCGCCCTTTCCACCAACTTGCCTATTGCACTTATCTTTTTGCCTGCTGCCGATATTCCTACCTTCGTGGGGGAAGGTAAATGTGACTTGGGAATCACTGGCTTGGACCAGGTAAAAGAAGCTGACATGTTGAAGTCGGTGGAGCTTTTGTTGGATTTACAGTTTGGCAAATGCAAATTACAAGTCCAGGTTCCCGAGAAGGGAGAATATGATGAACCTGAGCAGCTACTTGGTAAAAAGATAGTTACATCATTCACTAAGCTAGCCAGCAATTACTTCGCAGAGATTGAGCAGGTCCAAGGTCTTCCTGAAGGTAGCACGAAAATCACTTATGTTGGAGGCTCTGTAGAGGCTTCTTGTGCATTAGGTGTTGGTGATGCCATAGTTGACTTGGTAGAGTCTGGTGAAACTATGAAAGCTGCTGGATTGAAACCCATTGCTACGGTTTTAGACACCTCGGCTCACTTGATCGCCTCCAAGACTCCTCGTTTCCCTGACTTGGTAAAGATCATTCAACAGAGATTCGAGGGTATCTTAGCAGCCCAAAGGTTTGTCTTGTGTACTTACAACGCACCTAGGTCTATTGTTCCTGAAGTGTTAAAAATTACTCCGGGCAGAAGAGCGGCTACGATTTCTGCTTTAGAAACTCAGGAAACAAACGATGAGCCATGGGTAGCTATATCTTCCATGGTTGAAAAAGCAAGAATTAGTGATGTCATGGATGAGTTGAAAAAATTTGGTGGCACGGACATTCTTGTGTTTGACATAAATAATTGTAGGGTATAGAGTCTACTAATAACCACAATTGCAAACGGTAGTCAGTAGTAGTTTGGGTCGCGCACGCATGTGGCAACGAGTACCTAGGAAGGCAAGTACACATTCTCAGATCAGGTCAGTCGTCACACAATATGTCAAGAGAAGACCCCATTAAACCTGAAAAAGATTTCTCTGAAACTCTTGAGGAACAGATTCCCTTGATTGAGAAAACCCCCGATTATAAGCAAGCTATTGAGAAGTACTTGGTGTTGGAGAAACAGATTCGTCAATCGTCAGACTTGGCCCTGAGCAAGAAGGTGTTGAATAAGATTGTTGAAACACTCGTTCATCATGATGACTGGGATTATTTAGATGAATTGATCACTCCTTTATCCAAGAAGCATGGCCAGTTGAAAACGTCAATCCAGCTGATGATTCAGGAAATCATCAAGAACCTCAAGTCATTGGACAACGACAAGCCGGTGCATTTGGAGAAGAAGATGAAAATTATTGAGACCATTCGTACGATTACTGACAAGAAAATCTTTGTCGAAGTGGAAAGGGCTGTCGTGTCAAAGATGCTCGCTGAAATCTACTTGGAGAAGAAAGACGACTTGGACAAAGCGACAGAGATTCTATGTGATTTACAAGTTGAGACCTATTCTTTAATGCCATTTGAAGAGAAAATTGAGTACATTCTTGAACAAATCAAATTGACCTTGCAGAAAAAGGATTATGATCAAGCAAAGATCTTGAGTAGGAAGATCCTTTTGAAAACATTGAAAAACTTCGAAAAAGCAGACGAGTACAAATCTATTTACTTGAAGTATTTGTTGGATATCAATAAGCATGAGAACGATTATATTATGATCGTGAAGAACTCGCTTCTTTTGATAGAGATTCCTCTCATCAAGAACTCTTCCGACTACAAAGACTTGCTCGTTTCGATCATCTACTACATCATATTATCACCATACGACAACTTGCAGTCTGACTTGATTCACAAGATCAAGGCCAACTCTGCTTTCGCCAAAAATGTGGATCCAAAAATTTTTGATCTTTTAGAGATCTTCACGACAAACGAGCTCATTCATTCAGAAAATATTGAAAGAGATTACCGTGGCACTTATCTCAGTAAATCTCCCGTCTTTGCTGAGAATGAAGCCAATAATACAAATTTGCAGAACCGTATCATTGAACACAATTTGCGAGTCGTCAACATGTACTATCTGTTCATAAAGTTGGATCGTTTGGCTCACTTGTTGCAAGTCAATGCGCAAGATGCTGAAACACATGTCAGTGGCATGGTAAACAAGGGTATGATCAGCGCCAAAATTAACAGGCCACAAGGAATCATCAAGTTTGATAACTTAAAGCATGGCTCCACGGCAGGTGCGGCTCAGATCACGAGCAACAGCGAAAATATCAACGACATGTTGAATAACTGGATTTATGATGTGGACAAGCTCTTAGAGGAGGTTGATAGTATCGGTCATTTGATCAATAAGGAAGAAATGATGTACGGTATTAAACAGCGTTCGTGATGTTCATATAGAAATGAAATGTTTTAGATATATCGTTATTTAAACAATGAGGGCAAAGATGAAAGCACTCAAGGAAGCAAATCCTGAGATAGTTCCAATGTTGTTGCCGTCATTCTCCCTGCTGGATGAAGAGCTACCAGAATTGGAGTTGGAGTTGGAGTTTGATGAGCCTGAGGAGGAAGAACGAGCACTTGGAGTATAAGAGCCGGAAGCACCGCTGTAATCACTAGAATCATCAACGTCGTTATCACCATCGACACAAGCCCACTGAGTGCTAGCATCGAAACCGTTTCCGGAAGGTTGAGCACCATGGAAGTACTTCAAAGCACCCTTTGGAGTGTCAGGAATATCATTGCTGGCCTCCCACTTGCTGTCAAGAGTAGGACAAGAGGCATGTTCCAAGTCAGTTTGAGCACCGCCGTCACCCTTTGGGAAGGTGGCAGAAGAAAATTCTTCCTTGAGGTAGTCAAAGTCGTCCTTCTTGGTCACAGTCTGGTTGTCACTGCCTCCAATTTCGACTAAACCATATTCGTTAGCCTCTTCGGTGTACTCATAAGCGATACCACCAGAGAAAACAGGCGACATATCGTCAGAGAAAATAGCACCAACTTCAGTGAATTTACGAGGAGTAACTTCATTGCAGCCAAACTCGGAAAGGAATAAGGGAACAGAATAGTTGCTGTATTCCTTGACTTTTTTGTCATAACCAGAACGAGTAAAAGACGAACTTCCACACCAAGAATAATCATTGTAACCGAACATGTCAACACGCGCCATCTCATCGTCACCACAGTTAAAGTATTCAACAGATTGGAAACGGTTCTCAGAGACATCAGCGGCAGAGTAACCAACAGGGATAGTACGGAGGCCGTTGGCTCTCTGGAAAGTTTTAATGTCACGAACGACGGCCTTCACCTGGCGTGCAGCAGGGGTAGACTCCTTGTCATTGATAACCTCGTTAGCAGCGAAGAACCCCAAAGTATTATCATACTTGGACATCAACTTAACGGTGGCGAAAACCTCGTTAAGGTACATGGTATTGTAGGAGCAGTTGGCACCATCATCTCTAGCGATGGAGGCGTGGGGGATGTTAGTATCCAAGATCAAGTAAATACCTGCGTCGGCGAGGGCTTCCATACATTCGTCGTGGTCGCCAGTGTTGTCGATGGAGTAAACTCTAATGGTGTTTACACCAAGCTCCTTGAAGTATTTGATATCTCTCTTGCACACATCTGGATCAGAGAGTGGGTCATAAAGATTGGATGCTCCACCAGGCTGGTAAGCAACACCCTTGATGTAGAATCTCTCGTCGGTACCATCTTTGTAGAAGGCATTACCTTTGGTAACGATAGGCACGATGTCGGCTGCTACAGCGAGTAGTGGAAGCAAAAAGAAGGACCAAAACATTTTTGATAGTAGCGAAAGACGAAGGAAGTAAAGGTGTCAAAAGAGACGTTTTCACGGAGGTTGGGCACTATCGGCTATATATGGGGAAACAAAAATAGAGACGCACAATACTGGGCTAGAGCATTGAGCCACGAAAAAGCGAACGCGGCCCATGCAAATGCTGCAGTAGCGCTCAAAAGCGCGGGAAAAAAATAGCAGCATGGACACCTTGAAACAGCGAGGATATGTACAGTTGCTGTTTTGGTACGTCGAATCGATAAGAGGAAGCGTAAACAAAGAAGAAAACCGCTGTTCTGTGCCGGATTGGTTTCATTTTCGCAGGCACTGTCTGCAGGCTGGGCCCTCTTTCCCACGGTTTGGGGGTTTCATGGCACCCGAGCCAAGACCAGAACACAAAATTTTGTATGGGACGATCCAAGAACTCCCGATGAACCTTGGCTCGTCTCGTCACGCCAAGCATGAGAGGGCTATGTTGCCAGGCACGCCCAAGGCGAAGCTGAGGACGGGGCATCTGTTGCTCCATTCTATTGACATTCGGATGGGACAAAGCGACCGACAACGCCGTTCGCTGAGGCTTAACCACTACTCATTTCTCTTGCTTCAAGTTCCCCAAAGACCTACCGACGCAAATTGCCGAGCTACTGTGCCCGCTTGACTTTCGCCTTTTCGCAGCAGTGCACTAACCCCTGGTTGTGTCTTCAATGGAATTGAAAGATGGAAAGGCAATTCTTTGGGGTTCCGAAATTCAACGAGCCGTGATTGAGTGATTCCGCCACTCAGTATTGGACCATCGAAGTCTTTTTCTCCAGCCTGTTGTTGCGAAGACCTGTCTAAAGAGCCAACGGTGGGATATGCCGCCAAAACGAATCACTTTCTTGGTTCAGTTTTGCACTTCATGCCTCCAATTAGCCCCTTCGGGATTCCAACGCCCCGTGCTTGTTGTCCGCCCTTCTTTTCTTTGTGTTAAATCGCGTCCTCTCCCTACCTCACGCAGTCAGTCTCTTCAAGTACAAAGTTATAATTTCCCTTGGTTAGAAATCTCGTGGGTTCTTGAAATCGATACTTCGGCCTTTCGCTTCTAGACCGGTGTACTCTTATCTCAAAATCGGGAATACCTTAAAGAAAAGGGGGACGACTTGTAGGTCGTCTCCATATAATAATTCTTTGTGATTTTTTTTTTTTTTCGTTGTTACTGAAAAGAAAAAGAATAACTACTGTCGGTTCGTGAGGATAGTTCGAGTCCTCTTACTATGCCCCAGCTATCCATCAATTTATCCTGATCACTACCGTGCCAGGATTTGAAATTTTGGTGCACGGGTCTATATGCCTTACCAGACATTTCAATTCAACACATACACAGATCTTCTCTCACTGGCACCATGGCTTCTCAGATACATTTCCTTGATGCAAAGGGCAAACCTTTACTATCTAGAGATTACAAAGGGGATATACCTTCAAATACTATCGAGAGTTTTCCTCTTTTACTTCTAGAGCTTGAAAATAATGACGACGATTCACTTTACAAACCATACATCAATAGCAAGGGCATTAATTATGTCTACATCAACCACAACAACTTGTACATATGTGCCTTAACTCGCAAAAATGAAAACGTCATGGGTATAGTGGTGTTTTTATCGAAAATGATAGAGGTACTTCAGCAATATTTCAAGAGCTTGGAGGAGGAATCCATCCGTGATAATTTTGTCATAACGTACGAGCTTTTAGACGAGATGATGGATTATGGCGTACCTCAAACAACCGATACGAAAATATTGAAGGAGTACATTACTCAGGACTACTATAAGTTGATCAAGAAGACTCCTTCGAGGGTCGTTCAACCTCCGAGCGCTGTCACTAACGCTGTCAGTTGGAGGAAGGAGGGAATCAGTTACAAGAAGAACGAAGCATTTTTAGATGTTGTGGAGTCAATTAATATGTTGATCAATGCCAATGGTCAAGTGCTCAACAGCGAGATTCTAGGAGAGGTGAAAATGAAATCTAAACTAAGTGGCATGCCTGACCTTCGTCTAGGTCTCAACGACAAAGGTATATTCTCTTCCAACATGCAAGATGATACTGCAAGTGAATCAGCGTCAAACTCGAAAAAGATAGAGATGGAAGATATCAAATTTCATCAATGTGTCCGCTTATCCAAATTCGAAAATGAGAGGATTATCACCTTTATTCCTCCTGATGGTGAATTCACTGTCATGTCATATCGCTTGCTGTCGGCTCAGTTTTTGGTAAAACCATTGATCCTTGTCAATTGCAAGTTCGTCGTCCATCGGCATAGTCGAATCGAGATTTTGTGTTCTGTGAAAGCACAAATCAAGAAGAAATCGACTGCAAACAATGTCGAAGTCATTATTCCTATTCCTGAAGATGCCGATACTCCTAAATTCACACCTGAATATGGTACCATTAAATGGATCCCTGAAAAATCTTGCTTGATATGGAAACTCAAGACGTTCCCCGGAGGAAAGCAGTTCCATATGAAGGCTGAGCTTGGTTTACCAGCTGTTGGTGACCCAGAAGATATCGTATCAAAGAAACCAATTAAGGTTAAATTCTCCATCCCATACTTCACTACATCTGGTATTCAAGTCCGCTACTTGCGAATCAACGAGCCAAAGCTTCAATACCAGTCTTACCCTTGGGTACGTTACATTACGCAGTCGGGTGATGACTATACCGTTAGAACTAAGTAATTATTGCATGCTTGTATTCAATCGAATGACTGGCTTAGTAGCTCGAGAACTTTTGCCTTCAAGTCAGATAACTTTTCTGGTTGAATGGATGCATCGCGGGGGTCCTCTAAAGCGAAAAATGGCACTCCCAAATGTCGAAGCATGTTTTCCGATTCGAAAGCAAGTGTACGTTGTGAATCTGCGACACCTACGTAAAAGTCGTGGAGTTCAGATTGAAGCGCCCTCTCTTTTTGGGACACTTCGTGTTGTTGCACTGCGCTGAATTTGGATAGACTTGCCAAAGGTCGCATATGTGTTTTGCTATGTTTTTCGATGATATCCTGCCTTTGTTTCGCAATACTGCTTTGATAGTTCTTATGTTTTTCTATCAAAGCATGTATCTGATCAGCTTTCTCTGTCTCCGTCAAGAGAAATCTTTTAATGAAGCTCTCAGCCTCTTGAAAATCTGTTACTTTCTTCGGATCATTTATTTCCGCGGCTTTATCTAGCATTTCATTAATTTTCCTGTTGAGGCGGTCTCTTTTCAGAAGTAGTTCAAGCAATTGCTTGTCTAGTTTTTTATCAAGAATTCTCTTGGAAATCCTGGCCTCATTCTGTGGTCTCAAACGGAACAATTCTCTTGACCTAGATGTCAGTTCGTAATTCTTTATCTGATGGTGAACCACTGCCGTGATATCTTTCATTGACAATGGTGTATGAATCTTGAAGCGAATGTAAGCCCGCGAAAGTGAAGCTATATAGGAACGCCATGAGAGTGAGTCGCGGAGAGAGGGAAGATTGATCTTAGCATATTAGGAGGGGAAGAGGAAAAAGAAAAGAACAGTATGTGTAACCAGAACTTACTTATGGCGTCTGTATAAAACATTACATTATTTATTGAAGTAAAGAATTAAACTCAAGGCTGTTCAACGGCCTTTAGATGAAGACTGTTAATCTCGGCCAATACATCAAGGTACTCTTGGATGAAGCTTTCCAACACGTACCACAAGCGAAAAGTAGGATTCGCTGGGTCATCGTCTTACCACCGAGCATTGATGCATGTGCCCTATATGTGAACTGAAGTATCTGGATTGCTATCCTCGAGTAAAGCCCTCGGATAACCAGGGCTGGAAACCTCGCTTTGATGTCTTCGTTAAGCACTCCCTCATCAACAAGTTTAAGTGTGGCAAGAAGTAGCCTAAATTTGAGGGCACCGTGGAAGCTTTCCTCTGTTTGTGGCAACCAGCCCTCCATGACGTTCATTACAAACAGGGCCAAGTCTTGACTCACCATCTGTTCAATGGAATGACAGGACTCAAAAAGAAATTGCCTTACGCTATCTGTCACTGGAACCCCTCGAAACAGTGGTTTGTATCGACACGCAAGAAGCACGCTGATGCAAGCCTCCGATATCAAGCGATAAGTCTCATTAAGTCCGTCTTTCTCGCCTTCTGTAACAATTCTAGTGACATCTTCTTGCATTTCCTTGAGCACATAGTCCTGTAAGTCCGCTTTAAAGAAAGCAGCTAGGAGCTGGTTCAAATGGATCATTCGAGACAAGATTCCAAGAAAGTTCCTAATATCTTGCTGTTCCATTTTCTGATTGACAAGAGGACCCATCTCGCTCTCGATTTTTTTGATCAAATGCGTTACTTTGCCTGTTAAGCTTTTAATGCTGTCCGAGTGTAGAGGCTTCCTGAGCAGTAGGAGATGCGGAAACACCTTAAGTGAGATGACCATGAACAAATGAAGGTAAATTTTTGGTTGATCCGGGGAAACGAGAAGTTTCGGAATTATGAAATCCACTATACCACGTAGAAGTTCGTCGTCATCTCCATCACCCGCTTCCGAGTTGCCATCCGCGCTGAATAAAAGCCGGTTGATGTCATCTGGCAATACACCAGCAGTGGCCAACGCATCGGTTGAAGTTTTCAATGTTGCTGCAAACCAATTCTTTTCGATATTATCGTTCAATTGTTCGTCAAGGAACGCCTTCAGTGTAAAAGCTCCTTCAGGGTAGAAATGATTGGGTTCAACAAAGGTGCCTTGTGCTTTGATACGAAATATCATTTCAGGTTGGGTCAGAGCACTGGACAGCTTCTTCCCTGAGAATCGTCCAAGTGAAGACTGACGGCGTGAAGCCAGTTTTCCATGAGAAAGCCCATGTGGCTTCTTCAGTACTTTGAAGAGCTCCGTTAATTGGGGCAAGTCACTGTTGAACATCTGCGTGATCTCATCGCTGACAATGTTCTCATTCCATCGAATACCGAGGTAGTTGTATCTTGACTCACCACGACGCCCTAATCGTTTTGATACCAAGTTAGGGTATACTAATTTTATGAGCTTTCCCAATTTCGATTGCCCAAATATTAACTTCTGTTGTAAACTTGTAGTATTTGAGGAGGACGGATATTTGAGAATGAGCTTTTGGCATAGTATGTAGTAAACTTTGTAAATATCGAGGCGTGGAATGGGTGAGCGCTCAGGGGTTGTGTTTCCACCATCGTCTTCAATCAACGAGTGGCGCAAGATTTTGATTGCCAAGAACGATCGAAGTAGTTCATGAAGATTTACATTAGACGGTTTCAATTCTGTGCCTTCCAATGCTGGGAATTGATTGTACAATGATTCTGGGGAGCGAAATACCTCCAACACTCTTTGAATGATTTCGATAGAGTCTGTTATGTCATCTGAGGGTACTGTCTTGTCGATCTTTTCCATCCCGGTATGTAGGTTGAAGTTATTAAACGTTTTGGGGTTGTAAAGGATATTATAGAAATCATCCAAGGGCAATGAGGGGTTGACTTTGTGTAGTAAGGATAAAAGGAATGAATTGAGGTTAAATGCATCGACTTTGAGCATCTCCCCTAAAATGTTATGAAGAAGGTTTTCATGGGAGGGTGATAAGGTAGAAACTCCGACTTGTGTCCCGGATTCGGCTGTGTTTGTTGATGCGATTGTATCTCAACAGGTCCTGGTGGGATAAGAGATGCATCTGATGGACGCAGTTTAAGCTTTTGCGGCAGCAGTGTCATGGCTTGTTGTGCGGATGGAAGAAGTGTGGAATCCAGTTTTCCATCCAGCGAACTGTTCAAGCTGAACAAATCCATGTGACTGGAAATTGAGATCTGATTTCTGTGCACGAATGACGATTGTGTTGCCTGCGTATTCTTCCGTGAGCTGGGGGTCAGCGACGTTGAGAAAGGCTGAGAAGCTGAGGGAGTTAAATTCTGAGGTGACTGGAACATAGGCTTCTTGTGGACATTTGATATAGGATATATTGGTTGACTCAAGGAGGTTTGTAATGGGAAGGAAGACTGCGTCGTTAGATTCCTGTTCTGTGTGTGCTTAAAAAGGGAATCATGTGCATAAATATCATTACCTAGTGAAGAAGCTGCACGAGGGAGATGGATTGGGCCGTGGCGCGTGAGCAGCGCGTTATTAGAGGAAAGGAAACCATGGTCCCTCTTAGCTGATACAGAGGCGGAGCGCGCTGATAGTACTGAGGAAATGGGTCTGCTGGACAGAGGGCCCGCAATCGAGTTGGATCGAAACAAACTCAGCGCATATCCTGAAGTTACAGGGAATGGCTCGTGAGCAAATAGTGCTAGCGGAGGCAACTCATGGGATTCTCCTTGATCTGCATTACTCTGTATGTGGCTAGCACTGGACCTGTGATCGCGGCTGGAACAAAAGATAGAGCTTGAATCCTGTGAGGATTTGTGTCGTTTGTGGCTGTTAGTCATAAGTGCTTGATGTCGTAACAAGTTTAGTTTCCTGGCATTCTTTGTTAGAAACGGGTGAAATAGATGGGATATAGTTATCAAGGAAGCAGGTAAACGTGGCAGAAAACTCTGGAGAAAATGATCCTCCTATCTATTTATGTCTGCGGGATCGTAATGCGGAGCAAGTTGCATATTGATCTCGAAGAATGTCTCATATCCGAACGCATAAAGCGATGTCTCGGGGATTCCCTGGAAACATTCTTGGGAAACCGTAATACAGCGCTATGCCCTTCTAAGTCTGTTACAAGCATTTTAACAATGCTGAAAGCCTGGTCATGAAAGGACTCGACAAAATATCCCGGATTTACCTCCAAATTGACTTTGTATTTCCTAAGATGTTTTTATTATTATTTTATTTATAATTAAGCTTTTGCAGTGCGCTTTCAGTGATCACAACAAAAATGGCTGTACCCTGATCTACGATCTCTTGAGACAATGGGAAGAGATGTGCAATCCAATAACCCAGGAGGACGCTACGCTCGAGGACTTTTCCATAGTTTGCTAGCTTTTGACTTCAACGTTTCGAAAGCTCTTGATAGCTTGATCGAGGCGGGTTGAATTGAGTGTATCACACATTTTCTCCCCACATTGGCTCTCGAGACAGGTCGTGTGTTTAAAGTTCTGAAGCATACCGATTTGGATTGGTTTGCTCCAGTTCTATGTTATGTATATCCTTGAACATGTCGAGTATGATCGTTCCGATGCATGATCAACAAATGCAAAACACATGTGTTGAAGTAAATACCTGACTACTTTCCTCGACTGCGCTATATCAGGTTATTGCGTACTGTCTCATCGGCAGTTCAAGAGATGTAAGTCGTAACGTTACACGGTCCTCTGGTCGCCGCTGGCGTGCACATCTCGGAGGTACGGATAATTTTCATAACCTTACAAAGGAGTATCTTTATGACCTTCGCAAAATAAGCTAAATAAGCCATAAAGGAAAAAAAAAAAAAAAAAAAATAAAAAAAAAAAAAACTACTGTGTATTAAGTATCAATCTTGTCTCCTATACTAGTCATCCTCGTCAAACTTAGGGGCCAAATAAAATCTTAAATAGCCTCCCGCATCTAACTTGTATTCAAATAATGCAGGGGTCTTGTCTGCTAACTTGATGGTGATCGTTCCGGAAAGGGCAGTTGCCTTTATGATGTCATTCAAATACTTCAAACCAAAAGTTAAATCAACAGGATTCTCCAAGTTCACAGATACGGATTCTTCCGGGTGGTCCATATCCGTGTAGGGCTTCAAGACTACCGAACCCGAACCAGATTCACCTTCTGCGCTGAACTTCACTGAATCCTTTGTCACGGTAATATTGAGGGATTCAGAAAGGTTCTTCAAATCCCTCACAATTTTGGCAAAATCACTGCTTGACATGTTGATGACAGAATCATATTGCATGTCGTCAATTCTCAAGAATTCGGAATCAATATCCATCAACTTCAAGGAGTATTCCGAGACGCGCTCCTTCTTCTTGTCCTCGAAAATGGTCATCACGCTGTCGGGTGAGTCCTCAGCCAACAAGGTCAAGTAGTCCTCGTTGTTGCCACATTTTATGATCTTTGAGAAAGAATCCAAGTCAATACCCAAGGTAATATCGCGGTCACATCTGTATTCAGAAAATGCGGACAGACCCACCAAGAGAGATACCAACAACACTCTCGAATCGTCTACGGCCTGAACCGTCATGCCATGCTCGGTACAATTGAAGTTGCACAACTTGACACAATCTTTGATCGAGTCCACGATCTTTTTAAGGAGGCTAGCCTCATCGAACTTTCCTTCAAGCATTGTCGAAATCGATTGATTTTTGTAAAGAACCAAAAGAAAATGGAGAAAACTTTCCAGAGTTGTTGCGCGACGCGAGAGACGGAACGCGACTCACCCTAGAATTCAAGAATAGTACGCTGTGCAGTCCGTGTTATCAAGGACCTTTTGCATAGGTAGTTTGCCGTGATTCATTTGTTGTGATTCATTTGCTGCTGATCTAACGATCTAAATTCGTCTCTCTGCTGTCTAATTCTTTGAAATGCAGATATTGATAGCACGTTTTACGTAGCTATGAAGAAGGCGCTGTCTTCGGTCCTTCTCCACTTCCTCAATCTTCGGCATCATGGAAAGTTCACATTTTTTCGAGATTGTTATTTGGGACATTGCCTGTAAACCCATTTCTTATCTTTGTTGTCATTCACTATGAGTTAACATTTATTCCCGCGCACAACTGAATCGGAGATGATGGGTAGGTATTTATGGATACTTGGGACGCAATGAGGAGGATGTGTGACGAGTATAAAATTTCGATGGAGTAACTTATATTGGCCATACATGTAACATTAGTCAATTTCGAAGGGTTTTGAGAGTATCACCTCTGGTCATGCCCCAAAAAAAAAATTATATATGACATGACTAGTCAGCAGGTCTTGAAGGGTTACCAGGCGCTATGGTAGGTATGAGCGCCTGGTATCGAGAAAGTGACACAGTTTGGTGGCTTTTCATCTAGACGATCAATTCTTCCTTTCACCCATTTCCTTGCCCCATCTATGTATATCGTTGCGATATCTATCTGCCTTGACAATACCGTTTCGGATAGTGGTAAGGTTCTTGATGTACTCCTGCTGGCGCTGAATACTCAACTGTAAATAATTTATGAGATCTTGCTGGATTTGTTCTTCTTTGTCGCTACTTTCAAAGGGTGCTTCTTCGAGGAGCTTCCTTTGGTGTGCTTCGTATCTGGCCAAACTCTTGGGAAGAGCAAAGAACGGATCCTCCACCTTATATCCATTCTCTTTTAGCGCCTTGTCCATACGTTGTTTGACCATCTCTTCTTGCCGATCCAGCGGCTCCCTTGTGGTATCACCTTCAATAAAGTCGCCATCTGCATCCGGTGTACTCCTAACTGCTTGCTCGTCGAGGCCATGGTCATAATCCGGTAGACCAAGGCTGTCTTCAAGAATAAAGAACCAGTCTTCGCCGTTGAGTACCCTCAAAAGCTTATTGAAGTGATTAAGAGTATTTTGCTCCAGCTCGATGAGATCAATGAGATCGGAAGCGATTCCTGGTAAGCAAGTCAGTTTGTAGGTTTTGGAGACGGCAGGATGTGTGACAACTTCGGAAGGATGCGCCAATGGGGCTAATATCTCGCTTAGCTTCAATTTTTTGAAAGGGTTGTCATCCCCTTCGTTCTCTTCAACGTCTGAAAAGCCCGACTCATGGTCCGAATCAGAGAAGGCGTCATCCGAACTGACATTTCCAACCTCAGAACCATAAAAGTCCAGCCACCGGCGTTTGTTGCGATAGCTTGAACGTTCTATAATATCGTTCGTGAATACTAGACGGTTTGACCCGTTGTATTCAACTATCTTGGACGTGAGGGTTTCCCCCTTGCTCCTATTTGACAGAAGTTTCTTCCCTCGGTTCAGAGATGTGATTGTTGGCGTGTTCTCATTCGCATTTACCTTGGTGAGTACCGCACTTTTGAACCTGGAGATTATGTCAAGGGAACGTTCATCAAGCATTCTGAGTTGATAAGTTAACGCTAGCTTCCACGATGGGGTCAAAAGAGGTGAGAACATGAGAGTATATGCAGTATATATTGCTTGAAGAACCACGAAGTACATCATGAGAATACTATGATATTTAGACTAGACGAGTCCACCACCAACAAGTTTTATCCTCCAGTTGGATGTTTAGGGAATATCGATACGCATTGTGAACGGTCTTAAGAATGACGATATCAGATGGTAGACAAATATGCAATTCTGGTGCCGGACTTTTCCAGAATTGGTAGAAGTAAACGATAGGCATCGTGCGTGTTCAAGTAGTATCTGTACAACCTCTTTGCCCTGAGAAACCCAAGCAGCTCATAGAGCTTAAGAGCAGCAGAATTAATTACCTCAGTTTCTAGCATCACTTCATCAATCAGGTCCCATGCGATCATTTTACTTATCGTCATTTGTACAAGTTTAGTCGCTATCCTTCTACCACGATACTCCGGTAGAATAACAAGCATACCAATATACCCTCTCATTCTAACTTCCCTGTGAGCCTCAACCTTTGAGATAATGACTCCTATTATTTCATCGTTGTGTACGTCACTGACCAAGAAACAATATTGTGACCACTTATGGAAGAAGAACCAATATACGTATATAGAATAGGGTTCTGAAAGATGCCTATCAATTATTTGGGAGACACTGTCGAACTGCAGCTTAGATTTAGGATCCAAGGTATGGTATCGAAGCCCGTTTTCCTGGTAATCAATTATATGCATAAACTCTGTACTGTTTTACAGAACAGGTGAAGACGCACTGTTGTAGCCTTTTGAGGATGCACGGATTTCTATAACATTTGTTTCGACTAATTGTGAGCCGAACATCCCAGTTCAGTTCAGAGCATTAATAAGGTTTTATTTTTTTTTTGTTTTTTGTAGGCATATAATGCGGTAAAGACAGAGCAAGAGTATGCATATTTCGAAGTCTTCTTATTCTTCATTGTTCTACTTGAATATGAGAAGCTCAATTCTATTTGGAGCACCCAGGTAGGTGAGTCCGTTACGAAGTGGGACACACTGCGAGTGTTAACCGTGTCATTGTCTCATGCCCGGGCTTTCTCCGTTTTGCTTGACTTGGTGTTACAGAGTGAGTATAACCCCACACCTTAAAACATACACCAATTGCGGTCCAGCGGATCATGCTTGGTACGTTAAAGGACGAGATGCATCGGTAGCACTCTAAGATGACATTTTCGGTCTAGGCTGTTTCTATATAGTGATTCTTTGATGATATTATTATCTTCCTTGAAAGATTGCTAGTATCACATAGCAAGGAAGATGCCCGGCGACAGACGGGTGGCATCACCCCGGGTGTCCAAAGTCACGTGCTTCTGGTTAAGCTCCGAGGCTCAATATTACCTTTTGGACATACCCCGGGTAACCTACTTGCGCAAATAAAGCTATAGGCCGCAACAATCTCGACGGTCGTGTACAGCTTTGCAGCGAAAGCGATCGTGGCTGTCAAAAGAAAGAGAGAAATGTCGCATACTCCAGAGAGTCGCCAGCAATAGCTTTGGATCAACAGCAGTACAAGCTTTTGCTCGCGTCAAAGCAACCTCGTGACCTATGCCAATTACTGATGTCGAGTTAGTAATGCGCTCGTATGTAACTAACGATGTAAATGTCCATCACAGATATTCATTTTCATTTGCCGAAATGTTCTCGTTAGCAGATCAGGCAAACTGCACCATTTATTCAACCTCTTACGATAGCATGATGGTATGTGCATGAGTCTTACCGCACGGGTTACACCTGATTACTTGCCCTCTGCGTAATGCCACGATATCGCAGAAGTACGGAGACGTCAGGTGTTGATGCAGGTTCAGCGACCCTCCCTTAGAAGGTAAGCGTTCCATTGGGACACTAATCAAAAGTAATGAACGGGCCTTTTTGAAAGAGATGTTGAGGGCTTAGGGAAAATCTTACTTTAAAGGGATAAACCAAGATGAAAAGCTTGGGGATTTTGAGTGTCGCAGATGTCGCAGATGTCGCAAATGAATGGTCAGGTGAGCGTCCCGGAGCGGAGTGGTCCCCCCACCAGTATAAATATGCGCTTGATCGCCAGCCAGCTTAACTTTTCCCATAAGTCAATTCCTTACTTAATTGCAATCCCTAAAATAATACAACAATGGCTGATATTTTGAAAAAGTCCGGTGTCATCTATGGCGATGATGTTAGAAAATTGTTCGACTATGCTCAAGAGAAAGGCTTTGCCATTCCAGCTATCAACGTTACCTCCTCCTCAACAGTTGTTTCAGCTTTAGAGGCTGCCCGTGACAACAAATCACCAATCATCTTGCAGACCTCTCAGGGTGGTGCTGCTTACTTCGCTGGTAAGGGTGTATCAAACTCCGATCAGACTGCCTCAATTCAAGGCTCCATCGCTGCAGCTCACTACATCAGAGCTGTGTCGCCAGTCTACGGTGTCCCAGTTGTGTTGCACACCGACCACTGTGCCAAGAAGTTGTTGCCATGGTTCGATGGAATGTTGAAGGCTGACGAAGAGTTCTTCTCTAAAACCGGTCAACCTTTGTTCTCCTCCCACATGTTGGATTTGTCTGAAGAGACAGATGATGAAAACATTGCCACGTGTGTCAAGTATTTTGAGAGAATGACTAAGATGAACCAATGGCTCGAGATGGAAATTGGTATTACCGGTGGCGAAGAAGATGGTGTCAACAATGAGAATGTTGACAAGGAATCTTTGTATACTCAGCCAGAAACTGTCTTCGCTGTATACAAGGCTTTGGCTCCAATTTCGCCAAACTTCTCTATCGCCGCTGCCTTCGGCAATGTCCATGGTGTGTATAAGCCTGGTAACGTTGTATTAAGGCCATCCATCTTGGGCGAGCACCAGAAGTACGCTAAGGAACAGATTGGTACGGACAACAAGAAGCCATTGTACTTGGTGTTCCACGGTGGTTCTGGCTCTTCTCAAGAAGAATTCGATACAGCTATCGCTAGTGGCGTCGTCAAGGTGAACTTGGACACTGATTGCCAGTACGCATACCTCACAGGTATTAGAGACTATATCTTGAGTAAGAAGGATTACTTGCTTACTCCTGTCGGTAACCCTGATGGAGAAGACAAGCCAAACAAAAAATTCTTCGATCCAAGAGTTTGGGTCAGAGAGGGTGAGAAGACTATGAGCGCCAGAATTGCCGAAGCGCTCGACATTTTCCACACTAAGAATCAATTGTAAACTTCCTAGGTAAATGTTAGGTAATACAAGTGTCATTAAGACTTCATTAACTTCGTTCTTTTTTGTTTGTTTTCTTTTTTTTTCTTATTGATTGTTGTTGACCGAGCCCACGAGCCTCGCCGCAACTTCCTGATATTCGGGCATTTTCTCTGGGACCAAATTGTATTTCATGCTTTGACCTACCAACGTGTTGGCTTTAACATACTTCGCCACGCAACGATCAAGGCAAGAAGCTTCTCCTGTGTTAAGTTCGCCCTCACCGTACTCATGAGCTATGCATTTCTTGTGACATGATTGTAGAACCTTGTTGAATGTCGTACTCATGGCATCGAACTGAATTTTTGCAAGCTTAACCTTTTCTGGGTTGACTCCAACATTGGAGAACTGTGCTGTATCACCAAGAAAGAATGACATTTAGAAGCCTTTGTTGGAACTAGTGAATGTGAAGGTAGCAGTATTCGTCTGGAGAGAGATGAAGACGGTGGAATCACATTTTTCAATCATCAGTGGGGTGCGACTTTCGTCTGCATCAAACATCGAGCCCAATAGGAGCCAAAGTTTAAAGATTTACAAAGCATTCGAGAAAGCGAGAAAAAAGAGGATCATTCATGTCTTTTCTGTTAAATTAAAATCATTTAATAGACAATGGGACCAAAAGAAGTTGAATATAGTTGGTATTCGATTTTTAAGAATGATATTTAATATCTCGGTTTTTCCTCTGATCTGAATTCTGTGCGCAGTTTCCAAGTTCATCAGAGGAATATCAATTTGGCGCAAAAAGGGAAAAAAGACAAAAAAAAACAAAAAACATACCACCGTATAACAGATATCATTCTATACAAAATAATGCATGTTCTTCTTACCAACGATGATGGTCCACCAGATGATACTTCCTGCCCTTACATGAAGTATTTTGTTGATGAAATTCTTAGATCCACCAATTGGAAAGTCACCATCGTCGTTCCAGACAGACAAAGATCTTGGATTGGAAAAGCTCATCTCGCAGGGCAAACTATACACACGTCATATATTTACACTAGGATAAGTACCGATGATCCGAATGAAAGCATCAATAGTTTTGAAGGGCCATTTAGGCAACTGATTCCTCATTTACGTGAAACTCATCAGGAATGGCACCTCGTCGACAGCACACCTGCGGCATGCGCAGACCTTGGCCTCCATCACTTGTCATCTCACAAAGACCCTATTGATCTTGTCATCAGTGGACCGAATTTTGGCAAGAATTCAGGAAATCTATACATATTGGCAAGCGGAACTGTGGGCGCTGCTATGGAAGCAGTAACGCATGGGAAAAAAGCAATTGCGCTATCATATGAGTTCAGAAACCCCGTTCATGACTTTCTGCAATTAAGAGAAGCAGCTAAAATTTCATTGAAATTGGTTGAAAGGCTCATGAAAGACCTTCTAACGAACCCCGATGTTGACCTTTTTAGCGTCAATGTTCCATTAATTCAATCACTTGATTGTAAATCGACCAAAATAATGTATGCTCCCATTCTCAACAACACTTGGGATTCAATCTATGTTCCTAAGGGGAAAGGCGCATTCGGCTGGGCTCCAAAATTCACCGATGTGTGGAAAAAGGGATTGGAACACCATGAGCATACAGATAATAGGGTTCTTTTAGAAGATGGGATAAGTGTTACCCCTTTAAAAGCGGCGTTTAAGGTGGTTGAGCCTTTGTCAGGCGAAATTAATCTTTTTGATGACCATGTGGAGCGGTCGTCCGCCAAACATAAGAATGTTTTCTTAATTACAATAGGCACGAACAACTATGTCTACGAACCCTTGATTCAGGTTTTTAAGTCCATGGGATTTAAGGTATGCTCCTCTAATGGAATTTTAAAAGAACTTTTACTTGATCCCTCAATGAGGGTATTTCATTACGGAGAGTACGAGGAGCTTGATATTGACTTGCTCCAATCTCATCCCAGCCAGTATTTTGTGTCATCATTCATTTACCGGAAGGCACTTATTCGGAAACACTATTTGGCAAACACGATTCACCATTATGTGGTCAAAAATCCTACATCACCAATTAAAGACTCGTTTCCGGAGTCATATCTGCTTGAAGTCGATTACGCTGAGTTTTTAGATGATGCATTAGATGATGCTTACGAGCTAAGACAAGAGATTGAAAACTCCGATCGAACTTGGATCTTGAAACCCAGCATGGCAGATAAAGGCCAAGGTATAAGAATCTTTCGGAACCTTGAAGAGCTTCAAAACATCTTCAACTCTTTTGAAGAGGGTGAAGACTCAGACGAAGATGCAAGTGAAAGCGGCGTGATAGTATCTCAACTTCGCCATTTTCTTGTTCAAGAATACCAGCAGCAACCACTTCTTCTAAGCACATACGACTGCCGCAAGTTCCATCTCAGGGTATATGTTGTGGCATTGAGTGACATAGCGATATATGTTTACGACGGTGCACTCGCTCTATTCGCTGAAAGCAGATACATTCTGATTTCCGATGATAACAGCAAAAGCAATGCATTAGATAACTTACGGGTTCACTTAACAAATTCCTGTTTACAAGAAGGCAGGGACCCATTGGTAGTTCCCTTCTGGTCACTTGAGGGTATAAGTCACTCCGATAAAACGACCATTTTTGAAAAAATTAAAGTGATAACAGGAGACTTATTCAAGGCGGCAACAAGTGTCGACAAGATCAACTTTCAACCGTTATCCAATGGTCTAGAGATTTACGGCCTTGATTTCTTGGTGAATGATGACTATTCAGTAAAGCTTTTGGAGGTTAACGCATATCCAGATTTCAAACAAACAGGTGAAAATCTTAAGCACCTAGTAAGTGAACTCATGGAGTCTACAGCCTCCTTAGTTGCTTCTAAATTTTTCGGCTTTACTTCATTCCCAGCCTCAATGGTTAGGATGCATCAAGTCTTCAAGACAACACACCACGAGTAACATCGTGGGTGGAAAATTCTTTAAAATCATTCCCAAGGGAATTTATTACTTAAAAGTGTCCGGGAAGGGGAAAAAAAGAAAGATGCGTTATTTTAAAGACTACTTCAGGTAAGTCAGGAAGTAGTGCACTCTTTATTAGAAATATTAGAACAGTCTTGCACTCCAGCCGTCGTTATCCTCACGAGATTATTTTGCGAATTTAAAGCGTGGGGAATTTAAGATAAGTAGACTTTGTATTATCCCAAATTTATTCTATCACACTTATTTTTTTTTCTAGAGTCCAATGCTTAATGTCCGAATTAAGCTATGGATGAAAGATCAAAAAAAGATCATGAAGGATCATAAAAGATATGAAGATCAAACTTTAAGTTGCTACAATCCTCGGGTAAACGCTAAGTAGTGTTCAATGAGATCAAATTGATTCCGATAGCTACTGGTAGATATATTCCAAAGATAACATATACCATTTGCAAATGCCACTACATGGAAAGCCGGCAAGCAGCGTGGAAAGCAGTATGATACCCTATCGTGGCTCATTGTCTGGGATTCTTCCCTCATTGGTCACATGATTGCAACACAGAGGCTGTCGTGCATACACCACTAAGTCGACAACCCCGAAAAGTTCATAGGGTCACAGAAAAAAAAAAAAAAAAAAAAAAAAAAAGAGAGGAGAAATTCAACAGGTGTACCTATTACTGACAGCAACTGCTTGACCGATCGACAGTTCCCAAGATTTAAGCATTCTCAAGCGACATCGATCAAATTACTACCTACCTTTCAAAAGATCACACTGGTCCAGTTTCGAGGCATAAGCGAAGAGAGTTCTTAAAGAAAGCTTTGAAGAGAGCCTTGGACTCCAGTAATTTTACATCACAGAAATAAGTCTAGATCAATGTCACAACGAAGAACTCAGAAGGGCCCACAAAGGAGAGCTAACGGCACTTCAGGGAATGGCCCCTCCGCATCACCTCAATTGCAAACTTTGAATGAAATGTTTCCGGACTGGGAATCGGATGACTTGGCCACTTTTTTATTCGAGCACAACAATGATGTTGAAATAGTGATTGATTTGATCGTTAATAATAAGGTCGCCAAATGGGAGCCCATCAAAAAAGAGTCTAAGCCCAAGAGGAAAGATGACTCTCACGAGTATGCCTCCTCGGCTGTCACCACCACGCCACATCAAGAATCATCATCTAAATCTGTCAAGCATACCAAAGACAGAATAAAGTTGGATAAAAAGAGGGATAAAAAGCCTTTTAAGAAGGAAGCAGCGCTGGCTCAACACGGCCATGGTCATGGCCAGATAGCACCGAAAAATACGGCAAGCCCTGGGGCCAAATCCGATATTTCTAGCTTGGAGGCTCAAAAGCTGCCTCTGAATTCATGGGCAGCAGCTCTAGGCAAAGATTCAAAGCCAAAACAAAGAGAAGCACTGCGCAATAACATAAAAACCCAGGAAACGGAAGACGAAGAAAAGCCCACTCCTGTCGATCAGCATCGGAAATCAGATTTAGATCAAACCTCCTCAGAAGGAAAACATGGAAAGGAAGGCTCTCAGGATTTGTCCAAGGAATCCCTGACTTCCTGGGCTACTGCTATCAAGCCCAGGACAAAGCCACAGGCAAGTAACAGAAACCTTGAGTCCCTGGAAGCCAGATCTTCGAGTCACAATGTTGATCACAACATTCTCAACAATGAAAAGCCTGATAGTGTAGAGTCGACCGATGTTCAGGAAAAGCCTGCTTCTCAGACCGAAGATGTACAGCTTCCTCAAGAAATATCCTCCTTGGTGAAGGAATCTGAGGTCGTTCTACCACAGGAAGTCAGTAACATTGGAGTATCTTTTGGTTCGTTATCTTTGGGAGCTAAGGAGGCAGTGCAACAGCGTGGTGAGCAACAGCGCCCGTCTGCGATTCCACCATCTTCTGCTGCCGAAGTTTCTCATCAGAATGAGGCGGCTTATCATGATTCAGGCAATGACTCAGGCAACACCTACAGCCAGAATCAGTCTCAAGAAACACAGTCAACACAACGTGTTTCTCAGTCACACCAGCATCGGGATCAGCTGCAACACTCCAAACCTAGTCAACAAGTGGAACAATCTCAGCAAGCCGAACAGCCTCCACAGTCCCAGCAGCCCAAGCATGGTTATCAAGCGCATGATGGCCCTCCTCAAGGACAAGACTACTATTCTCAATTTCAACAGATCCAACAACTGTTTCCACAACTGGCTGCAGCTGGCACCCTTCCTGCACAATTTGGTTATCCCGGTTATGATTACACGGCAGCTTTTGGTCAAGCGGGTATCGGTTCAATGTCTCCAGCGTATTTTCACAATACTATCGGCAACGCTGGCCAAGTAAAAGGAGGTTCTCAAACTGGAAGTGCAAACGCGGAGATTGGAGAATCCCCCCTTGTTCAAGGTTCAAACATCGCCCAGCAGCATTTGCAAAGTTCCCAGCAGAATCAACAGGTGCCTGGCACCGCTCCATTCGGGTTTCCTAATTATTACAGCTACTACTACAATACACCATACTACGGGAATGGCGCTGGGATGGGTGCCTCGGCTGGAGCTTTTGGTATGCAGCCCCAATTGAGCGAGGGATCATCAGGTAGTCAACATCCAAGCGGTGGAGATAATGAGGCTGCCCTGGCTCAAGATGCCCCAAATACCCATGCAGCAAATCAATTTTATGGTCAGTACTATGCCACTCCAACACAATATGGTAATAGGGCCGGATTCCACTTTAGTGGTTATCCTAACTCCCAGCCTTTCCCACAAAGTGCCGTTCAGCTAGGAGACCCCAATGACAAGCAGCAGACGAACCATCATCAACCCCTGAACCAGCCTCAGTCGCAAACTCAAGCACCAGGACCATCTCATCAACAACAACAGCAGCAACATGGCCAACCTCAGCAGCAGCAGCAGCAACAACAACAGCCGCAGCATGGTCAGCAGCAGATTCCACAAGGTGTTCAATCACAGTCTGGGCCTTTGCCTAATGCCATCCCAGGCTTTCCGCAACAGATGCCTCAATATGCGAACTACCAGCAGTATCCTCAATATGGAGGTTTCCAAGACAACAGCCAGTATCGCACATGGTACTAATCTTTCGGGCCGCTTATATAGCGTAATACGTTATATTAGATAAGTTTGCTACTCTTCGTGTATTTTGGTATAGCGTTCATACGTTAAGTATAGAGATTTCTCAGGGATTGTTTGTTTATGGCATGCTGCAGGCGATAACTAGAGGCGGAAACTATGGCCAACCCATGCGACACACGCCCAGACAAGCGGCTATCGAGGACCCAGCGAGGATGCTAATTTAAATTAAGAAAAAAAAACGGAGAGAAAGAAAGAGAAAAAGAAAAGAAAAAGAACCTGAAGATAGAGCGAGAGGCTCGATTACAGTTAGTTGAAAAAAAATGCCTCTCTAAATTAAAGAGCCCATTCAGCAAACATGGCCCCTTCGAAATAGAATGTTTACTTCTCTCTGTGAACAGTAAAAGTCTCGCGCTCAGTTTTACGCAAAGACTGCGCACTTTCTGTCACAGTCTCCGCGCCTTGAGAATGCACCCATATATAGGGGTTACTATTGCTCCCACATAAAAAAAAGTCCTACTAAATTTCTTCCCATATTAACTACACATAGCCAAATAGTATGTATCTATCTATACTGGTGGCGCGCAGCGCGACTTGATTGTTAAAACACATTTTTCTGGTGACACGGAACGCAAGTGATTATCACACTTAGAGGTTTTAGGAACTTTTAGTGTTGTTGTGAGCTAATGCTAAGGATGATGTTGCTCAAGGTTTCGCTTCGAAGTTGAGACCAATGCATGGCTATCTACTGGTGCACGTCAAAGTAACACCTAAATGATGGCATACAGTGACGACATTAGCCGTTGAATCCTTACTCTCGGTTATTACTTGCGGCGCTAACCTCATCTTATTGAGACGGCCTTGATGAAACAGCACTATCAAAATGGAAACATTGTGCAGGTTGACAGGAACATACTAACCGATAGTGTCGACTGAGAAGAAGAAGTCTTCTAGAAAGAAGAAGGACCCAAATGCTCCAAAGAGATCCTTATCTGCTTATATGTTCTTTGCCAATGAGAACAGAGATATTGTGAGGGCTGAGAATCCAGGCATCACATTTGGACAGGTCGGCAAGATGTTGGGTGACAAATGGAAGGCCATGACTCCTACCGATAAGGAACCATACGAAAGCAAGGCGGCTGCAGACAAGAAGAGATATGAGAAAGAGAAGGCGGAGTATGCCAAAAGGCAGTAGATGCTAGAGAGCTGGACATTTTCCGAATCTCAGACCGATTTTGTATCATACTGTATAACTTTTTGTTTGCTAATTGACTCTAGCGTATTAGTTCTATAGTTCTCAAATGTTGTTTATGGATTGTTTTTTAAATTAGTACGATTGTAGTTTTGCTGGATAGGATTTGTGCAGGAGTATAATTGTGGAGTTAGAAGGGAAAAGAAAGAAAAGAAAATGATTCAGCTCGGTAAGGCAAGGCAAGGCCACATTTGTCTGGTGTGGCAGCTAATTGAGTGATCATCGCCCTATAATGATGTAGAAAGCATTTTAGCCGTAGCATGAATATACTCCATCGTAAGATAAGAACTTTGATGGGGAATGATATTGGCAGACTTTGAGGTACAACCCTGCAACATAAGTAGTGCACTATCAATATAGGTAACCCCAACATCCCTCTTCTTTCGCCAGCAACCCCATGAGACACCCATTGCCATGTCTTAAAAGCCAGCCAAATCGTATTCCAAAACCAATATGGATGCTCTAGTGGGTCAAGAACTACTATGCGCGGAATGCATCCATGAAGAGATAGACGTGGTACGTGGCTCAGTAATAGCTAAGGAGAGACAGAATGACCAGATGAGAGAAGCTGTAGACGGGATTTTTCTGCAAAGATACCTTAGGAGAAGATTCGCTTGAATTGCAAATGATGAAAGAAAACTTTTATTGATTGATCTCCAATGTAACCAGCATGTATTCCAAAGGTGTTCATAGATAAAGCACAGCTTTTGTATATAAAAGAATCTTCTTGTTGAGTATAGGTTCGAAAAACCACGCATCGCTCAAGACTGTAAGGCTAGGGCCAGATTTACATTTCAGCATCACATCCAGGAGCGATACAACCCACCGACCGGCTGAGCGTTCAAAAGCCTCAACTGTCACCATCTTCTCTGAGACCACCGTACGTCCTTTGAAATATCGGCGAATTATACGCGGGTTCATGGCAAAGTGTCTTACGGTTCACCTGCCTTCCTCGAGTTGCAAGCAACAATTTTGAATTTATCAACTGAAATGTCGCTGTCATTGCCATCATTATTGGAAACATCCGTCATTTTGATCTGCACATTTTTAATAATGAATGTCCAGACATCATCGCAAAATCGATAAGTGTGCAAATCGCCTTTGAATGTAAGCTTGGATTTGCAGAAGCCTTTCTCGGCTTTCAAGTTTTCGGATATGATCCTATCGAAGTTGTTCAAAATGCCGTTAGCTAGCTGAGGCTCGATCTTTCCATCACTTACTAAAATATCTAGGGCATCAAGCAAAGCAGTTCCAATAGTGCTTCTCCTGTAGAGCTCATAATAAGCTGGAGCACTCATAGTTATCCAGGTTTCTTGATACCGCTGGTGCGATATTCGCCTCTATGAAACGTTGGTGTACAGATGTGGTATATAGAAATCTGTGTCAAGCCGCCGAAACTTACACAAGGTAGATAACTTCTCACCCAGAATATAAAAAGATCGAGTTCGAACGCTAAGAGTCATTTTTTAGACACCCATAAACTTTTTGATTTTACGTCCTTTGAATGCTTAACCTTCATCTTGAACGTCCATGCAGTTCATGAGGGATACTGATACATATCTTCTCACTCATGACAGACAATACAGTAGGGATGAGCTCGACCCTTAATGTTAAGCAACGATTCAAGAATGCCAAAGATCAGTTTCAAGATCTTGAACGATTTCAAATGCCCGGAAATCAGACGCAAAGGCAACTAAAAGATGAATTTCTCACAATAGAAAGCATGGTGTCTCGCCTCGACCTATTCAGTGAAAATGAGCTGCTACATGAAATAAGCACATCCTATATACCTTATATAGGGCTTGAGTATTACATTGCTTGTCTTGAGATGATGCTGAGCGCTGATATAATCAATCTCAATGAAAGCAATCAGTTCCATGGTAAACGCAAAAGTCTATCTGACGCAGAGAAACGATTCGAAAGGTTTTTAGAGTCTTTATTGCTTTTCGGATTGATTCTATCTAAGGAAGAAACCGAAGTCGTGGAGAGCGTTTTATCAAGAAAACTCCAAGGATTTGATGGTGGAGTATTACCCGACGACCCACAAAGACGAAGAGCTGCCAAGATTAAGGCTTTCAAGATGAGAAAGCATTTGGAGGAAAGGATCAGCACAAGGGTTGAGTATACTGATCTAGGAAAAGGCGGGTATATCGCTCACGAGGAAGAGACAAGAGAGCTTTATGTTGATGAATTGCGGCTCTTGGCTTTGCGAACCCTTGAACATTTGAACCTGATTTATCTAGAAATGCTGGTTCTTGAGGCTGCCACTACGGATTCAGACTTTGATTACCGTCATTATCATCCGGAGAATAAAAATGAAGAAAAGAAGGAGTTACGATTGGAGCAGGTTCCTGGAAAAAAGACTCCAATTGATCAAGTGCTTGGTCCGAAAGGGAAAATACTTCAGCCGTTTACTATTACAAAAAATAGATCGGATTTAAAAAGGTCAGTTTACGGGACTGGCCAAACGTTACCATCTATGTCTGTGGAGGAGTACCTTGAGTATGAGCTCCAACATGGCAAGCTCTTGAAAGGCAACGACCAGCCATCAACGGACAACGAAGACAGCGAGAATAGTGAGAATGAATTGGAAGCTCGAATCTGGGACGACTGGAAGGATGATAATCCTAAAGGCAGTGGCAATATGAAAAGCAATGTCGGATAATATACCTACTTTGCATCCTTCTCCAACTCCTGTAACCAATCAAGGTATTCCAGCATCAATGATTGGATGTCAATGACCTGAAATGCTCCATTTTCCTTTTTCCTCAACCACCTATCATCGTCCTTTTTGAACGACTTGAGGCAATTAATTATGATCATGTACAATTCAAGAATCTTAAGTTTGAAGCGTCTATAATCTTCATCTGCTTTGGGAGTGTCTTTCAATCTCTCGCTCTCTAACCTGAATCTTGTTATAAAGATATAAAGAGCCTCGCTAGCACCTCTTCTATCTCCAATAGCACCATACTCTCCGAAAAGACGCCACGAGAAAAGAAGCTCGTATGTCTTAAGAGACCTCCATAGCACAAGATCATTGTTCGCGTTTTCCATTAAGACCGCATCAATTAAATGACGTTGTCCAGCAATGAGATCTGAGAGACGCCCGAACAAGAGACGCTGATTTCCATTTTCAATCAACGCTTTTAATAAAATGGCGAAAATTCCTTTCAACTCAAAGGAATCAATATATGGCAACATCGAGGGAAGTGATTCAAATGCTTCTTCGAAATGCTTCATTTTGATAGAAAGGTCTACCACTCTTCTATGGTATTTCAAAGGCACGTTATCCAGGAGACCCGTTGAGCAATGCACACGTATCGCTTCCTTCTCAAAAAACATAGCTTCACCGAGAAGCTGGGTGACCTTCTCTTTACACTTTTCGCTAAAGGATGAACACTTTTCACACAAGAGAGAGAGCTCGTGGAAGTACAGCGACTGCAATATTTGACTATCAGTATCATCGAAAAGATTCTTGAAAATGGGCAGCAGCACTAATGCAGGGTGAATTTTTCGAAAGGCATTACTTGTCTGAGCTGATGAGACGTGAGTATAGTTAGACAAAATCTCACGAAATTCTTCCAAGTCTCCCGTGAAGAGACAAAGAAGCCCGTTGACTAAACGTTGACATGGATCACGTACATCCAAGTAGACTTTAAATTGCTCTTTCGCTAAGTTGTATTCCCCACAATCGATAAGGGAAATAATCAAGCGACAAGTGTAAATTCCGTAGTCGTTACAAAGAATTGCGCCGCGAACGACATCGAATGCTCCGTTCAAATCAAATTCATGGAGGTACGACATAAGGGTTTCCTCATCGCTGAAAATCTTCCAAAATATTGACATCTCAGGTCTTCCAAGCGTGTCCTTTTCTAAAACGACTGAATTGGTATCGGTGAAACAAACCTCAAATACTTGCTCAATAAACTTGTACGATGAAAAATGCTGACGAATAGATTCCAAAATTTGCATTACTTTCTCGTCCATCTCACATAGCATGAATAGACTCGCTAGCTCAAGAAGTACCGCGCGATGTGAATCTATTATGGCTCGGAAGGTGTTCATGGCAAAGAGCCTCAAGAATACACCTACTCGAGAACCGTTGACATCAGGAACGATGGGGGATTGATATCGGGTACTTTTGTGACGTCCCTTATCAAATTAAGCACAGTATCATCAAGTTTCTCGATAAGCATTCCAACTTCATAATCATTAAATTTTCCATTAAGCAACTCTTGCGCTTTCTTGGATATGCTGTCCTCATCAAAAAACTGGATCGTTTCCATAAACTTTTTGAGCAGGCTAGCAGCCGAGGAAGATACTTTAACTCTAAGAATTTTGAAAATACCTGTCAAGCTGCCGCTTGCAGGATGGAAGGAGATGTCCTCCAAGAAGTGCAGGTCTCGAAAAATTCCAATACCGTTAGCTTGAACCATGATACCCCGTCTGGGCATGACATTGAACGAGAGGGGCTCCTGGCTATTCTTGCGGAGTTCCTCACAAATGAGGAAAAACTTATTCCAGAGAGATGTACTCGAGATTCCAGCTGAAATACTGACAGAAGCGATGGCACTACAAAATGTACTCCGTAGGTTGGGCCTCAGAAGATCGATAGTGCCCACGCTAAGGCTCTTGCAAAAGAGGTGAATAGCGCATAGTATCATGCTTGAGTCATATCTGCCTGAATCCCAAATCCTTCGAATTATTGATGCATCGTTCCGGTCAGTTACTCTTGTAAAAAGACTTGTGCTATCCATTTCCGCTTTGGATTCTGCAACGGATGTAATAACGCCACTGTGCACATCTTGAAGATAGCAGGACAAAACAGTAGAGTTGTTACACCTCCAAAGAATCCTATGAAGGAATGACTTTTCTTCTTGAGAGACAGCATAATCCTGAACGTACAGAACACCATTTGTGTGCAATGTATCAGTGAAGAAAGTTGGTCTTGAAGCTTCGAATGAGTACTTTTCGTTGTAAATGATATCGCTATCATCAGGAAAATCGAGCGCCATAATCAGAAGCGCATCCCGGCCAATGCCTTTGACTTGCAGACTAGGAAAAGAAGCAAGGACGAAAACAAGACGAGGGGTAGTGGAAGTAGTTCCCACCGAGTTCACGTATCCATGGAGTAGTGTCGTCAGCTCATTAATCCCGTTGTATTTTTCGGACAAATAAATTTGCTTTAAGGGCCGATGCAGTTCAATGTCGTACATGCTCAAAGACTGATCCGATGAGAAAGCCAAAAACTTTCGATCATCAATGCTTTCGATATCTAAGCAGCATACTTGGCCAACCGATTTTTTGTGACTTCTATTTTCCGTTCCAGAAAAAATGCTGCCAATCACACCTTTAGTCGTTGGCGTAAATTTGGTAAAATTGTAGATCTCAACATCAGCTAGGACCAGGTTCCTTTTGAAATGTAATAACCCCCCATCCAGCAAAGATACAATTAGATTGTTTTGGTTTAAAGCTTTTATAGCTAGCGGTTCAGAACGCAATTCAAATGAATATGGGACTGAAATATGGAGCCATCTTTCGAAGTTATCAACATGAAGATTATCGTTACTATCACCCACAATAAAATCATCAAGGATAATTGTAAGAGTAATGAACAAAAAGTCTTGGTCAATTATATCTATGACTATGCATAATTCGTCTTCGGGGCCACTATAACAACCATAGACATGAAGAGTGGGTGCTTTTAGTACAGCCCTTGGTAGATGAATTTCTAGTTTCTGAAATTTTAAATTTGACATCATACATGCATCCACTAAGGGAAGTAGAGCAATGGTTTTCATATCGGATTGAAGGCCGTATTGGATCCCACCAATTAATTGCTCGACACTGGATTTATTGGCGATTACGCCGCCCATAACGTAGTTTGTTCGGATGGCGTCATCATCGTCGGGCTTAATTGAGTTTGGATATCGAAGCGGTAAGTATACCTCCTTAGTGGGATAACGAGATGCTAGTCCCGGTATGTAGGTATAGCCCATTTGATGAGTGTTGTTTGAAGAGTTCTCGATAATTTTCCTGTCTGTCTAATTGAGACGAACCTGTGTATAAAACCATATACAAAGGTTTAATGTGATCTTAGTATGATCAAAAGTCACTTACCGCTATGTCATCTTCTATATTTTACAAATTTTTCCACCAAAAGAGCCAATCAACGATACACTTTGATGGGACGAGTATCAATGTTTTTGATCTCAAGCATGAAATCATCATACAAAATCAACTCGGTCAGGGCCAGGACTTTTCTCTTAGGCTTTTTCATCTGGAACAGCCTGAGCTAGAATACGAGAATGACCAGGATATCATCCCGAGATCAACATTCGTTCTAGCTCGGCGTTCACCTTTAACAATTCAAGGTGGGAGATATCAGAGTGCTGCTCGATATGTGTCGGGCAGACCACGCATTGTGAAACTGAAAGCACCGTTGGTGGCGACTTCGACGGTGTCATCACAGCCAGAGACAGTTATTGATGAAAATTTAAGTGAAGAGGATAAGATAAAGTTAATGCTTGAGCGCCAAAATGATGCTTGGGCGAAAACACAAGAAGAGCTTTCTACACATAAAGTCGTGCACGGGAAACCTGGTACTGAAGATCTTCCGCCGCCTGGTTATGTCTGCTATAGATGTGGTGGGAAGGATCACTGGATAAAGAATTGCCCTACCAATACTGATCCAACATTCGAAGGGAAAAAAATCAAGCGAACTACTGGTATTCCTCGAAGCTATGTTAAGAGTCTTTCGAAAGAAGCTGTTGAATACAGGCTTGCAAACCCCGAGGACAATGGAAACAGCATACGAACCAACGAGAATGGGGACCTTGTGGATGAGGAAGGTAACACCTACCAAGTGACTGAAGCTGGCGACTATGTTATGACACTTGCTGATTCTAAGACATGGACGCTTTACCAAGAACGGCAACAAAGTGCTGAGAGTAAAGCAAGGAAAGAATTTGAGCAAAATTTGGTAAATCAAATACGCCTGGACGAAAGGTTTGAATTCTTGAACCCATTACATGGTTCTTCGAGAGTCCTCTCGCCACCTATAGTCATGACGCCATGCTGTGTGACAAAAGAATCTCTTAGAAAACTTGAAAACTTCAACTACAATCAGAATGAGTTGGAAGAGGCCTTAATCGAGAGAGATTTTCACTGCCCGAACTGCAACACAGCCGAAATTTATCTCGACAAGCTCTTAAAGAACGAGGAATTAGAGCTCGACCTCAAGAAATATATTGAAAATTGTGGTCTTGAAGATGGTTCTGGAGGTAAACGTAAATTAGATACCGCGGCTATATCTGATTTACCTCCTAAGCGAGCTTCAATAGCAAAATAGGTCAGTATTCTTCATCACCCTAACCGTTTCTACAGGGTATTACCCGCACACCAAATAATTTCCTGCATACGTCACATCGATACAACTTTTTTTTTTCTTGTTCTTTGGAAAGCCCTCTATATCTCTTCTTTTTTGTCCTTTTATCATTTTATCATCGAATTATGATCTTTAAACTCGAGAAAGTATGTTCGCAAGCAGATGAGATGAGGATGATACACCTTACAAACTAGAGTTTGTGACTTTTTAGAATGATCACTATCTGTTACTGAGTTCTCCCAAATATTTAAAACTCCAACTAACTTCATTAGCTTTGATCCTGACAGTATGTTACTATAAGATAGAAGTTTTTCATGATGAATTTTCAAAACTAAGCTGGAATTACCAACCGAAAACGAATGAGTTTGAAAACGTTTTGCATCATTCTGAACGACATTATTTATTTCGGTTCACAAAATACTAACCAATAGGTATGTTCGTCTTACCAAACACCAAGGAGGAAATATTGCACTGGGCACTGAACATCTATGAGTGACAAGCAAATTTTTCGGGCGTCAGAAACCCGTCACACTGACACTGTTATAATGCTATAATAGTCGCATACTAACTTAAAGCTCAATGTATGTTTATTGAACTGGCTTTACTGATGAATTCTAAGATGACGAGTCCGATTCGATTTCTTCGATGTTGACAAAACCATTTAATTTACCATTCATGCATTCCTGATGCTAAGTCTCAATGATAATACTAACCATAGAAGATCCCCCACAGCTTCACAGAGTCCATTTTTTGGTCTTTAGCTTTTACTTTCTGTGTCGGACCCTAAAAGATGAACTTAACAATTGACAAGCATATGTCTGACGATTGATGAGTCTAAGTTGCCTGATGGGGCTTAACATAGATGGTAGAAGCTATATACGAGAGAATGATCTAGCTTATGGGTATGCTTGTATTTCGAGAAAGTGGCACGTTATGATGATTACCCGCTTTTCACGACGGTCTACTGTGCAGTTGACTTGTAATCAGCTGCCATGATGATCACTTTAGCCTTGACCGGCTGTGGTACCTGAAGCGATGCCTCTTTCTGACTTAAAATCTTGCCCATATGACAGCAAATTCCTTTTTTTTTTTAGCAGCTGTGAGTTTATGGTATGTAACTATTGAGCTGCTAATTGATGATCTGAAGTTAATGAACCACGTGATTGCACAACATATCTACGATTTGCATGTCAGTCTGACGCGGCGCAAAATACGACAACCACTAACAACAGATTCCCCTCGAGTCAGAAAGTCATCTCACTCCTGTTCGCTGGGATACCTTCCAAGACGACATCGTCCTTTTTTCCGTCGTTTTTTTTTTTTTTTTTTTTTCTTTTTTTTTTTTTTTTTCTCCTCTCTCTTGCGAATATCCTTTCTCATTTTCTCCAGCTTGTTTCCTGCCCTGCCATTGTCTGGGTCCTCCTATTTATTAGTAATATTAAATGAAGCCCGATGCTTCTTCCCATTAACTGAGTGAATGCTATATAAAAGCATCATAGAACTAATTTGGTATCCATGTAATTCCTCCGGTAAACTGTTCCATCCTTTTTTAATCTTGAGCGCCTGCGTGGAGTAAATTCAAAGCTACTTCCAATCAAATACACCCCATTCATTCGCATGAGAGAAGGGACCCAAACGCGAACACCGCCTTCTAATCCACCACCGTATGAAGAAGGACCTATAGAAATCGATGGTAATCAACCATCAGTGAATCCGAATGGTCTGGATGAGTTGGTGCTGGAGAATTCTCCCGAGAAGAGAAACATCCCTTATAGGCCTGACAAGCATCTTCAAAAACAGATCAATAGATTAATGCTGCCTACGCCTTTGATGACTTCCCCTTCAGGTACCAGAACAGAGTATTTCGACCTTCTTCCTTCTTTTCAGCTTTATCAATCTATCCTCAAAAGAAACGACTTTGAGTTTGATGAAAATGCCTTGGGTAATCCTCCTGTCTATGGGGAAATTGATAGTAGGGATGGGCAATTCCGGACTAGCATTACTACAGACAATCGGTCGAACAACTTTCAAAACTTTGGCGAGCTTGACGATGAGAACTCTAATCAAGCGAGCTACCTATTTTCAGAAGTTGAAGCAAATGATGGCTATCAAGTCGACAATTCTAGGGATTCATCGAACGTGTCCGAGACCCACGACAGGGACGGGGTATTATCTCATGAGAGCTACGGATGCTCCGTTCTCGATAATATCGACAAGCTCCCTGTTGCCAGGAGCTCCCCCTTATCTGTTCAAATATTTGTTACGAAAGATGTTCCTGTCCCAAATAAAGCGAATGAGCTAGAAAATAAATTAAAGGAATACTCTTGTGGAGATATAGTCAATGGCTACATTATTATTGCTAATACATCTAATAGAGATGTTGATTTTGGGTTATTCACAGTAAGCCTCGAAGGGGCAGTGAAGGCTATATCCTTGCCATCTAAGCAAGATGCCTTGCTGGAGAAGTACTCCGCAAAGATCATGCTTAAAAAGTTTCTTAAGATGTATGATCTTAATGCAAGTTATAATTATGGCGTTATACCAAGCTCTGCTGGTATACAATACGATCCTGACACCCGCGATCACCATGATGGCTGTATTCTTGGTCTACCCGATAATCGCATACTCAAAGCGGGAGAACGCTACAAAAAGTTTATTACGTTCAAATTTCCCGAAATGCTTTTAGACAGCGCGTGTCCGCATGATGTCATGAGACATACAATGCCTCCCCCCTCGTTTGGTATCGAGAATCGATTTCACGCTGGACAAACCATAGAGGTGAATAAGGCCCTAGGATATGGAACCGTTAATAATAGAGGCTCTCCGATACGCTTACGCGATTTCTCCTTCGACAACCTAAGTGTTAGCTACGCTATTGAGGCTAAATTCATTGATAAACAGCATGCAAAGACCCAGGATTGTCCAATCGATGCAAACGAGATAAACAACCCTGATCCTTCCAATGAATCAAAATACGTTATCTCTAAAAAAACCGAATTTTTTTTGAGATTCATCCCAAATGTTAAGTCGCAAATTGAGACTTATAGTCGGGCTTATAGGAATTTTCGAGAGGACACTTTTGATGAATTAGGAATCGATGGAATGTTCCATAGTCAATTAGCAAGTACGCTCACCTGGAAGAAGATAAATGCAATGCGGCGCTGTATTGAGGAGGAGATTCGCTCTAGCGTTAATCAAAATGAGGCCAAGCGAGACGACGTCAAAAGGAAGAATATTCTTTTCAATAACAAGCCGTTGAATAGGGGTGGGATGAAGGAAGATGTCCCACTGTCAGTGCCGTCCTCCAATAGCAATACAATCATATCTTCCCCTACGACTATTTATTTGAAGAGACGAAAGCGCCTTTTAAATTCTTCCGTCAAGATTGGCAGTCTGAGGATGGCTGTTACGATTCCTAACAAGCTCATTCCGTACGCATCACCTCGGCTACTCCAAAAATATAACAAAGGTTCATCACAGACTAGTAACGATGTTGGCCAGACCCTATGCGATATTTCAACGGGCGGTGTTTCACTCCAACCCGTGAGCAGTAATATGGAAGAACTATACAACCGTGATGATGAGATTCTCATAAAATCTGTCAAAGCAAAAATTTACTTTGAAAGCTACGAAAAATCTATGAAGCCTCCCCAGTTGGGTCTGATAGACTTTAACATTATTGCTTGGACATATCGCACAGAATACCCTATCCCTTTGACGTTAGAGCACGATCTTTTCTATACAGATCCTGGATCGAACGACATATCATTTGATGGAATAGATGATGCCAATACCCATGAAAACTTGAGATTGCTTAAAGAGAGCATAAATGATAAAATTGACTACTTGCGGAGCACTGGTACCTTCGTTTCGCAGGGTACTTTCTCCTATTTAAAGGGATTAAGTAAGTTGGGAGTCAAGAAAGACACCATCCAACATTTTTTTACGCCAATTGTCTCAGCATCAAAACCCGAACTCTTCAATTGCACCTGGAAAGCTCGCGAGCTAATCAATGGAAACATCGAGTGGTCTTGCGAGCTTGACATCCCCCTTCAAATTGCGAATAAGAACAACTACACACTTATTCCAAGCTTCCAAAATTGTCTAGTGGGCCGCTTGTACGCCCTTCAAATGGTGGTTAAGTACAAGGGCGGCGATGAAGGAAGCAATCAGCTTAAAATTGACATACCTGTTTTGGTAGGGTGAAGAGTAAAAGGTAATTCTGCTCAGACAAAACAGTCCAATCAAGCACTTTGAAAACCACGTGATATAGACTGCATATCGTGCCCAATTAGGAAAGGAATGGTTTACCGCGGTGGGTTATCTTGACTCATTTTTTTTTCCCTCTTTCAGACTTTCTTTCCTTTTCCTTTTTTCAGTCTTTCCCTTCTTTACAAGTATCAGAACAAGGCATTTCGATTCAACGAAGGTCATAGCATTAACATGATGAGATCCGTACGCCTTGGTGCCTTCTTGGGACAATCCAGAAGGCTTGCAACCCAATCTGGGTTAAATTTTCAAGGAAACCAGTTAGACAGGGCAACTTTAACAATCCGCAACGGTCCAGTTTTTAATGGATATTCTTTTGGGGCTAACAAAAATGTCAGCGGCGAGGCGGTGTTCACAACCTCTCTCGTTGGATATCCAGAATCCATGACGGACCCTTCATACAAGGGCCAAATTTTGTGTTTCACCCAGCCTTTGATTGGAAATTATGGTGTCCCTTCGTCTACTGCAAAGGACCAATTCAATTTATTGAAGCACTTGGAGTCTCCAAGCGTTCAATGTATCGGTATCGTTGTTGCAGATGTTGCTTTAGAATACTCACACTGGACAGCGGTTGAGTCGCTCCAGCAATGGTGCCAACGCTCAGGTGTTGCTGCAATCAGTGGCGTGGATACGCGCCAGTTAGTAAGTTACTTAAGGAGCAAAGGGTCTTCGCTAGCAAAAATTAGTATCGGGGAAGAGTATGATGCTGATCAGGATGAAGCTTTTGAGGACCCAGGCTCAATCAACTTGGTTAGGCAGGTGACGACACGATCTCCATTCCATGTTCGTTGCCCTGATCAGTTTAATAAGGGCTACCATATAGCAGTATTGGATTGCGGGGCTAAGGAGAACATTCTTCGGAGCCTAGTCGAACGAGGAGCATCCTTGACAGTTTTCCCGTACGATTATCCTATTCACACCATCTCAAAAAAGTTTGATGGTTTGTTCATCTCGAATGGACCGGGCGATCCAACACATTGTTCGCAGACTGTTTATAACTTGAAGCAGACTATGGCAAAGAATACAGAATTACCGATTTTTGGAATCTGTTTAGGCCATCAGTTACTTGCTCTTGCAAGTGGTGCACAGACCGTGAAATTGAAATACGGTAACAGGGCACACAATATTCCTGCTTTGGATCTTGTCACCAAGAAGTGCCACATCACGTCGCAAAATCATGGATACGCCGTTGATGCTAGTACCTTGTCAAGTGATTGGGAGCCATACTTCCTCAACTTGAACGATCTATCTAATGAAGGTATGCGTCACAAATCGAAACCAATTTTTTCAACACAGTTTCATCCTGAAGCAAAAGGCGGGCCACTCGATACATCCTTTTTGTTTGATCAGTTTTTCTCTCATATCGACCAATATAAAGCCGGTGGTCATTCTATGCCAGGAAACATTAATGAGTCATTGATCGCGGACATCTTGCCGTCACAAAGGGTGTATTAGCTCGAGGGGATTGATCATAGATATTGAGATAAGTAGATAGTAAACGAACAGCCCTGTATCGTATAATAAAATAGGTTTTGCCTCATTTGTTTCTAGAGTGGTTGCAGGCGTCGCACTTATCGTACGTTCGTACACAAATACAGGTATCGCAGTGAATCAGCTCATATCTTCTTCATCTGATGCAGAATCATGCCATTGCGATACGAGTGTACGAGCTACAGTTTTCTTCTTCTCTTGATCTTTCGTTCAGTATTTAAAGTCTTATTTCCCCTAAAAATTTAAATAAAAGAAGTAATGTCAAAATCAGTATATGAACAAGTCATCAAAAGCTTCCTGAATGGCACTTCCTTCAACGAAGTTTATCAAGCTATACTGAGCGAAGCACTCTCTCCTGTTATCCCGAAGTTCACGAACCTTAATATTTTTGAAAGATTATGGGCAACTTGGTATATCTTCATTAATAACGACACTTTGGCTACTGGCTTGCTCTTCTTTGTTGTTCATGAAGTTGCATATTTCGGACGTTGTTTGCCATGGATGGTAATCGACCTGATTCCTTACTTCAACCGATGGAAAATACAACCAGAGAAGATCCCTACCGCAAAGGAACAATGGGAGTGTTTTAAGGCTGTCTTGAAATCACACTTTCTCGTGGAAGCTTTGCCCATTTGGCTCTTTCATCCTTTATGTTCATCCCTCAGGATTTCCATAGATGTGCCATTCCCTTCTAAGTACACAATGGTGTCACAGATTGTGTTCTTTTTTATATGTGAAGACTTTTGGCATTACTGCGCTCATAGGCTTTTCCATTATGGTTGGTTCTACAAGAATATCCATAAGCAGCACCATAAATACGCAGCACCCTTCGGCTTTACAGCGGAGTACGCCCATCCAGTGGAAGTCATGTCGCTTGGGGTTGGAACTGTTGGCTTTCCAATTTTGTATGCTTACATTGCAAAATCCATGATGAATGGGCTTCCCGAGTTACATCTTTTCACAATAACATGCTGGATTGTGTTACGGTTGCTTCAGGCAGTAGATTCGCATTCAGGGTATGATTTTCCATGGTCGCTTAATAAGTTTGTTCCATTCTGGGCCGGTGCGGCACATCATGATTTACACCACCATTACTTCGTGGGAAACTACGCGAGCTCATTCACCTGGTTGGACTTCTTCATGAACACTGAAGCAGGTCCAGCAGCCAAAAAACATAGAGAACGTAGGGCAGCCCAACAAGCTGAGAATAAGATTAAGAAACTTATCTGATTTCATTGAGTCGATTATTCTCCAACGTAAATAGGTATTATCAATGTCATGTTATCTGAAGAAACGTCACATAGGATGGTCTTCTAAATCTGAAATGGGCCAACTTTTTGTGTTTGATGCACTTTTAGCTGTTCATTAGGGTTATTGCCCTAAGAGTATCGCCTCACGTGCGAACATACTCAGTATATATAGCAGACACCTCAGTTATCTGCATACAGCTGATAAAAATTTTCGTAGTGCACATCATATCGAAAGCAGAATTGAAAACCGGTTCAGTTACTTCTCATCAATCCAGAAGACCGAATTCAAACATCGTATGTTCCATCAAGATCCAGCTTTTGAAAAATTGACTAAGTTGAATAGAACCAAGTAATACTAACCATCAAGATGTCGAGATTGAATGAATACCAGATCATTGGACGTCGTCTTCCAACTGAAGCTGTTCCAGAGCCAAAGTTGTTCAGAATGAGAATTTTTGCGCCAAATGCTGTCGTTGCTAAGTCTCGTTACTGGTACTTCTTGCAGAGATTGTACAAGGTGAAGAAGGCATCTGGTGAAATTGTGGCTCTCAACATCATCTCCGATTCCACTCCAACCAAGGTCAAGACTTACGGTGTCTGGATTAGATACGAATCCAGATCCGGAATTCACAACATGTACAAAGAGTACAGAGATGTCACCAGAGTTGGCGCTGTTGAGACTATGTACCAAGACTTGGCTGCCAGACACAGAGCTAGATTTAGAAACATCCACATCTTGAAGGTCGTTGAGTTGAAGAAGACCGAAGACGTTAAGAGACAGTATGTTAAGCAGTACTTGACCAAGAATTTGAAGTTCCCATTGCCTCACAGAGTCCAGAAGTCCAAGAAGTTGTACGAATTCAAAGCACCAACTACTTTTTACTAAGTCGAGTATTTGATCTCACAGTCAATACAATGAATAGGCTATAATCATAAATCATGTTTCCAAAATCTTCTCTTCAGTTTTTTCTAAACCTCTATGTTGTAGTTGAAATGGTCTGTTTAAAGTTAAATGGTTTGCTCACATTATCACGAGCAATTCGAGTATGTTCTCCCCTGATCTATGTGATATCTCGGAGTTTGAGTTGAAACAGATAAGAAACCCAGGGTAGACTAGAATACTTGATAATATCCACAGGCTTAGAAGCATATGGGAGGTACTAATATTATTCAACATTAATGAAACGATACATCGACGTAAATCATCATATAGGCTCACTACAGGGCTACCACAAATAGATAGAATTCATGTTCTGTATCCATTTCCCTTCTAAACACATAAACCATCAACATCGAGTGGTCCAGATAGTTTGGCCAACAATATCTGAAACTGCAAATGATTCTCTATTTGATCTCATGAAACGGTCAAACTGAACGGTTCATTCTGCTAATTTTATTCAATCACTTCGTTTCAAGCCAAATCCTCTCTGACGTTCATCTTTCCTCGGAACATATTGGGTCGAGGCCGCGATTATGTATGCTAGGAATGATTAGCATAATGAAGTGCGACCCGTCAATACTTCATTTCTCGATGTTTCTTTTTCGAGGCACCTCTGTAATGAATCCAGAAACAGATCGGCAAGTAATGCAGTTTTAGTCTAAATATCGTACACTTTCAGGCACACTCTGTTTTAACGCTACTGTCAGGCTCGTACTGTATATTGCTAATCATTGAAGATGGGTATCATAATTGATGAAGACAAACTACCCACGGGTCTATCTTGCGTAATGAGCAGCCTCCCATTGGAATTAGAATCGATCGCTCTAATTAAACAGCCATTGACTTGTCTCCTGTGGGAGAATGCTTTATTTAAATTCGCTGAACTTATTCAATCACTGAAAAGCTCGCTGAATCGGATGGAACCTTCGTCTATGGTACTCCTCTCGGAGCTTTACCTTCAACAATTTCCCTCTCAGTCAGCATATTGGGAGGATCGGTCAAGTGAAGTGGCCAGGCTTGATGGACCACAAAAAGCTGAGCTAGTTTTGGAGGAGGCGCTTGGTTTTCTCGGTTACGACATTCATCTTTGGTTAACGTATTTACAGTTAAAACTTTCGAACGCAGAAAATACTTTTGCAAGTAATCTTGAGGTGATAGATGAGGCTCGTCAGAGAATAGGAATGCATTTCTATTGCTCGGAATTCTACGAACTTTATTTCTCCTTTCTCCAGATGTGTTCAGGCCAGAGTAATCTATGCAATTTGAAGAAGACTGGCTTGGCTCGACAGCTCTCTTGCATTCCCTTATACGACCAAGCACTGTTGTATCCGCAAGTATCGCTAAGGAAGATCCCCGAACGAAAACACGTCAAACAACGATGTGACGCTATACAACAAAATGTTCTAGCTCAACAAGCTTATTGTGCCCGAATATTTCCGTTCGAGAGAGAGGTTATAGCTCTCGAATCTCCCCTGCTTCAAGCAACAGGTCTATGGCGCCGGTATATTCACGCAACGAAAGGAATCATGTCAGTGACATTTATGGTACAGCTATACGAACGAGCGTTGCTTGTAACGGGGAATGATATCGATCTTGTTTGCGACTATTCAAATTATCTTTTACGACTAGGAAAAACTAATAAGGTACGAACAGTGCTCAAACGAGCATTAACGAGCAGTAAAACAGTCAACCGAATCAGAATACTAACACAATTAATTAAGTTAGAACTTTCCGATGGTAACTTTTTACGGGCCCGAGATTACATTGCTCAGTATTTGAGTTGCAACAGAAACGCTCCCCATGAACTATGGGAGCTTCTTTTCATCGTGGAAAGATTGTTCTGATAACTTCTCTCGAACTAACGCCGTAAAATTTGGTTGCCAAAGTGATGAATTTCTGTTCACACTCACACTAGAATGGCGAGATTATTCTGTCTCTTCAAGGACACGAGCCATGTCTTTATATGGAGTTGACAGAAGTGTGCGGGTAGCAATGTCTATGTCCGTCTTTATATCTTCTATTAATGCATCTTGGGGTTGTTAGTAGGAGTAAAAGAATCATTCTTAGTGACATACCTTTCGTTGTGTAATCGAGCTCCGGTCTTAAATAACCAAGGATTGTAAGTCTGACAGAGGCACCATAAAAAGTGCCTTGAAACTCATGGATAATGTGAACTTCAGCCGCTTTCTCTGTATTATTATAAAACGGATTCCACCCAATCGACATCACCATTGGGAAGATTTGGGTATCTTTGGGTTGGAGGCTATTACCATAGTTGAAATGAATCTCGTTTCCAATATCGCTCATCACACAGCGTGATTCTTGATCAGGTCGACCGACTACCTTGGCAAATCCGAAGTAGATACCCTCTTTCAAGGAACTTAAAATTTCGTTTACACGAATATTTGCGGTAGGTATTCCGAGTTCAGAAGACCCTCTGGAATACCCAGCAATGACCTGCTCCAGTACATTAAGGGGATAAGGACTCCTAACTTCTGTCGGTATGATAGGTCTCATTATTTGGGATACCTCTAAGTAATCTTCATATATTCCTAACTATAGTAAGACTCGAGTTACATACAGGACAAGCGCTTTACTGGAATTTTGCCTCCAATTGGGTAAGCAATGTCAGAGCGTCCTTCGCGAAACTTCTGATGCCTTGAGCTAACTTCTCGGTAGCCATAGCATCCTCATTGAACAAAAACCTAAAGTACGCCTCGTCGTTAATGAATGAAACTTTGTCTTCTTGGGTACTACCGGCCTTAGCTTCATCCAAAACTTTAGAAACGGGCTCGTTCAGGTTCATCAATTCCTCGAGCAACTTAGGTGCTACAGTCAAGAAGTCGCAACCAGCTAAGGCCTTGATTTCACCTGTGTTTCTGAAAGAAGCTCCCATTACAATTGTCTTGTAACCGAACTTCTTGTAGTAGTTGTAAATTTTCCTGACGGAGATAACACCAGGGTCGGATTCACCATCGTACTCCTTGCCTGTCGAAGCCTTGTACCAATCCAAGATTCTACCCACGAATGGCGAGATCAAAGTCACTTTAGCCTCAGCACAAGCGACGGCTTGAACGAAGGAGAACAACAAAGTGAGGTTGCAGTGAATATCATGCTTCTCTTCCAATTCCTTGGCAGCCTGAATTCCCTCCCACGTGGAAGCTATCTTGATAAGGACTCTGTCCTTAGAGATTCCAATTGACTCATATAAGTCAATTATTTCAAGGGCTTTTTTAACGGTAGCATCTTTGTTGAATGACAAGCTTGCATCCACTTCAGTTGAGACACGGCCTGGTACTATCTTCAAGATTTCCTTTCCGAATTCTACCAACAAGCGGTCTAACGCAATCGATGCTTTCTCCTTTGGAGTCGAGCCTTTATCTTTAGCGTAATCAATTGCTACGTCCACCAACTTGGCATACTCCTCCTTCTTAGTGGCAGCCAAAATCAAGGAAGGATTAGTGGTAGCATCCTGAGGGGTGTACTTGGCAATCGACTCGAATTCACCAGTGTCGGTAACAATAACTGTTCCGGTTGCTTTGAGCTGTTCCAAAGAGTTAGACATTCTTCTTGTATTTCGAAAAGTTTATGAGAGAAGTATTCTACCAGGGAGCGCTCCTATATAAATACTCCCACCCCCAAGTGAACCGGGTAATCATTCGCATTGCTGTCATTTCCGCGCATATGCAATACTAAGCAGTCATGATCTAGATTGCAATAAAGCGAACAGGTAGGACTCGTGATACTGTTACCTTGATGGCTTCCGTAATAAATGATCCACTAACCTTGAATCATTCTTCAAGGAGACATTCTCTCGCCTCATAGATTCCGCAACGTCATAAGTGTTGCTCTTGAACTGTATGTAGGGTATATGTAGATTAGGTATATTAGGTTGTGACTAGCTGGTGGAATATTTATAAACAGGTGGTACCGTCACACAGCTGTCATTGCCAGCACCTGAGATAATCTAATACGTTTAACGTTTTCTGAGAAATCTTTCATGTGATGCTAGACATGCTGAGGCTTGTGTTAAGCTACATTGCATGCAACTCATTGCTTGCGCAATGTACTTCAAGTTTACAACAATTCTTTTTGGTGCAATGACCAGTAAACTCCTCATAACGGCAGGTTCGAATTACGATGAAACACTTCAGATTGTCCCTGTGAATTCTGCAGAACCATTGGTCATCGATTCCGAGATCGGCCGTATACTACTTCAGGTTTTCATCAAGAACTTCGCGGGAAGCAAGGATCACTACCCATCTAGCAAATACAATGTCTCATCCCTGAGCGATGTGGAAGCAGCATCGCCAACTGAGAATTTTTCAACAGAACTTCCAAACTTTAGAATTTTGATTAATTTTCAGCCTTCCCGGTCTATCCAAGGCTCCCAGCTTGTGTTTGGAAATGAGAGCTTAACACCTGTCAAAGACCACGTTCCAGTCTCCCTCTTGTCAACTGGTCTCAAATTCTTTTCCTGGTGGTTAAACCCTTCAATAAAGGGTGACGTCTACAGCGAAACGCCATATTTATTTGGTTTGGCGCTTAACAGTTTTAGCAGGATCCGTATCGACGACAAAATTAGCAATGAAACTATCATGCCTATAAATGACGATAAAGAGAATTTAAAGGACAAGGACACCCGCATACCAGAATCAGCCAGCGCAAGAAAAAAGTATTATTCCACTGAAACAAAGGCCGCTGAATTTACTTTCAATCAGGAGGAAAGTTATACCTTTCAATTTGACACGAACTATATCAAGTTAGGCGACTCACAATACAAGCTACTGATTCCCACTTATGGACAACATTCACTCGATATTGATGTCGGTCATTACGCAAATGATAGTTTAAACAGTTTTAACTGGGTCCTCAAGCAACATGGGATAGATGGCGCTAAAAAAGGGGTGCCAGGATTAATCATCAAATTCGCTTTAGTATCTGCATAATTTTTTCTTAAATATTCTATAGATGACGCAAGTCGCCAGGTAAATCCCATATCAATGTATTCAGATCACATTTTTAGTTAACAATGTATTAAGAGGACGCCTTACAACTCGAAAACTATATCCCTGTAGAAAACACAACCCCTTAATCATCGGATTTACAAGTATTTCCTCATTGCCGTCCGGCGCGAAACACCCCCGTCTAAGCTTCAGCTTGAGTGTCTCTATCAATCTATCCTTGCGTTGTAGCCTGCTCGTATGGTATTATATTTCTATCGGCAGAACCTTCTGCATCACTGATAGTATACCACGAAGTCTGAAGGCAATAACCTCAAGATGATATGGCCTTGTATTAAAACTACACCAACCTATAACTCATACCATCACTTCAAATCTATCAAAATTAGAAAAGGCCTGACAGGCGACCGCACAAGTATATATAACAAGATCATATCTCGAGCCACCTGAAGAACTTTGTATCAGAAGCCCCGATTAAACAACACAAGGACTTATCACAAACGATAGAATTGAATACACTCAGCAAACAAACACAAAAAAGAACTTTACTCTACAGATTTACAGAAACGAAATAATTGGCCGTGCCCCCAGTAGAATAAAAAAACAAAAAATATTAAGGCATACTACGTACCGACAAAGCCATCAAGCGTCATAAAACATTACCCTCCAAAAGTTATATTGTACTGTTAATAAGACTTCCTATTCATGAGACTTCCTATTCTTTCTTCTTGACATCATAATCCGCCAAGACTTAAAGATCGACTACCTCACTTACATTTCTGATTACACTACAATCCAATACCCGAAGAATACAATCGAAGAAATTGACTAGGCAAAAGCGTAATTTTCGAGTCGTAACGAGTCCTCTTAATGCACAGTTAAAAACAAAATACCCTAAAGTCCAGCTAAAATTAAAGAACTTCATTTTAGCATGAATGCGATGCATTTGGTGACACTTGCGTTGTCAAATCAAATGTGAATAAGTAGCCCATACATGACCGCAAGCTGACCAGTCGCCCAATCAAACACTAACTACATATTATTCTATTTCGGATTAATACAAAAAATTGTTGCAATGGAGTAAGATCAAGAGTGCTACAACGGCATACTAAGAGTATAGTAGTGCAAATAGATCTTAAACATGTAGCTTGAACTAGAGTACCTAGGCGTTAAATTAACACTATTTCAGTTAGGTAGAGCGTATTCCGGTCTGACTTCGCCGAGGGCGATTTTACAATTTGGGATTTGTCACTCTCTTATATCGGCCAACTGACATTAGATCTTTAAGAATGAAATTGTATCCGGCGCCGAACGGCCTAGGAATTTTATCGAGTTTTGCTTTCCAGATCAGGCGGATCTCTTTAAGGACACCTTCTACATTCTGACTGATCTGTTCAATACTTCACTCAATATTCCTATAATAATAATATGTCAGTATTGAAAGCTACGATTACGATGTAACTCATTCTGATAATAAAGCACGGCCTTTACCATGTCACTGAAATCAGGTCATGAGGTAGAAAACAACGTTTCACAGTCTGAGATTAGCTTCTAACTAATTTTCATTTCAACTTACCAAGGATTTATCCTTCAGGCCTAGCTTCAGACTACAATTAGGTCTGCGTGAATGATGAAAAAGATTTCAATTATTTGGATTTTCTTTCTGATCGTGAGCTATATGCTCCAATTCGATCAAGTTCAAAGCCTAGTTTTAGAGAATCGGGAAGCTCTTAGCCAATGTGGCAAAACCACTCCTCAAAATATGTTTCAGTTAGTGTCCATGTATTTAATTAAAAAGTTTTGATTAAGAGATGTATTTTTTTTTTTTTTTTTGGTGTTGTTGATTCCAGATATTAGGTTTGGTTCCATACCTTGGAATGTTTCGTATGTATGTTTGTTCTGTTTTTTTTTTTTTTTTTTTTTTTTTTTTTTTTTTTTTTTTTCTCTTGAGAGGGTCTCAATCCGTCGAGCTACTTTGTGGCTAGCAATGATGTGCTACAAATGGCGAGAGGATGATTTGTGTTTCTAAGGTATTTGTGGTTTAGATTTAGAACCCATGATTTGATCAACAAAGTCATTGAATATTAATGTAGATCGTTCCTTCGTAACTTGGCATCGCCGTAAGAATTTACAATTTAGTCTTAATATACGAAAATCTAGCTTAAAACTATAAGAAAGGTTGGTACAACGGTGTCTTGTACTTTATCCTACTTATTGTACTGTTGATGCGCAAAGGGCGGCCCCAACACCACTTCCGTCCTTGGCAATCCTTAAATGAATCTTCTTGTTCGTTCCCTTTAAAGGGTTAATGAGGTTTAAGGCACTGAGAATCTTATCTTGGAAGCCAGGGTAAAACTCAACTACCGAACCATCGCATCCGACCTCAAAGTCTTTGTCGTCATCAGCATATTGATCTTTCACTCTCATTACGATGGCTGCCAAGGGGATAGCGGAGAGACTTGCAGCCCTGTTCGAGATTGCCTGCGTGAGCTTCTGAATGGCAATACGCTCCTCGTAAGTAGTAGGGAGCCTGAGATGGTTCTCAAGAATAAGAGCGGACATCCTGAGTTCAGTAGAATCATCTATTTCCAAATAAGACAAAACTTCCGAAGATAAAAGGAAGGGCTCTGTGAGGCGGTGAGGTAATGATCCTCCTCTATCCTTGTAAAGATCCTGAAAGACCAAGCCTTGCGAGAAAAGATCCATGAGTGTGACTCTTAAAAGTTCCCCTAAAAACATTCCGCTAATCCTTTTTTCGAACAAATGGTAGCCTTTATTCGATGTTTCTGCATCGACAAGGTCGTCAAACTTTGTCTTGGGTAATATGTCTAACAGATTGTCAAAAGAGCCCCATTCTGTATTCACCACCATACCCTGTGTACCTTTTGGTAAAGCAGAAGAAGCTAACTTTGGAATATTAGAGACTTTCTCGTAATATGCGCCATTAGTACCAGTACCGAAGATGCAGCCAATGACAGTATTTGCCTTAGACTCGGCAGAATTGTTCGAGTACGCTCTTGATAACAATGTACCCACTGTGTCGTTGGCCAAGGCCACCACTGTCACTGGGGTCTTCAAGATGTCTAGGTGCTTTTGCAAAAACTCCACTACATCTCTTCCAACGCAATCCGGCAAGTCGAAACCTTTCGTCCAGCGGATTAACTTGCCTCGATCGAGCGCCGTTTGTTCAACCGGAAACAGGAATGTAAATCCGAGCTTGATGTTTCCAGTTTCCTTCTGCTCACCATGATGTTCCTCCAAAAAGTCTTGATTTTCTCTGCAAGAAAAGAGAATAATGCATCTGACGTGCTACCCAGCATTAAATCAAGGGGAATCGGTGATTTGGCTTGCTTGAGATCGAACGTATGATCGCCCTTCAATTCAATTGAGCATACCCTAAAATTAGTACCTCCCAAGTCTGCGGCCAAAAAGAGCCCTCTTTCTTTTCCGTTGGGAATTGAGGTGACGTATGTTGGTATCATTGGCATGTACTCCCGAGCAGGCGTTTCGAAAGAAAGCCCAGCATCCATGGAGCTGAGAAAGTGGCTAGTAGCTTTGCAAAGGAAGCCATTGTCAATCTTGAATTCCGATGTGATCTCGTTGACAGCTTTCAGTAAGATATCATTCATGTTGAGAAGAGCAGATATAAAATATATGTTTTGTGCGATGTAGGTTGAAATCAAGCTATATATACGTGTGCGCGGTGGTGGCCTGAGGGTTATACTTCCCCAACATTTGCCGCATTCGTCACCAGTCGCCGTGGACAACATGACAGGCTATGCTGTAATCGAGTCGCCTGATGCTAAACTTCCCTTAAGAAAATGGGCGGTCACTGCCCCTAGAGCTGCCTTGGTTTGGCATGTAATATTATTCATTCAAGAGGCAAGTCGGGCAATGTGGGCAATGTTGAAGACGTAGAAGAAGCATGGCCCTAGCAAGGTGCTTGTCAAACAAAAGAAGAAATCAAAAGTCATATATTGTATGTAAAAAGGGATCAGACTCAATCTCATTTAAACTGATAAGGGGAAGGTACCGACCCATTCGTGAATTTCCAGCTTGATGGCCTCCAATTTTTCATCATGCTGCAAGATCTTTTCCTTGAAGTCTTTAAGCCTATTGGCTTCCTTTGGCAATGACGCCTGTACTTTCTTAGCATAATTCACGGCGAAGTCGATGTACTCAACAATCTTTTTAAAATCATCTTCGCCCATTCCTCTCGTCGTCATGGCGGGGCACCGATTCTCACACCACCGGGAACCAAGGCGGACTTGTCTCCGGGAATGGAGTTCTTGTTTAGAGCTATATTGATGAGCTCGCAAATAGCTTCCACACGTGCGCCATCAATCTGCTTATCTCTTAAAGAAACCAAGACCATATGAGAATCAGTCCCGTTCGAGACTAACAGGTAATCTTTCGAGAGAAATTCGGTTTCCAAAACTTTAGCGTTCTTGAGGACTTGCTCTTGATAGAGCTTGAATTCAGGAGTTGCAGCTTGCTTCAATGCGGTGGCTAATGCCGCAATGGTGTGGTTGTGTGGACCACCCTGGTGGCCAGGGAACACAGAAAAGTTGATAGGATTTTCCAAATCATAAAGCACTTCCTGGCCTGTCTTAGGGTTTACCGACCTAACACCTCTTCTGAAAAATATCATAGCGCCTCTAGGGCCTCTCAAAGATTTGTGTGTGGTAGTTGTGACGATATCCGCATACTCGAAAGGAGATGGAATAACGCCCGCTGCAACAAGACCAGAGATATGGGCCATGTCTACAACGAGATATGCACCTACCTTATCAGCTATCTCTCTCATCTTTTTATAGTCTATCAACCGGCAGTAAGCAGAAGTTCCGGCTACTAAGACTTTTGGACGGTAGAGGACTGCGGTCTTTTCTAACATATCATAATCAATGAGGCCGGTTTCCAAATCAACTCTGTAAGGCATTGTTTCGAAATAGGTCGAGACTGCTGAAATCTTTCTTGAGTCAGTTTGATAGCCATGAGACAAGTGACCCCCATGTGGCAAATCCAATCCCATTAATCTCTCATGCGGCTTCATAATGGCTTGGTAGACTTGCAAGTTTGCTGGTGATCCTGACAAAGTTTGAACATTGACACCCCACTTCTCTGGAGAGACATGAAATGCCTTTAATGCTCTGCTTTGGCACAATCTTTCCATTCTATCGATGTGTTCATTTCCACCATAGTAACGAGCTCCAGGGTAGCCTTCGGAATACTTGTTACACATCGGAGTTCCCAAAGCATCAAAAACTGCCTTGGTAGTGAAATTCTCACTAGCAATTAATACGATAGAATGTTTTTGCCTGGAGATCTCGTCATTAATGATGTCGTTCACCTCGGGGTCTGTTTCAGGCAAGGAGCCTTCAACAAGTTGCTTATGCTTGTCACTTAAATTGTATGGCATCTCAGTACTATAGATAACTTTGGCCTTCCGTATTAGATTGGGGATGTAAAAAGACGACTGAGAGTTGAAGGAAGTGGGGTTTATATATACAAGGTCAACAAATGAGCGATGCTCTATATCACGTGTATGACTCCGATTCTGGGCTGAGTCAGTTTCCATTAATGAAGCGGTTCTTGAACAGCTCTACTAGGTGAAAAAAAAAAAAAAAAAAAAAAATAAAAAAAACTACTCTGATTATAGTACAAATCTGCCCCTCAATGGTCGAATGCTATTACACAAATCTCGACGCTATATTTATTTCAAAAGCTATGCACGAGGCTACCCTTCATTAAAGATCGGAAAATACCAATATGACTTTTTAGTAGCCGTGTCTCTCAGGCGAATAGCCTTAAATCAGTAAAGAGTTACTCTCAATCGATGCGAAATTGCTAATTTTGGCACAACAACACACAAGCAGCTTAACCCACCCACTGAGAATGAATATAGGTTATAATTTGAGTAATGCGTACTTATGAGAAATAAGCAAATTGGTACCATCATCAAAAACTTTTTGGTAGGAGTGTACTGGTCCCCGTTGTCAATTTGTTCCCACATTGTGAGATTATCGTATGCGCCAGAATTGAACTCGAAAGGGGTCCCTTTCACTTGATGAAACATTATGTAGGATCCGATGTTATACGTCACATTTGTAAGTGCCCATTTCCAATCATTGTCGAGAACAGTGATGAAGTCATAGAAAAGTTTGACAAAGATAATAAGCACGATGTGTATAATCCATGCACCCTTATAATGAACCCAATCGGCATTAAGATTTGGGTTTAGGGACTGATCAATCTTGGTATCCAAAGTATCAGGCTCTAGGTGTTGAATTATGGACGAGGAACGTCTTTTTCTTGGTGTCACTGTTTGAGTGTGAGAAGGGGATGGGGTGAGTAATCCCTCCTTCTGGTTATGGTCCATTATGCGTAAAATAGGACGATTGGCTCTTCAAAAGATGGTAATAGCCTCTGCTTTCTTCCCAAAATGGTTAGTTCTGGCTGGAGAAAGGAGCTCGAAGTAACGGAAAACTATGATAGTGTGAACGAATTATTTGTTGCTTCCGATCGCCTCGTTTAACCGTTGTGTGATCATGATCCTTACCCGGATTGATCACGTGACTTATTGTGTGTCAGAGCTTTGTTCAGTTTAGATCCACTAAATACAACGAATAGTCATTGCTGTGTAATTAATACGACTCTCTCTTGTTGTTACTTGGGTATGGTATTGTACTTTTTTTTCTGCTTTTTTCAATTGTTACAGTTGATGAAGCAGCTGTTCTTGATAATTCGCGTTCTGGGGACTGGAAACCCTTTAACTGACAAAAGGTCTCATACAAATATTGTGACAAAATTTAGAAAATTCATTAATATATAAAAAAAAAAGGACAAAAAGCAAAGATAATTCAAAATCAAAAACAATAACAGCACAGTGATAACTGCTGATATCAGAGCCAGTGCAGAGGAAATTGGTCAGGTGGCTTCCCAAAGTCATAACGATTGGCGCATACCTGATGAAATAAAATAGAAAAGGAAAAAGAATCGTTGGAAAACAGAAGTGACGTTAAATAACATACATAAAACTGATAGCACTAATGCGATTGCTCTACGTAAAGAGCTCCTGAGTGCCAACCTGCTGCACAAACTCTTAACCATTGGCCACCTATAGTTGGCTTTGACACCGTAACTGGATTCGTCACTCTTAAACCAGAGCCTTCACGACGAATATTATCACCATAATTATCAAGTGTTTCCATTCTTCCCAAACCTAGACAGCCGTTAGACTGCAGCTCAAGTCCCCAACTCAATAGTTCACCAGCCTCGGTGATAGCAAGAAAGTGGTAATCACCGACAACGACGTCCTTGATCAATTTCCCTTGAAGATCGGGTAGTATTACCATTGTGGTATCGATTCCGTCAATCCGACCTATTAAAATCAGCCCGTCATCTGTAAATACGGCGAAGGTCCGGAAGCAGCCTACCACCTTCGTGAAATTTGTTGCATTATCTCTAGCCTGTGAATGTTTTGTTAGCCAACGATCGAACTCAATTAATGTTATAGTCTCCCCGGGATAGTCGAGTGCATGACGTTCATGATGCATTTTGATAGAGCCCAGATTATCTATGTATACCACACAGTTGTCCAATGAAACGAAATCGACAGCTTTCTTCAGCCGAGGAACTACCGTATAATATGCATCACAGGTTGGCCAGTTTTCACGACAATCTTCATTTGTGAATCTCTCTCTTGAATGGACTACTAGAAGACCAACGGAATCTGCATAGCAAACAGTAGAAGTCCAACCAGCTGATATTTTAGAGACACGACTAACCATGCTTCCGAAATTTAAATATATTCCGACTGACCAAGTTTTCATGCCCGTATCCCATGTCAATACCCGCCCTTGGTCGTCCAAGGCATTGAAATGTTTTCTTCCGCTTGAGATCGATACGATAGTCCGACCAGGGGGCGTTTTTAATCTAAAGACAAACTTGGATTCATTTTTGTCTTGGTTATCATTCTTAAGGGAAAGGAATGACTTTTCGCCATCTGCTAAATCCTTCTGCGAAGGCCCCGGGGGAGCCAGAGGACCATCTATAGGGTAGGACGACCCAGTGCAATACACTACCCCATCAGAGAGTACCTGAAAGCTGAATCCACCCGCCAGGACTGACTGGATGATGGCGCCATCAAAATTACTTACCTTGATTGGATATGCCACACCTAGAGTCCTGAGAGATCGAACATTTGGTGGTACGTCTTTCACTAAATACCCTAAACGTCCATTGTTCCCACTGCCCCAGGTATAGAGACTTACCTTTCTCGAGGAATGCAATAAAATAAAGACCTCCAATCATAACTCTCGATCCTTGCGGGCCCGTCTTGTCCAAACCTTTTGAGGAACATAAGGTGATAAACTGCATTTGTAGTAAGGATCTCTCTTAATGCCTTGCAAGTCCCAGAGAGGCCTTCAATGTCTTTTATAGCAAGATGAATGCATATGTTTGAGACGATAATGTCTTCACCTAAGTCAATTAATGAGAGTGGCATTAGAATTTAGTGGATGCTGCACATACTTTCACTTCCTTATCCTATGTGATCCGTGTACCAGATAGACGAGCTACGCAGTTTTAGGAAACTTTAGCGATACTTTCGAAGGATATATTATATTCCGAATACTAAAACTACATTATCTGTGTCTCATGACTGCAAGATAAGAACTCGGTGAATTGCTACATGTGAGCTGGCCAATGGGAAGCCAAACAAATTAGTGCCAGAATAAGGAAATCTTTAGTATATCGCCTATTTCCTGAATGAAAAGTTCAAGTTATACTGTGGTGGGATGACCAAATAAATACAGCGTCTCTTCTTAGTATTACTCTGTGTGTCTGGGGCTAATCTCTCGTGCAATCAAATCGCGAATTTGAGGCCGATGTTCCAAAAAATTTCACACGTCCATACGCATTCTTGCTTAATCAAAACTCTTCTGGGTACATTGAGCGGACTCACGACAAATAGGTTGTGCTAGAAAGATTTGGGGTATCTAAATCCGTCTGCAAATAACTTAGAAGTGGTATATCTCTTGAATTGAGACTTCGTCAAAGATACGGCTCATTTCTCCAGAAGAAGAAAAGCAAAAAACAAAAGAAAGAAAATGGTCAAGGTCACCGTCAGAGATGTATTTCTCTTCGTTCCTAACTTGATTGGATACTTTCGGGTGTTGACAGCAACCCTTTCATTTATCACCATGTGGCAATTTCCTACTTGGACTCTTGTGTTATATGGCATATCTGGTTTCCTAGATGCTTTCGACGGCTATGCGGCGAGAAAGTTCAACCAAGGGACAAGCTTTGGAGCAGTTTTAGACATGGTCACAGACAGGTGCGCTACAACATCTCTTATTTGCTACTTATGCGTTATTTATCCCAACTTTTGCCTTCTTTGGCAAATGCTTGTTTCATTAGACCTTGCTTCACATTATATGCATATGTATGCTATGTTGTCCTCAGGATCCACGTCCCACAAGAATGTTGATGAAAAGCAGTCGAAGCTATTATCGTTATACTACAATAACCGGAAGGTTCTTTTCTTGGTTTGCTTGGTTAACGAGCTATTCTATGTCGCATTATATTTACACTATTATGAGTTCTTCTGGTTGGGAACGATCCTAGCGTATCTCAGCGCGCCCGTTTGGCTCTTTAAGCAGATTGCCAACGTCATACAGATGAGGAACGCCGCATTAATCCTTGCTACGAAGGACGCGAAGGATAAATCTGACTAACAGAAATACTAAGTGGAGGCGAGTGAGGTCACTAGGCCGGCTTGAGGGTTGCCGTTTTGTCTTCCCTCTAATAGCTTCACACCCAGCTCGAGTTGTGGTAACAAATCACATATGTTACCAAGCTTGGACTCTTTGAAACACAGGTCAAGCCTCTGAATATCTTCTTTTAACGAAATGCATTCTGACAACTTTGTCATATTAAAAGATTTTGCGAAGCCTGATAAACTCAGAGTGATATACCTTATGATTTGTGGCTTTGCTTGGTTCTCGCTCAAAGAGGTAGCACCGAGCCGTCTAAGTGAAATAATTAGTGGCTTCGCAAGCTGAATATAGATATCAGAGCATAGATCAGTATTATCGCAACGGTGAAGAATAGGGGCGAGTACCATTGAAAGCTCTGATACCATCTCAATGTCATTGCTTTTCACAAGGAGACTCACCAACCTTACAGCTGCCTCAGCAACTAGGTCAAATAAACCAAAGCTAGATGCCAGTGTAATTTGCTGAAGAAGTAGAATAAACGAGCAACCTAAACGGTCAGCTTGAACGAGAATATCTGATTTGATAAGCAGACAAGAAACAACTTCGCGCGGGCTCTTAGCCTTTGTCAACCTGTCATGGACGCCAACCTGTGCATTTAGTATTGCTAGGGCGTCTCGGCAGTTGTCCGTGTGAGACATCAAAGAAGCTTGAAGGCGCAAGATCTCTCCTTGTGTAGTTGAATCAACAGACGGTAAATAACGTATTAAGGAAAGTAACTCGTTCGCATACTGGAAATGACCTCTTTTGAGGGAAATCTTTACCATAAAAATAACATACCAAGTTTGAAGTGGGTCAATTGGTACCACAAGACAACAGGGCGGTTCAGACAAGGATCTTAACTTTTGGGCCAAAATCTCTCCTTCACCTTTCCAATAAAGAATATCGCATTGCGCTCTCGCATAATCCTGATCTTCGCGTGTCAGTACATATTTGAGCGTAAAAATCAGTGATAGATCAACATAAGCTTCAGCTAAGTATGGATAACCCGCTGTTAGCCAATGAGAAGAAGCGATATGAGCAACGTTTCTCGTGGTTTTCATAGTACCACACATGGAACTAAACAATGTTTTGCTCATTGATAAAAAACATCGTCTTGGACTTGCCCCTGCGGAGACAATGTAGTCGTACTCGGCTTGTAGGACAGCTGCAGAGAAAAGACTATTGCGCTGATAATCTTTCTGACTCAAAAACTCAAGAAGCCTCATGTTTCTTACTTTATGTACCCTTCCAGAGAAATTCTCGTCTTGGTGATTAGTCATAACTTTAAAGAGCCATGTGAGCACGTAAGTCAAGGCGATCTCGTCTTTTTGATCCCTCGCAACATTACCAGCTTCTTCAATTGTATCCAATGCATTTTGTTTCTCACCAAACACGATATGTAGAGCTGCTTTAGCTATTAAAGCGAAATGGTAGAACATCTTTGAGCCTTTTGAAACCATGTAGTCAAAATACTGATGCAACGCGTCATAGGAAGCATGATAGTCGCCTTCATTTAAGCACCTGAGATATCTTAAATAATGGTACGAGGCTAAAGATGCCGGGTCTTTCATTCCGCAATGGGAAATACCTTTTATCAGCGTCGCGTAAGAGGCGTAGCGTTCGAAACTCTGTTTACATTCATCTGAAAGACAAACTCCTGTCATTTCTATCATACTCACTTGAGAAGCTGTTAACTCTAGAATTTCTGTCCGTGTAAGAACATTATCATCTGAACAATTTTTTAAGCTGCTACAGTGACTGTTAGGTGGTAAATCACTCTTGAAGGCAGTGGAATTGTTCACAAAAATCTGAATGGAAGAATAAAGCCAATCGTACTCAGTATAGCTCAAAAGTTGGAGGGAGACGCACATATTTTGCATGAAGAGACCGATGACGCTTCTCGACGAAAGGGAATAGCAAGAAGGGCCAGAAGCAGTACTTAAGCGCAGTGCAATGCTAGCACTCACCTCCTTCGACCAATGGTATAGATCATCTGGCCCCGAATACTCAACGTGCATTTTCTCAATAGCAGAGTGATTTCTGTCGCCTCATTTAAACCTGATCTGGACTTTCCATGAAGTGAAAAATATTCATTTATTGAAGCACAAAAAGTTTCGAACGAAGATGACTCCCGAAACAACAGTTCATTTTCTGAATATGTTGTTTCGGCTTGGTTCGCGATGAAAGATAGTAGAACCCTAGAACGATGTACGCTTCCCTCAAGATATAAGCTGATGAGTATTGTAAGACAAACCTTAGAGGGAGTAGGCTTGTTTGTTCTCAGTTCTAAGGAATTCATTTAGTGAAACCACAAGAACACTTCATGTCTAACTGATAAACCTGTACCAGAGACTTGTTATGGGTTAATGATGCAGTACTGCAGTGTATTGGACAGATTTTCCAGGTAAAAAGTGAGGATGCATCAAATCATATATTGTGGCCACAAACCTTGACTATAGTTAAGGCAGCTATCATGTAGGCCATGTTTCTAGTCGAGGTTAAAAAATCGCTTTAAGAAGAATAGATGAAGAAAATTGATTTAGAAAATGTTTATTACGGAATCTTTCAATTATCTGTATAGCCGCCGGTCTCTAAAAAAAAAAAAAAAAAAAAAAAAACAGACGAGAGAGATTAAGAATGGAGCAAATTATCATTCGGAGTATTATAACATGATCCCCCATTCTCGTTTGAAGAGGATGAGAAGACAAAGAGGAGGCATACGGCCAGTAGGGGAAAAATTCTCTATTGCTCGTCGTCGGTGTCAGCGTTGACGTCAAGTGTTGGTATATCAATTTCTTGATCCACTGACAACAGTATTGGTGATTGTTCATCTTCTTCTGATGTGGGATGTTGTCCGACACTTTCACTTCCTGGGTCACCAGAGTGCACTTGGGCTATTGGCGCGTCTGGTTCCTTCAGGAAAATGTCAATGCTTCCTATTCTGCCGGCATTGTTGAAGTCGACGAGATCTAGCTTAGGCTGCTTCAACACAACCGCTTCTTCCTCGTCCAGAACGGAGAAGTCTCTTTTCCTTCCTTTTGGAAGCTGATCTTGCTGAGAAGATAAGATGGTATCATTTGTAGACTCCCGAATACCGGTGCGTGGTAACTTTGGATTAATTAGCGCATTTAGAGCGTCACTCTCGCCGACAAAGCGCAACACCACTGAGAGAGGAATGGGGAAGGAATATACATTATCTGCTAACACCCGACTCCAACATTCGAATACCTTGATGTTCCTTGCGTCGAAACGGTCTGTCGTCAATAGGGTCTGCTTGAGGAAATCTCTCAGAATTGCGCCGAAGATACTTTGGGGTATGTAAGAATGGCGAGATAACAGCCTTAGAAAAGCCAAAGATGGGATTAGAGGACGAAAACTCCTCTTTATTCTCGTTCCAGTCGGGTTGACAAGTCCTGTGTGGGTAGCTTTAGAATCATCAAACAGATGCCCAGAATTCTCGTAGTTTAGCTCTTTGAGCGCAATGCCAGCCAAAAAAGATATCTCACTATGATCTGGAACAAATCCTATCAAGTGGACGACTTGGCTTGCACCTGATAATGTACATCCCATATCTGCTTCATCCGAGAGTTCCGATATGGCTTTCCTTTGAGCGTAGCGAGCATGGTGGTTCAAACATTCCAATTGGCGATTAGAGTAAGACAAGAAAAAGCCATTTAATTGCCCCATGATGTTCCCAAAGAAAGCTAAAGCTGCACCTTGAGTTTTAAGTAAAACCGATTCTACCGATCTTTTGAGTATAGGATCCCTTATGGCAGGTTGAAAATCGTAAACACCAATACGGATTGCGCAAATAGCGTCGACAACCTCCCAAATACTCCCAACAGGCATTTGAACAGTACATCCCGACGAGCTACACAAGCAAGCAGTAAGGATCCTGAAAAGCTGCTGGACCCTGCGAGAAATCTGCATTAATGACAAATGGGAATTTGCATCTACTTTCATGGACGGAAAGAAGGTTCCCGACTGCTTGCTTCTATACCTCTCAAGTAGGGAATGGAAGGTTTTGTCAGAAGAGACGTCAATAAAATTGTCGACTAGCGAAAATGTTGCGACTAGTTCACCGAAAATACTGAATATGACGTCCAGCCAATATTTCTGAGGGTTATCTCTTTCCGTCAAAGATGCGGTACAAAGAAGACCAAAAATTGAATTGTAATATTGGGGATCCTCGACACCTAAATCGTCAAGACATACGATTTCAAGAACTTTTGCACGAATTTTAGATAGAAAGGGTCGAGTGGTGGTTGGATGATTTTTGAGAACCGTTTGCATGACATCCGATATCAAAATAGGACTGGCTGAGAAATTATCCAAACAAATGACAAGGAAGCGTGATACCCTGGGGGTCAACTGTTCCCTCAGGAAATCTGCATCCAGAACAAGAAGATCGAATACTTTAGCAGCTGTTCTTAGGCATGACTTAAGAAGCTTTTTATCGCTCATCATCGAGGTTTCCATTATTTGATAAAGAAGATCCAACACTTCCGCACCATACTTATGGCAAAAGCTCTTATCAAGAAGCATGATGTAAATTAAGTTTATTCCACACCAAGTATTATAGTTGATATTAGATCTTGTTAAGTGCTTGGCCAAGTTGAAAAGTCTTGTTCTTTCTGTGTTCGTGACATTCTGACTCATCAATTGATCAGAAATAAACACAAAGTCAGCTACTAAAGATCCATGTTGTATTGGTTCTTCTAAATGAAGAGTAACTGATTCGAAATCAAGCATGCGTTCGATACTTCACTAATTTAAACTAAGGATAATTGAGATACACCTAAACTTCAGGCGAAAATGATATACGCGATGACTTTCCTGTGTATAACTACCTCGCATCAAAAGCGATCATTGAGCACGTTCCTGAAATCGAAAGGCAGATACAATGTACCCTCGCCTTCGAAAAACTTCGACATGGATTCTACCCAGTGCAATCTCAATGAATGTAACATAGCGGATGTACCCTCCATTACGACCAAGATGACGACAGTGAGACAAAACCACATGCCGAAGAGAAAAACGGTCATTATGATTCCCACAACTCCTGAGGGCCCAAACGCGTTTTGGAGGGTCATCGTCCACAACACTGTCGAAAGCTGGGCGTGAGCCAACGAAAGTGCCCAGAGTCTTAGATAGGAGGCTGTATGAGACACACAGTTCAAACAGAACTCAATTGTATGAATCACTTGATGTATCATTATATCACCAAAACCTTCTTCTTCTTTGCCATTCTCCTCATTGATGTCGTTGACTTCAAGTGCACGAGAATTATTGTCTGACAGCTCATTCTCGGCTTGTGATGTATGATCAGCTTCATGATCAATCAATGCCTCATAAGACGCATCAGCATGCTTCTTGGACATTTTGTGCTTCAAATACAAAGGTTTGACAAACACGAGCCACGGAACACAGATCAATGCAACCAGCAAAAGAAGTAACTGTACCACACTCTGGTGCGCGTATAATGGCTCAATAACAGTACCAGGAGAAAGGAACATCATGATCAACATATTCAACAACCCAGGAGGCTGTTGCTGTAATTGAATCCAATTGACAGACCATTTGTAAACAATGCATAAAGACAAGTAGCCGAAAATGCTCTGCATAAAGAGCAACCCAGGAATAAAGTTGCCAACGATATCGATCATGCTATTGAAGTAAATAGCATTACCCAAAGAAAAAAAATATGAGTATGTCATGTGTAAATAACCCATCAAAACAGATAGCTTCATTTTGTAGGAGTTTGAAAAAAGAAGATTGTTTTCGGAACCATGCCAAGCCCAATCCAAACCAAAGGGATAAACACCTCTTTGTTTCGCAATGATAAGCTGACCATTCTCCCATTCTCTCGGGTATTCCCAGCCGGATTTGAACAAAGTTAGCGACTTTGAAAAGATATCATTGTACATCAATCCGGTATACATGGAAAAGAAACCCATCAAAAGAAGTATGTACCGTCCAGAGAATGCCATGTCGAAAATCTCATCCCTTTTAAGAGAAGAAATACGATTTTCTTTGATAACAAGCACGAAAGCAGCAAGAAACATTATGAAACCATGCCCCAAGTCACCAAACATGATGGCAAACATGAAGGGGAATGTCACAATGGTTGGCAAACCAGGGTTTATTTCCTCATACGAAGCAATTCCGTAAGTATCGCAGATATTTTGGAAAGCCGCTGTGAATTTGTTGGTACGGTGAAAGGTGGGTGGTTTCTTGCTTGTCTCCAACACGTTTACGATCGTCGGGACAGCATCCGAAGAGCTCAGCGACTTGATCTTTACGCTGAGTTCCTCAATTTCATCATTCGGAACCCAGCCTTCAGCAACCAAAGTTTTCCTCAGAATATCGAAGTCACAAAAATTCATGATTTGGTACACCCGTTTTTCTTTGGCAACCACTTCCCACCACTTTGCAAGATCACGGGAAACAGCAATGAGTTCAGAGCAAAGAGCGCCTTCAGTTTCTTGTAAGACTACCGCCAAATCACCAAGCTCACCATCTAAGTAAGATGCTTGATGCTCTCTTTCTCCTGAACTCATATTCACGTCATATATCTTCGCATCTAACGATTCGGCAATCCTCAAGATTCGTTGGTGGATGAGTGAGCCATGCGAGAAGATGATAAAAGCACTCTTGAGGACGTTATCGCCCGCTTTGGGGTCGTAAATACTTTCTGATATCTCCTCACTGTAATAATACATGTTACCCCTCAAAATCCTCCATAAAATTTGTTGAAGAACACCAATCTTTTCTCTGTTAATAACACCGCAGATAAACTGTGTGTTGAAGCCGGAACCATCTTCCTGACTTGACACAATTTCTCGATAATCGTTCCCGTCAAAGAAGTTTTCAACAGTTTTGACTGCGTGTTTGAACTGAAGTAAGTCTCTTTCCTTCTCCTGGAGCGCTTCAGCTGCGTCAGTCATCTGAGAGACACGAGCTTCCAAAAGAGATGCGTTCTCGGCATAAACATCAATATCTGATACTTGAATATCGCTTGTGTCATAAGGATAAGTAGCAATGCTGATTTGTCGTTTGTCAATTTGGTCCTTAAGATATGAGTACTGTCTCTCAATATTGTCAAGAACCCTCAATTCCTGAACGAATGACCTTTGAAAGTCGTTCACACCTTGGTTTAGATCCCGAAATTGCATCAGACCTAAATTTCCGATTTGATGAAGGATATGTCTTGCTTCTTCAGAAGGTACGTAGACCTCAACGAGAGACATTTTCGCCGAGCCTTGATGTTAGTTCAATCATTGATTCTTGTCAAATGTACATACGAAACATTGCCTCCTCCTTGATATCCATGGCTGTGTTGATACTTCAGAAGGGTTATTAGGGCAACTTCTGAGTGCGATTTCACAATTGGTTGTCAAGAATCTGTGTCACGCACACCAATTCCCGTTGGATCATGGTGTCCAGGTGTTCTATCCACAATCATTTGGGCCCTCGAGCGTTTGTTTGTAATGAAGGCAGATGTGTAGACTTCGGGTTTCGGTGATTAACATTTCAGAGAATGAAGGCGTTCCTTCCATTTGTTATTAGGTTAGGTATTGTACATTTGCTTCATGCTACCATCATTATATGTTGTAGTTTAGGCCACCGGTGTCCCCATTGACCAAATAGTGTTAAACAACAGAAAAGGATATCTGGGCATTCTTGATTAACAAGAAGCCTGTTACTGCGTAGTTTGAGCTTTGTTGAAGTTCATTTGCTTGGTTCATTCAAAAGGTGCGCATGATGAGATGAGCCTAAACCTCAAAACGATTTTTTCCACACTTCTCTTTTTCCCTACCATATAACCCATCAAGCAGAATCAAAATCGCTCAATAAAGAGGAAAGTATCATGAGAAACTTGGTGATTTTTAACGATGGAAAGCTTGACTTTGAGTCACGATATTTCCCCGATCTTTGCAACTTGGAGAGCTCCTTCAATACTTTTAATGACGCCGTTACATGCGTGATGTCCAACCCTGCTAAAGATGCCTTCGAAGTCCAACAAATGACTAAAGATGGAGGAATCGAAGTTTTATGCTTTTTTGAAAGTCCTTGCCCCGGTTCGTTGTTGTTGTCATTTCACCAATTCGATGACAGTGGGTCGCTCATATTCGTGTTCAACAACGGTGATGTGATCGCTGCGCATCTCGATAGCGAAGCTACGGAAGGATTTGTCTTCGAGATTGTGGGACTGATGGATGTCGAACTTTCTGCAGCGCAGTGGTCTCCTGATGAAGAGATTCTTGTTCTCGTAACTTGTTCGTTGAAGCTTATTCTTTTATCGAGATCTTTCGAACCAATACTGGAAACGCAGCTCAATGCCCATGATATCAAGGATACTTCGAAGTCGAACGTATCCGTGGGGTGGGGCAAGGAGGAAACTCAATTCCGGGGAAGAGGTTTCAAAGCTCTTGAGAGGGAGCGTGACGCACTCAAGCACGCTGGATTGGATCTCGAAAATTTGCAGCCTTTGCACGATCCCACTGTAAAATTAGAAGAAAGAGGTCATCTATCAGCCAGAGATGATAATTCTGTGCATATTTCCTGGCGGGACGATTGCGAGGTATTCGCAGTGTCGCTGAGGTTAGACTACTTACCCGACTGCTCAAAGGGGAGACGTGTTATCAGAGTTTTCAGTAGGGATGGAAAGCTAGAGGCCGTCTCAGAGGCGGTAGATGGCTTGAATACCTGTTTAAGCTGGAGACTGCAGGGGTCTTTGCTTGCCACCACCAGAGACGTAGCTCACGACGATGGGAAAGTTATTACCGAAGTATTATTTTTCGAAAGGAATGGACTTCGGCACGGGGAATTTGCTACGGAGCAGCCCGGTGTACTAGATCTTTCCTGGTCATCTAATGGAGAGATCTTAGCTCTTCTTTTCGACGACAAAGTGCAATTTTGGACCTCGAAGAATTATCATTGGTATTTGAAACAAGAGATATCTACAGGTTTAGACCGCTGTGTTATGTCTGTAAAGTTTCATCCAGAAAAACCTATGACGGCTATGTTAACATCAAAATCTGATGGTTTAAACGTCATTAGTTTTGGAAGCATTACGTCTGATGGACCATCCGTTCGGGATATGACAGAGGTCTTGTTAGTGTCATCGATGGTTGCCGAGTTTTGTTGACGCCACTTGCACTTGCCAACATCCCTCCCCCGCTAAGCATGCTTGAAGTTGTCCACCCGGAGCCCGTGAAAGCTGTCGCAGTCAGCATATGTCACACTCGGTTAGTCGCTCTCACAAGTACATCCAACTTCTATCTTACTGAGAACCTTCAGTTGAAGAGAGGTAGTTCTATCAAGACAGAAAAGTTTCAGATCAAAGAATTTAACGAAAGTTCATGTCTCAGACCCAAACAAATTTGTATCTTGAAGCTGACTTACCTTGTTGTGCTATCTGACGGGCCGTCAACATCTTTTGTCCATGTTTTCAATCTTGCCAACCAGAAATTACATTTCCATGGGGATCTCGAGGCAAGAGCGGTGTTACTCAAGGCTCTGGCGGACTCGAATCGGGCAATCATTCAGTTGTACGATGGAACTATCCTTGACTTCGATGAGGACCAGGGTTTGAAAAATGCGTCCAAGTTTCCACAGATGTGCACCCAAGTGGAAGCAGTTCTCAAAGGAGACGATCTTGGAACTCATCCGAAGCTCGTTGTAGCAGGGTTGACTGATAGCGGAAAACTTTTTTGCGGAGATCGCTACCTTGCCAATAATATAACCTCAATCAAGATGTCCGATCAGTTTTTGTGTATCACAACTGCACAGTCGCGATTATGTTTCATTCACCTTGGTAACTTGGATTCAGCTGACATGTCGTACATTGCTCAAGGCGAGGAACAGGATGAAAGATCTCGGCAGATCGAGCGTGGGTCAGTCTTGATTACAACTGCTCCCTCAAAGTATTCAGTGGTTTTACAAGCTCCTCGAGGTAACCTTGAAACTATTTATCCTCGTATTATGGTATTGACCGCTGTGCGAAAATTCATTCAAGAGTCCCGATATCTCGAAGCTTTTCTCGCTTGTCGGTCACATAGAATAGATTTGGATATTCTACATGATTATGACCCACAATCATTCGAACAAAATATCTCAAGCTTCATAAATCAGGTGAAGAAGACTGAGCATCTTGATTTACTAATCTCTTGTTTGCATGAATATGATGTCACAAAGGAAAAATACCTGGAAACTGCGCAAGACAATCATGTCTCTACGAGAAGCCATGGACAAGCAGATTTATCCGGTCGGGAGAATAAAGTGAATCGAGTGTGTGGCATATTTTTGAAAGAACTTTCGGATAATAAATATCCAGCGGAGTATTTACAAGTTCAGTTGACCGCTTATGCTTGTCAAAAACCCCCAGATAGCGAGGGAGCTTTAAAGCTTATCTCAAAACAATCGAACACAGAAGTTGTGGATCGCGCTATTACTCATCTTTGCTGCCTCCAGGATGCTTCCGTGCTATATAATAAAGCATTATGCCTTTACGATGTTAAATTGGCTCTCAATTTTGCTCAACGGTCACAGTTGGATCCGAAGGAATACCTTCCTTTCCTCCAGACTTTACATGGCGAGTCACAGGGCAGAAGAGGTTTTTTAATCGACGACCACTTGAAGAGATTTGAAAGTGCATTGAGTTGGCTCTTTGAACTTGGGGAGGACAGGAACGAGGAGTTTGATGCATATGTTGTGTCTCACAATCTTTACACTAAGGCATTGGCGCTCTACAGACATGACAACAAGCGTTTTCGGAGAATATTGATTCTTTATGCCAGCTTTTTAAGCGAGACCTCCGAATTTTTGGAAGCGGCAAGGATCTTTGAATTCCTTGACGAATTTCAATTAGCATTAGAAAACTACTTGCTGGCTAAATCCTGGAAGGAGGCACTCACTATTGGCAGAAATATCAAATCAGACGATGACTTTAGGTCTATCGCCAAAAGCTTGGCAATTCTGTTGGAAGATGATCGCAGATATAGCGACGCGGCCACCATCGAGTCGACATATTTGCAAAATAATATTAAGGCTGTTGAGCTTTTTTGCAAAGCCTTTGACTTTGATTCAGCATTACTCATAGCAGCAACGACATCATCAAAGGACACCCAAGAAGTTTTTGATTCAGAGATTCGTGAATCGTTTGGCATAATGTCAGAACTTCTAGCGGATTGCAATGGTCAGCTCATATCTCAGCTTAACAGACTTCGTGAAATACGAAGGAAGAAAGAGATCGATCCGGTAATGTTTTACGGTACATCGTCTCAAGATCTTGATACTCCCGATGATGTCTCGATAGCTGCGTCTGATACTTCCACAACGCCTTCATTTTTCACGCGGTATACGGGCAAAAGCAATGAGACTGCTAAGACAGGGGCCTCAAGGAAGACACTGAAGAATAAAAAGCGCGAGGAACGAAAGCGTGCGAAAGGGAGAAAAGGTACAGTTTACGAGGAGGAGTATCTCATCAGCTCTGTTGGAAGACTTATTGAACGCTTAAACTCAAGTCTCAGAGACGGAGAGAATTTAGTCTTTGCATTAGTTCGGAGGCATATGTGGGAGGAAGCGTACCAGATTAAAAGCCTGTGGAAGAAAATCACTAGCTTTTTGGACATCCACGTTGTAGAGATCTACACGATAGCCGAAAGGGACCGTCAGCGAGTTGATGACAATGGCCAAACATACTTAGCTCCAGAAATTCCTTTGCCCAAGATTTTTTATTTCCCAGACATTAAAGCATTAGCTTACTAAGTATTATTTGATCGATAACATAAAGATTAGAATGCTATTTGAGTCTATTGTAAACACTTTTTTACGCTCGATTATTGCAACTCTGTGATGGGAATAGGGTGTTTAATACTGCACGTAGATAGACCCCATATATCAATGGCGCCCATGTCATTGATCATTATATTTCACTTGAATACGGTTGCGCTACTGTGAAACTTCTTATTTGAACTGGTTTCATCAGTGGGCCGTCAGGGCCATTAGTGCTGGACGAGGCATTGAACGACGAGTCAAGTATTTGTATACAAGCCAAGGTTCGCACATCAACAGTGTACTACTCCATCCTAAGGATTATCGACAGGTCGTCTATGGATTATATTGGCACAATAATTAAAGGCTCCACGTCAGATGTTCAACCAGAAGAGGCAATACTGATTTTGAGCAACCGATTGCAACACTCGCAGCTTTCGCTTGACCGGAGGTCAGCGGTCTTAGGCTTGAGAAGTTTTAGCCGACAGTACAGAGAGATTGTCGTTGAATACGGCTCGAAGACCCTCCTTAAAACATTAGCACTTGAGAAAGATGACATAATTACATTAAGAGCTGTGCTTGAGACCATACTCATCCTTTTCATGAAAGGTGCGGAAACTGGAGAGGATACTAGGGGTTGGATCAACTCACGGTCTCGAAGTCAAAGCGGTAAATACCCCTCTCCCCGACTATTAGGTACTATTGAGGTCGATCAATTTTCACTTTGGCTCGCTGACGAGAGCACATCGAGCGCTGAATATTTGAGTTGCTTGATCGAGTTGGTACAGAATAATGAAGATTTTCAGATGAGATCTTACGCAATTCAACTTTTAGAGGCTTTGCTTATCGCAAGACCTTCTAAGACGAAGGATCTTTTCACTGAGATACCCTCTGCAATCTCGATGGTTGTGTCTGTCTTGAACGATGCATCTGATCAGATTAGGAGTGAAGCGATCTTACTACTAATGACATTGGTCAAAGACAACTACAACATACAAAAGGTCGTTGCTTTTGAGAATACGTTTGAAATCATTTTTCAAGTTTTACAAGAAGAGGGAGGGTTGCGGGGCTCAATCATAGTGCAAGATTGTCTAACTCTTGTCCATAATCTCTTAGCTTATAATGACTCAAACCAGAAATATTTCTTGCAATCGGGATGCGTCCCTAAATTGGCAGAAATTTTGGCAGATCTGATAGCACCTGATACCGAAGGCAAGGAATCACCCGGAGATATGATTTGGAATGAACAAAGGGTAAACAATATGACCACGGCATTAGAAATTTGTCGTGCTTTTGCTGAGAGGGATAACGAGGATTCTTTGATAAAGCAAAATAGCTTTTTTGATTCTGGTATTTTTTTTGATGTCTTGAAGCTTGTTTTTGCCTCGCATATTGACAAAATTCTCCGTTCATTAGCATTGGAGGTAGCTGGTGACTTGATGGCGGGGAATAAGCGTATTCAACTAGAGTTTTCAAAACTTGATGTACCCTACGTCGACCCTTCATTGCCATTACCCACGTCTTCAAAAGATTGCTTAGCTGCGCCAGCTGCACTTTTAAACTGGGCGCTTCTTCTTAATTCGGTCCATTGCTTTAACGTACGCTTATCAGCATCCTATTGTTTCCAATGCTTTGTTGAGGGAAATGAGGAGGCAAAAGTTGGTTTTATGGAAGACCAGATCGAGGATTTCAAGCAACGATTTTCTATTGAAAGTAATTCTGACATCGTTGCAGAACACCACACGAAACACAAGAATTACACCAATAAAACCAATCTTCTTTCAGTCTTACTGCACTATGACGATGAAATAAAACTTAATCCTTATAAAGCATGGTTCGCGTCTTTTTTCATGATTTGTCTCGTGAATGATTGCAAAGAAGCACGCCAACTCGCACAAGACGTTAAAGTCGGCAACGAGAATAATGGAGAAGACGTTATGTCGTTGATTCAAGCGATAGCTCAGATTTTGGTAACAACTATGGAATTAGCTGATCCGAGGGTGCCCGTGGCATACATTTCTATATTAACATTTTGGCTTTTCGAAGATTTTGACGCGGTAGATGATCTATTGAATGATATAGATACAGTCAAAGCAATAATGTCTTGCCTTATGAGGAATGCTTCCGAGTCAACCGACTTGGCTGACGGGACTTGCTTCATTCTACTTGGCGTCATCTACGAGTTCTCGAGAAACTCCTCACCGTATCCTCGAGCTGCATTGCATGCCATGATTGTCAAATCTTTGGGCGCCGAAAACTATGCGTTGAAGGTGAAGAAAGTTTTTCAGGTCCATTGGAGCACCCCTTCTCATGATTTGTTTTCTGAATCTGTTCAAATGGATAACACCGGGCTTCCAAACGTGTTTTTCATACCTCTTTACCAAAACCTCATGAAGGAGAATTATTATCGCATCAAGCTGGCTTTGAGACATGACCCTCAGCAAGACCCGCCTCTTAGAATAACATTTGAAGCTTACGAAGCGCTCCAATTCCAGTATGAAGCCTTGAAAGCCTCAAGCGTTGAAAAAGAATCGGCGCTTGCGGCTCAGTTAGTTGCAAGCGAAGAAAAAAACCGAAAGTTAACTCAGTCTCTTAATGAAACTGAAGAAAAACTTACCACAAGCGAAGGTAACGTATTGCACATCTCAAGATTAAATGCCGATCTTAAGAAGTCGGTAAACGATTCTCGATCTGAGCTCGAGGATACTCAGTCGCGATATGAAGACTTACGAGTGCGTCAAAAGACTACTGAACGTGATTGGAAAGAGGCCCAAGGTAACACTTCGAGTTTAATGAAGGAAAAGAAAGCATTAGAAGCGCAGCTTAAAGCGACTATTTCGAGCAAAGAGGCCGCAGAAAGTGGAATCAATAAAATGAACAAAGAGCTTAGGAGTTTGACAGCCTCCCTTCAGGATATCAAAAAGGAGCTAAATGATACTAAGGAAGTCCAATCAAGAGATTTAATGGAGGCTAATTCTACAATCTCTTTTCTCAAGGATGAGGTCAATAAGCTTCGAGAATACAAGCAGAAAACCAACGGAAAAATCTTCGTTGAAAGTGAAAAATGGAATGAAAGACAAACCATGATTTGCAATTTGGAAGGGAATCTCAGAAAGATAACAAACGAAAAAACCGAGAGAGAAACCGAGATAAAAAAGTTAATGGACAAGCTCAAATCAGCTGCACTGGTGGTGCAGAGTTTAAGACAGCATAACGCTTCAAAAGATGTCGAAATTCATCAATTACGAGCTAAATTGAAAGAAAGGAATGATCGACTGGCTTCTGTTACAGGTGCAAGACTTGAACCAACCGATAACGAGCAAATAATTAGAGTTGAACGGGCCAGCAGATACGAACCACAAATGTCAAACGACAGCATCAATGAAATATCAGCTTTGCAGCGATCTCTCAAGATACTTCAAAAAGAGAACGAACAATTGAAAATGAACATCGGCCAACACGACGTTGAAGGACGGTGGAATTACACTGGCAGCCCTGGGTGTGACAATGGGGGATGCAGCAAGGAAGAGTTTGACGAGCTTTTATTATCGTGGGAAGACCAAGTTTCGAAGCTAGCAAGATGCAAGAGTCTCTTAAGGAAACATGATATCAGTGTCTCTAGTGATGAGGAAAACTAGCTAGGTAATGGTTTCGCATTTATACATCAGCCGTCGGTATATAGGGGAGAGATCAATATGTCGCGACTAATTTTCGCAGTATTTCGTTATGCAGTCTGAGCTCAAGAAAACAGAACTTTCAGGCGGCATTAACTGGGGGACAGCATGATTCTCTTGATAGACTCTTATGATTCCTTCAGCAACAACCTACGAAGGCTTATTGAAAGGGAAACTAAAGATCAAGTTATTGTCGTACAGAATGACTTTATTGGCCCACAGGAATACGAGACATGCTTCAAGGATTGGATATCAAAATTTGATTATATAGTCATTGGACCAGGACCGGGAAATCCAGCGAACAATCTAGATGTGGGTGTAATTAGCTGGTTATTTAATTATTTTAAAAGTCATCCCGATGAATGTATTCCTGTTCTTGGTGTCTGCTTGGGGTTCCAAAGTCTTTGCTACGCCTTTGGGAACGATATCAAAGAATTGGATCAGGTTCGCCATGGGCAAATGTTTACAATCGTGCCTAAAGCCTGCAACATTTTTGGTGATAACCCTGTTCCATTTGAGAGCGTGAGATATCATTCTTTAGGGATATCTGTTGATGATTTGAATGGAGAGATTATCCCACTTGCCACTTGCCAAGACCCACCCATGCAGATCGTGATGGCAGGCTGCCATAGAAATTTGCCTTTGTATGGTGTCCAGTACCATCCTGAGTCTATCTGCTCTGAAAAAGGTGACGAATTAGTCCGTCAATTTCATCAAGCCGCGCATACTTTCAATCGTAGCCACAACAGGCCTTTATGTCAAAAGTCAGCTGGCTTCTCACTGGATATTCCTCATATATCGAAGGTGTGTGAGGATTTACAAGAAGAGGATAAGGTTAGCTTACTGGTTTATGGGCTGCAGATAGAATTAGGCGATCGTGCTGTGTCGCCAGTGGATTTGAGTGATTCTTTGAGGAAAGTAGGCCAAGATATCTTTCTCTTGAATTCAGCTTCGGACCCAGGAGATTGGTCAATAATAGGCCTTCCCATTGCCGGACACAGTGAGGTTATAACTCATTCTTTAGATTGTCCAAATATAGTGAGGATCAATAAGCATAGTGAACTGGCTTCTAGTGAGATAGCGGTTTCGTCTGTATGGGACTACTTAAAGCAAAGAATGCAACGCCATATCATTTCGAGAGTGGATGCAGAAAGGAAGTTTTCTCATTTGACGAAACGTCCCAGCCCATTTTACGGTGGATTTATTGGGCTCATTTCATATGAGGAGGGCCAGTATGTTAAGCATGCCGACTACGATTCTCTTTGTGAAGGTCCCACACCAGACGTTAAACTTATTTTTATTGAGAGGTTTTTGCTTTATGACCATGCTACACTGGAATGGGCATTACTTTCTATAAAACCAAATGACGAATCATGGGTGTGCTCCTTTGAAGCACTTATTCAGGGGCTTGATATTCTCAAATTGAGCGAGAGCAATGTTCCAGCGTCCGTCAAAGATTTCTGTGGTGACCATGATGCAGCAAAGCTCGATTTCGATTTTCCAGATAGGAATATTTATGGAAAGCAATTCAAAGCTTGCCAGGATTATCTCCATTCGGGGGATTCTTACGAGCTTTGTCTCACAACACAACTGAAAGTCAGGGTACCCTCTCATATTGACCCATGGGATATGTACAAAATTTTGACTTTGCACAAGAATCCATCGCCATACTCCTCTTTCATGTGTTTCGACGACTGCGTGCTTTTGTCTTCTTCTCCAGAAAGGTTCTTGAGTTGGAAGAATGAGACCGCGGAATCAGACTCGAAGTATGTCGAATTACGACCAATTAAGGGAACTGTTAGAAATGATGGTGTCGTGACTATGACTGAGGCAGAAGCATTACTTAAGACACCGAAGGAGATGGGAGAGAATCTTATGATTGTGGATCTTATCAGACATGACTTGGATCCTTTTGTGTCAGATGTAAATGTTACTTCTTTAATGTCAGTTGAGCGTTATAAGACAGTATACCAACTAGTAAGTGTCATCGGTGGTTCTATTCGGAAAAGTAGTGGTCTAGATGTTTTATCTCAATCACTTCCTCCTGGTTCAATGACTGGTGCACCAAAAAAACGCTCTATTCAATTACTTGAAGAAATCGAGAGTTTGCAAATCTCCTCAAATAATGGAAGAAGAGGAATTTATAGCGGAGTTGCTGGCTACTGGTCCATTACAGACGAAGCAGATTGGTCAGTAACCATCCGCTCAATGTATCATTACAAGAACGACAGGGACAATTCAACAACACATAACATTTGGCGCATCGGAGCAGGAGGAGCAATTACCGTTCTCAGTGAAGAAGAGGCCGAGTGGGACGAAATGAAGTTGAAATTATTAAGCACTCTTCAAATCTTTAGGTGATCATAATTCTAGGTCGTGTATGACCGAAATGTCGACGAGCGCAGACAATTGTTGTAAACCAAAAATTTGTATTTTTCTTACCAGCGACTAAGCTTCGGGTTGAAGTAACTACCAATCTAAATCTACAACTGTAAGCCATTTCCATGTCTCTTTCGGGCTCCAATCACGAGACGCCTCATGGGGGCAAAAAGGTTGATAGAGCATACGAGTTCCAGGAGACGTACGAGGGCCTCGGTGAGTTGGAGGAGGACGATGCATTCAACAGTGAGACTTTTGGGGTCAGCAGTGTTGGCAAGGATTTTGATTTTGGAAACAATGGTCAGTATCATTCAGGCCCTGGACTGCTGACAGTAAGACCTGAGGTGAGCTATGCCCGTGTGGCAGCCAATGATGACGACTTCATGAAAGATTTATGGGGTATGCCTGCTCAAAGGCGAGAGGAGGTTTCCCAGACTGAAGGTCAGGACAAGAAATTTTTAAGCTTGGAGGAAATCGAAGCCCAATTAACCGATCGATCTTTCTCGACCAGTCATGATCGATTTGCTGCGCAACCCTCTCAGTTTTATGGAGGCCAGAGCTCAATTCCTCAGGCCCCTTACCCAAACTATCTAGTTCCACCACTGGGGTTCATTCCACCACTGGCACAGTTTGGATTGCCAGGTGCGCCACCTTTCATGGCGTTGCAACACCCAAATGGTTTCATGGTGCCTCCTGGTCCAGGTATCCCGAATGCTCCTTTTCCAAGTGAAGAGTGGCATCACAAGGTAGACCCACGTACGGCTGCAACGTCAGTCAACACCATGCCAGTAGGCGGCCAACCTGGCCCTTCAGCTGTGGACGCCGCGCTAAGCGGACCTACCTCAGGACCTAAGTTGAATGTGAGCGAGGCTCATACGGAAGGGTCTTTCGCACCAGACAGTACTCTAGGTGACGCTCCTAAAGAACACGAGAAACTGGAGCAGATGGCAGAGTTTCCTTTGTTAGGAACTGGCAACTTATCGAGTAAGAAGGATCAGGTTGTGAAAAGCTCTGGCTCAATTCAAGGAAGCAAAGATGCACTCTTCGATTCTCGTGGGCCCGACCTTGCTCATCTTACGCCCGAGCAACGTTCTGCCTTGATCAAACGTCAAGATAAAGTAGGGAGGATAATGCGCTATTCTGGCATTATGAACCCCAAAGACAAGGATTTCGTCACCAGGTTCCAACTTTCTCAGATTGTCACTGACGACCCTTATAATGAGGATTTTTATGCTCAGGTATACCGAGTTATCCACCCCAAGTCAACCCCTGGTGCATTAGGACCTTCCAGTGGACAACCGGAACCCAATTCGATTGCCCAAGCTTACCTCGACCAAAGCGGGCATAGGCTCGGTGGAAGATTCAAGAGAGCAGACGTCGCTTTACAGCGTATGCAGCAACAAGTTCAGAAGGCAGTGAGTGTTGCAAAGGAACGGCAGAGCTTACCTCATAATGAGCGAGAGGGAGTTTTGGGGAAAGTTTCCGTTGGTTCGGGAAAGAAGCCTCGACAGCAACTTACGATATTAAGCAAAGCAGCTCAAAGAGCAAAGGACAATGCAGCTTCATCAGGAGACTCCCCCAAACCCATACAAGATTCACCTGCTACGGCTACTACAAACAAGACGAGCAAGAAATATACCAAAAAACATATTATGGCAATCTTGGAGGACATTATCAACAACCTCATTGCGGTGGAAAGCCTGTCTCGTTCGGAACCCAATGTGAATAACACTGCGTTGTGGAATGCTCTATGCATCTTGGACAGCTCTTCGTACTCTGGAGACGAGGAGCTGATTGTGAACCCTTTCATCCAGTGCTTGAACTACGAGAAGACGCTCAAGATTCTTCCTCGCTTATTCAAGTTTTTGACGAGGGATCAGACATTAACTATAGTGACGTTAGTTATGTCAAATCTTGAGAACTTGACGGTCATAAAAGAGGGGTCTTACACAACATACCATGATAAGATTGTCCCAGCAGGAATATTGAAGCTAGTGGACCTATACTCGCTTACATTTTGCAAGGTTTTGATGAACTCGGTCCAAGATTTCAAATTCCATGAGATAATTGGACTTCTTGTCATTTTAATACAGCACAATGTCGTTTCTTTTGTCTCAACCACGAAAATTGGATTGTCTATTCTTACAAGTTTGCTCTCCAGGGCTGAACTTATAAAAGGAGAGGGTTCGATTTCAGCGACGGATTTGTCCGAATGGACCTCTTGCTACGATGAACTATTCACAGCTCTCGAGTCAAGAATTGCAGCAATCTTCCCACCTTGCCACGAAGACTCCCAAAATGATTATGTTTGGCAGTTCTTGGCAACTTTATCTCTTGGTGGTAAGTTAAGCCATCAACGTATCATTGTCGACGAAGTGAGAGACGAGATCTTTGGGGTAATGAATAGGGCGAAAGCCATTTCCAATTCAGACATGGCCAAGTTGCATGAAAAGCAGAACATGTTGAATAACTTAAATATGTACTTGGTTGTGATGGGTTTGGTTGCCAACGAGAATGAGATTCTGGAGTTGCAAAGTTAAATAGTCAAATGTTTATCTGCTATGAAAAATCAAGATTTACACCAGTTACCACACGTAGATCATTACTGGATTTGAAAGTATGAGCGTCAGCGCTCAATAGATCACCCAAGTCTTTCGTGTCCTCTAATTCAAACACCATAGTGGACAACTCCAAGGTGGATACTGGTTGTGATCTCTTTGGTGACGCGGCAGACGAAGTTGCTGTAGGACTTTCTATGGAACCAACGTTAGTGGCACATGGGTAGGGGAGATCCGGTAGCTCCTTGTCTATTCTTAGAGCAGTTAATTGTGAGCAATAATCTTCTCCTGTGCAATCTCGTGTCCGTCCCTCCAAAGGGTCATAGGCAGTTGTTTCACTGTCGTCAAAATGGTTCGAGGCAAAAGTAGGTGGCAAAGCACGTCGTATAGTATCCAGGCCAAGATAATGTTCGAATATGTCATCCAAAGTATCGTTTGCAACAGGCTCATTTGTCACATTTTCGTGAAGAGTTTCTGACAGACACGGATATGTATCGAGGTCAGCCTTCACTGCTTCATGAAAGCAACCTTTCGCTTTAGCTCCCACTAAGCTAACTTTTATTTTCGATATGACTGATCGTATAACCAACAGTAACTTGCGCAACATCTTAAAGGCTGAACTTTTCGTATAAATCTATGGTTTGTATTTCTCTGGGGACTTTATCGCTACAATTTGAGCAAAACAACGGTGTCGTGCCTGGAACGAGCTGCATCTATAGAAGAAGTTGCAAAATGAAATACTCTTGACATGAATAGATCTCTGAGGGACGCGATAACCAGGAGAATTCCCTGGTACACGGTCGCGCTAAAGACTAAAAAAGTACACAACAGGTATAAGCGTTGATATATGTCGCGGGGCATGTTATTATCGCTATGCACGTCATATGCATGTCACGATCGATGGGGAGCGCCGAAATTTGAGGAAACGAGGAAACTACTTAAGTCACGCAGTCCTACAACTTATCCGTTGTCCTATCATCGATCAGAAACGACCTAGAACCATATTACACTATCTTTTAGTATAATATTGCATATTTGTATCTACATTTTAGCATCATTTAATCGTTCAAACTCTCGAGAGACTATTCAATTCCCTTACCACCAGAATGTTTTGAGGAATGTTCAAGACAATGCCACTGAAAAAAATAAAAAAAGAAAAAAAAAAAAAAAAGAGAGAAAGATCTTGGGTTAGCTTGGCGAATTGATTTAATTCATATCATATTCTGAAACAGTATTGATGGTATATCGAAAGCTTCATCTCATCGCAGTTAAAATAGTTGAATGTCATGAGTCCACAAGACCAGTACACCATGTCCTCTATATAGGAAATCCGAGAGTACTTCATCATTTTTCGCTAACCACCAGGGTAAAAACTGATTATTGATTCTGGTGTCGCTTGTCGTCAAATATCTTAAATCTTAAGGTGAAAATCACATTTCTTCATCGATTGATTGAATATTTGCTTAGTTGGGACAACTAAGAGTAAGTTCTGATTTAGGGGAGCAGGGTCTCCACCCATTTCTAGACGTCATCAGTGAGAAAAATAAAGGGCATGACGCCGGACCAATCCCTTGGTTTAGGAAGCGTCTTTTCATCGTTGGATGAACAACAGGCTATCAAGGATGTTCAGCAAGTCATGACACATGGGTATATTCATGGTCATGTTCACCAGCACGAAGACCATATGCATATTCATGGACATATCCATAATCATGATCATCAGGCTGATAGGGCCAGGGAGGCAGATACTCCTCCTCTTGAAACTCATGGATGCGTTGAGCTCAACAAAGACTGCGATGATATCTTCTGCAGTGAACTTGACGACTGTTACTTTGGTGACTGCGAGAACCCCAAGGTTTGCGACACTGTTGATTGCCTTTCGAAGGATTGTGTGAATACCCGTTGTACAAACTATCAAGCGCATCAAGATAGTGATACATCATCCGTTTGTGAAGATGAACTTTGCTCCGACAAAATTTCTGAGATTGAATGCTGCGAAGATCCCGACTGCTTAAAGGATACTGATGCGATTTGCGACGACCCCAAATGCTTAGAAAGCCATGATGTTTTAGGTCATGAAAATAACCTTTGTGATACACAACTGCAGAGGATGGCAATCTTCCGAAGTCTTTTGGAAAATGTGCAAAGGAGTGTTGAACTGCTGAGAAAATCAAAGGAAGATGATGGGCACCAGCCAACGAAAAAAGACGAATCGCTCTTCCCAACAGCGATGATATACAGATACATTTTCCTCACCGGTGCCACCTGGTGCGGGAGTTCGAAGATGATAGACGAGCCAGGCCAACAATCTCTCCAGAGTCGTCTCCTGCAACGTTGTGTAAAGATTGCCCAGTTGATAGGTCTATCCCGCCAAAGACGTCGCATAATACCCATCAATCATGTTTTCATGCTCGAGTACCGTCATTGAAACATGAATACCCACCCCCTGGATTGTCTGCGACAGCGGAACCCAACGATTTTGATTTTTTTCTCCAGTTTAATAATTTCAATCTGCTTTTTGAAGAGGATCAAGGAAAGCTCGAGTCTCACTCTCATTATAATAGCTCCTCAATACCTCCTCCGTCACCCAACGCACCCTCATCATATTCTTGTAAGTGGGAAAACTGCTGCAAGAAAGTTGACGATAGCACTTTATTGGACCACTTAATTGCTGACCATGTTAACGAAGAATATAGTTTGGATAACCGTGAGAATTTGCAGCACCAAGCTTTCCAATGCGAGTGGTATAACTGCGGATTCACAAACGAAAACTATGAATCCTTTGTCAGCCATTTGAGCACTCATAAAGGTCTTAACGAGGAGAGTTGCGCCAGCACTCGGTCAGAAACTGTCACTTCTGCTCCCAGAGGGTCTCCTTTACTCACACCGAACTCTATTGTTTCCTCACTTGGATCCCCGAAGACTTTTGTCAAGAAAGAAGAACAAAGCCCTTCAAATGGCGTCAGCATCACGCAGATGGAAATAAAACCAAAAAAGTCACTGTGCTGTCAGCCTGTTGATCCTCTCTACACTTGTAACTGGCAGATCGGTACAGATATCAACAATGAACCAATTGTTTGTGGGAAAGTGCATGCATCGGATGGTGACCTTCAAGCGCATTTGCAGCTGGATCATATTGGCCTGGGTAAGCCTCAGTACGAGTGTTGCTGGGTTGGTTGCGAAAGAAATGGAGGAAAACCCTTTATGCAACGGCAAAAGCTTTACAGACATATCCATATACATACAAACTACAAACCTTGCAAGTGTGAGATTTGTGGAGCAAGCTTTGCAGTTGCAGCTACTTTGAAACAACATATGAGAATTCATTCAGGGGAAAAGCCTTTCACTTGCAAGCATTGCGATAAAAAGTTCACCACTAGCTCTGCTCTAGCAATTCACACCCGGGTTCATTCTGGCGAAAAGCCCCTCAAATGTCACTTTCCAGGCTGTGGGAAAAGTTTTAGCGAGAGTTCGAACTTGGCAAAACATAAAAGAGTACACCAAAAACGTTTTGCCTGCGAAGACTGTGGGATGGTTTTCGACCAAAAGAAGCTATACACTAAGCATAGGCGGGAGCATCAGCAAAAGAATACTAACAAAATACAGTTATCACGTTAGCCATGGTCAATTCGGATTCCCTTAAGCATATAAACAACTCTATAGCTGTATAAGTCCATACAAAGTTTGTGCGGTGGTGGTTTGGTGTACATGTAGGACATAAGAAATAAAGAGCTTGTCATTTATGCGTGAGAAAGGCAAGGAGAAAAAAAAAAAAAAAGTTCCAGAGGATTTCACGACATCGGGAAAAACGTTAAAATGAAAGCTACCTCCAGCCTTCTAAAGAGCATCCGTGTGCCACGGACAGGAGAGCTGTTGACTTTCGCCTACTCCGCCCCTGTGCTTTCGGGTATTAGTATCCATGACCTTCCCAACTCTTCCTTTGAAAAGTTGGGTCAGTACTATATCAAGAAAACGGCGAACGGATATTGGCCAGTCTACAAAAAGATCCAAAATACAAAGGTGACTACAGAAATCAAGCGAATTGAAGGTAATGTGGGCCTATTCGCCAAAGAGTTACTAACGGGGTTGAGTAAGATAGATTCTAAGAAGAACGCAGTCAAGACCTGTAACTTAACAGGACAGGTCACTATCAAGGGCGATTTCTCCGAGGAGATAAAGCACTATCTCAATAAGTCGGTGGTGTAATGGAGGTAAAAATACTGTAAATAGCTTAAATATTAAACATGTTTCGACAATATATTCGTCTATAAAGGTTTGTCATCACTTGTTTGACCACTCTCAGGAAAGGAAGTCAATGGCGCTGATATTTCTCCAGTGGGCGTGATACCAGGTCCAAATTCCGAAGACGGCGTCGAGCCATCACTCGAGCCGAATGCAGCCTGACGGATTTGAACAATCCAAGGGTCACTCAAAAGCTCCACAGCACTTGGTCTTTTGGTAGGATCGTGTTCTAAGCATTTTGAGAGGAATAAACGGCCAGGTTCACTAAGTTGATCCGAAGAGGGTAGCTGAGGCTTGTGCCCAGCAGCAATATGGTACATGATGGCCCATTCGTTATCCAAATTAGCCCATGGACGTCTTCCAGTTGCCATCTCCAAAACGCAACAACCAAGGGACCAAATATCGACCACTCCATTTTTGGCTGTCGATTGACCTGTGATCACCTCCGGGACATATACATAGGTGTCCCCGTCATCGAGTTGAGGTTCTCTGGGTTATTCTTGCCTGTTTGTGAGGGCTGGATAGTGGAAGTTCTGGTTTTGCCAGTCGCAGCTATAACTTTTGCTGCACCGAAATCGACGAACTTAATTACGCCATTATGATCTAACAAGATATTTTCAGGTTTGATATCACGATGAACAACGCCGGATTGATGCAAATAAGCTAAACCTTCTAACATCTGCAAGGTGTAAACCTGTATAACCATTTCATCCTCGATACGTCCATGTGCCAACAAGCCAGAGAGTGATCCCCCTTCACAAAACTCCATGAAGATGTAGACTTTATCTCTGTGTACTTCAACACCAAAATACTGCACAACATTAGGATGATTAAGCATTTCCAACACTGTCATCTCATCCCGGATCGAAGGGATAATCTTGATTGATTGACTATCATGGAACCGGATCTCCTTGACAGCCATGACGCCCCCAGTGTCTAGATTGACGGCAGCAAAAACTTGGCCAAAAGATCCACCACCTATGAAGCGCCCTTTTTGCCACCTGATAGAAACACTAGAGAAGGAGGAGGCGAGAAGTTTCACAAAATGATACTCCAGATCGGAAACGTCCAACACTCTTCCAATGGAATTCAACTGTTCTTGAACTTCTGCCCTATAATTCTCAATTTCTTCGATTTCCTTCATGACATCTTCCCGATAGGCGGTAAGAATGTACTCATCGTCCGTAGTGTTCTCGATTTTGTGTCTTTGCGAGGTCCACTTGAGTAGTTTTTTCTTCTCGGCTTCGCTAGACCGAGCACCCATTATATCAAAATGTGATATTAGAAGCGACATACAGCGTGCCACTTTGAGTCGAAGCTTATTGAATTGGTCTTCGTTGAGAACAAGTACATTAAATCCACGGGTCATCTCCATGGAGAACTCAAGGGCAAGCACACACCATCGAAAAGTTTTGCGGTCAGTTGGTATGCAATCATCACATATGAAACTGACCCATTGAATAGAGAGCTGAATGAGTTTCATTATGACCGTAGATTTCTTCAGAGGATCTGCCCATTTAACGGACCCTTTCCCAAAATCTCTTGCATAAATGAAATATGAGTTCACTAATTCTTGATATCCTCCACTCGGAATGAGCATCTTGCACCGTTCTATAATAATCTTGACGGAGTCTAGTATTGCCATCGTCATTTTAAAAAAAATCTTGTTGATCTTTGTGAGTTCTCGATGGACTTTTGCCAAGGAAGAGCGCTGTTCGACGACTTTAAGCGTATTACCCCCTTCCATTGCGTCAGTGACAGTTTCCACAAAGCGGGATCGTATTTCAACGAGGTTATAAAAAGGATCACTGGTGACGAATAGCATTTGACCCACTTTCACATCTGATATAGGCACTTCCTTGATGTTCAACGTGATCATATCACCTTCCCACACGATTGGTTTAGGAGGACAAAGGGCAAGCACATAGCCAAGCTTCAGAATGTACTCATCAGAATTCGCAAAGTCATCCTCACCTGAAACATTAACCATGTTTAAGAGCCCTACGAATTCATCAAACGAATCCGACTGATCAATTCCTATCCGTGAGCCGTTTATAATCCTCAAAATTTCTGACTCATCGTCCCTCAATTCGGGACTTGCGAAGAAGTACATACCCTGCGCTTCAACTGTCCCAGTATATACTAGGAAATGATCAGTGCTCTTCAAAGCTTCCAAGAGAGCTTTAGTGCGACTTCCATTGTTTGTAGGGATCTCGAAGGTGATCGAATTGGTAAATGAGCGGGATAGCTCGCTAGTGAACCTGGCTAGCTTTCGTCTGAGCTGTCCGAAATTTTCGGTAGTGGAGTTATACCATCTTATGAGCTCACTCGAACTCATATTAGAGCTAGGTGGGTTCTTAATCTGGTTATTAAGATAAGACAAAAGTTTCAGACACAATCGCAGCGTGATTAGCGTGATATTTTCTGCAACCACGGTACTCCCACCATCAATGAATTCTCCCAAAGACTTGAGAAAGTTCCATGTGTCCTCAAGTTCCTCCGGCTCTTTATTGGTCCGAAATGTATTAGGCGTTTTAGAGCTATCGATGAGTTTTCTGTTCAAGAGAACAAGGAAGTAGCGCACACACAGGAGAACAACCCGGTCGAAGTCTACTATGTCATTGTCAAAAAGATCCGCGATGAGCCAAGTTCGGTTTTCATCTGCCTTGCAATAACTCATAATTCCATTTTTCACTTCCAATGCAATGGTGATGTAAGATTTGAAATCTTCAATCATCTGGTCTATCATCATCAAGGTCGGGTTCTGTAATTTCAAGGCGTATTTCATTCTGATGTTGATAATCTCCTTAATAAGACGCATGGGGATGAGGCAAAGTTGAATCAAGTCATGAATATAATCAGGCAATTTTAGCAATTCGAAAATATGGCCAAGGTTGATGTATGTCTCCCTTGACTTTACCATCCATGGAGCAAGCGGAATAAAGATACGTTTTCGAAAAATTGTATGAACATCCTTTTCTTTCATGAGCCTTTCAGCCAAAGATTTATTATCTTCTTCAAAAATTTTCTTCACAACTTTATTTTTGGAGCTTGTGAGACTACTGCTTTCAAGCTCGGCTTCGTTAGGGACCACGGAATCACATTTACCTTTCATAATATCTAGATCATCGTTTCCAACCCAGAGTTTAAATGACTGCGATTCTCTTTCGATTGCATCGGTGATGCTGAGCCAAGCGTTAAGAGCATCAATTCTATTCTGAAAACCCTCAGTGCGACAAGCAGGTTTGTCATGTTTCATATCCTCAAGACTTCGCCATTGATCACAGACTCTTTCATATTTCTCCAAAATGTCGACTACCTGATCACGAGCTAACTTATGCTTGTCGTCATAACAAAGTTCGAAGTTCATGATTTCCTCTATCAATTGATCAGTCAACGTTCTGCGATAGAAGATTATCTTCTTTTGGTCATCTTCGGTTCTGTTAAATAGTTTTGCACGAATTCCAAACCAAAGATTCTCTTTGTAATTCGTATGCAAAAACGGTTCTTGACCATCGTTGACGCTAGTGTTATCAATTATTTTAGTTTTCTCAGATCTTACAACATCCCCTGTGAGAACAGATGACAACATCGCCTGCCAATCAAGGCGTTCTACCACGGCAGGGTCCTCTACCGTGTCTTCCCCAAGCAGTTTTGAGTTCTGAAAGTTCAAGTTGGTATTCGCAGATTTCATGATGTCGAAAGCCAAACTATAGTCGATCTGATACTTTTCGTCATCGATGTCAATTAAGAGGTCGGTATTACCGTACGTCAGGAAGTCATCCTCCTCCTCTTCGTCTTCATTGTTATTAGAATCTCCTTTGCTGGATTCCTCATCAGCACCTTTTATGCCTTTGGTGTAGTAATCATTATCCCACTGATTTCGTATCCTTCTCAAATATGCTCTTTCCTGTGCGATGTACTGGTTGCTATTATGCAAATTGTTGGCGAGAGTTTGGCTCATTGATTTGGCACGGTTCTTCCTCGGCTCGCTGGACGTTGAGGGATTAGCCGCTGATGAGTTGTTTCCGTTCGAGCTAGTACTACTCGAGCGTTCTCTGTTGGGCCGTTTCACTGTCTTTGAGCTTGTGACGCTTCCTCCTGTGGTAGACGTAGGAGCATTTGTCGCATAATTTGATTGACTCCTCGAAAGACCTGGGCGTCTGCTTGAACCGCTAGCCCTATGAGGTAAGCCATGACGTGATGCAAAAGCAGATTGGTCTTTCTGTGAACTAGGCAGTTGGTTGGGCATTTTGTCTATAACTTCGGAGCTATTTTCTTGAGGTATGGAAAAATGGATATGGACCAGTATATAGAATCTTTCTAACTAAGGTAGGATATCTGTAAAATATATGTAGCCCTATCAACTATGACAGAAATTGAAGAATCTTAGTATTGTTAGTGTAAAGACAACACTTCTAACCCTGGCTCTGATCACAATACACCAGATGTAAGGATGTTATCACGATCGCGAAGTATTGATACATTAAAGTAACTGTATTGCTGGCTCTTCCTTAGTTCAAATTTTTCTTTTTTTTTTTTTTTTTTTATTCTTTGCTTAAACTAGTATATTATTTCTATCTTCCTCTTCTCTTACATCCATCGTTTTTTTTTTTTTTTTTTTTTTATTTTTTTTTTTGGTTCAAGGTCTATTAAGATAACTGGTTGCGGTACCCCAATCTCCTCCTTTGATTCATACTATGGTGCAAAGGTGTTGGCGTCATACCTACCGAACCTTATACTACTTTTACTCGCCAACTTATGAACTTGAGAGGGTAACAACCTAATCAAAATGTCCCGACTGCAATACTGATCTGAAAGCCCGTCTAAAAATACCATTGAAAGTTCTAGAAAATCAGAACATCTCTCGGAAAGTATTTATCTAAATTAAACCGCCGGCCCTTTTCCGATGGTTTCCCTCTTCGACATCCTCCTGAAGAAACCAACATGGGCCCATATATCAACTGGAATTTCGGGTCTTGATTCAGTGATTCGGGTTGCTGGATCGCACGCAATCTTGGATTTTCAATCTACTCCGATTCATAATGCAATGTTTGCTGTGATATGCAATATGATGGTGTCACAGCTTGAAGAGGACGTGAACAAGACAGTGATAGTGATCGAAACTTTTAACCAGTTCCCATGGCAATTATTCAGTCAGCATCCACGGTACGAAGAAGCATGGATGAGCAGGATTAAACGATTCTATCTTCCGACTTTTGCTCAGGTTCTTTCATTCTTCATGTTGAATCCGTTAAAATCTTTAGCAAATTCTGCTTTTGTCATAATTGTGAACTTTCACGAAGTAGTTGAGTATTATCGCTACCAAATTGTGGTGTCTTTTGAAGAAGCTTTGCTCAAGCATCAAATTGAACGTAATTCTGTCGTTATCGACAATTTTCGCAAAGACGAGAATGGAGGCAATCATGAGCAAAGTGTGCCAACTTTGGACGGACAATCGTCATTAGCAAATGAAAGTCCCTTCTCAAAATTTCAAACTCATGTCGATGCATTATTTCAACACCTCAATAGTTATCTGGTGTCGTATAATCTGCTAGTCCTAATAGTTGGTTGTATGGATGTGAAGTACAAAAACAGGCCCAAACCCTCCATAAACCATTATTCGGATGCTTTGCTGTCGGAGAGCGAAATTTTTCCGTCTCAGCAACAAAAGAAAATTCTTCATTTTGATCCGATAAAGTACGACAAGATAGGCCAAGCCATCCAAGCTGGCCTCAACGAAAGCAGGATAACACAGAGGGTTATTTTTTACAACGATTGGTACCACAAAAGTCAACACTTTTCGATGGCAGAAAACTCAGCAAGTCATCAAACTTTAAGAAAAGTTGCAGCTGCAAAGGCCGATAAAGATACTGGAACAGGGAATATAATAGATCCGATATACTTCGACTTTAACCATAAATTGTATGGCAAAGAGTCTATAGAAAATGATTGGCTAATTGATTTACTGGATGCGCCCGACGAAGATCTAAGTTCGTTTTTAGAAGAGTCGATTCTGTCGACTCAGGAACAATTAAAGCCACCATACGAGAGAGCACGAAAACGACTGAAGCTAGCCGAACAAGTGCCGTCTTCACCAGTGAGATGGGAGTCGCACGCGGAAAATAGCCTTGGAGCTGGAAACTTGCCCATACAAGATACGCAAGCACTGGTAATAGAAGGTTCTGATGTCGAACTGACAGGTACCATTTTTGAGGGTTCTTGATCGTGGGTTTCCTATCGCTCAATCAAAGCCCCTGTTATCATGCTTTTGAATGATGACTTTCTGGTTTAAGAGGTCATGTCGAGTACTCTCTGACATCAAATAAAATTGTGCAATGTCAGTACGCAAGTAGCAAAGATTTGGAGGAATGGCGAATGGTGCGCTAGTTAGTTCGTTGAATGAAATATCTAGGTACTCAAGTGTTGTTGGCAAGTCTTCAAGATGCTCGACCATGTTTCTTCTGATGTTAAGCTTCTTCAAATTCGCCGGAAGACATGAACCATCCACTTCAGTTAAAAGGTTAAACGAAAGATCAAGCAGGAAAAGCTTTGGCGGAAGTCGGTCCTGTTTGATAGTTTGAAGACTATTTTGCGACAAATTGAGATGGACTAGTGATGCCGGTAGACAGATCTCTCGTAAATCTCTCAACCCGAGATTACATAGGTCTAAGGACGAAAGCTGATCAAAATGCGACAATTTCCGCAAGGTAATATTGGAGCTGGCTAACAAGGAGAATGATGGAGTAGCACTCTGAAATCTGAGGGATTCAAGCGATTTGTGAAATGCTGGAGAGTGGACCAACCTTTGAAGGACCAAACCCGTTAGTTGGTCTATCCCTTCCCCTAGGAGGAATCCTTGAGTGTCCGGTACACTTAAGTACAAAAGTTTCGTAGCCCTTTGAACAGGAATAGGCATAGTCTTAAGTAAATACTGCAAGTCTCGGAAAGTTTTATATCTTGCACTGGAGTTGGATAGATCAAATCTGAAGACCAAGGATATGTTTCTTTTAACCGGTATTCTTCCGTCCCATTTCTTTTCGAGCTCAAATGCAAGGTTTCTAAAGTCACTCAACGATATATGCCAAAAGTATTCTAGTAAACGAATTGGTAAGATCTGGACTGCTCTAGGTAGCAACTTTAGCAGCAGTTGCCACTCGTTGGTGACAAGTAGCTTGGAATGCTTCACTGTGTCTGCAGCACGATATAGGATATCATGAGGTCTGGGTCCAACAGCGGTAAGAACTCTGTCTATCTCTTCCAGTGGTATATATTCAAATATTAGACTGATGATATTAAGGGGGAGATCTCTAATCTCCATTGTGTGTATAAGCCATTAAAATAGATGTGTTGCAACGAGCCCCCCCACAAAATGTCAGGCAGACGGTGCAGTCCTGAGAAATCGAAGTTATCCTTCAGGTGAAGCTACTTGACGATCTAGCAGGAAAGGAGAGAGAGAAAAGTACATACGAATTAAAAAACAAACAAAAAAAAAAAAAAAAAAAATTATACACTTTTCCTGAATTAAGCTGTTGCTTGTACATTTGATGATTTGCAAACTCAAATAAATCTCCAAACCCTGTCCGAGTTGATCACTTCAAGGCATTCAAACTTGATAGATAAACTGTTATTCGAAGACTACGGGCTGAATAGCCGTATTTTGGTCACTTGGTGAAAGAATGGGATGTGCTCACTGGCGGGACAGCTTCTCATACCTACTAGAGTCACCGCCAAAACATGTAAGATACTGCATATATATCGTGATGAGCATCGAGGTGAGCGACTTGAAAAGAAGGTAAGGTAGTGGATAACGAGAATTAACCATGGCTACTCTTATTCCGCCACCTTCGAAGCGTCAAAGGAAGCAGTTACAAGAGGTACAAGAAACCAAAATTGTCCCGGACGATATCCCCAATGTTCTCATAAAATTTCAAGCAGCAGATACTGGAAAGACCGTTGGCGGATCGGTTAGAGTCCCTGGAGGAATAACTGAATCCCAGTTAGAAGAGCTCTTAAATAACTTAAACGGCCTGATTGATGAACCTGTTCCATATTCATTTTCTTTACTTGCTGAGAAGAATGAGCTCATAGACATAAAAGATAATCTTTACCACTCTGTGTTGAAGCCAGGTCTTAAGACAACGGAAGACTTTATGACGGTTATTTTCACACCCAAAGCAGTATTCAAAGTAAGACCGATTACAAGGTCAAACGCCGCCATAGCAGGCCACGAGTCAACAGTTCTCTGCTGCCTGTTTGCACCCAATAATTCAGGCCGTATGTGTTCAGGTGCTGGTGACTCCACGGCAAGAATTTGGGATTGCAATACACTCACCCCTTTCCGAACATTAAGAGGCCACACGAGCTGGATTCTCTGCGTGAGTTATTCTCCATGTGGATCGATGATTGCGACGGGTTCTATGGATAATACGATCAGATTATGGGATTCAGAGACAGGTGAACCTCTTGGTAACCCACTTTTGGGTCATCTGAAGTGGATTTCAAGCATTGCGTGGGAGCCCTTACACTTGGTTAAGGAGGGTGAAAAGCCAAGACTCAGTTCAGGATCAAAGGATGGTTCCTTAAAGATTTGGGATACGACGAGAAGACTATGCCTCTTTACATTAAGTGGACATACAAATTCAGTCTCCTGCGTCAAATGGTCCGGTTCCAACATTTTGTATAGTGGATCCCACGACAAGTCAATCAAAGCATGGGACATTTCCGCTGACGGTAAATGCTTACAGACGCTCAAAAGCCACGCACATTGGGTAAATCACTTATCTTTATCTACAGATTACGTGATTCGTAAAGGTTGCTTCGATCATGCCTCACTTAAGCATACTTCTAAAAAGATGACCGAGGCGGAGATGCGGAAGAAGGCGAAAGATGCTTACGAAGCTGTTGCTCATATTGGCGGCCTGATTAATGAGCGCCTTGTAACAGCGAGTGACGATTTCACGATGTATTTCTGGGAACCTCTCAAGTCAAGCAAACCAGTTTGCAGAATGACTGGACACCAGAAACTCGTAAACCATGTTTCGTTTTCACCTGATGGCAGACTTGTGGTTTCTGCATCGTTCGACAATTCAATCAAACTTTGGGATGGGCTAACTGGCAAGTTCTTGGGAACATTTAGAGGTCATGTCGCATCGGTTTATCAAACTGCCTGGTCGGCCGATAATAGGCTTTTAGTTAGTTGTTCGAAAGACACAACTTTGAAAGTGTGGGATGTAAAGACACGGAAATTATTAACAGACCTTCCTGGACATTCAGATGAGGTTTACTGCGTCGACTGGAGCATGGATGGAAGGAAGGTGTCCTCAGGGGGCAAAGACAAGATGGTGAGAATATGGTCCAGCTAAATGATGAAATCTTTGGTTAATGCATCACTCAGAAGGAAGAAATTAAGCAAACAAAGAATAAATCAAAAAGATAAGTTAAAAACCAAAAATAAGGAAACTCTACGTAATTCACTTAAATTCAGAGGCCTTGACTCAGTAGTGGTTACCTCTCGAAGATCTGCATGCGCCCCGGCGGTGACTATCGGCTCGATTTCGGGAATAGTTTATACCAAGCAATTGACCAATGACGGTTGGTGCACTACCAAAGCTGTACTATATCGTCTTGCGCACCGGACAGGTAATGCACTTCCCATCTCGAGTTCCATACCTTACCTACTGTTCCATCTTTGATACTTTGCAATGGCAATTGTTAAGAGAGGTGGTCGTACCAAGGCGAAGCAACAAGAGGCTCCCGCCAGAACTGGTATCAAAAAAGCCGAGTTTGATTTGCATAAAAAGAAGGAAGTTGGCGTCTCCGATCTAACTCTCTTATCCAAAATTTCGGATGAATCTATCAACGACAACTTGCACAAGCGATTTATGAATGGTACGATTTATACCTACATCGGTCATGTTTTGATATCTGTCAACCCTTTCCAGGATCTCGGCATATATACCCAAGAAATGTTGAACATGTACAAAGGCAAGAACAGATTGGAGGTGCCACCACACGTCTATGCCATCGCTGAGTCAATGTACTACAATTTGAAATCATACGGTGATAGTCAATGTGTCATCATTTCAGGAGAGTCTGGTGCAGGCAAGACGGAAGCTGCTAAGCAGATCATGCAATACATAGCAAATGTCTCCGTTGATGACCAGCTCGGGGGGGCCAGCTCCTCATCCGGGATTGGCAAAATAAAGGACATGGTATTGGCTACCAACCCTTTGTTAGAGTCTTTTGGATGCGCGAAGACCTTGCGAAACAACAATTCTTCAAGGCATGGTAAATACCTTGAGATATATTTCAATCCCGAGAACTATCAACCCATTGCTGCCCATATCACGAACTACTTGTTGGAGAAACAAAGAGTCGTCCAGCAGATCACGAATGAGAGGAATTTTCATATTTTCTATCAGTTTACGAAGCATTGCCCACCGCAATACCAACAGCTGTTCGGCATCCAGGGTCCCGGGACCTATATTTACACCTCTGCTGCTCAATGTACTACCGCTGATGGTATCGATGATAATAAGGATTTTTCTGAGACTATCAATGCCATGAATGTTATTGGATTGCAACAGAGCGAACAAGACAGCATCTTCCGAATGTTGGCTGCCATTTTGTGGATTGGAAACATTTCTTTCGTTGAGAACGAAGAAGGAAATGCCGCAGTCAGAGACGAAGGGGTCACAACTTTTGTTGCATACCTTTTGGAGGTTGACCCTGAGCTTTTGAAGAAATCTATCGTCGAGCGAATCATTGAAACTTCACACGGAATGAGAAGGGGGTCTACATATCATGTGCCATTGAACATCGTTCAAGCCATAGCCGTGAGAGATGCTTTAGCCAAGGGTATCTACAATAATTTGTTCGAATGGATTGTCGAGAGAGTCAATCGTTCTCTTAAGGATCCATCTCACAATTACGAGAAAAAGTCTGTTGGTATTTTGGATATTTATGGTTTCGAAATCTTTGATCAAAACTCTTTTGAGCAAATTTGCATCAACTACGTCAACGAAAAATTGCAGCAGATCTTTATTCAGTTGACTTTGAAGGCGGAACAAGAAGAGTATGTGCAAGAGCAGATCCAATGGACCCCCATTGATTATTTTAACAACAAAGTTGTCTGCGATTTAATAGAAGCCACAAGACCACAACCTGGCTTGTTCGCCGCTTTGAACGATTCCATCAAAACTGCGCATGCAGACTCTGATGCCGCAGACCAGGTATTTGCCCAACGGTTAAGTATGGTGGGTGCCAGCAACAAGCATTTTGAAGATAGACGGGGCAAGTTTATCATCAAACACTATGCCGGTGATGTTACTTATGAGGTATCTGGCATGACTGACAAGAATAAGGATAACATGTTGCGCGATTTATTGGAGGTCTTATCAACCTCGAATAATACTTTTGTGAACAAGGAATTATTCCCATCTCATCTTCTAGCTGCTGTTACGGACAGTAAGAAGAGACCAGAGACTGCGTCGGACAAGATCAAGAAAAGTGCGAATATTTTAGTCGATACTTTATCTCAATGTCAACCATCTTATATTAGAACCATCAAACCCAACCAAACAAAAAGGCCGAAGGACTATGAAAATCAGCAGGTGTTACATCAAATAAAGTATTTGGGGTTAAAGGAAAACGTGAGAATCAGAAGGGCTGGTTTCGCGTATAGGACAACGTTTGACAAATTTGTACAAAGGTTCTACCTTTTGTCCTCAAAGACTGGCTACGCAGGTGATTACATTTGGAGTGGTGACGACATAACTGCCGTGAAAGAAATCCTCAAGTCGTGTCATATTCCACCTACAGAGTACCAAATGGGCACGACAAAGGTGTTCATTAAGACCCCTGAAACATTATTCGCTTTAGAAGATATGAGAGATAAATACTGGCACAACATGGCTGCAAGGATTCAAAGAGCATGGAGACGGTATATGAAAAGAAAAGAAGATGCCGCCAAGGTTATTCAAACTGCATGGAGAACAAAGAAGCATGGCAACAAGTTCGAACAACTCCGTGACACTGGGAGTGAAATCTTGGGCGGAAGAAAAGAGCGCAGAAGGATGTCTTTGTTGGGTTCCCGAGCCTATATGGGGGATTATTTAGGCTGCAACCAATCGAGCGGATATGGCCGGTTTATTGTCACACTGGCAGGGATCAACGAGTATGTTGTTTTCTCAGCCAAAGGAGAAATACTTTTGTCTAAGTTCGGCAGATCCTCAAAGCGTTTTCCAAGAATATTCATTCTCACGAAGAACAATTTATACGTTGTTGCTGAAGTTGTCGTCGAAAAGCGCCTAGCGTTGCAAAAGGAGTTCACTTTGCCTTTGTCAGGAGTCAACTATTTGGGTTTGTCTTCTTTTCTGGATAACTGGTTGGCGGTTTCGTTACATACGGCTACTGCCAGTACGCCTGATATTTTCATCAACTTGGATTTCAAGACAGAGTTGGTAACTCACATGAAGCAATTGAACAGAGGCATAACTGTTAAGATCGGTCCTACCATTGAGTACCAAAAGAAACCTGGCAAGTTTCATGTGGTGAAAATTATCGTTGGAGCTTCATCAGCACAAGCAGACAATTACAAGTCTGGCAGTGTAACAGTTGGTCAAGGCTTAGCACCTACAAGCCGTAATCCGAAGAGACCAAGGCCTCGAGCAACTGCTGTTGATTACAGCAAGTACTACAACAGAGGAGCACAGATGAAGCTGGCTCCTGCTAGCCGTAATGGCTCGCATGCTTTTCTGGCGCTGGCTGCTGCGCATGCATACCATCAAGCTCAGCCAAGGACAGTCCCTGAGCTGTACCCCCGTGACAGAAGCACCATTCCACAGCCAAATGTCAAGCAACAGAAGAAGCCTCCACCAGCTCCTCCCGGGATCGCCCAAGCTACTTATCACCAGTCCAATCCTCTGACTCCATCATCCTCTCAGCAAGCGCAAGTGAAGCCTGCTCCACCGCGGCCTGCTAAGAAAACGACTGCTCCACCACGGCCACCTGTCAAAAACACTGCCACGCCTACGTCTAAGCCTACGCCACTGGCACCACCACAACCGCCATCAGCACCCTCGTCGCTGAGGGCTCTTAAGCCAAAGTTTCCTACTTACAAGGTTATGTATGACTATGATGGCTCTGTTGCTGGATCTGTCGCTTTGGTAAAAGACAGCATCGTATACGTCGCAAATGTGAATGGGAAATGGGGCCTTGTCAAAGACCTAGATGAGACCTACGAAGGATGGTCTCCTATGGACTACATGAAAGAGGTTGAACCGCCTCAGGAATTGTTCTCGGGTAATGGTGATGCTAACATTTCCTCGCTGAGAACGCCAGTTGCACCCCAGGAAGTGCAATCCGAAGGATCAAGACCCACCATACTTCCAACGTCATCTGGTAATGGGCTCGGTAATGGTCTTGCAGATGCCATATTGGCCAAAAAAAGTGGTGACGTTACGTTAGCGGGATCTCTCGCGGATGCCTTAAAAAAACGTAAAGGAGCTACCGGAAATGATAGCGATGAAGAAGAAGACGATGATGATGATGAGTGGTGAGGCTGGATTGCACGCAATTCCTATATTAATACTAGAGATTTTTGAATAATTGTTAGCAATAAATTGTAGAGTGTACTTCGCATAGTGCGGGTAAATAATCAAGTTCATGCAGTGGGAAAAGGAGCGCCAAAGCTGCTTAGTCGAGCAAGTTCTAAAAGCATTGCATTTGTATCTTCGGCAACTGTTCTTCCACTCTAATGACTAAATGGCCGATAATAAGACAAGAAACGCACTGGCAGTTAGTGGACCACGCACATCCAACCATGCAGCGGTCAAGGATGCTATTGTGGGAATGAAGTATCTGATGTCAAAACCACTGCCTGTCGTATATCCTTTCGATGACAAGCTTCTTAGAAAGACATACCCCGACTATTCACCCTGGGAAGAAGAAAATGATATGAACAAGAAACTTGACAACCTGAACTACTTGAACAAGGGCTATTTTGAGAGCTCGAAGGTATCCAATGAATACTATTCGGCTCGTACATTGGTTCAGGAAACAGTGTTCTCCTCGTCACACAATTGTAATCAAATTCTCCGTGAATTATCCCAGCACCTAACGAAGTCCTACAAAACACGCGATGATGCAATCAACAAGATCAAATCGAATTCATATAATTTCAGGATACCACTGCGTGTAACTTTAACGGCTCTGAAAAAGGATGCCTGGTTAAGAGACTTAGCGGATGCAGAATATCCTCTAAGTAAGGTTTCTTTGAGAATACCGCACGGGCTACGTAACAAAGTGCTTATTGACGCTATGTGTAGCCGTAATGTCCCCTTGCCAAGAGCTATTTGGTTTACTAAGTGTTCCTTGTTCAGTGAATTAATGCTGATAAGAAAAAAAGGTCAAGCGAAAAGCTCTGGGTTACAATCTGGAGGGGCATCATCCAATGCCGTACACGAAGCGCTGGAGAGACGTTGGTTGCAAGAATGGACGCAACAAGTTGCAGATTATATTCTTAAATTTTCCAAAGAGATGAGGAGTGTGACATCTTCGGAGCTAAAAAAGCGATACTATGATAGGATGAACTATCTCATATCTTACGTTCTGATGCTATACATTGAAGAACTTGTCGAGAAATCTTTTTTTCTCTCCTTAATTCTAAGGCTATTGAGAGAGGATCATATTGTGGGAAGTCTTAGTATTATACAACTCACAGAACTCGCAAGGGCAGAAATGGAAGAGGAGTCTGGAGTTCTTCATAGAATTTTGGGAGGGCGCTCAATTGATTTTGGTCAGCTTTCTATGGCACTAACGATCATCCGAGTTTTTTGGAATGATCTCATTGCGGAAAGCTTCCTTTGCAAGCATTTGTGTGAGTCATTGCTTTTGAACCATTTCATAGTGAGTAAATTGCCAATTGAAGGGAAGCATCCAGAAATCAAACTCGCGAAGTCTGGACACATAAAAGATGACTGTTTATCAATTCTATCTGGAATGATAGAAGAAATATTTCATAAGAGTTCGAGCAGCTTCATCATACCTTCGTCATGGATCGTCCTTGGAGATACTCTCCAGAATATTATTAAAGCGTCGGCGTCGTTTAACAACCAAAGCCAAAGACAAGCTCTAGAGAAAGTTCTAGCTTTATTGAATTTTAGGAATGAGAGTTTAATGGTTAACTGCCAGGATTCATCTTCCACCGGGCTCTCGGATGATCTGAAGTCTCAAAAGCTCAGTTTTCAACATACAGCAATCCACAGATCATATGATGATATTCTCAGGCTCATAGAGCAGTTAGACCGCCACAAGTTTAGACAAGCTTTCAATATGTCAATTTGGCGATCGCCTGTGACGAGCATTTCACCCTTACGCGTGAAACTAAAGACTGTGATTTTTTGGTGCGTCTCGTCTTACAGAGAAATGGGACCTTCTTGCGAATTTCTTCTTATCGCTTGCAATGCTATTAAGTCCAGGCTTTTACATATAAGAGGTAAGACCTGGGCACATTTAAGGAATGAATTTGAAAATGAAATTCTCGAGTGCATTTTCTGTTTGGCGGACGTTCCTGCTACCGAGATATCTATGAAGAATCTTTATGTCCTTTTCAATGAGCTCTACCAACTCAAGGTGATTACAATCTCTGCGTACTTGAGGAAGTTAATTGCCAGCGGGATTTTTTTTCTCTCTCCTGGGTCGCAAAATGACAAGATTGTGGATGACTTGGGTTCTCAGTGCCACTTTCACCTTCTGTTGCTCCAGAACCTCCCCGTTCTCAATAATCGCCAATGTGACCATATTTTAAAGAAATGGAAAGGGACAGAGGCTCATTTCATCAATACTTTCAACAACGCGATAGAGTTTCTTCGAGAAGGGTTCTTAGATAAGATCATGAGCAACGAAATAGGTCATGTCGATGTCTCTGTATTTGATCACATCAAAGATCTCAGTGTTGGTCTTCAATTCTTGGTGATGAACTGGTTTACATCTGAATTAAAATCGTCGATATCAAAATCATCCAAGTTGGTTCATATAACACCTGATGTTATTGCAGCAGTGTATGATCTTTTTCTTCTTGCAAGCAATCTCACCGCGTTTTTCAAGGTATTTGTTAGATTTATATTGAAGAACGAGAACAAGGTCATGATATTCTACATGGATTCTCTCTACTTCATCGGAAGACTTGTCCTCAAGCATTCAGAGCTACTCAACTTCATTGCAGGAAGCTTTACGGACTCGACGCCCGTATCACACGACATCTTCAAACTCATAGTCCAAGACTACAAGGATTTGATGTCAAGAGAGTGTGACATGTTTCATTTTAGGCCAATATGGGAGCACATATACCGTCAAGTTCGCCGCCCATTGAATGATCATCTCTCCCCATACAATGAAGCAATGAATGGCAAAGATATCTATCATAATATGGATAGTTCCTTTGTGGAATCCAATACAAAGAGTCTGAAAGATTTTCTCGATGATTCTCTCGATATAGAGCTATTGCTAGAAGAGCTCGAGTTTTTAAAATCGAGAGAGCAAAAGATGCTTACCAAGGAAGAAGTCACAGAAATAGTTGATGAACTTCAAGAAGAGTTTCCTACCATGAAGAACGTCCTCAACTATTCAGCTACGTCGTCTCAAGCTAGATTTTTGCTAGGCATGGTTGATGCCCATATGGAAGAAAAAAACGAGATACAGCTTTTCAAGTTACTTTCCAATCTACAGCGAGGTGCAATTAATTCAACGCCAAGTCCTTTGGGTCTAGCGTTTGCTGAAATATTTAGGGAGCAATCTTCTTCTTCGGAAGGCCTAAGCCTCTTGGAACCTATCTTGCGCTTTACATTGGGATTCGATTTGTTATCTTGTAATTCCATCATAGAGCTCGTCGAAAAGGGAGAACTTAAGCAGATTGATCGGAAGGCTCTTACTCATCATATATTTTTTGGGGGTGTCTCGAGAAAGCCATCTTCGGGTTATTTGTCGATATTGTTTGAAAGTGTTCGTGAAAAGTACAAGATGGACAACTACGGTTTATTTGTTGAAACGCTTGTGAAATCTATTATACCTTATCAGGTGGGGATTGACGAAAATGAAGTTCTCAAAGCCATCATAGATGATCCGACCAAGGCCGGTCACTATATTGCGGAAAATTTATCAGGATCCGAAATCTTGGATTTAACTAGTCGCTTGTTGGGCATTGTTACACCTATTTACAAACCAAGCGATATCGATCGCTTGGCTCCTATTATTAATGAATTCAACTTACCAGTCGTCCAAATGATACTCTCGATCATTGTGACAGACGCGTCTGATGTGGATGGAATCCTTGACACTTTGATAAAAAGTCTGAAATTCTTTCTAGATTCTTCTAACTCATATTTTGGCGAGCTTTTCAACTTGTGTGATTCGAAAGTGAAGCTATCGGTGTTCAACCGTATGGAGCTGTTGTTTTTAGAATTGGCTTCATCTCTTGACCTTTCAAATCTACAAGATGCTAACAAATGCCACATTGCCATTTTTCAAGATTTTTTCCGAAAGATCAATGACTCGTTTATTGATAAGATTGAAACTTCTACTTCCCAGTTTAATAACTTTTTGACTTTCTTGGTTGGCTTCATTCCAGTTATTCGTGATGTCGAAGGTCCTGGAGTTGTGATAGTCCTGGAAATAATTCTGACTTTCTTGAGAATACTTATTGTCAGGAATACGTCTTTGATTGATACCATGGTACAAACAGACTTGCAACATTTTGAGTTCATATCACAACTTGTGAAGTTGCTCAATTCGAAATTTATGGCTGAGAATGACGAAAGGTTGAGTATATTACTTTATGATTTGCTTCAGCTTTTGAAGAACTCGTTGACTCAAAGGCTTACATTTAAAGCAGAGGACGACGAAAGCGCGGCAATTACGTCGCCTACTCCGCAAAACAAAATGTCAGATGAAGTGACAACTGCAGTTACGAACTTATCCAACCAAGCGGCCGATAATGAGAGATCTTACAGACCACATAAAGAGAGTATTGCAACCCTTCAATCGTTGCTTGATCTTCCCGAACCCAGTCCTCATATCAATCGCTTCCGGGGACAAGAAGCGACAACAGATTGTGTCATCTCTTTGGATACTAAGGAACTCAGGAGTGATGGAGATGTTAGAATCCTCAACCAGGAGTCTTTAGTTTTATCCTCCAACCATGAGTCGGCTGCATTCGAGAGTCCTTTCGGAGAAATCCAACGTGACAGCATCACTGCACCATTTTCAATTCCAAGTATCCAGCTAGTAGAAGAAACGGGTTCTGGTGTCAATGATGGCTGTATAAATCTTGCTTTGTTTAGAGCTTACACCACGAGAGAAAACGATCCTTGAAGACAATCGTGTATAGTTGAAACCAGACACGCACACGCTATCGCACACACACGCACAACTTTATTTTCTCATCTGGCCTACCTGAAGAACCCATTATCGTGTCATGCTTAAGAGAGGAAATGGCGAGGATAACCCGAAAGAACTCGAAAGCAATTCTGATAGAATGAGCAAAGAAGCGTCCAGAAGAGAAAGCTGGACCCATTCTCAAGTACCAGACCTATCTTTCCTTAGCAATAACTTCTCCACGGATTCTATTGATGCCAGCTCTTTACCAGAAACTAAGACCCACCTGGAAATATCTCATTCATCTCTACCGAGCTCGAGATCGCCTGCTAATCGAACTTTCCCATTGGGCGGTGAGCATCAATCCCATCAGCTTTCACCTGCCCAAACAAAAGAGAGTCCAACGCTGGGATAGCTTCAGATGGCAATTTTGCTCAGAATTCGAACCAGTACTTTTCTAACCAAGATAAAATGAATGGTAGATCTCCAGCTGTTCGGCCGAAGTCTGTCTTTCTCACTGGTAATCTCAATGCGACGATACAGACCGACGAGACACGACGTAATGGCCAGGCTAGTCTCAAGAGGCACTCGTTCCACTATTCATCAAAAAGTGGCTATCCTGCTCAGAGTAACCCACTTCTGGGTGAAGCAAAGACATCTCGTTCGCGATCAAATTCTCCAGTACGCTCCAGATCACCGAGGAGAGGGTCCAATCCCTGTTCGGGGAGTAGCACATGGTCGTGGGGTATCACCTACACGAGCTCCCTTCAACTTCAAATCTCAAGACATGCCAATGACGCATTCCAATAGCTCGAACTCATCTCTTGTCATAAAGCCTGCCCATCGTAAAGGCCACCGGTACAAGCATTCCTCGGTATCCATGAACCTTTTTCAGGAACCAGTTCCCATTGCAGATAGCTCATTGTATCAAGAGTTAATTCCCTCCTGTATCCTATCCCTAACTGGCTGGAGACTTGGGCGTCTGCTAATGCATCACAGCGAGTCAAGCTTACATTGGCATTAGCTCATTTTTAACGGCTGTGGTAGTTTTTATTGCCGGAACTATTTTGGGAGAGTCTGCTTTCTCGACCTTGCCCACCTAGTATTTTATGACTCCCTTGGTTCCTTTGTGATAGCCTTCGTCAACATTCTTTCTAATTTTGATGCTTGGAAGAAACCATCTGTCGCATATCCGTTTGGCCTCGGTAGATTAGAAGTATTATTAGGCTTTGCATTGAGTACGTCGCTAGTGATGGTCGGTTGTGATCTCATATCCACTTTGTTGAAGGGTAGTAGTCACATTGGCCGTTTCTGGGACGGCCGATAGCACTGACCACGGTGCACACCATATACACGGTCATTCTGACGGACTGAAGTCGCCATTTCTTTACGAAATAGTTGTCGCTCTTGTGGTTATAATGACATGGATAACTTCCACGCTCTTTTATGATAGCAACACGATTTCAGACATGTTGTCGACCAAGGACGAAAAGCGCAGGAAGAATCAGGATGGTTTAGGAGGCTACCTCAACAACTTACAGGAAAGAGAATCGCTGACGAATGAAAGGATATTCAAAATTGTGACTACTTTCCTTAAAAACCCATGCGGCTCATTACGCTTGTCTACTCGACCTTTCTCTTTGTGATTCCTTTACTCCCCATAACTTAAAGGAGCCTCTCAAGGTAGATGTGGATGAGGCATCTACGTTATTTGTGGCATCAACACTTTGTTATGCTGGATGGAAACTAGTGACAACTTTGGGAGGTATTCTTTTGATCTCCTTTCCTTACACAGAATATGACTACAGCGTTCTTAAGAGTTCAGTTACAGAACAGATCATGGGTCTTGATATATTCAAACCAGCTTACAGTCTAAACCATCTTTTTATTACAAAAGTGAATTATCAGCTATACATTGCAGGCGTGAAGATTACCATGAAGGGAGGGAGCTCCGACGATGAGTCGAGAATGCTATTTGAGGTTAGTCGTATATTTGACAATGCTATGAAAGCATTTGAGAAGGACAGCAAGGTCGAAATCACCATTGACATTGACAGAATTTAGTTTATAGTACATGATGTTCTTATCACCCAATCGGGTAACATTAGTCACATTAGCGCGGTACAAAAAATTTTCATCACCATGGGTTTAGATTCAAACGCTATCTCTTTTGTTCACCCATTCTACCACTTATTAAATGTTTGGGAGGAAGAATTTTTCAGCGGTTGACGGAATTCTTAGGTCATATGTTGGCTTATCGTCTATAGGCACCATCAATCGCCTTTCCCGTTTCTACACCATTCCGAGAGCCGATGCCGACGCTCATTCGGTCACTGGAAGGTTCGTGGATGACGTTTCGAAACCTTACACAGTTACGACATATGCCCGTCCTAACGTTGTTCTTGCTCGTGGGAAAGGCTCTTATCTTTTGACCTCGAAAACAGACGTTATGTTGACTTCACTGCGGGAATCGCTGTCACTTGTTTGGGTCATGCTAACGATGAAGTTAGCAGTATCATCAATAAACAAGCACTGAGCTTGATGCATTGTTCAAACCTATACTACAACCTCCCTGCTGGTGAACTAGCAAATAAACTTGTGGCCAAAACGTTGGATTCGAAAGGTATGCATGACGCTCAAAGAGTATTCTTATGCAACTCTGGCACTGAGGCCAACGAGGCTGCCCTCAAATTTGCAAGGAAATATGCTAAGCAAAGAAATGCCGGTAAGACTGAAATCATTGCATTTAAGAATGGATTTCATGGACGTACTATGGGCGCTTTATCGGTCACAGCAAATGAAAATACCAAGCACCCTTTGCTCCGTTAGTTCCTGGCGTTCGTATTGCGGAAACTGATGATATTGAGTCAGTGAAAAGTGTGATCAGCAAAGAAAAGACAGCTGCTGTTATCATTGAGCCGATACAAGGTGAAGGTGGTGTCAACGTAGTCCAACCAGACTTCTTGATTGAATTGAGAAAGCTATGTGACGAGAACGATGTCGTGCTCATATATGACGAGATTCAGTGTGGGTTAGGAAGAACTTCGAGCCTTTGGGCCCATAGTGAATTACCGCCTTCGGCTCATCCCGACATTGTCACCATGGCGAAAGCATTAGGTAATGGATTTCCTATCGGTGCAGTCATGACAAACGAAAAGATTGAGAATGCTCTTGACGTCGGTGACCATGGTACAACTTATGGAGGTAACCCCTTGGGCTCCGCTGTTGGTTTACATGTTGTAGAAACAGTTAGCAACAAAGACTTCTTGGAATCAGTCGCTCAAAAGAGTCAAAAGTTTGAGGATGGCTTGAAAGACATTGTGGAGAAGTTTCCCGACTATGTCGACTCTGTCAAAGGGAGAGGGTTGTTACTAGGCTTGCAGCTCACCTCGAAACTCGACAGTGGTGAGGTAGTGAACAAGGCCCGTGAACATGGCTTGTTGGTGATAACCGCTGGCGGAAATGTTATTAGAATCGTACCTGCGCTAAACATTCCAGAACAAACGATAGAGGAAGGATTAGCCTTGTTGACTGAGGCTATAAGCGGAGCTATCAACGGTAAGTAGTGCAACTGCCAATAGTAAGAGTATTGAAGTTTTGCAGCCATGTAGCGCGCTCAAGATCCGGTACAAGGGATCGTGCATTTTAGTCGTGGTTTCGCTTCCAGTGCTTAGATTTTGGTCTCATCAATCATTCGTCGTTTCCTATTCCATGACAATACCGTTTACAGTTCCTACGCTGGAGCTTGATTATTGCCTCTCGCAGCTCCTTGAGCACAAGCCGCCGAAGATTCTTCCCGAAGAGACCATCCTGCAACTATGTCATCAGCTTAAGACACAACTTTTAGGCGTCCCCAACATCATGTCATTGACCTCTCCATGCACATTGGTCGGTGACATTCATGGACAGTTCCACGACTTGCTAGAGATTTTCAAGGTCGGCGGCTCTCCACCTGACACGAATTATCTATTTCTAGGAGACTACGTCGATCGGGGATATTACTCGGTTGAGACCATTTCGCTTCTAATTGCATTGAAACTTAGATATCCCGAGAGAGTTTTTCTTATCCGTGGCAATCACGAGTCAAGAACTATCACAACTAATTATGGGTTCTACACGGAAGTGTTGAATAAATATAACGGCTCGTTGAAAGTGTGGCAGTACATCACGGATCTCTTTGATTACTTGCCTTTGGGAGCCACCATAGATGCAAAGATTTTTGCTACTCATGGTGGTCTTTCACCTTCTTGCCAACTTCTCGACCAAATTCGTGCTATAGACAGATTCAAAGAAGTTCCACATGATGGGATAATGGCGGATTTGGTTTGGTCAGATCCAGATCCCGAGACTACAGATTTCAAGTTGTCCCCAAGAGGAGCCGGCTATCTATTTGGATATGATGTGATGAAAAAGTTCAATCATGACAATGATCTCGTACAGTTGGTGAGAGCACACCAGCTTTGTAACGAGGGCTTTGTCAGCTACTGGCATGGTATGTGTCTCACCATCTGGTCAGCTCCTAACTATTGTTATAGATGTGGCAACCGTGCAAGCGTCTTAGAAATATCTCATTCAAACTATGAAAGCAAGGCTAAGCAACCTCAGGGTGTCTTACCGGGGCAGTATTGCAACGTATTTGAAGCATCACCAGAGAATGACGAGGACACAGTGCAAGGAAGAGGAGTTAATGGCATTAACCCTGACAGTATAAGCTCTGGCAAAGACATCTTTAGTGCCTACTTCAATGGTCGTACACGTACTCAACATGTCGAATACTTTCTTTGAACAGATGTCTGCTCTTCCGCTTCAATTCTTCAATTGTGTTATAATTTGCATGAGCCTGTAATTAGGGCTCGCTCCACGACGAGATGTTGATGACTTATAGATTAAACAAAATTAAATGAACCAATCATCCATAATATAGTTCAAAGTTGAAACCATTGTGCACTTCGTAATCGTCCAATGAGATGTGATCCTTGTAAACTTGATGGCCCTTTTTTAACACGATCTTCTCGTGGGAGGTTCCGAGCTGCATGGACAAAATCTTCTTCAAATCGCCAATCGTATCTTCAGGTAAACATTTCACTTTGATCTTCTTCCCTAATCTATCATTAGCATTTATCTCGATCATTATGGGTAGGTCAATCTCATTTAATTTCATGAGTGCGAATCTCAGACAGTACCATGAACAAGAGTCTCTCCAAATGATGTACCAGAATAGTAAGAAAAAGCAAGCAAAACGAAAAAAAAAAAAAAAAAAAAAAAAAAAAAAAAAAAAAAAGAAGGAAAGTTAAGCTTACATCTGTGTTACTACTAATATATGCTTGCGATGTCCGTCAGCGCTGTTTGTTCGTTTGTTTGTCGAATGTACGAAAGGTACATGTTGAACATGCGCCAGACCATTCCAAGATATTGACAAAACATGGTGCCCAGCACCGCTGCATTGACCCCAAAATCTTGCTTTTAAAAACGCGACTAATCCTTCAGTAAATGTAGATGTAGGCTCTGTGGAGGTCATCATTCGATGTTTCGATTCACCCTCCAAGCACTTTGTGGAAGAGACTGTAGAAACCTGGTCTTCCTCTTAACCCAGAACCATATGATAATACCCAAAGAGATGCAAAGAGCGCTTGTATAGAAATATCCATCCCTCAAAATAGACACATACCCTCCAGCGCCCAAACACTCCTTCTTCTGATCCTCGGCTAATATTTCGTATGGTTCAGCTATTCCTTCGCATCTGGCAAGTGTAAGTCTGTCGATCAAGTAAAGAATGATCAATCTAGGCCAAGTGCCACCATAATTGGATAAGGTGTTTAGAGTTGTCATGTATGTTCCACCGATTGCAGGGTCAGCTATTCTAGTATGGAAAGCACATAACGAAACAAATTGGATGGTAGACATGAACGAATTGAGTAAATGCTGACATATAATAAGGATAAAAAGCTTAAAAGGGACAGGTCCTCCGTTCAAATCAGGAAAATAAAGGAGGATAACATGAGCGCAAATGGCAGCAAAGAGACGACCTGCGAACCCAAATAGCCATGGCCTTAACGGGCTTTTTCCTGAAGACCAGCGGCCAGAATAGTATCCAAATATCATTTCGAAAGGAAAATCGATAAGAACGGTAATTGATAGATCCTCTTTTGAAAGTCCCTTCTCTAGAAGCTTCAAGTTTGTAGCAGCCTCATTCACTTGAAAACCAAGCTTCGCAAACAAAAGAATCACAACGAAGGTTTGCACGTTAGGAAGTTTTAAGACCTGAAACATGGAGTCATAAACATGCATCAAGTCAATTAAATATTGCTTTGTCCGGTCTAATGGCCTATTATAAGCCGTTTCATGCTTGTAATGTTCAGCAGCAAGTTTCTCACGATTGAGCTTTGCCAAATGAGGTGGATCTTCAGGTATAAAGACAAGTAAAGCTGTAACAAGAAGGTACATCCATCCCCAGAATGACAAGTAATCACCAAGTCCGAAGAGACCCTCAGCTTGTGGGACACTTCTCAAGTATTTATTGGAAAATTCCGGAGAGCTCAAAGCAAGAAAAACGGTGAAACTCAGGAAGTACCCGCAATTCATTCCAACTGTTTGAGCTGTCGAAGCAAATGATAAGCTCTCTGGAGATAACACGGTAAGGGCCCATCCGTCAACTGCTATATCTTGAGTAGCGCAGAATAATACCAATAAGAAGAAGCAAATAGTGATCCTTATCAAGTTTAACGCCGGGTCTGTCATTGAAGCGTCTATAATGGATCCGAGATATAGTAAAGTTATCCCAGACACTAGCTGCACAGGTATGATCCATGATTTTCTTCGACCTACCCGTCTGCTGTAGATCGCGTCCACAATTGGAGACCAAAGAAGCTTTAACGAGTATGGATACGAAGCTAGCGAAAAAACTCCAACCTGTGAGTATGAGAGTTTCGATTTCAAAATAAATGGGACAGAACCAAATGCCAACCCTACCGGCACGCCCTGGAGGGTATACAATATGACAAGTATGATAAAAGCCTTTAAGTCCTTTCTTGGTAAAGAGTGGGTGGCCTTTTTTTCTGGAATATTGGGAGTTGCTGTTGGAAGGAGTCCACCGTTTTCTTCTTGAAATCCTGGCCGAGTTCGTTGAAAACTTGTCGCCTCGTCCATAAGTACTTTTTCGTCTCCTTCATCGCCGCCTCTAGAAGGATGGTGGCTCCTCTTATGGACGTCCATTACACAGAAAGAAAGATGATATCACTGATATGTGAAGCAAACGGGTCCTAGAAGAAGAAAAGACGAGGCGGATGGTTGATCTGGTGCCTGAACGTGTTTTCCAGTAATCGCACTGTATCAACTAATCCGCGTCAGTGCGGTGGATTTTGCAAATATGCCATATAAAAAAAAAAAAAAAAAAAAAAAAAAAGAAAGCAAGAGATATCAATCCGTTGGTCACTTGTAGTTCATGATAATTACGTGATTTGGGTTCTATAGAATGACATCTCAGGTAGCCACAATCTTAGGTCAGCTTATAAACCCAAGACCTTTCTAGATGCTCTCAAGACAATCTCGGCATCTGGGAAAGCAAAGTCCTCCAACTCTTTGGCGTATGGAGTTGGGACTTCACATCCAGTGACTCTCTCTACTGGAGCGTCCAAGTAGTCAAAAGCTTCCGATTCCATGATCTGAGCACAGATTTCGGAACCCACACCGAAACCTGGGAAGCCTGCCTCGACGGTAACCAAATGGCCAGTCTTCTTGACAGACTTAACGATAGCAGGGACATCCATTGGTTTGATGGATCTCAAGTTCAACACTTCTGCGTTTACGCCGTATTTCTCCTTCAAGATCTCTGCAGTTTCGAGACAGTGGCCAACGTTTCTGGTGTGGGACACCAAGGTGATATCAGAACCCTCCCTCTCGATCTTGGCTTTTCCAATTGGAAGGACAAAATCAGGAGACAAAGCTTCCTCAGAAATTTCAAAAGTCTCACCATAGAGCATTTCGTTCTCCAAAAACACAGTAGGATTGGGGTCCCGGATAGCAGCCTTCAACAAACCTCTGTAGTCCTCAGCAGAATATGGAGAAATGACCTTCAAGCCTGGAATAGATCCGTACCAAGCAGCATAGTCTTGTGAGTGCTGGGCAGCAACACCAGCGGCGGCACCGTTGGGGCCTCTGAAGGTGATGTTACATGGCTGTTTACCACCAGACATGTATAAGGTCTTTGCAGCAGAGTTAATGATGTGGTCAATGGATTGCATGGCGAAGTTAAAAGTCATGAATTCACAAATTGGCTTCAAGCCAGCCAAAGAGGCACCCACGGTCAAACCGGTGAAACCCATTTCAGTGATTGGGGTGTCAATCACTCTTCTCTCACCGAACCTGTCAAGCAAGCCTCGGGAAACCTTGTATGCACCGTTATATTGGGCAACCTCTTCACCCATTAAGAAAACATCATCATCTCTGTCCAATTCTTCTGCCAAAGCAGAGTTGATGGCATCTCTAACTGTCATAGTCTTGGTGCCAGAGGCAGCGGAAGCCAATCTCAGGGAGTTCTTTGCGCTTGCTCTTGCCGCCATCATGGAGGTCTTTGCGACACTAGACAACTTGGACATTTTGGTTAAGTTGTTGAGCTTCTATTATAGGGAATTGCAACGAAGGGAACAGACACCGAAGTTGCAAAGGTGGTTTTTGATTTTTTTGGTTGGAAACCGCACTATGAACGGAACGATGAGGACCGGAGCGGAAGCTCGCGCTCGGAGGTGCAGTTCCGACTTTTCTGGCTAACACTTTTACGGCTTTTTTCGCATATTTGCTGTCAGCCTATCGCCTCGGTTTCGGACTTCTCTAGCTTCACCCTGACAGCGAACCCCTACACTGAAATACGTTATAGCTCATTACCCAGTGAGTCACCTCACACAGACATTTTTGTGCTTTTCTATATACGCGATGGTTTTACGGGATTGCTTTTTTCTAACCTCGATATATTCTTTTCTGATTTTATATTAGATTCCCTCTTCATTTTGATCATTTCTTATTTCTTATAGGACTTGACTTCGCAGTGTCAGTCAGTTTCTACCTTGTTTACTCAAAATGCACTTTTTCTCGCGCCATCGCACCAAAACTGTCAAAGTATTCATACTTTGGGAAAAACAGAGCGAGGACTCTTCTAACCAACTTGGCGTCGACATAACCGCTCAGGAAATCGTCCTGGGGTTATCGAGAGAATGAGCGCTTTTATACTGCTTATAATTTTTATTTTATTTTGTGTTTCTTTTTTTTTTTTTTTAAAGAATTTTTTTTTAGCTCGTCGTCTCTGGTACTTCAGTTTTGCTTCACCTTTTTTCCGCCAATACCACGCATCCGTTTCCTAATCGATTGGCTTTTCGCAGCCACTCCATTTTATCCATCAGACCGTATCATAGGACCCGGTGACTCAGAGACTTCGATGCTCATCTTCAAGGCGCAGAAAGGTTTAAGTTACTCCCGGAGCTTTCTATAGCCCAAAAATAATGATTTTTGGACTGCCCCTCCTGCCCCTCCCATATACGACGTTGTTGGTACCGGTTCTATGCAACCGAGCACCGCCGGGCTCTTTATCGCCCCGCACCTATACACCGCGGCTGGCCCAACAGTAATCCACAATTCTATCTCATATTTAAACCACATCGCCTAAGCTTCGGTTCCATATATACCTGGTACTGAATTTGATGTTTAGAATAACAAGGCTACCTTCCAAGTTAAGACCATCGTCGCGTTTACTCACGCAAGCGAAACATTTAGGCACTACCATGAAAAGGCACACAGAAGCTGGTTCGACCATCCCTGCGGAGGCTGCTGATGCTTCCGCCACCATTATCTCTGACTCAAGAGATTTGAGCAAGCAGTACCACACTGCAACTTGGATGGATGCGTTGAGAGAAAGGTCTAAGCAATTGGCTGAGGGCAAGACGATAGATTCATTTTCTTACATTGACCCGAAGACAACTGAGGTCGGAGAGAAGACCAGAGCCGACTCTTTCTCTTTTCTCGTGTTACCTTTCAAGGATGACAAATGGCTTTGTGATACATACATTAATGCTTTCGGCCGCTTACGAATGGGTCAATTGTTTCAGGATTTGGATGCTTTGGCAGGACGAATCGCTTACAGGCATTGTTCGCCAGCTGAGCCAGTCAATGTCACCGCCTCCGTGGACAGAATCTACATGGTGAAGAAAGTTGATGAAATTCAAAATTACAATTTCGTTCTCGCCGGCAGTGTAACATGGACTGGCAGATCATCGATGGAGATAACGGTAAAAGGGTATTCTTTCGATGGCTCGGTTCCGAAGGATATTGATGCCAACACTTTGCCAGACGAAAACGTTTTCTTGACTGCAAATTTCACATTCGTGGCTAGAAACCCAATGACACACAAGTCTTTTGCTATTAACAGGTTGCTTCCAATTACTGAAAAAGAATGGTTGGATTATAGAAGAGCCGAATCTTTTAATGCTAGAAAGAAAGTGGCAGCTAAAAATCAAGGAGTTATTCAGCCAACTGATGAAGAGAATAGGCTTGTTCATGATATGTGGAATGCATCCAAGCAATTGACACCCGAGTTCACGAAGCATGTACTGTTCATGAAAGATAGTACAATTACGTCTACCTTGATCATGCAACCACAATATAGAAACAGACACTCTTACATGATTTTTGGCGGTTACTTGTTGAGACAATCGTTTGAGTTGGCATACTGCGGCGCCACGGCCTTCTCAAGCGCAAATGCGAGGTTTGTCTCCTTAGATTCGACTACCTTCAAGGCACCAGTGCCTGTCGGTTCGGTTCTTTCGATGACTTCAACTGTTGTCTATACCGAACACCTTCATAAAAGGAGGGTTGAAAAAGGTAAGCATTCTCCGCTTGACTTGCCAGCCACTAACCAGATTTCTTCTAATCCCGACGCATTCTTATCGGAACCCGGTACTTTGATACAGGTGAAGGTCGACACCAAAATCAGAGACTTGAGCTCCCCAGATTTCACTGAGTCAGGCTGCTTCATTTACTCTTTCTTTGTTCCCGTAAAGAGCTACAAAGCGGACGAACCAGGGTTCTCGTCAGTAATCCCCCAAACCTACTCCGAGATGATGGAGTACCTCGAAGCAAGAAGGAGAGCGCAAGACACTGCGCAATATGTTTCTACTTTGCCTAGGCCCAAGCTTTAATTGATATGCCATCGTATTTTTCATTTTGTCATTATTATATATGATGTAAAGAGCGAATGAAATGGGGTCAGTATAAAAATAAAACAATCAAAATGAATCTAACTCCTAACAAATAGTAAAACCGTAAACCCTAATCCATGAAACCAAAACTGCTCCAACTATACTTAGTCACTCTCACCACTTTCGCCATCATGAAACTGAGCTGTTTCACCAGAAAATTCCATGGTGGGGGTGTGCGACGAGTCCCTTAAACTGCCCTTTCTAGTGAATTCAACTAGTTTGGCTTTGCTATCAGCATTGTTCGAACCGAAGGGGAAGTCGCTATGAAGATCGTCAGAATACACCGACGTCTTGGAAACATTCTTAGCAAAGTTACCAGAATCTGCAAGATTGGAATTCACGGGAGTGTGTTCCGGATTATTAAGAAGGAAAGTCTCGGAGTCGGGAGAGACAAGAGCGTCTTTGGATCTCCTCCACTCGTAGTTACCAACTGGCGTTTGAACGGCTTTGAAGTCATCCACATCAATGTTCGAACCTGCCTCATTGAAATACTTGGACATCAAGTTATAGTTGGATGATTCATCGTTTTTGTTACGGTAGAAAGCCTCCGTATTATGTGTTCGGTTATCCTCCTCGGCTATATTTCTGAGATTCATACTCTGAGCAGCCCGCTTCTTTGGCGAAGACGTGTTGGAATTCGAATCTAGGACGATATTGCCATCACTGTCAAGTCTTTGTACATTTGCAGACGAGCCGCTTTCCCCTATTATCTGGTTTAGCGAATCTCTCAGGAAAAGAGGGGTGATACCAGGTGACTGGGAAGCAGATTTCCTCGTCTCGTCGTCGACAAGACGAACAGCGAAGAGCTCTTCAGTGTTCACGGTGCTATTGGAGATCTCTGATGCATGCCTTTGCTGCATAAGCTTATTTTTGACAGCCATCAAGTCCGAGTCGTCCTTGGCCCTCCAGGACTTCATTGGCTTCTCTGATGCATCAAAATACCTTGAGTCATTATCACTATCCACATGAGTTACTGAAGACAGCGTAGAGGCAGAGTCGTCATCAAGTTTTAAGGCGTTCAAAGCGCCCAATTGATAAGGTGTCTCGGTGTGGTCGTCCATGTCATGGGTAACACCGATTCCAGGTCCATCAATAATAGTGTCTTCCACAGACTTTTCGTTCTCTTCATCATCATTCCGTCTCTTCTTTCTGCAGCACAAGAATAGAATCAATATAAGTGCTAAAGCAAGGAAAAAACATGGAAGACCGATGGAAAGTCCGAGAATCAACGCCTTCCGATTGTTACCATTATCCAGTGATCTGTTCACTGTATCGGGTGTGGTGCTGGGCGACATAGAAGCACTCGACGAAGATGTAGCAGTGGCGGAAGAGCTCGAGCTAGTTGATGAAGAGCTAGTTGAAGACTTTCCATCTACCCCAATAATTGAAAACTCCCTTGATTCAGAGTCGAAGGATGATTCGGCATCGATTTTAACAGCCAACAGCTTTAAATTGGATGGCGCATTACCTACAAGTGTCATGTTTGACTCTTCGTAGGACAACCAATCATCAGAGTTTTTATCGAAAGACACACTCACCTGGGTATCATTAAAATCCGTGAATAGCGAGTGCATAATCTGGAATTCAAAGAACTCTCCTCGTGTAGCGTTAATATCCGGTAAATCGTCAAGAGTAAAGACCGATCCAATTGATTCGAATCTGTAAGGCAAATCCACAGTATTACCATGGAAATCACTCACGGTGATGGAGAAATTATCACTTCTCAGTGAATTAGGGAAGGTTCCACTCAAGGTGAATTCCGACGAGTCGAAATGGACGTATGATGGTAGATCACTAGCACTCACGGAAGAGATATTTGAACGCGTAATTGCCTCACCATCTAAATACACAGAAGTCAAAATGGGGACATCGTAATCAAAATCCAATCCATACGTGCCGTTTATCTTGATAGACTCATTGAGGGACGTACTCAATGAATGAGCGCCAACCAAGATACTGAAGGTGGCCTCAGCACCAGAAAAGCCGTAATAATCCGACGCGAGGAAACTGAAGCCATATGCCGAAGAAGGGGCAATATTAGACGTGACATATGGGACAGTGCCGGAGAATGTTAAATCATCAGAGTTGAAATGTATCCAACTAGGCAAGGAGGTTCTGTCGACAGAGCGACCGTAATATGCGATGATAGGTCGCAGGGCATCATCCTTCTCTTCAAACATATCCTTAGAGAGTTGGATATTAAAGTCTTCACCTTCAGACAACACAAGACCACCTCTGCCATTGGTGTTTCCATGCTTGGCGATGGTAGTGAACATCACGTCTTGGGAAGACAACTTAATGCCCGTACTATTCGACACGAGCATTGTATACTCTCTAGACATTTCAGAACCATCAGAGTCATCTTTACCCGTCAATGTCACCAGGAAAGACGCGGCATCAGCTTCAGAAGGTGTACCAGTGAAAGTTCTGCTCAGCTCGTCAAATGATAGCCAGTCAGGCAAACCATGGGCAGAGTAAGCGATGGACCCACCGTTGTTGGAACGATAGGTCAAGTAAGCAATTGTAAATTCATAGGGCTGGTCCACACGAGCGACATTGGGGAGTTGTTCGTCCATGGGCCATCCTAAGTAGATGGCATAGACCACCGCCTGGAGTAGTATTAGGAGACGGAGGAGCATGGGCAAGAGCCGTTAAGGAATTGACAGGCCGTAAGATTAAACGTGGGAAGCGATAAAGTTTATCAAGAACAGAAAGAAGAAAGAGAAGGAAGGAAGAACTTTTGGGCGATGTGGAGGTGGAACGAATTGGGACAAGAGCCGCTTGCACCACTCCTTCCTTGGTTCAAAGGAACGGCTGCGAAAAGTAGCTAAAAACAACCAATATGCCTGCAAGTTTGAGACGAAATTGAGATTTGAAAAGCGTGTAGCGAAAACAGCGCAGGAAATACCAAAAGTCGCGTTTTGACAGGCACTTGGTTTTGCAGCCACTAAGGAGAGAACAGGCCATGGCGATTTGACCATCTGAGAATATTCACATTAAAAAATCTTTGAAATGTATGCTTAAGTGTACTTACAGTCGGATGAACTCCCTTCTTCCTTTTTCTTTTTTCTTTTTTTTTTTTTCTTTATTTTACTTTCTGTTTTCCATGAGTAACATCCACGAAACACTCGCGGGGGCAACTCTCGCTAATGTTTTGGTTCGCGCGACGCGAAAGTCGCACGCATATACCCGTTCCCTTCCAAGACACGAACCAAGATATGCCCTTTCTGTAAATAATATAGCGTGTCTGCAAGTAATTTCCAGTCAAGCGCCGAACACCAAGTCTGCTTCTTTCCGTTTTGTGCATTTTGTGGCTCCTTTTGTCAAAGTCTCGAGATTCCGATCGCAGCACCGGGTACTGGTTAATCAGAAGCTATAACCAACATATGTTTTTAGGAATACTCCTATTGTAAGGAACAATGGATAATAACTTCTCCTCTATTCTAGACGAGGTTGTATCTCGTCATATTCAGAGCCATCTTGGAATGAGGTACATTACGATGACACCAATATAACCAAAGGCGAGACCAACTAACTTCTCTGCAATCAGATGGAAGTACATGTTGGTCATGAGCAACATAAACCACCAGAGTGCAAGTAACACGATGGCTAGAATTTGTGGTGTTGTATTAAGGGTGTCAATAATCTTGGCAGGTAAGTTAGGTCCTCTCAATCTCGCCACATTTCTAGTGAATTGTTGCCACCCTTTCCAGTATGGCTTTATCTCGAAAAAGAGATACAAAGAAGAATGGACTAGCAAAAACACATGCCCCAGAGGATCATGTCCACCTTCCCATTTTCCTTGGATGGCTCGGCAAGCAAACGACGAGATTCTTTGAGAATGGAATAAGCCGTCTACCTCTTCAAACAAATGGCCCCAGTGCTTGCTATCAGGTGCCACACATTTTCCTCCAGTATAGACAAACACTCTGTCCATTATCGGTAACCCAAAGCACCATTGTGTAAACAATGTCCACCAGAAGGTTGCCACTAGGTATCTGACGATAGCCAGTATTACAGTCTTTGGACCAAGTTCCTTCCTTCTTCTCAGGAATATCACCGCGTAGAAGAAAATGACAACAAGCGTAGTCCAGGCCCATCCCTTCTTAACGAATAATTGGTTGAATACGTTGCCTTTGTCGTTGTAGTAATTGTAAACCTCTGATTGCTCTGAGTATAGATGTAGTAATTTGCCTACAGCAAAATTGAGGGCAAAGGAAAGGACAAATGCAACTTCAGCGAGCGATACTCTCCATCTCTGTTTCAAATATCGAGAGAACTTTTCAAGATTCTCGAAATCTTTGTCATATCGTGTACTATCCGCCGCCATAAGTAAAGAACGGACTGAGGCTTACTGGTGATTAAAGATGTGTCCTCTATCATTGCGAGTGCGAATTTAGGTCTCAGACAAGACAAGACAAACTACGAGATGACAAGGTCGTATATGAAATTGCCTCTGACGGCATGTTTCGGGTTCTTTATTGTCGTAAAATATTATACAAGTAGATATTTTTTTTCTCATCACAAAACTCTTAGCTGGAAGCTCAGTCCAGAGTTGACGCACACGACTTGACCTTATGATGTTGCCTTCAGCTGGTCATCCTGCTGCTCCGGGGTCTGCTGTCCGTCTGAATGCTCCTGTTGCTTTTCTTGTATCCTCGTTTCTGCTGATGAGTTTTCCCCTGTATCTGCCTCTTTGCTAGCGGCGCCCTCAGTTCCTTCCTCAGCATTCTTCTCTGTCTCCTTTTCATCTGCTTGCTCCTTCGGTTTAGTGTTCACTTCTTCAAGGCCCTGCCACTTCTTAACCATATCATTCATAAGACTATTCATAAGCTCGGGATTTGTAATCTCTTTGCAGAAGTCTTTGTTCTGTAGTAGGGTCAAGATGTGAAGGCAGTTAGGATAAACCAAGTGCTTTGCGTACTTGGGATCTCTCCAGTAATTAAGGTAATCAAGGTAATTTATAAATGCTGGGTCGTTGAAATAATCGCTCTGTGCTAGGAAATTCACATATTGAATATTTGCAAGTGATTGAACGAATTCAAGTTCAACTTCCCATCTCGTAGGAAGTTCATCAGGCTGTTCCGACATTGTCAATTATAATTAGCTTCTAATTATTTTACCTATGGGGCTTAATGATGTAAATAGCTCTAAAGCTCCGAAGTCTTCCTGGATTTTAATATGTCAAGTCGAGAGTTACGTTGATGCGATACCTCTATCATCAGTGCACTACTACTTCATCAACAATAACAAACACCAAACTCACACATTGAAGAAGACAAATGTCGCGACAATTGGCTCTCGAAAAAGAGCTACAGCAAGTAAGAAGTCTTAACAACACGATAGATACGTTACTAGAGACTGTTAGCAATGCACAAAACAATATAGCCGAAACGAAAAGTGCAACAGATAGCGCAGGGGCCCTACTAGAGGATTGGATCAGGATCCTAAACCAGACGGCTTTTGTGAGAAATGCTTTACAAGATACACGTTGGAAGGGTCTGAACGAAGAAACTGATGAAGGTGCAGATGAGGCAACGACCCAGGCGACCGAGCTAGAGGCCGAACTCAAGTCTTTGGAAGATCAAAACAAGAAGCTACAAAGTCAAATAGACTCCTACAAACGACCAGATTCTCTGGATCGGGCTTCTAAAAGGCCAAAATACTAATGGACAAAGCTCGTTTCATATACATTGCAAGGGCGATAGGATTAATGAGGATGTCTACTTGAAGATACTGGTGATCAAATCAGCAGAATCAACCGAGTCGCCTTCCTTAATCAAAACCTCGCCCACTTTACCACTGACTGGTGCACTAATAACCATCTCCATCTTCATTGCACTCAATACAGCAATAGGGTCTCCCTTCTTGACTTCCTGGTCTTTCTTGACTCTGATCTCCAAAACAACACCAGCCATTGGCGCCCCAACATCATTTGGCTGAGCGGCCTTTGGACGTGTTTTGGTCTCAATTGAAATGGTTTTATCATCGATAGTGACTGAACGCATCTCACCGTTTAATTCAAAGAAAACCTCACGAGTTCCAGTCTTCTTGGAGATCTCGCCGATGGCCAACAACTTAATAATCAAAGTCTTGCCTTGCTCAATATCGACCACAATCTCTTCGTTGATGTCCAATGGTTTTAAGAAATAACGTGTAGGTAACACTGATAAGTCACCGTACTTCTCGACGATAGCACGGAAGTCTTCGTATACCTTTGGATACATAACATAAGATGCGATGTCGCTCTCGGTAATGCTCTCGCCGTAGCGTGATACCAACTCTTGTTTCACTTTCACGAAGTCGATTGGCGCCAAGGTCAAGCCGGGTCTCTTATCCAACTTAGGCCTCTTGTTGCCCAACATATTTGTTCTGAGAGGCTCGGGGAAGCCACCATATGGAGTACCCATTAATCCTTCCATGAAATCTAAAACAGAGCCAGGGAAGTCCAATTCTGGGGCTAGCTTGATAACATCTTCTTCGGTCAAGTTGTTGGAAACCATAAATTGAGCCAAATCACCAACAACCTTGGAAGTTGGGGTAACTTTAACAACATCTCCCAAAAGTTTGTTGGCTACCTTATACTTTTCTTTAGTCAACAACCATTTTTCGCCTAAGCCTAGTTGCTGAGCCTGGAAGATCAAGTTAGTCAATTGACCACCTGGAATCTCGTGTTGATATACCTCCGGATCAGGACCCTTCAAATCGGCCTCGAAACAAGAGTACAACAATCTCATCTGAGCCCAGTAGTTGTCAAGCTCTCTCACCAAGCTTTCATCCAATCCGTGTTGGACATCGCCTTCAAGCGAAGCAAGCAAAGCACTGATGGATGGTTGAGAAGTCATACCGGACATTGAATTAGAAGCGGCATCAACGACGTCGGCACCAGCCTTAGCAGCAGCATCCATGCTTGCAACACCAGTTCCCGCAGAGTCATGAGTGTGAACATGAATTGGAATGTGGGGATACTTCTTCTTGATAGATCCAATCAAAAGAGATGCAGCCTTTGGCTTCATTGTACCAGCCATGTCCTTGATGCCAATGAAGTGAGTACCCATCTCAACAATCTTGTCCACGACATTCAAGTAGTAATCCAAACTGTATTTCTTATCTGGGTTCAACATGTCACCGGAGAAACAAACAGTAGCTTCAACAACTCCCCCTGCTTTCTTTACTGCATCGACACCAACCTTCAATTGATCCAAGTCATTGAGAGCGTCAAAGACCCTGAAAATATCAACACCATTCTCCTTCGCTTCTTTGACAAACTGGTCAATCGCATTGTCTGGCAACGAAGAATATGCCACACCATTTGCGCCTCTCAACAACATCTGGAAAGGAATGTTAGGAACCAATTCTCTCAACTTTCTCAAACGGGCCCAAGGATCTTCGTGGAGGAATCTCATCGACACGTCAAACGTTGCGCCACCCCAACACTCCAAAGAGAAAGCACCATTTAAGGCATGAGCTGTGGTTGGAGCAATATTGACCAAGTCAATAGTTCTCACACGGGTGGCCAACAAGGACTGATGAGCATCTCTCCAAGTGGTATCAGTGATCAAAGTACCCTTGAAGTCGTTGACTTGTTTTGCAAACTTCTCTGGTCCAAGCTCAAGAAGCACTTGCCTCCAGCCTCTTGGCTTCACAGGAGATTCGACATCGATTTCAATACCAGTCTTTGGGTCATGTAAAATCGGGATCAAAGCCTCGGTAAGGAGCTTAGGCATACCCATTTGGCCTTTGATAGAGGAACCATTGACAGCCAAGTCGCCCAAATAGCTCAACAACTTTGTAGCTCTGTTTTGAGAGGAGATCATTCTGAACAATGATGGCGTGTCGTCAATAAAAGTCGTCCAACAGTTACCCTGAATGAAGGTTTCGTTGGTGAGCAATGCCAACAAGAAAGGAATATTGGTTTTAACTCCTCTAATTCTGAATTCGATCAAAGCTCTCAACATCTTTCTTCTTGATATTTCGTATGTTGAGCCAGAGCATGAACATTTCACCAACATCGAATCATAGTGAGGAGAAATTACAGAACCAGCAAAGCCATTACCACCGTCTAACCTTACACCATTACCACCTGCAGAACGGTATACTTCGATCTTTCCAGTATCTGGTTGAAAATTCTTTGCAGGGTCTTCTGTTGTGATTCTACACTGGATGGCGAATCCACGGGTAGTAATCTTATCCTGGAGCAAGCCCAACTGTTGCAAAGAAGCACCTGCAGCAATCTGAATTTGAGCTGCTACTATATCAACACCTGTGATTTCTTCGGTGATGGTATGCTCGACCTGAATTCTTGGATTGATCTCAATAAAATAGTGTCTGTTTTGTTCATCCACTAAGAACTCAGCGGTTCCGGCGTTTCTGTAATTCGCTGATTTAGCCAACTTAACAGCATCAGTTAAAATGGCATCTCTCACAGATTTTGGCAAATTCTTAGCCGGAGCAATCTCAACCACCTTCTGATGTCTTCTTTGAACAGAACAATCTCTCTCGAACAAGTGAATGACATTGCCGTAGTTGTCAGCAAGCAATTGAACTTCAATATGCTTTGGTTTATCCAAAAATCTCTCAATGAAGCATGTTCCATTACCAAAGGCTGTCAATGCCTCAGACTTGGCTCTGTTGAAAGCATCTTCAATAGAGTCGCCCTCCCTGACGACTCTCATACCACGGCCACCACCACCAAAAGCAGCTTTGATGATAACTGGGAAGCCATATTTCTCAACAAATTCTTTAGCTTCGTCGGTGGAGTCGATAGGGCCAGGAGTACCGGGCACAACGGGGACATCGTTTTTCAAAGCGAGAGTTCTGGCAGAAACCTTGTCACCAACAGAGTCAATGGTATTATAGGAGGGACCAATCCATGCAATTCCAGCTTCCTCAACCTTACGGGCGAAAGTTGAATTTTCAGAAAGAAAACCATATCCTGGGTGGATCATATTCACATTGTGCTTCTTGGCAATACTGATGATCTCATCGATTTGCAAGTAAGCCTGAACAGGAGAGAACTGGCCCTTCTTACCAATGACATAGGATTCATCAGCTTTCAATCTATGCATGGACAATCTATCTTCATGGGCATAGATGGCCACTGTCTGCATTGACAACTCGTGGGCGGTTCTAAAGATTCTGATGGGAATCTCACCTCTGTTGGCAACAAGAATCTTGTTCATTGGACCCAACACAGTGGAATCCCTCCGCATCTGGTTGATCTTGGCACGGTCCGAGGTGGACGTAGCAAGCGAAGCCATTGGAAAGAACAGAAGTAGTAGTTTAGATAAACGGGAAGTAGCGATAGATTAAAGATAACGTTGCCAGGGAACTGCAGAGAGCACGGAGCAAAAAGCCGAAGTGCTGGTGGGTCGATTTCTGGAAAAGAACACTCAAGGCTAAATTACCTTGAATCAATGAAGTCCAAAAATAAAATAAATAAAACGGTTGGCAAAAACTTCAATGCTTGTTCTTCAGTGACGCAGCCTCCCTGCTTTATACTTGGATAATAGTCCGAGGGTAAGCATTGGTTCGACCTGTACGGCGTCTAGGAGATTGAAGTCCGACGAGCTCGGCGCGCCCATGAGCTCCGAATCGACCAAGACAATTAATCCAAGGGGTGATAAGGGGGCAGAGCCAATTGGGTTGTTTGAAAATAATAACGTTGCTCCTGTAGGTTAGCGTTCGTATTTTTATCGAATATATCACAGTGGATACTATTTTACTAGAGCTCTATATCGTATAGTTCCTCGCCGGTATCGGTTTGCGGCTCTGACGGGTCTGACTGTTCTTGCGCAGCCAGTGCGGCGATGTAGTCGATGGAAATAGCGGAAAAAAGGAAGTCTTTTCAAAGAGAAAAGAGTCAAACGTTTTGAAAGTCCATTGATCCGTATGGTAAATGCTTACAAGTTGACTTCTCCCAATCTCTCCTCTTACATGAGGTCGTGGTGCTTTTTGTGTGCGTATCTTGCTGAGACAGATGGTCTCGGAGTCTGCCCGCGGTGAGTCGTTGATGCAAATGCCCATGCGGCGACGACTGAGCTGGGCCAATGAACAAGCTAAAGTTTCGATAAGACCGTTTCGTGAGAAATGAATGTGACTTTGGCAATTTCCAAATCGTAGATATTGAGCCGCCACGATTCGTGGAGGACTTGGGAAAGGCGTTGCAGTTTCAGTTCGTGGGCCAGAAACCTTCGAATGGGACAGAATCTGGAAAGTAGTTCTATTAGATCTTGCTTTACCAGAAGTATCCTCTGTCGGTGTGTCTGCTCTCGTGGGTGACACTTGAGAATCAATTCGACGCTGGAGTGCTACCCTGTGGGGCAAAATACTCTAGCCATTTAGTGAAAGTTGATGAGCGGCAAAGAGGGCTTCAGCCCCAAGTACATACTAGGGGCTTCACGAAACCTAGGTAACGCTTGTACGTAGGCACTGTAACTTCAATCCAAATGTCCTGTTCAAACCGCCTTCGATAGTCTATTAGCATTACACTGGTATCTATGTACATGTTACAGAGGCTTCGAAAACCTTATTTTCCACATCGCCTTGATATTTTGAGGACCTTCGTAGTACACCAATGAACAGCACTTTAAGACTGAGGATGAAGAGAACGAGAAACAAGAAGATAAAATGAAGTAAAACCGAAAAAGAATAAAAGAGAAAATTGTACCAAAAATAAAGGCATCACCAAGAAATGCCCTTTCCAACAACCCATAAATGAGTAACCGGTCCCCAACGGCTCCTCCCTTCCGAAGTCTCGCTTACTTCCCCGTTTGTCTCATATTTTGCTCGCTCACTAATCCCACACTCCACCAGCCTCAAAAGTTCCTAGCGTTCGGTTTTTCGCAGCCAAGCCGGCAAACAAAGAACGTACGAAGGAAAAAAAACGCAAAAAATCAGAAAAAACCAACAAAACCAACAAAACCACCGCCCAACGTCAAACGCAAATCGCAACCGCAAAACATAACGTTCTCCGCCTCACCTCGTGGCCAACGTAACCAATGTATTCCCCTCTGCCCTAGCATTCCAATCTCCTAACCTTAGTTAGCCGCCCCTTTCCCATTCTCCACCTCCCCTGTGGCTAATCTATTGCCTGGCGCGGTAAACACTGGCAGTCTTATCAGCGGCTTCAGTGCAGGGAAAGCATTGAATTGGCTAGCGATGTGACAGGCATTTTTCGCACCAGCGGACCCGAGGAGAGACTCAGAAACAAGAAAACTCTATGACGACATGGCGGTTAGGAAGAGAAATCGGCTGACAAAGAGCCTTCCAAACATCACACAATCACAAGCTCAATGAGCATAGTTTGCAGCTGTCATGCGGTCAGGAGAGCAGGTGCTTTTTTGGTGGTGCTACGTAGTCGAGTGAGTTACATGTGGGTGCAAATTGTGGCGTTTTGGTGAGGAATCACGCCAGGCAGACTCAGGGCACAGAGCAACTGAGGGGCCTGGAGGGAGGAAAAAAGAGGAAGTAAACCCGCGAGTGCCCTGAAAAAGGCTCAGAGAAGACTTTGAAAAATACGCACTATGTAGTGAGAAAAAGCAGGGAAAGAAGCGCTACTGGGTTTTGGAAACAACCGGAAGGTCGACTAGCCGTAGAAAGAATTACCAAACAAAGGCACTGATAAGATTGAGGTTCTGGGGAGCGCCACATCAAGGCAGAAATAAGAACCGAATCGCCGAGTTTTCCCACTTTTTTCCCTTTTTTTTTTTTTTTTTTTTTTTTTTTTTTTTTTTGTGTCTTTGGCCTTTGTTGCTTCTCCGCGGTGGCACCACCCCTCTGCTTAGAAACCATCTCTATAAGCCGAGCGAAAGCGCACAGGAATATCCGAACCCACCCTACAGCCAACGTGCCGCCGCGACACTCCTCATCATATATAAATCAGCGGCTGCATCCGGCTACTACTTTTTTTTTTTCTTTCTTCTCTACCGCCTATAACTTCTGATACCCATGATTAGAGCATTTTCTACCACTGCCGCCGCTGCTTTCAAGAAGGAATCTGTCACTCAGTTCAGCAACGTTGCTCGTGCCGCTGCTCCACCAAAGAAGTGGCAGCCAACTAACGGTAACTCCTTCAGATCATTTGCTGAGTACAGATTGAAGGCCGTCAACCAGTCGCCTTTGAAGCTCAGATCCAAGGCCAAGAAGGATTAGAGCTGGTCTCGAGACCTTCTATAAAAAATTTTACAAAGGATATAAAGGATTATCTAAAAAATGGGCCACTGGGTCAACGGGGACCTCAGTTAAGTTTTTCACTTCTTGTATAGCTAGAAATTTTCACACAAATTTTTTTCAACCCACTGTGAAATATTAATGTAGCCGCACACCTCGCTAGTTTGTGTGCAAGAGATAGGCCAGCGATAGCGCAACCGCGGGCTTGTAGGTGCGAGAGTGTGAAGAGGATTTTTTCTTTCCCGCTAGCATTCCTGGATTACCCGAACCAACCGAGGTAGACACAAGCGGGTGAACACGGGATGCTGGGAAGCATACGGAAAGTTAAGAAAAAGTCGGATGTTAAATGTCACGGAGTTAGCTGTTTGAAGCGTACTGTGGACGGGATACTGTTTTTGGAATATGGAAAGTTACGGCTAAACTGTAGGGTAGAGATGGGTGGGGTGGTTTGGTGGGGAGCTGGCGGGCCTCCAAAACCGAAGTGAATCTCATGTTAAAGGCAATTGATAGCGGTGTTACAACAGCTGACAAAAGGCATTTTGATATTTTCTGGGGTTACTGAAATGTCTCCAGTTGATAGTTTTGGCCGTATAAGCGGCTATTTCTTGCCATTATACCGTTGTTGATGTGCTCTTCCTACTGTGCTCTACTACTGTAATGTGCGCAACAGCTTTAATGTTCGCCAGCCACTACGGGCGGGATACCGTTTATGGAAACATATAGGATATCGAGAAGTAGGTAAGGATGGAAAGCGGACAAGGTCCTAAAGTGAGAAATATCCAGGCCTGTGCTCTCCTTGAAAACCCTTACTCATACTTAGATTATATACTCTTTCTAGACCCGAACATGGAGCAAAAGACACCAAGCTTCTTCTTGCACCCAAGAAATGCCTAACAAACTTTTGAAGGATGTTTCTGTGTTCGTTGTCATGTCATTGTCAAGTTTGCCCCCACAGCCTACTTAGCATCAGCTATGATCAATAGATTCCATGCAGTTACTTAGAGGGTCGATATTCAAACTTAAAAAGCTTACTGCCACTTTCTAGTGACCTAATGAAGGTTAAACATCACATGAAGAAAAGCAACAAAGTTCAGTATGATGGTTCCAGAACTAGGGTTAGAAGCTTCGGACGGTCTCAGGGGCACCATAGCCTACCGTAATACAATTAGTGGATATACATCTATAGGGGAATGACGTTCAGGGTCTAGAATTCAATTACTTATTGAATTGCCTTCATAATTCAGATACCATTGTGGGCCTCTTTGATATCTGCCTATAATTTTCGGTTTACTGTCGCTTCTAACACCTTCCAATGGTAAATATCTTACAATGGAGCCACAGAACGATCTGCTTGCTTCTTCATATAGTTTGCCCCTCAGTGGCACTCTTCATTACGATATCATCTCCTTTGTTTGAGCTATCAACAGCCTTCTTATCCGGAAAGTCCGTGTGCAACCCCACCAAAGAGATCTTAGCGATTGGATACGACTAGATCAAGCAGTTATTATTCAAGGACGCCAAAGGAGGACCATAGGCAAATAAAATTATATATAATTGCTCAACTGATCAGAATATTTTTATCAGTCCTAGCTAAGCTTACAAGCTCTGCGGCCTCCCTCGCCTATCTCTGACAGGCTTATCTGCCTGAAGATGAGCGTAGCTACGGTTGCAAAACATATCAAGCACTAGGCTAACAACAAACCTAGACCCCGCGTCAAAAGCTGTACCCCAAACATCAGAAGAACCCTCTGCTTGAGTGCCTTTTGACCTCGTGGCCCTTATGAGCACATGACATGGCGCACCCACTTACTCAAAAGCACTTACATTTATTTAGGCGCAGTGAGAGTACCAGCACAAGGCACGTGACATGACATAATTTTTGTATAGTTAAGCAGTACTGGGAGAGTCATCTTGTCGCAGGGCTGAGGGATTATGCTCGCGAGTGGGTCGGATTATATGCCCCATTTAGTGAATTCTAATCAGTAGCCTCCCCTGCAGCGCTCACAAACAGCCTATCCCTAGCGCAACTTGTATCACGTTTTTGCGTAAGTCATAACTGTGGATGTTAAGCGACCTATCCACAGTAATACACTGCTAAATTAGGCATCGCCAGTGGACCAGTTATAAGGAAACGACCAAATCACCGCTTCTTCTTCTTTACCGATCTTTCATATCGTCCCCTCCAAGAAATCTTCTCAACCCCTCGATTTCTCGGCCTGGAAATGCAATCTCGCAGAGCACTCAAACAGTCCACCCAGTAATTTCAGCAAGCCTAATGCCAGAAACATCCAACGCCTTGATAGACCAGTTGGTATACATCGACAACTTCATTAATACTGCTGCTGAAGACACGCCAAATCTTGACGTGGATAGCCAGTTGCTGCTTGACCTAGCAGCTTTTGCGGACGACTCGTTCGTGTTTCCAGACGAAGAGAAACCTAAACACGAAGACGAACTGAACGACCACGACGATACGCCATTCCACCACGAGCTTGGCTCGAACCTGGCGTCTTTAAACAATAACAACAACAGTAATAGTAACGACGCGTGGTTTAGCCAGTCTGCCAGGCAACACAGGAAAAGCTTCAAAGACAAGGACTCCAACGGTCCCAAAGGTCTTAGCGTCAACGAGCGGACGAAACTAGCTAAACTTAACCGTCTTCATCATTACAACCAGAACTCGAACGAATCCCTGACTCCGACACTTCCGAGCCAGGCGCACCCTGAGCCTTCAAACGAGACTCATGTCGAAGAGAATGTTCAAAACAACAGTCTTCTAAGTGAACCGCAGAGGGATCTTTCTAATCTTCCGAAGTTCCCTGTCCCACCTGGAGCTAAAACTTCCCTTGAGCAAGCTGGTCTTAGTCTGTATCAAATCGACTTGCTATCTGCATTGATCGCTCAGCACCAGGGAAACCTTACTGAAGAACATGCTGACCCATTCCAAAACCAACATTCTCGTAATCAATCCGGGATAGACTATCCCAGTACATTCGCTATTGCTCCTACTTTGGCCTACCAGACTAACGCAGTTGACACACCAGGTTCCGTCAACTCTGCTTTCAGCTCCGAGAGCTCTCGGAGTAACTCCGCTCTTGCCACACCCAGTGTGCTGAGTACCGGTGATTTTGGTATGGACAGAACTAATGACTTGGATAAGAGAAAAAGAAATACTGCTGCTAGTGCTCGTTTCAGAATCAAGAAGAAGATGAAGGAGAAAGAAATGGAGGCTAAGATTCTGCTGTTAGATGATCATATCAGGAAATTTGAGGTCAAGGTGAGCGAACTCGAGATGGAGAACAGGCTTCTCAAAAATCTCATTATTGAAAAGGGAAACCGCAATTCCGACGAGGAGCTTCTTCTATTAAAGGAGAGGATAAAGGTCGAAAAGCGGAGCTAAAATCATTCACTTCTACATAGGTAAAAAAAGGTCTTTAAGAGAGCAAAATGTAGCTTAGCAACAAGAGGGGTTGACTAACGGAAACGGTGGAACTACATGACATCATCAGAAGAAAGATGTCATAGCTTTGCCGGCTGTACGATGGGTAGAATCGGCCCAAAAGAGCCGTTCGGAGATTAAAAAAAAAAAAAAAAAAAAAAAAAAAAAAAGCGACTTTGTAGCGAGTCGTGATTCATGTCTATTCGTCTATCAAGTAATTAATCATTGGAGGTCAACACCCTCTGCCAGGGAGCGACGGTGTTTGAATTTTTTGACTGCCTTCTTTAAATTTGAGTAGCCCTTGATGCCATCAACCATGGATCCAATAGAGGAACCGCGTGATGATGTCCTCACTGAACTCATAGTGCCGTCGGAGCCGTTGCGGCTACGGGACAGGCCGTAGTTTGAGTTTGAATCGGAGCTAGGCTGTTCGGTATGAGTCGTTTCGTGATTATCAGATTTGCCAAGCTCAAAATCAAGCAATGCTTTCTCCCATTGATCCTTCAAGCACGCGGCACTGGACTTCTCTCTATCTGCAGCGGGAGTAGAATGACAGTATGGAGGGCATGGGGCAACGTCGTGAGTGACGGAGGAGTAGCAGGACGTTTGAGACCACAGCGGCAGTGGCTGGTCCGGAGGGACTATTTCCAGGCGACGCCGGAGAGTAGTCGAGTCATTAGTTGACTCGCGAGTGTATAAGATGAATTCGTTGTAGCTATCGAGCAAAAGCTCGTAAACCACGCTACGGGTATGTCTGAGGTCGGAAAGCGGGGGTAGGTTTGACTCCAAGAACGTCAGACGGAGAGTCCATGGGATATTGACTTCTTTAATCAGGTCCTTTGCGATGAAAACCTTGTATAGTACCAGCCACTGATGAGTGAGGGAGTCTTGTTGAGCGATCTTCTTTTCTGCATCGCCAGCGGCAGTCAAATTGGCTCTACTAAGGTCAGCTAGGGCAACGATGAAGCGGTCGAGCTCGACGATAAATTCCAAATTTTCAGTGCAATGTGATGATGCAAGGTAGGCGACGAAGTTGGCTCTGGAGTAAGGCCCGCAGTTAGCAGTAGTGGAAAAGGGGGCCACGATCTCATCTAGCGGAGGGATGGAGCACCGGGCTCTGCAATCGAAATCCATGAGAAAGCCAGTTTCAGAGAATTCGCAGCCTTGGAGAAATGGAGTTTCTTTTAAACGTTAAGGAATGAAAAATGAAAAAAACACAACAGGAAACAGAAAGAAAAAACAACCCCGGATTCCGGCCCACGGAGGGGAGGGTGTTTATAAGGACCAGACAGGACCCATGCACGGCCGATGCTGGGGCTCTGGCGACGCAGGCAGTGCGTGGAGGAGCGTTTAGTCGGCAGCCACAGGTGAATTCCGCGGCAGGCCAACGGTCTACTGCGGAGCCTGACTCAGGCAACAAAAAACGTACACAAAATTGAAATAGGTAAAAAAGCAGACGGGTTTTAGAGACATGGTCACGGCGCCAACCGCCAAGGTAACTAGAGAGGCCAATTTACCAAAGTCAGGGAAACCACACCGTAGACCAACAAAACGAAAAATCACAGGGGGCCAAGACCCGCCAAATTAGGATGAAACCTTAGGAAATGGGCAGGACAGGTACATTGACAATCATTCTCGAACAGGAACCGTTGGGCTCGGCAGATGAGCAGCTGGGGTAAAAAACCATCTCTGTTTTGTTCCATTGTTGCATTGGACATTGGACATTGAACATTGAACTGAATTGGAGCTAGGGGCTCCTGGAGTGACCGTTCGCACTCGCAACAAGATAGGCAGCAGCGAAGCCTGAGGGGATCTGACCGTGACAGTGGGGGACTGCACCAGCTTGCGGGCCAAGCCAAAGTAGAAGGATTGTGGATTGTGGATTACAGAGAGACTTTTTGGCTTTATTGTGGCATGAAAGGTGAGAGCAGATGAGGCGTCTACGACAGCAGCAGCAGCAGCGTAAAGTTAAAAGTTTTTTATCACATACAGCGCCAATTCCCCTTGTGTTGCTGCCAGATGTGTGATGGCGCGGGCATGGACATTGACTCTAGTGTGGCAGGCCGAAACGATGGGGCTTATCTGGAGTCGTTAGCCTTTTTTATTTTTTTTGTTTCTTTGTAATGGGAATGCTGGTGAAGCGATGAGAGGGGGGCGACCCCGCCAAAGTAACTTGGGAAACCTCCTTTGTTTTTATAAAGTTAATTTCAATTTGTTGTTGTTTTCGTGGGTTGTGCTGTTTTGTCTTTTCACTGTGTTCCTTTGTGATGCGTGCTTGCCGTCCTCCTGGCTCCAAATGCTTGGTCCTGGAGGGGCCTTGCGTTGCCGGCTCTGCCGCGCGCCACCTTACCGGTTTGACACCTGCCTGGGGGAACGACCAGGGTCCATGACGTAGTGCAAAGCCTGCCTACCCCGAGCTCCCTGAGTCCCCACAGAAAAACTGGCCTGACCATGAAGGTGTGCTGGTGGGGTGAGGCCCCCTGAACTCCTGTAACCTCTTCTCTTATTTTCACCTCCCTGATTTACGTCTCCTACACTCTGTGGCTGCAAATGACGACAAGCGGCAGGTGAAACAGACCCACAGGCCTACAAAGCTAACCAGCGCAGATCGCCCTAACTCGAGGGGTACTCGAGGATCGGCGCCGTTGACACTCAATTTTAGCTCGAGCCTCGCTCCATGCCTGACCATCTGTCTACCAATCATATTTTTGCAGATCGTCCTGGGAGCCGATCCAACCCTAAACGGGGTTGCTTCTTCGTGAGGAGGCGATCCATGCGGAGACCCTGTTGGACATACTGGTCTTTGGAATGAGCTAAGCATCTTGGTTGTTTTTTTTCCTGTCCTTTGATACTTTTTGACTTGCAGATGTAGCCTCACTAACAACAAACCTGCTAGCCGCATTCCCAGTCGCAACACGACTACAAATCATTCGATGTTTCTTGCCAGCCGTTCATTTCATTCTTCTTATTGTTTGCTGCACCGTGGACTGACCTGTCACCGTACTCGGCCATACATCTGCTTGGCTGAAGTTCGTCGGTTACGAAAGTGGTGTGAGATAGTATGTGGATGTCGTAAAGGTGGACCAGGGATAACCGACTCCTGGAGAACTTTCAGTGACGATCAAAGGCTAAATAAGGTGCTCAACGGGTGCCTTTGAGCCCGGTTAAATCGTCTTCTGAAAAATACCTTCGTAGCTTGAAAGCTCTTGGCCGTCCACTGGCGCCTCGATCAATGTTCAAGCGAGCCTTCTCCTTCACTAGCGTTATCGTATAATCGTCCAGTCTTCGACGCTATACCGGGCTTACCCGGGCCCTAGCCTTGGAAGGAGTCCTCAAATGTTCCTTTTTACTTTTCTTTTCCATTATGCCTCGCTCTCTTAACTGCGACCGCGTTTAGACCACCAGAGTCCATCGCTGAACTGACCCATCCAAGGAAAGGTCTGATACCATTTGTTGATCTCAGTTTCTTGGAACAACACAAACGGGGCCTCCGTTTTTCTTCTTTCCCTTCATGGTCTTCCCCTCCGTCTCTTCGCTACGTATATCTCCATATGCTGTTCATTCATGCTATACACGTGTAACTTACTCCTGGTGGTGTTTCGTGTTTGTGGAGATGGCGTGGTAAACGAGCACAAGCGCTACCGATACAAATCCAAAGGTCAACACAACCGTGTTCAATTCGTTGTCACTGATCATCCTGAACTATCGAGCCTGCCGTTGTTGAGTTGTCTTACACTTTCAACACTCGCGATATAGTATTCATCGTGGTGTACTGGTGTCATACATACGCCTTCCCACTACTTCTGGCACTGATCCTTACTCTAATTCATCCCCAAGATGGCGCCCATGTCGTTAGAGGAGCTCCTCTATAGGAAGCTAATGAGTTCACCTGCATTCCATGCGTGGGTTAGAAGAATACATGCTCGTATCAACAGAATACCGTTGGAAGAACGGCCTCTAGAACATGGAAAGAAGCTATTTCTTGAAAACTATAAGCCTACGCCATTCCACAGAGCAAATGCAGTAAGAATCATATTCTGGGACGAACTCAAGAAAGCATTTACTTTTAGGCGATAGAATCAGGAGCTAATTTTGGAGGCGAACAAGCAGATGGCCATCAATGTAATCGTCTCACAAGGAATTACTTGGTGCTAATAACATACCATGCTTAAGATCCAGCTAATTCTTAAAAATCCTAATTAATAACAGCTATTGAATGGCTACAGCTAACTTTAATGATAGCGAGATGCTTCCATCGCTGGAGCCAAACACACTCGGACCTTGCTGGTCTCAAGGACGAAGCGTGTAATTCGAGTCTTTGGAAATTCTTCTTTCCAAAAAGAACTCAAACCCAGGAAGCAAGTAGTACAATTAAATAGCACAATGAGGTGACCAGATTAAATACTCGAAGTAACCACAAAATTACTTCGACACCCAAATAAACATGCGACAGCACAAAAGTGAAGAGCCCGTATGATGCTAGATTAGAGCTGAGCGACGAAACCAGCCCAAACTCTTCCTTCAATCACCGTAGATCCTGAGAAGATGCGCATGACATTGCAAAACGAGAAAACTTGTCCATCTCTGCTGCTTCGTCATCTGTATTTGGATCATAGACAAACTCGGAGAGTTGGCTAATGTCAGTGATGTCGTCTGCAGACTTCTGGTATCTGTGCTCGTACAAACACTTGTACAAGCTAAAAGTAAAGTTATCAACCTCAGTGTACTTGATGTCTTCGTCTACGACAAATTCAAAGCGATCACCAAGGTCTCCGTTCAAGTCTTTCCATGAAATAGCTTGCACACCATCGCTTCTCGTGTACAGCCTGAATTTGAGCTCTGGGTCAATCGAAAACACCTTCTCGTCATTGTTACCGCTGTCTTCATTACTGTCGTCTGACTCTCCGCCATCATCCTCGTCATCTGCGGACTCCAAATTGAGCTCACCTTCCTGGTAAGCCCTAATGACTGAAATCTGATAATAATGTTCTTTGGTTGTCTTTTTATCTTAATAAGAGCGTCGTTGTATAAGCATTCTAGGGCTCCCTTGGGCAGGAAAGGCGCTCTGGTAAGGAACAATTTACCTGATGGTATCAGCGCCACCTCATCTATAGGAGTAGCTCCTATAAACTTCTTAAGAAAGTTCATCTGAAGTTGAAAACAGACTCAAGTAATTCTCGCTAGAAGGAGATGAAACGTTGTGTTATCGATAGTTTTGATATCGGGGAATAAAGGGAATCTCGGCTGGTTGTACGTTGCGTACAGGAATGTGGTCTCAGGCACCAATTATTAGGCCAGAAAAGGGCGTGATTTGAATCGATTTGCTTCTAAAGAAGGGTTTAGCCTGTATTAATGAGGAAATTCGTACAAATTTTGGTATTACTTTATATTTTTTCCTCTTGTTTATCCCAAACACTCGGTTTGTAGCGAGGGGGAAATTTAGACGAGGAGCGGCTATCGCAGAATTGGTGCCAGAAACAGTGAAGGTTGCGAAAGAAGCAAAACATAGTACTTAAGAATAACAAACCCGTGACAGATATGAAACAATGGCGAAGTCACGTCTAATGAAATACGCTAATAAAGAGAGAAGTTTTGGAAATACCGTGTTTTGTCATTTCTAAACAATGGAGAACACCAGTTTAGGGAATCCCACATTTATTAGTCGCTCCCTTAGTACAGCCCTTGCGTCGCATCGCAGACTACATACTACTATATCAGAGCTCTTCTGAAGACTCCACACCTACTGACCCATACTGAGATGTGGTGCCGACTATGCAGCCGCCTGTTGGTGCCAAGGCCAAATGTGAGTCTATGGCAGCCGCTTCGAATGTACTCAAAACCTTCGCCTGAAGAGAAGGCTTTCGAAAGAAAAATCAAGGACTCAGATAGAGAATACGCTAAGAACGCCCCTCTGTGGGTCAAAAGGGATCAGTCGTTGAAGAAACGGTATGGATCTTGGAATCCGACTCGAAAGCTTACCCGTCAGCAGATCTTGGATATTCGTGATCTTAAGCAACGTATGCCATCGCTCAAGACAGTTGAAATTGCTAATTTCTTTCTGATCAACCCAGAGAACATCCGAAGAATCCTCAAGTCTAAATGGACACCCACAGAAGAGGAGTTTCAAGAACTAGAAGGTCGAGCGGAAAAGCGAAAGGCAAAGATCCGTGAAAAGAAGGCAGCAGAAATGGATCAGGCCTCGAAAGGTTCTACGGTTGTCAAAGTGAAGAGTTTGATAGCCCAGAGACAAAGAGAACAGAAACATTTAGTGGAGAGGACTCAAGGTCAGGGCCGTAAGAAACGGGATGATTCTAGACGTAAAAACTTCACGCCCACAGTAGGCGACCTTATAGATTAACTTGTACATAGCTAATGAGAGATGAAAAGGGAAGGAAAACAGGAGTTAGAACAGGTCATAAATTTGACAACTGGACTCCTAGAGATTCTAGTTTTTCTGGCGCCTTTTTTGAAACGGTTTCCATAACGTCAAGTAAACGTTTCAATGCACGTGTTGACCGTTGCACTTAGTTCATGAAGTATGAGTACCAGCGGCCACATAGAAAAGAGGCCCTCTGAATACCTTTTTGATAGTTACATAAGTGGATTACTTGCCGTCTATTACGCTTGGTTTTTTTCTTCTCTAAGAATACCCGGGCTTTGATTGAATTGGGACATTTCTGGCGACAGCGTTGGATACCGATTGACCTACTTGCAACTGCCGTAAATGTTTAACATTTCATTTGAATTTGTTGTCCTTTCTTTATGATTTCCCTTTACATTCATACTTGTCCATTGGGGGAAAGTAATGCTGCGTACGCTGTGCTGTTTTCCTGCTCTATTTGTGTCAACGGGTATAAAGCTGAATTCTCAAATTACTTTACCACCCACTTACTGTCTTTTCCACTTTTTTTATTCTCTTCAAGTTTTATTTACTGGAATTTCATTAGATAAAGCTCAATTACACCGAATTTCATTAAAGACTCTTTCATCAAGTTCTCAAACGTTCTATCAAGCAAACCAGGCAATACCTAATTTGCCTACCATTTTAAACACTTCGTTTTAAACTTACTTCACTTCAAGAACAAGAAGTAAAAAGACTCTTTTCAGAACAGTTATTTAGACAATGACATTCGAATTGGACCCCTACTGGTACGGTCCAGACTGCGTTCTCGAGGCCGACGTCAGAAAGACTATGTGGCTCCCTAACGGAGACCTCATCAGCCACGACTACAGGCGTATCTTGCTTAAGTGGGCGCCCGGCGAGTTCCAGTACTTCGCCCACCAACAGCATTACGGCCAGGAGGATCCCAGAGCCAGAGACATCGCTCAACAGATTTACTGGCACAAGGTGAGGGAAGAGTTCGAGGAGAAGACCCGCTGGTGTGAGTTCGTCACCAAATGGAAAGAGAACATCAGAGAGAAGGTGAAGAATATTAAGGCCGAGCGCCTTGCTAACGACAACGAGTCGTTGGAAGTACAGGTGCCTGTTGAGGTACCCGAGGTCTGCCCTGAGCAGGTCCCAGACAAGACTATCAGCATCGACGACGATAAGGAATGCGCCGAGGCACCATCGAAGGCCGCCGACGAGCAGCAAGATGCTGAAGGGGGTGACGTCGAGGAGAAGGATGACGACGGTGACAACAAGAAGGATGATGACGATGAGATGGAGAAGAAGGAGGATGACAAAGACGACTCCATGTTGGAGAGTGACAATAGTGATATGGACAAACCTCAGGAGTCCAGTACCACTGAGACAACACCAGAGCAGCTGCCGAAGCCATCGAAAGTCAAGCTCTTGGCGCTTAAATCGGATAACGAGTTGGGGAGCTCGAAGTCTGATGAGGGCACCGAGAAGGAAAAGGGCACCAAGGCCCGCAAGGTTATTGGCAAGGGGAAGCGTCTGAAGAACAACGAGAAGAGGGAAGCCAAGAAAGCTGCCAAAAAGGCCATTTCGTCTGCTTTGCTGGACCAAAGCAGCATGTTTAAGCTTTCGAAGCTTGGGAAAGCCTGAGTGCGCTGCCGGTGGTTGGGTAGTGGGAGATGGATCAAGACTGCAAGAAGGTATACATTGGTAGGGGTTGGGGGCCTCTTGAATCGATGATGCCGACTGAATGTCCTGGTTCTCTTCTGCTGTCTGCCGTTGGTTGTCGTTACCTACGAGCATCGCGTCTCGTCATTTAGTCATAAATAATTAAGAATACAATAAAGAACTTGGTAGTGTAGAGAAAGAAAGCGCTTCTGCAGTTAATAAATAATGGGCGAGATGAATAGGAAGTCAATCAGGGCGTTAACTTCTGTCATACGGTGTTTCACACATATCTGCACTGGCTATCTTGTCTCAGTGCAAGAGGGATACCTTTTCTTTTGACGCTTTTAACCTAGAGCAGTCATTCTCGAAAAAAGTTAAACTTCTGCGTGACTTCAACCTTTAGCAATCATAATCAAGGCATTTAGAGATGACATTAGTGATCTTCGACATCTTCCATACTAGCATAAGTAAGTAGGTAGGCAGCATCACCGCACCCGTGCACCGTTTCCACCGAGGTCCCCAAGCAGTATCCCCACACTATACTCCATAGTCTAAACCATCGGAAAATTACACCAACAAGCCAAAGTTGCCATGTCGATTCCGATTGTTACTATTCCTGAAGCTGCTTTTGATGCAGCAGGACTCGCTGGAGTAGCAGCACGCAGAAAATCACGGCTCGTGCTGTATCTTTTCAGACTCACGAATGGATCGGCAGTCGTTTTGATTCTAGCCTACCTTGTCGGAATATTCGGCATCAAACCGTTATTGGAGACTCGTGTTTTCAGAAGACTTGAGATCCTTGAATTAACCAGAACCAAGCTACGTGACTTATATCTTAATGCAATCGGAAGAGTCGAGCACATTCCTATAGTGGCACTCCATAAGCCAGGAACGAAGAAGCTTTACGCCGAGGCTGTCTGTCAAACAGAGTCCTCGCAAGCTTCAGATGATACAGAGATTAATAACATCCGCACTTTGGGCCAGGAGAAGCTTTTCCAGAAGCTTGGTGTGTTGGGAGCTGGTTTACGCCAATGTACGAGTTACCTGATCAGCGAGATCCCCAGCTATCGCCTGGTGGAGTCATCGGTTAAGCAGTTTCAACAGAAAACAGACCAGTCTTTCTTTAGCCATAGAGATATGTTTTTCAGGGACGTTTTGCAACCAGACGGGAAGTCTAGGGAGAAGAACTTGGCCCAGGAGGCTAAAGGAGAAATTCGTGGAATCAAGGGTCTTTTTATGAGTGGACAGGTGTATTAAAGGTCAATAAATTAGCATATCATATTACAAACCAGATATTAGTGTAAGTGTAGATACTACTAAATGTCTTACATATGGGTGTACGGATGCAAGTTATCACCAGGTCCAACACACTCGATTGATTCACGACAGACCACATTGATTATAGCCAATCATGCCTCCTAAAATCGCCATGAGCGACGATGAAGATTCTATTGAACTTTCTGATATTGGTGACAGATCAGAAGAATTAAGCGATGTCCAGGTTTCTGACGACATTGGCCTAGGCGACGAGGAGGATGAAGAATCAAACTCCAACGAGATGGAGGAACTCCAAAACGACTGGTACACTCCCAAGGTTCACGCTAAAGAACGCAGGACTAGAGGTGCAGCCGGTGGAGTCGTCTCAGGTGATAATGGTTCCCGGGAGACTCGTAAGAGGCAGTTGACCATGTATGAGGAAGACGACGTGGACGACGAGGAAGAAGAAGAGGAGGAAGAAGAGGCCCTGGATGAATACTTGGATGAGCCACCAAAGAAGAAGGTTTCTGTGAAGCTTCGTATACCAAGAAGAAGTGCTGGCTCAGCAAGAGAAGACGTTTCTGAATCACCATACGAAGAAGAATTCGACTATGCACCAGACGCTACTCCGGATGTTCTGAAGCTCACAGAGAGACAAAGAGCCCGTTTGGCGGAAGAGGAGAATGGTAAAAAGTCTGATGACACAATGTTCCAAGAGATGGATGAACAGCTTCTTGCGCTTAACCGTAAGACCCAAAAGAAGGAGGAGACTGCCGAAGAGATTGCCGTGAGGAAAGCCGAGAACGCCAGGCGTAGAGCAGATTACAAGGTCAAGCAGCTTGAAGAAGAAAAGAGAGATACATTGAACAAGCTTCTTAAGAGAAGAGCGGTGAAGACGCGAGACAAGGATGAGGATGATTTGGACCTGAAACAGACGACATTGAAACCAAGAAGGCCAAACTTGAACCATCCAGCATTAATCAGGTGGGTTTGTAAACCAGAAAGCTCGGTTCTTGGCTTGAATGAGTGATGTGAATGACGTATTACACTTTGCAACGCTCGACGAGCACCGCCTACCGCAATATCGCCCAGTTTCTTAGAATCCAAGAGACCAAGAGAAGCCACAAAATTTTCTGTTGCTACGTTTCTCCGCCATCATGCTCCAACAGCTGACCAGACTAAAGTTGCATCTGATTAACATGAAAAATGAAGCTTAGGTCAAGGGGTCCAGTTCGGTGTATGCGCCAGGGATAGCCCAGCCTGGTCTAGCTGCTCATAATAAAGAGACAAGAAAAAAATGACACCGCCGCAATGTCATATGTACGATGGCGCAGGCTCTTTTTGTTAGGCGAATCTTTCGTGGCTTAAAGACAATGTCAGGCTCGTTAGCAGCATGCTTACAAGGCTTCCTACTTTGTTACCCGGTCGGCAAACTCCTCCGACTACTGTTACACGGCAAGACTTACAGAACTCCATCCGGTTGGCTCCCACAATCTCTTCGGTGTTCTCCACCGGTGATTAAACCAAGAGGGGAATTGATCTTCCTGAAGTCATATATGTCTGAATAACCCACTGACTCCAACTCCGACCCCGACTTGACTTAACTTGTGATCTACATAACCGTCAACTCCCTTCTCCCTTGGTGATCTCCACCGATGGTTTGTTTGCTTGGACGTCTTGCCTCTACTTCAGGCCTACTTCCCTAGCTTCCAATGCTACATTGTGTCGCACTACTAAGATGTTCGCAGCCAAGGCACACCAGCATCCTTGACGACAAATCAGTGCCTTATCTATATAAAGAAACGCAGTTGCCAACTCTCCACTTCTTGACACCTCTTTCCCAAAGGGCCAAAAATAACCCTTTTGTAGTTTCCCCCATGTCTTGAGCCCTAGCATCTGGCGCGGGCGACAACCAAATCAGTCTTATGGCGCCCCGCCTCGACCTTGCGTATGGGAGCCTTGAGGGTGTTTATCTGCACTCCCGAAAGACCCTGGACGCTAATATATGGCTACTTGACGAAGTCGCCTGAATCACCTCCTTCATCTTTGAAAGCTCCACCCAAGCTCTACGGGCCAACAGCTATATATTGCGCCAACTCTGAGTGCGCTTGCCCATTCCAGTGTTAATTAACCGGCCCCGTGCCTTGCGCAGCGCCGAAAAACAGCTTTAAGGGCATTCTTTAACCTTACGACATCGCCAACACTGTGTGTTTTCTTTTATAAGTGATTGGATTCGAAAACAACTTTTTTATATAAAATCCCTGCTTTCGCTTCGTCCGTCTAGAAACCGTGCCTTCCACGATGAATGGCAATACGAACGGTTCGTTCAATATGAACCTCCAGAATGCCTCCCCTTCTATGGCCCAGCTCCATAACCAGTATTCTTCGCCAATGATGCATCCCCAGCAGCATCCTTCCGGCCGTAATATGCCCCAGGCGTCTCCCAACTACGGTGTTCTGTATCCACAACAGCAGCAACAACAGCAACAACCTCAACAACAACGTCTGATGAGTGTTTCGAACGGCAACGGCAATCTGCTGATGATGGGCATGAATCAACAAATGAATCCAGGTGTTTCCATGGCTGGTGGTCCTCTGCGTCTGCCTCATATGGGTCGTCAAATGTCTCCTAACCAGGCTCAGCAACAGTACATGCAAGGAAACGGCCAGTCCCAGAATCCTCAGCAGCCTAAGTTCGGCGGATATAGCCCACAACCAGAGGGCCTGATCGAAGGTGGACCACATATGATGCAACAAGGCCCACCTATGGTCAACCAGTACAAAATGGGACCTGGGATGATGCAGCCAGGGCAACAGCAGCAGCAACAGCCAATGCTGGCACAGGCTCAAGCTCAAGCCCAGGCTCAAGCTCAGGCTCAATTTCAGCGTCAGGGTTTTCAAAACCGTGGACCTCAGGGCCCCCAGGGTCCTCCTAATCAAGGTGAGGGTGCTGTTCTGCAAACCCCTCAAACCCAAAATCGTCCTCATCCGCTGGCCCAACCGCTGCAACAATCATCGACACAACCTCAGGGACAGACACCGGGCAATGGGCTGCAGGGTCCTGGTTTAAATAAACCTAACCACTCGCGTCCTCATTCCGCTCAGCATACACCTCTTCAAGGCCATTCCGTCAACCCAGCGCTGGCACAGGGTCAGACAGGAGGCCAAGGTCAGGCATCTCAAAACCAACCTAATCAGGGTAAGTCAGGACAATCCCTACCGCCTGGTCAGGCCATGCAGAAAATGGGAGTCTCTCAAGCTGCTCAAAATGAAGTTCATGCAAAGATTTTTCGCCGTAACTTGGGTAATGCCGCAGTTGTGCGTCTCATTGATCTTATAGATCTAGTTCTGAATGAACCAATGGACAGTTTGCGTACGATTGAGTTCTGGACGAGGCTAGTGCTGGCATATTTCGTCCCCTCTGGCTCAATCCGATTTACAACTGCTGGTACAGGAAGGAAGCCAAATCAGCCAAACACCAATACAGATGGCTTTTCATTTGAGTCCAATTCCAGCAGCCCGAGAATGTTTGAGCTTGATGTCACTAGTGCACCTCGTTTCTTTTTGTCAAATATTGCCTCTCAGGCTTTGGCTACACTTCAATTGTTTCTTTCAGGAACGAAATTTCAGGTCATGAACAACGGTATGATATTCATAGGCTCCAAGCTTACTATCAACTACTACTATCTGGATGGCTCCATGGGAACTGCTAATGGCTTCTGTCGTGTGCTTTTGAACAGAGAATTCAAGATAGAGTGGGTAGACTGCCGCATGCTTCAGTATCGCAGTGCTGTTGGAACGGCCTCGTTAGAGAATCTTTGGCAAAACTATAGCAACAACGCAGGAAACTCTAAATTGGGACCAAAGGATTTCATCAATTATCTTACGGATAATTGCCAGGCGTCAAAAACCATGGCTAATTGCGGCCTCCATGGCCGTGCCATGAGGACATTGCAAACAGGCGATTTGATGACCATTCTCAGTCCACTTATGGCTTTTTCCTCGAGCAATAATATAGCGTCGCCACTTAAGGCCATCGAGGAATTCACCACCAACCCTGCTAGTCTTCTGAGGATGGGTTCTGCTGCGGGCGGCGTCAATGGATCAGTATCAAGTCCATCCCCGCGCACTGTCTCGCAAGAGGATCCCAAGCAAGCGCTTAAAAAAAGACGTCTACTGTCATCATTTGCAAGCCCAATGATGTCTGACGCTCGCGGAAACTAACGCAATATGTACTATAATAATTCTTAATGGTTATGGCTCCGTTGGCTGCAAAGTCACGTGTGCTCTATGCATTTATTAGCCTCAGTAGTAGTAGGAGTAGTTGTAGTGAGACTGTTGATGTCTGACTAACTCGTCTTCAAAATGTCCCACAACAGCTCCACCATCAAAGAGACTCTACGGCAGCCCCTTTCTGAACTCATAAGGCCTACTAGCCTTGAATCTGTCATTGGCCAGAAACATCTTATCAATAGCACTAATGGTGCCATTACGAACTTCATCACCTTGGGGTATCTTCCATCGATGATCCTCTACGGTCCACCCGGTGTGGGGAAGACTACGCTAGCTAAACTTTTAGCTGAAAAGACAAACTACGTGTTTGTGGAGCTCTCAGCTACAGATGCCACAGTGGCTGAGCTCAGGGACCTTCTGCAAGCTATACAGTCAGAAAACCTACTGCGGTCCAGATTGGGTCAAGAACGGTTAAGAGTTGCTGTTTTCATAGATGAAATTCACCGTTTTACTGTTATCCAACAAGACTTTTTGCTTCCCTTCGTGGAAAGTGGAGCATTTGTCTTCCTAGCTGCCACTACGGTGAGTCCTGGAAAAAGGATCAGAAAGGCTATTATATCGCGATGTCAGCTCTTTGAACTTCAAAAATTGAACGATGATGAAATTAGAACCGTGGTTGAGAAGGCTATGGTGTTTCAGAATATCCGCAGGCGGATATTGCTGAGTTTGCAGCCGATTGTCTTTGAGGATGGTGCCAGTGAAGTAATCGCGTCTTATGCTCACGGGGATAGCCGTACAGCGATCAACTTCGTGGAACTTATTGGCTCTAATACTCGTTTTCTGGAAGAAGCGAGTCATCTTACGAAAGATCAAACGGAAGACTTTGTACGTAAGTTGACAAAGGTGCGTTTTGGTCTTCAGAATGAGCTGAGCCTCGGGCTTCTCGATCAACTTTACGACTTCATGAATCAGAAGGCCCCGTCAGAAGTTGAGATGACTTCTAAAGCTCCCAAGCTTGTGTCTTATGATCACGACGAGACGTCAGCTAGACTCTTGGTCACTATCAACGTCAAGGCTGCAACAGCTGCTGCATCTGACTTGGAAAGTTGCTATGATGAGGATATAGACGAGCGTTTCTCCGACGATGAAAGTAGTCAAAAAGGGGCGATATACCTGGACGACGACGATGAGGAGCACTTTATCACTAATCGTTTATCAAGAAGCAAATACTTCGTTAGAGCAGCTGCACATACGATGTTACAGCTCTTATCTCGTGGTGAACTGGTTCAATTGATTACAAAGTACCTACTTCTTTATGTTAGCACCTACGTGGACTTGGGATCACTGCTTCTTATCCATGTCATGGCCTTACACAAGTCTCTTCAGAAAGCCACCATCGATACCCCAGCTGCCTTGACAAATTGCATCCAGGAGTTGACGACAGCGCCCAAGCACGATGGGGAGCTTATTTCAAAGACGCTAGGTGACCTAAAGGCGTTCTTTGCCCTGACCCTAAAGGTGTCGTCTGAGCCTAAGGAAGTGGCCTTCACCGTCGTGGAAGACGACTCTTTAGTTGACGAGCTATTGACCGAGCCGCCTTCCATGAGCCAAATCACGCCGCCAAAAGCTTCTAGCGTAGACTTCAACTTTGAAGAAGCTTTTTATACCCTTGGTAACGACGGTATGAGTCTCCTTGACGAGAACTGAGGTACTCGACACAGCGCGAACAACGTATATAGCTTTTTGCAGCCATTCTTCTTTCTTCCAAACATGTCCAAACTCCACAAAATTGGCCTTTACGCTCTTGTAGGCGGTTTGATTTTTGCTGACATCTTCTTGCGGGTATCCAAAATGGGAATCTTTGCCTGTTGTCTCATCCTCTTGCAGTTGAAGAGGTCGATCGCTATAGTGGGTGGTTTCATGGAGACCATCGCTGAGAGCTTCATTGATTTGTTACTTACCTTGGCAGCATTCATGCTTCTGGTTATCGAAGAGCTCCAAGGGCCTGAAATACACCAAAAGTCTGAACTCCACAAGAAATACAGTTCTTTAGTTGCCGGGGTCCTGGAAGATATCTTCAAGAACTTGGAGGAACAGAACTTGGGCCGTCCAGAGAACGAAGGCGACAGCATCAATGCCACGTCTAAGCACCGGTTCCTGAGCGCCCTCCAGCACTACTTCCAAAGAAGGGATCGTGATGCCTTTGCTACAGTTGTATAGATCATATATCGATGTCAATTCATTATCGCGACAAGGTGCTATATTACAATATAAACTATGAATATAGTAGGGATGCAAGGAAATGCAGGGGAAACATGCAAGGATTAGTGACCGGCGCCTTCGGACTCGTTGTCGTCATTGTCGCCGTCCAAAGCAGCGAAAATGTTGGACGCCATAGAGTCTGTTCTCTTAGAGTTCTCTCTAGGAGACATGTGGGATGCGCTGAAGCTAGAGTCTGGCGTAGGTCTGTTAGACTGTGATCTAGGCACGGACTGGAAACCTCTAGAGTCCTTAGTAGGTGCTCTGGACTCCTTCTTGTTGCCCCAGGAAGCACCACCTCTGGTGGAGTTGGATCTCGAGTCACCACCGCCGTATCCACCACGGTCGTAACCCTTGTTTCTTCTCTTTTCGGCCTGCGCCTTGCTCTCCTCGAGCTTCTTCAACTCGGCTTCGTTGTGAATCTCCTTAATGGTCTTAGGACCGGACTCCTGCTTAAGCGACTTCCAGTTGCTCTTCTTCAAATCCTGCAAGTCCATCAACATGAACTTGATTCTCGACGAAAGCTTGCAGTTGTCCAAAATAAGCTGGACATTGTCGAAAATCATGTTCAATGCTGCCTTATTTCTTTCGGATGCTTCGAATCTTGGACCAACAGTCTTGATCAACTGGGCCAAGTTCTCCAAAGAGTCCTCAGATGGATCAGTAACATTCTTGGATTGATCTCTCAAGCAATGCAAGATAACTTGATCGTTCAACATATTCAAGATGTACAAGTTACCAATAAACTTGACCAAACCAAGACCTCTTCTCTTGGCAGCGGCCATAGCGTAGTACTCGTCAGACATCATCTCTGGCTCCAATGGAGAACCATCTGGGTTAGTAGGGAGCTTGTCAACCCAACCCTTTTCGTACTCAGACTGACAAGTGGCCAACAAGATTCTTCTAGCGAGGTCACCACCAATGGCTGGTTCACCACTCTTAGTAAGAATACTGACATCCTTGATGTCATCAGGAATCTCCTTCACCATCTTTGCGCAGAACTGAGCGTAGACACTCGACCAGTATGGCTCATCACAGGCCTTGGCGAATGTCAAAGAGATAACTTGCTTAATAGTAGCAGCATCTTCTTCGTGACGGGATTGCTTGGCAATGTCCAACATTTGTTCCGAAATAGGTTCAAACATCTCCAATGTCAACTTATTCAATGCGGACTTAACCTTTCTTTCAACGTCTTCCTTGTCAAGAAGAACGGTACCGTCAGGAGCAGTCTTGACCTCAGTGGTCTTTTGTCTAGATCTTGGGACCCATCTGTTAGCAGAAGGAACCAATGGCTTAACATCTTCAGCAGGCTTAGCTGGGGTGTCGTCCTCCTTCTCTCTTGGACCTCTTCTAGATTGGTTTCTGTTTCTCAAAGAGCGGTCTCTTGGGTTGCCGCCCATGTTGGAACCACCTCTTCTTCTGGAACCGGATCTAGAGTTCTGTCTGCCATCAAACTGGCCTGGTCTGCCTTGCATGTTGCCACCCATTCTTCCTTGTGGCTGGCCACCAAATCTAGAGGATCCCATACGTTGAGGACCACCTGGGCCAGATCTTCTGTTAGGCACAATGCCCAAGCCCTCAAGCTTCTCCTTCCAGGCGTCGTCAATAGGGTATGCAACCGAGTCACGGAACTGGAACAAGAATTGTGGGTCATATCTATATTTCTTCTGACCGGCCTTCCATCTAGCGTCAACACCAGTCAATGGGTATGGGTAAGGGTATGTGAAAGGATCTTCAATAGCCCTACAGGTTGACAATCTGTCAAAGAAAGAAGAAAGATCAAAGACCTTCTCGGTTGACTCGTCGTCATCGGTGGCCTCCTCATCCTTTTCTTCGATATCATCGGTCTGTTCAGTAGGGGCAGTTTCGGAGACAGTCTCGTTGGTTTCTGGAGAGTCACCGTTAACTTCAGTTGCAGGAGCATCAACAACTGGAGCAGCAGGGGCAGCAGGTTCCGCAGCAGGAGCCTTTTCGACTGGTTCCTCGACCTTTGGTTCGGCCTTCTCCTCGACTGGAGCTTCCTTTGGTTCTTCGACTGGGGTCTCCTTGGCCTGCTCGACTGGCTCAGGCTTGGTCTCCTCAACTGGTTCAGGTTTAGTCTCCTGGACTGGCTCAGGCTTAGTTTCCTTGACTGGCTCAGGCTTAGACTCCTCGACAGGAGCTTCCTTGGTGGTCTCAGCAGCCTTTTTAGATTCCTCTGGGGTTGGAGCGGCAGCTGGAGCAGCAACAGAAGTAGAGGCGGCTGGGGTGGCAGCTGGAACGGCAGCTGGAGCAGCATCAGCAGACTTGGCCGCACTGGCTTTAGCCTCCTGTTCTTTCTTCTCCTTAGCAGCCTTGGCCTTTTCGAGAATCTTTCTTCTGAACTCCTCTGCGGCCTCCTTCTTCTTAGCGGCGGCAGCGGCGGCAGCGGAAGCCAGTTGATCATCAGAAGCCTCCGGAGTCTGTGACTTGGCAGCTGGAGCAGCGGCACCAGGAACAATCTGTGCTTGAGAAGGCACAGGGGTGGTCAGAGCAGAAGAGCTAGCAGACAGTTTCTTCTTCTCTTCCAAGTTCACCTGCTTGCCTTCCCTGTCAGTAATTTTCACCTTATTAGGACCCGCTGGAGAAGCAGTGGGTGGGTAGTTTTGAACAGGCGACTGGGAAAGCTGTGGCAGCTGAGGAGAGTAGCCAGCAGGCATGTTAACACCAGGAACCATACCCGGTTGGTAGTACATCTGGTAGTAATTGTACATGTTTGCTGGGTAGTGGTAGTTCTGGAACTGGTTCTGGTTGTTCATCTTAGGGTTGTTGTAGTTGCGCTTATTATTGTAGTAGTTCTTATTCTGGTAGTTGCCACTACGGTGACCCTGCTGATGTTGGTGATGTGGCTGCTGGTGGAGCTGGTGGGGAGTTCCAGGAGCAGAACCCTGGCCCTGGCCTTGTGGAGCTTGGCCCTGTGGACCCTGACCGCCAGCCTGACCCTGGTTCTGTCTATTGTAAGGTTTTCCCTGAAAATTCTGGCCATAGTTACCCTGTTGAGACTGCTGAGGGAATTTGCCTCCTTGGAAACCCTGGGAGCCATGGTTTTGGGGATGTGGTTGGCTGTCGCCAGGAGCAGCTGGAGCAGCCGATGGAGCCACCTGGCTGGGCGTAGAAGCTGGAGCGTTCCCCTTCTGGGAAGGCGGAATGTCTGCCTGAGTGTCAGGTTTGCCAGACATGGTTTTCGGAATACTTGTGTTGTTCTGAAAACTTCTTGAAGAAAGAAGGTAGTTCAAAAAAACTGAAGAAAAAAGGTTGAAAAAAAAAAAAAGTAGTGTCTCGCGCGTACAAATACTTAAGGGTTTGGGATTTCTGATCCCAAGGAAAGTATAAGGCTAGAGGATGGATGAAAAGAGTAGTTGGTTGGAGGTAATTACAGCTACAATTTGGAGCCTTCCATTGGATTCATTGTTTCTTTACAAGGTAAGTGGGCCTCCCTCGGCTGTTGGACCTTCTCATTTCTCGCACTGCTCTTGTGTATTAGCACATCCGCACAGCTTACAGCGAGACCACTGTGATATGAAAAGTCCAGCAACGGTGCGTTTTCTTTTCACTTGTTGCAAAATGGGAAATTGGAGTAATAGAAAACGGCACAAGACGGTTGATGCTAATTTAGTGTAGTCTAAGGAGAATCTTTTGGAACAAGAAGACTCCGTCTCTTCTTGCAATCTGCTGTGGATAGTGTCGTCGATGGCTTGCGGTACAGTCGCAGCCAGGCGCCAGGCACGAGTTAAACTAGCGCAAGGCAGCCACGACTTGCCGCCACCCACCCGATGGCAAAACGCAAAAATGTAGTTTATGTGGTAAATGGGGTCTTATTGGTCAGTTTAGTGTGGATTTTGCCCAGTCAAACTTTCATTTTCTTGCTGGAATGGAATTGGGCAGGCCCATCGTGAGGCTTCGGAGTGGCCGTTGATTCGCACCCAGCTTGCCTGATTCGAGTAATTGTAGCGAAAAAACCGCAAAGCGGCTTCTTCGACTTGCCAATTTCGCAACCAAAGATAGTAGGAGAATGAAAAAAGTCGTAATTGGTCTTGTGGAGAGAACTCTGGAGAATGTGTAGGTTTGTGGTTTCTCTTCAATTGAGCCAATGGCGACTATTTGGTCATTGGGCGAACATTTGGCCAATTGCCGAGATGATATTAGTGATCTGGTGACACACTTCGACCGTGATGCAACACAAGGTAGTGATAATAATTCAACGGTCTTTGGTTGAATGTAATGACATGACGTCGCTTGTAAAAGACTGATGTAATATCTCGGGCGAACATGGTTGGTCGGAAATGCCCGGCGGTGGGATGCCGATATCGAGATCGATATAACCTTGTGAAAGCCCCGCCAAGTGATCAACAGTGTACCACCCAGCTTCCGTGGGCATTATCATGATGCCATGTAACATACCACGGGAACCAGACGCTATAGTGTTAGTAGTCATGATCACCTCATCGTTGCAGCCGTTCGCAAACAATTGAAAGGGCCTGAAATTCCGCTTTACCAAATGCAAGGCACTAAACAGTACCTGGTATGAAGCAGCTAATGACTTTTGCGGCCCTTTAATCCGTAATCTATCGAGCAATGCCCGGTCTATTGCAGGTAATGCTATCAAGTGTCGTAGCGAAACAGGCAAAGCTAACCACGCACCGAGACTTAGTCACTGGCATTTCAGTGAGCTCTTCTCCTCTGTCATACCATGCCTTCCATATGGTAAGCACAATTCTCACTGACCAGTTTGGTGCCCTAGCTGTAACCATCGCTATCGCTGTCCGTGGCACAACTGTTGTATTTCCACTTGATGCCAGCGCAAACGTCCAAGTTCAATGATAGACTCTTTTTTAAAGCATCTTGGACTCCATTGAATACATTCTGAGCTATTAGAGTTCCCTCAATCCCTTTAGGTTCTTGCCCGGACCATGTCCAACGTCTCAGAACCAACGACGTATGAAACTCGTAACATGGCACCAAAGAGCCTTCACTGACCAATTCTTATCATCCAAACAGGCACAAAAACCTCCTAAAATCTATCAAACACCATCTCTCACTCATCGTGTGACTATCGTCTGTTTCGTTCTCTCATCACCTGTTTCCAGTAGCTCACTAGTAGTAAGCCCAACACACTGAACACAAATGCCACAATGATGAACTTCTCCTTAGAAGACTCGATCTGAAAACATGTAATCAAGATATTCTCTTCGCCCTCGTCGCTCTCCTGGCAAAGCTTATCGTTCTGCTCCAAGCACCAACTGCTATTACATAGCCCACACTTATCGATCTTCCCCACCACAGAATTCCCCGAACACACACATTTGCAGTATTGTTGATTAGCAGAAGTTAACGCTGCCAACGCCAATAAGGCCACTCCTTGGATTTTCATCGTTGGTTTCTCGAGAGAAGGTAGATGGTACTTCGCGTTCCCTATTTATGCCCTCTGCATGGATCCAGGCACCGCATGCCCCAGGCTGAGGATCTCTTGGCAACTGGCTGCAAACCCTGATAAGCATATGGCCAGTGGGGGCATGCAAGTGAAGAAAGGGTGGCGATAGAAGTTAAATATTGTTTGAAAAAAAGGCTGTTTTGAGCTGTTTTGACCAAAAGTGCTGGTTTTCGGTGGATCGGTGTTTTGTCGAGTTCTGGTGGTTCTGGGCGAATCAGAATGCTTGGCTGGGCTTTTTTCTTGCCCTCCTTTGGTAGGCAGTTTGGGCAATCGTTCGGAAAATATGAAGGTGATTTGGAGATATAGTAGAAATTGTAGAGTATTGGTATTTCTGGTTGGTGGGTGGAGGTTTATGGAGGTGTGGTATCTTCTTTCTGGAGCTAGTGTAGTACCGTAAGAAAGATATGTCAAGCTGTCAAACGGATTCTTCAATTGACTGGGCCAATTGTCAATAGAGTAATGAATTCGACCATGAAGGTTCTTAAGGAAGGATTATATTTATAAAAATTGGATTATTTGATTTATTTGAGTGAATGCATGTTTGCTCCGGTTGGATAGAATCGGTATATGGCTGCGAAAACTGTGAACTTACTATTCTCTGATACAAGTTGACGAACTTCTAAATTCTGAAAAATCATAATAGTTGGTAGATTCAAAAAAATAAATCAACGGCATAAAAGTATAAACTTAGTCATATCCAAAAGAAAAATAGGATGTGTAAATGGCCGTTGCTTTGGGTGACTACTGTGTACGTTTCATGTGTTAGCATACACTTTTGGACACAAGGTTCATAAAATACTCAAGCTGGCACTTCCAGTACCAGGGAGCTACTACATGAACCATCGTTCACCCATAGCATGGTTTCTGACACTGTAGTTTATAATTGTGTCGTCGTTGGTCTAAAATTGATATTGGTCACGTGATACTATTATAAAACCACTCTATAACACCCAAAGGAGTCAAAGTGTACTTCGATTCATTCTTCAATGGATATCTTCTAATTAAAATCTCCGTCTTAATTTCTCTAAATAGTTATATTAGAGGTCTTGTGAAGACTGGGCCAGTGGATTAGGTGACTACTACCTGCAGTACATTTTGAAACACTGGTCGTGTGGAAGTGAGCGTAGAAGGCAAACCTCGTAGTAAGCCAAAGTCAACTCCAATCAATCTCCCAAATGACCACAGTTGATACGCCCTATGTCCATGAAGGAGGCATTAAGCCTTACTTCGAGCAGCAGATACAAGATACGGAAATCAAAATCCAAAATACCACCCAGAACTTACGAAGATTGGAAGCTCAAAGAAACAAGCTCAACAGTAAAGTACGTCAGTTGAAAGACGAGTTGAGACTACTCCAAGAACCAGGCTCTTACGTTGGTGAGGTTGTCAAAGTTATGGGCTTGAAGAAAGTGCTTGTGAAGATCCACCCTGAGGGCAAATATATCGTCAATGTGACCAAAGATATCGACATCAAGAAATTGACACCATCTTTAAGAGTGTGCCTAAAGGCTGACTCTTACGACTTGCACAAGATCTTACCAAACAAGGTTGACCCATTGGTGTCTTTGATGATGCTTGAGAAGGTTCCAGACTCTACTTACGATATGGTGGGTGGTTTGGACAAGCAAATCAAGGAAATTAAAGAAGTGATTGAGTTGCCAGTGAAGCATCCTGAGCTTTTCGAGAGTTTGGGTATTGAACAACCCAAGGGTGTTATCTTGTATGGTCCTCCTGGAACAGGTAAGACGCTTTTGGCCAGATCGGTTGCTCACCACACCGACTGTAGATTCATCAGAGTGTCTGGATCTGAGTTGGTGCAAAAGTACATTGGTGAAGGTTCCAGAATGGTGCGTGAGCTTTTCGTTATGGCTAGAGAACATGCTCCTTCTATCATCTTCATGGATGAAATTGATTCTATTGGGTCATCGAGAGTGGAGGGCTCCTCTGGAGGAGACTCCGAGGTGCAGAGAACCATGTTGGAATTGCTTAACCAGTTGGATGGTTTCGAGAGCTCCAAGGACATCAAAATCATTATGGCCACCAACAGATTGGATATTTTGGATCCTGCCTTGTTGAGACCAGGTAGAATTGACAGAAAGATTGAGTTCCCTGCTCCTACGGTAACCGCCAGAACGGATATCTTGAAGATTCACTCCAGATCAATGAACTTGACCAGAGGTATCAACTTGAGAAAAATCGCTGAAAAGATGGGCGGTTGTTCCGGTGCTGACGTCAAGGGTGTCTGTACGGAAGCAGGCATGTACGCGTTGAGAGAAAGAAGAATCCATGTGACGCAAGAGGACTTTGAGTTGGCGGTGGCGAAGGTGATGTCGAGAAACGACGAAGGTGCCGTCTCCTTAGCCAAGCTCTTTAAGTAAGCACTGGCAGCAATGGCATAATAGAAATGATCTAATGTAAAACCCCAGATGTTGTAGTTACTCCCCCCAGTGTAGGAAATGGGTGCGAAAAACGTTAACGTGTCAAGCTATTTACATTCGCATTCCACATACCCATAACCACAACTCCCTATTTATTCACATAATGGCTAGAATCTTGCTAGTCACGTTCTTGGTTCTGCTACTAGCCACGGTATTTGCCGAGGACTTTGTCTCGAGAATCAGAGAAACTCAGACTCTTCTAAGATCCATAGGTCCCACAGTCCAGGTTCTAGATGAGTTTGATAAGTTGATCCTGGACCTTCAAAGTCTGTCTGATAAGGTTCTGGAAAAGACTTTGGCCACTGCTTTATACAATAGAGCACTTGTCGAGATGAGTTTGAACAAGATGAACTCTGCTATTGATGATCTAGAAGCGGTTTTCGCCTTGGATCCAGACTTGAAGCCTGCGAAGAACACTTACAAGGAGATTATGGTGAAAAGAGGTGATTTTGCCGCTGCCAGAACTGTTTTAGATGGAAAGAGCGACGGCGAATTGGTGGCACAGATGGAGAAGTGGGAGAAAGCTTTTGATAAGCTTAAAGGCATCTTGGGTGGCGAAACGAAGAAGTATGATGCTGAAGAGTGCTTGAAAGTTGTGGACGAGACGCTTCAGCCTCTAACGCCCGAGAACCCCACCGTCTTTGAGCTTCATTTGATATGTAGCAAGAAGAAGGCTGCAGAGTCTTTGGAGAAGGATAAGGCACTGGCTGAGGATGCGTTCACGGGCATGTTAATCGACTATTCGAATTTGCTTAAGAAGGCTCCACAGAAGGATTTGGGAAGGTACAATGAGTTTGCCAAATACCTCTTTTTCACTCAGTCAAATTACCAAGATGCATGGAATGCAGTGAAGAACTGTTTGAGGATTGACAATGAGAACAAGCAATGTGGTTCACTTTCCAAGGCATTTGCACGTCTTCAAGGTTTCTTGAAACTGCTCGAAGAGTACTCTATCCTTGATGGCTATTTATACCCCGTTTCTGACGAGTTCAGTGATCTCAGCGATGAGAAGTACCAAACGTTTCTGTTTGACTGGAAGCAAATCCATGACTTCTTGAATAAGGATCCAATCAAAGCGCCTAAGCGTGAGCTCAAGAATGTTCCTTCTTCTGTGAAGAATAACTTTGACTACCTTGTTTGGATGGCCAATGGCTTTGCTGATGAAGAGCTTGGCAATGAAAAATTGTTTATGAGTCTAAAGTTCTACAGAGACTTGACCCGTCTTCGGTGTGAAGCAGCACTTTACTCAGAGAAGTCAACAGATTGCAAGTTGTACTGTGATGGAGCAGTGGAGGATGCTGGTCTGCCTTTCTTCCCCAAGCATGCTGCTCGTATTGACGAGGAGCTCAAGAAGAAGAATTATGCGGAAGCTCAGAAGCTACTTTCCCAGTTCAGCAAACATGTGGGCAAGACAGATGCGTTCCGCAAAAGATGGAGTATAATTGAGAAGATTCAGCAGAAGCAGCAGAGGCAACAACAAGCAAAGTTCCATAAGGAGCAGCAGAGGCAGCAGCAACAACAACAGCATTGGTACCGTCAACAGCAGCAGCAACAGCAGCAGCAACAACGGATGCAAAGCGACCCTTCGAAGGACTACTACAAAGTGCTTGACATTCTGCGGGACGCCGATGACAAAACCATAAAGAAGGCTTATAGAACGCAGACGTTGAAGTACCATCCTGACAAGTATAAAGGTGAAGATCTAGATGAGAAAGGAGTGGAACAGAAGATGCAAGAGATCAATGAGGCATACGAAGTTCTTTCTGATAAGGAATCGAGAGAACAATACGACCAAGGCCGTAGCGGCCATTCCCAGGGCCCAAATAGAGGAGGAAGCCGAGGATTCAATTTCCAAGGCGGTCCTAACTTTGGCTTTGACTTCAATTTCGGTAATTCAGGATTCAATTTTGGAAACGGCGGCTTCAAATTTGGCGGCAATGGGTTCCAGCAGGGTAAGCAGAGAAAGAAGAGAAGACAGTAATGGGTATATAAGAAATTCTAGAACCATTGTCCTCGTATAACACATCGAGTCATAACCAGACACACGGCTATTGTAATATCTCACCGGTGAGCCGCTCAAAGCCATACATTATCAGGTGCCATGGCTTAAGGTGCACGGGTGTTTTGCTGCCATATGAATGGCCTAATAACGCTTTCTAAAGATTTTCTTCTTCTTCATCATTGGCAATTCCTTGAGCTTACGTTAATATGAAGCTTTCCATTGCCACCTCACTCGCTATATTGGGTGCAGCTGCTGCCTCCCCAATCGACATTTTCAATGAAATCATCGTTGGCGACGTTGACCTCCAATCGCCTATCACCTCTTCTTGGAAGTTCCCATGGCCTCCATGGGGAAAGCCTGAAGTTGACACTGAAAAGTTGCAGGCTTCTATTTCTGCTGATGCTTTGAGAGAAAGAGCTGAAAAATTGTACTCAATTGCTCAAAAGTCAGAGAAGAAGTATGGCCATCCAACTCGTGTAATTGGCTCTCCAGGTCATTGGGCCACAATTGCCTACATCAAGCACGAATTGGGCAAATTGAGCGACTACTACACTGTTGATGTTCAGAAGTTCGAGGCCATTGACGGCCGCGTTAACTCTGTTTCGCTCTTGATTGACGGTGACAAGCCAAAGTCCTTGCTGGCTTTGCAGCTTACTCCACCAACTCCAGGTAAGGCTCCAATCAACGCCAACTTGGTCTTGGCTGAGAACTACGGTTGCGATGTTTCTGACTTCCCAAAGAAGTTGACCAAGGATAACATTGTCTTGGTTGAGAGAGGTGAGTGTGCATTTGGTGACAAGTCCATCAACGCTGGTAAGGCTGGTGCTGCTGGTCTTATCATCTACGATAAGGATACCCCATTGCACGGCACTTTGGGTGAGCCTACCGGTAAGGAGGTTCCTACTGTTTCTATCAGCAAGAAGGATGCTCAGCAGTACATTGACAAGTTGAAGAAGAACCCTAAGCACAAGTTTGAGACCACTCTCTATGTCGACTCTTACGTCAAGAAGATCAAGACCCTTAACGTTGTTGCTGAGACTATCAAGGGTGACCACGAGAACGTTGTTTCTTTGGGTGCTCACTCTGACTCTGTTGCTGAAGGTCCAGGTATCAACGATGACGGTTCTGGTACCATCTCTTTGCTTGAGGTTGCTAAGCAATTGACCAAGTACAAGGTCAACAACGCTGTTCGTTTTGCTTGGTGGGCTGCCGAAGAGGAAGGACTTTTGGGTTCCTACGCTTACGCTCAGGCTCTTACCCCAGAGGAGAACCAGAAGATCAGATTGTTCATGGACTACGACATGATGGCTTCTCCAAACTACGAATACGAAGTCTACGATGCTAACAACAAGGACCACCCTAACGGATCTGGTGATTTGAAGGATCTTTACATCAAATGGTACAAGGAGCAGGGCTTAAACTACACCTTGATCGAGTTTGATGGCAGAAGTGACTACGTTGGATTCATTGATGCTGGCATTCCAGCTGGTGGTATTGCTACTGGTGCCGAGAAGGTCAAGACTAAGAAGGGTCAGGAACAGTTTGGCGGTGAGGCCGGCAAATGGTTCGACCCATGCTACCACCAGTTGTGCGATGACTTGTCTAACCCCGACTACGATGCCTGGTTGGTTAACACCAAGTTGATTGCACACTCTGTTGCTACTTACGCCAAGAGTTTCGAGGGCTTCCCTGAGAGAGAAACTGGCAATGTCACTGTTGAATCTGTGGGCAAGATCAGTGACAGCTTCCCATACCGCGGCTCCAAGCTCATCTTTTGAAGAAATTCAAAACATAGTCTAGAATAAATGCCAATTGCCGTGTACCCCAAAAACATTTTCTCCCCCACGAGTCCCTCCACAAGGCCCTCCACAAACTCGTCCTTGACTATCCAAACGGCTAGTGTCCAGCGTGGGGGCACCCAAGACTAAACGTGGGGGCGCACGCTTATCTCTGTCTAACTCTTGCGATGTGCGCCATAGTTCCGCGGTGAATGCACACCGCTTTGGGGGAATAGACATCAACCCCGCGAGCTGAGGAAGTATAAAAGGCCTGCCGACTGCTCCCAATTGCTTAAGTCCCTTTTTCTGAATGAGAAGTCATCTCTCAAAGCTTTCTTATAGACTATTCTCCTCAATGACTGCCGAAAAACCCGTTGTGCTTAGATTAGGCAAGTGGCCCTTCTCCACTGAAAAGTGGGATAAGTTGAAGGAAATCGCTACCGTGGTGGACTGTGAGTCTCAGACAAGAGAGGAGTTTTTGAAGGATCTTAAAACGAAGTATACGAACGTGACCAACATTGTTCGTACTTTCCCAAGTGTGGAGCAGACCGGGCGTTTTGACTCCGAAATCATCGCTGCTTTGCCTGACTCTGTTGTGTCAGTTTCCCACAATGGAGCTGGTTATGACCAGGTCGATCCACAGCCATTGACTGATAGAAATATTCAGCTTTCGAATGTTACGGTGCCTGTGGAGGCTCCTACTGCTCTCACTGCTGTCTACTTGACACTTGCTACCATGAGAAACTATCAAATCGGACATGACGCTTTGGTTCAGGGCAAGTGGACCAACCCAGACATTGGCAGAGGTGCAAAGTTAGGTAAGGACCCCGAGGGCCAGGTTGTTGGTATCTTGGGTATGGGCGGAATTGGCCGTGCTATCCGTGACCGTTTGGTGCCTTTCGGATTCGAAAAGATCCTTTACTATAACCGTTCCAGGCTTGATGCTGATTTGGAGGGTGAAGCGCAGTATGTGGGATTTGACGAGTTGTTGGCACAGAGTGACGTTTTGATCGTTTCGGTTCCTTTGAACCCAAAGACGCATCACTTGGTTAACAAAGAGGTCATTTCTAAGATGAAGGATGGAGTTATTATCGTCAATACCGCTAGAGGCGCCATTATTGACGAGAAGGTGCTTATTGAAGAGTTGAAGCTGGGCAAGGTCGGCGCTTTCGGTTCTGATGTCTTCGAGCACGAGCCAGAGGTTCCTAAGGAGTTGTACGAGATGCCTAATGTTGTTTCCTTGCCTCATATGGGTACTTGGACTAAGCAAGCACTCAAGAACATGGAAGAGTTCACTGTGGCCAACGTTGAACACCAGATCAAAACCGGTAAGCTTTTGACGATCGTTCCAGAACAAAAAGATATTGACTTCAAGCATCCCGCTAGGGCATAATCATATTTATAGAAATACTCATTAAAGGATACGTCTTGTAGACTGCGAAGAACGAAATGTGGAGAAGCAGCGCATTTACACAAACCACTTCATTTCTTCATATCTCCAATGTCAGAACCGTATTGGGCAGTTATCCATCGTTGCCAGATGTCCAAAGAAGAATTGGGCCAGGTGATCCATCCAATGTCTCAGAACCGGAAGGTTCAGAGTGACAATACCAACTCTGGTCTTCGAAACCCGTCCCAAGTCCAAGAAACGTCCCATAAAGAAACTAAAGGGAGTAAAGCTGGTCAAACTCTGCCATTCATTTCATTGCAATCATTCAACGCTTCAGGGGAACTTCTCCCTGGCTCCATTCAACCAGAACCTTCTCATCCATGCCAAAGTCCAGTGAGCTACCACCAGCCATTGTGTCCCATCCACTCATCCAGAGAAAATAAAGAGGCAGAGAAAGCTTGCCGACAGAGATTTGGATACCCTAGAGTCGTCTCTTTTCCTTCGGTATCGTTTGTTTCTTGTGGAATTGGAGATGGTGGTGGTGGTGGTACCACTGGCTGCGAAAGAATGGCTGCAAATGAGACATGTAACTGTCCCAGTGTCCCAATTACTAGGCCTTTGAAGGAAGAGGAAAATCTCAGGGAAACGACTTTACAAACTAGTCATTTTGAGCCCTTAAGGAGTCCAGTATCGCTTGATAGGCATGGAATGGCTGATGGTCTGCCCTTCTCCATACACTGCGATGGGTTGAGAAGCCCTATGAGCCACCAAGCACCCCCACCATCCAGCCATCATGAGATTGGGGATAAACAAAAGCCAAAGCCCTCTAAACTTGCTCCTTACTGGATATTTGATTGTGAAGATATCACCCAGTATGTGAAGCCTCATGGACAGCCTAGTCTGTTCAGGAAGAAGTCGAGGAAGAAGTCCTCTTCAACAGATGACGTTCTGGAATGCCCATCTGAGTCCAACGAAGCACTTTTCAAAGACGAGGAGCCTTCATTCCATATCTGTCCCTGCGTTTTTAAGGCAGCTTTTGATCGCTGCCACTGTCTTGCTAGTCACGAAGACGACCAACCCGAAGAAGTGACACTTCCTCCTCCAGAACGAATGAGAGATAGAACATTCAGAGTTAAAGCATCTGGTTACTCGTCAAATGGTCATTCTACTTCGTTGAGGTTTCTAGGGCACCGCTTTGTTTCAAAAGTCTACAGACTCTCCGTCAGGCTCAGAGGGAGATTCAGAAGAGGCTTTACGAACAGCACTGGCCAAACTTTTGGCTTCAAAAGAGTCCTACCGCCACCGCTTTTTTCTACTTCCTCCTTGAAGTTTGAGTCTAGTGTAAGTGAGCAGGAGAGTACTAAAAACCCAGACTACTTCCAAAGCAAGGAGGATATCGCTAGAATTGTGAAGCCTGCGTTGAAAGGCCTTTTTGCTGCATTATTGAGCAGGCATCTCGATGCCCTGCCAGAGGCATTTGAAGAAACTGCCTTTAATTTGGTCAAGGAAATGTGCATCAAGAAAGAACAGTTTTTTGCACTTGTGGAAGGCTGGGAGTTTCTGGAACTCTGTGCCAACCTAAGTCATGATGTTCTAGGTGCTATTCTATGGGATTGTATGGTTGAAGGACGAAAGAAGGTTGATGCTATTAGAGATAAGAGAGCACTTAAAGAGGCAGCACGGGTTTTGAGGTATGAGATTGAACTCCAGGAGCCACGGATTGAACAGCTACTGGAAGAGGCAGAAGTCAATGAAGAGGCTACTAAATCTAATTATCCTTCGAGTGAGCTGCTTTTACCAGAAAGAGAGGACTCGGAAAACCCATGGCTTGAACCTACTATTTATCAATTGGACCCTGCTTACATTGACTTACCAGAAGCAAACGAGGATAACCAAAGCGAAGAAAGTGAAGGTGGTTCGAACAAACCATCTGATGAAATTACCCTGGTAATTGTCCCTGAAGAAGTACCTGTGACTCTTGTGACTCGACACACTCCCTCTATTGATGATGCCAGATCCATAGCCTCTGAACTGCCAGATGGTTCAGCATCAGAGGATAGCACGATCAAGGGGCTTAACTGCGCTACTGGGGGTGAAGGCCAGGGGAACAAACAATCATCTCCTGAAGAATCTACAACTTCTCCTGAAGTAATCAGCTCTGGTTCAATAGCGTCCTCAGGTTCGCCCTCTGACATTGCCAGTGCCCTTTCTTCATTATTCGTGGAGTCACTGCTGGATGATCGATCTCTCCAGAGGCAACAACATACGCCTATTACATCGCCGGAGTTCTCTACTTCCACATTATTAAAATCTGCTCAGAAGAAGAAGATACCTGGGAAGCTTATCAGAAACATGGTGAGCCAATTCGACTCAATGTCTGAACTACCAGGAAATACGTTTCCTGTCAGACTACAAGCCATTGGGCCTTCCAGTTCAAAAAAACCAGGCAGCAAAGGGAGTCAAAAAGAAAACACATTAAGCGACTGTTCAAGGATACCACTGACCATCTCTGTGGACTAGAAAAATGGGGAAATGAAATATAGAAGGATAATACATAGATAGATAAAAATGGAAGACTAACTGAAGTTCGTTGGAACAATTAATTGAGAGAATTGGAATCGAAGATGACAGGAAACAAGAGACCAAGACAATGACTAATGGGTATTATTGGTAGGAGAACAAAAGTGTTTGTCCACACTGTGATATCATGAGTGTCTTAAACGAATAGCTGGTGGTTCGACTAATTTATCGTATGACGAAGAGAGCATCAAAATAGCCAAAGCAGTGTTTGCAACCAAATGTGCTACTCTAGTAAGACAGCTCATTAGACGCCTACCTCTACGCTTCAAAATACGAAGACTAGTAACCGTAAAGCAAAATTCCGCTAATTAATCTCCATTGTTCAATGTTCTTCCAAGTACGAGAACAACAAACGTCTAATTAACCATCTACCATGAACCAACGCAAATCGAGCAATTTCTACTTTACGAGCCAGCCGAGTTTCGGCAAGTCACCAACGTCAGCTCAGGTCAATTTCTTTGTGGCAAAAAACGACATTCTTTTAACTTCAGAGCCCCTGTTTGTCTATCAGTTTTAGATTCTTTACATCCGCCGGAGAAACGGCTCCAGCACGGCTGAAGCTTAAACTAAATGGATGAGGAAAAAAAAAAAAAAAGGTTCGCTGGTTAAACTGTCCCCCCGCATTTTCCATGTGAGGGCCCACTGGCTGAAAAAAAAAAAAAAAAAAAAAAAAATCCTACCGCAAGCTTCTCCGGCCTCGGCTCTGCAAGGAAAAAGTATAACTCGAAACGGTAAAGAAACCACCAACGTTTTGCCAAAATCCACAAGAAGTTACCTTTTTATTTAATCTCCAATCATAAAACTACCACCTCTCTCTTCAAAAAATAAAGAGAAAACGGAAAAAACGTAATTCCTTGTACACCAACGAAAAATGCATTTTTCCTTTTTCTCGTTTTGTATAGCCAACAATCGCCCTGCGGCAGAATACACTGACTAACTCCAGCTGGCGGGCCCGCAAAATCCTCTAAACGGCTGCAAGTGAAAAATAAAGGAAAGCATGGGATTACAAAAAGTAGTGTTATTTCGCCATGTATTGAAGCCCCCATATTGTCATTTACCTCAAAAGTCGGCTTCTTCGATGCCTGGGGTTTTTCCGTGAAACGCTAGTTTGGCGCCTTTGCCTTGTGTTGCCCATCGCTTCCTTCTGTGCTCTTTGTGGTCTTTTCAGTCTTGGCTGCGAAATCCGCTGCAGCCAGGAGTCCCTGGAAGAGTCTGAAAAGGAGGAAGAAAGTATACTAAAAGCTCTCAATCTTCATAGTCAGCGATTCCTTTGTTTTTCTCTTTGGTTGGATTGCCTGAACTTTCACTTGTTGCACTGAGCCACTGAGCCACCTTGGTTCGTTGCCTGGCTGGCTGCGAATGCTGAGTTACCTCACTCCAGTCCAGCAAGAGCTCGTTTAAGCTTGAACCAATATTTCCAAACCAAATAAATTCAAACCGTAAGCAAAGGCAGAATATTTCCTGGTACTAAAACCCCTGCCAAATTTCTTTTATTCCCCCATTGGTTGCTTTTTCTCCGTCAGCTGGGGTTCCCTGACCTGCTCTTTCCTCCTCTGTCCAGGCGCTCGGGCCTGAAAAATTCTCGGACCCGACGAACCACCGACTCTCAACTCATCCACCTTTTCCTACCACTACCGTTCTCTCGAACAAACACCACTTGGCCTACGCCTTCATTTCCCCGTTCCCAGCATCCTGGCTCATTCTGTTGCCCAGAGTCGCTTTTCAGTTGCTTTTTTTTTATTTTATTTAATCTCCCCACGTCCAATCTATTTCCTTTGCTCTTGCTGCCATGGCTGAAAACCCTCACATGCTCAGCGAGCCCATCGAAATCGACTACGAGGCCTTGCCTGATGATGCTAGCATAGCAGCTCATCTCCTGGCTGGTGCCTTCGCTGGTATCATGGAGCACACGGTGATGTTCCCTATCGATTCGATCAAGACCAGAATGCAGATGATAGCGTCGGGCCAGCCGTTGAGCAAGTCGGTCATTGGCTCCATCTCCAAGATTTCCAGCCTGGAGGGCGCCTACGCTTTGTGGCGAGGTGTTTCTTCGGTTGTCTTGGGTGCTGGTCCAGCTCACGCCGTCTACTTTTCGGTTTTCGAAGCTACCAAGACCATGTTGGTGAACCGTTTGACTGACTCCAAGACCACCAAGATTGTCACCGACGAGTCCCACCCCTTGATTGCCCTGGGTGCCGGTATTGCTGCCACTGTGGCCTCTGATGCTTTGATGACGCCGTTCGATGTGTTGAAGCAGAGAATGCAGCTTGGTACCTCCACCGCTGCTGTGGAATCCTCCCAGTCCAATTCCGCCAAACTAATGAAGACTGCCGGCCAGATTTATCGTAAGGAAGGTTTGTCTGCGTTCTTTATTTCATACCCAACGACGCTTTTCACCAACATTCCCTTTGCTGCCTTGAACTTTGGTTTCTACGAATACCTGTCGCAGGTGTTGAACCCAGACAACAAATACAACCCATACTACCACTGTATCTCCGGTGGTATTGCCGGTGGTATTGCTGCTGCCTTGACCAACCCATTGGACTGTATCAAGACTGCCTTGCAAACCAGAGGTGTGTCTCAGAACGAGCTGTTGAGATCCGTCAATGGTTTCGTATCCGCCTCCAAGGCCTTGTTCAAGCAAGGCGGAATCGGTGCTTTTACTCGTGGTCTTAAGCCCAGAATCATTTTCAACGTGCCCTCCACTGCCATTTCCTGGACAGCTTACGAGATGGCCAAGGAGGTCTTGTTGAGAGACTAATCCCGCTACAGACTAAAAAATGCTTCACAGACCACTTGTATATTAGGACTTACTGTACATATGCTAATGTAGATGATGAAATCACCAAAAAAAAAAATATTTCATGTAGTTTATGCTTGTTTGGAGAGCTTTTGGGCCACGAAGGAGAACATCACGCACAGCCCGAGGAACCCAAGAAGGTTGAAAAACGCAGAACGTGAATATGACCTTTCCTCTTCCTCGGTACGAAACGAGGCGAAGATCCGCCGTATACTGGCAATGATCATTGGTGGAGAAGAGCCAGTAAGTGGTAGAGTTGATCGTTCGCATCAACAAGCAGTTCTGCACATCCGGTTGCAAAACCCCAGGAAGGGTGAAAAGTACAGATGGATAAGATAAACAAACAAAAAGGGGATTTTTGATTGGTTGGTTTGTGATTGGGGGTTGGGAAACTTGAATGCCCAGAAAGGGAGAAGCAATTTTTTAATTGATTTCATGTTCACTTTACAGTGCCATGGCTGGTGCTGATGTAGTGCTGCCTCCTGCTAAAGATGTACTATGCCACATTCTTCACTTTAAGGGAATGTTAATTCGGGTATTTCTGGTCATGTAGCTTAAGAACGCCAAAAATAATGGAGTAATATGAATTCAGTTGTAATAAGTGAAGTGAAAGGAAACAGTGGGGCATGGTAAGGTTGGAGTATATCTTACTCAGTCTCCATGAGTCAATGACTGAAAGTTACCATAGTTTCAAAATTAGAAATAACGCTTAAGAGATATTCAATTATTTGTTACCTTTGCAAAGAGAACGAAACATAAGATATAACATGAATAACTGAATGCTTTATGTGTGTTCTTGTCTGCCCTCGCACCCATCCCAGTCCAGAGAAGCATCCACAAAGCATCGTCCAGAGTTCTCGGCGCCTCCCCCACTATAAAAACCGTATCTTTGTTCTCTAATTTTCGTGATTCACTACTTCGAACTCCAACAAAAAGTCGTTGACAGACACTACAGAAACCACCTTCTCTTGGACACCCAGACCGGCCCCCAGAATGGCTGCAAAACGACCACTTCACCTCTACCAAATCCAACCTCCCACCCTCCCTCTCTCCCTCTCTCCCTCTAAAAAACAACCTCTTCCCCCTCCAAAAAGAAGAGGCCCACTCGCAGCATTGATCGGTATCGGGTGCCAGAGGCCGCAAATTGCACTCAACAGCCTTTCCACTCGAAAGCAGAAGACCAACCATCCGCGCCGCCTCCCATGCCAGAGCCCTTCCAGAGGAAGAAACCCCAGCTCAGTTTCTGATGGCGACGCCCAGCGTAACTTTCTACGCCCAGGAAGCTCTCAGGAGCATTGGAATCGCTTTCCTTCTCCACGAGGAAGAGGGAAAGAGGGATGGGGAGAATCACCGAATTTCCCACCCGCCGGTGGCTTTTTGGGCCCAGGGTCGAAATCGAGCCTGTTTCGTGTGCGGGTACTTGCGGCTTGCTGCGAGGAAGCTTTTGACCGCTGCGCCAGAGGAGCAAAAGTCAGGTGACTAAACGTAGGTTAGTATATGAGCCTAGTGGCTGCAAAATGGTGATTTGGTGTGGAATGGGTACTTCTAGGGGGTTAAAATGGGGTTGGGGAAAAGTTCTGCAATTTCAAAACCTAGAAAATCGTCGTTTTTTACGGAAAAAAGACGCTTTTTGAAAATGGTGGGCACTTGTATCTCAGGAGTCCAGTCGTTGCCTCCGGGTGCTGTCTGGATACCCAGGAAACCTATTCAGTGGGCCTATCGCTATGCTGACAGCGTTACTGGCGATAATTTGATAGTTGATACTTATGGTCGTCTTCGTTCAGAGGAGACGGTTCCTGAAAGCCAGAAGCATTATCCGATTATTCGAATAGAACTTGAGGACAACCCAAAAGACGTTAAACCCTCTGAAGATATCTTCATACCTGTGAAACGCCCAAGCAAGAGCTATAAATTTGATATGAATCCTCCCCCGTTACCCCTGAACCCCGCAAGAGTGGAATTGAGGAGATCTGATGAACTTCCTGCTTCTGGACTGGCCGCTCCCTTGTTGATGTCCGAAGTGTTACGGCAGACTAAATGGGAACAAACAAGGCCGAAAACTAATGCAAAGGATGAAATTGTTATTCTTCTTTTGGATAAGTATAAGAAAAAGAAACCAAAACCGAGATATGACCCATTGAGGCACTCGACACCTCACTTTATTGACGAATATAATAGCCTGTTCAAACATACCTTTGAAGATGACCTTGAATTTTTGGTCAAGGAGGCTACCTTCTGTTTTGACTGCAAAAGCCATGATGAGGAGATGGCGCTAGATCGGATCATTCGAACTGAGAAGAAAGCTTCAACGTTACTAAGGAAGTTGAATATGTCACCTGCCAATGACCATACCCTCAAAATGAATGTAAGGAACCCCTTCAACATTCCAATTGAATCTATGGAGTTAAATGTACGCCTTGGAGCTTTCTATACCAAGGCAGATCTCTATCCAGAATATTGCAAGACAATTGAGAGATCAGAACGGCTTGCAAAAGAACTGAAACAGCTCTGGAAGCAATTGGACGAGGGATCAATAAAGCTCAATGAAGAAAATGGAGAGAAAATATTGGATAAGCGTGGTGCTTCTATTAAAGGCCTTACCAAAGCGGTCGAGCTTGGGCTGGAAATAATGGCGAACCTTTTCATAGCGAATATCCGAATCATTGAGAATAAAGCCCATTTCATTGGAGTTAAGTCCAAAAGGATTTACCCAATTGCCTCTGAAGCTGGTCTCTCCCCACTGGTGGTGAAGAGACTTGACAGGGAAAAGATTTGTCTGTTGATTGAGCTGAAGCTCTCAAGCGAGCCTTTCTTGATGGATGGATTCGATGGTGGCTTTGAATTTACGCCTGACCACCGTGTGTTTAAATAAGAGGAAAAAGAAAAAAAATGGCTGTTTTCAAGGATATGAAGCGTAGTGTTTTGGCTTGTTGGGCTCTTGACTCGTTCATGCGACTACCCAAAGCTGTAAGGCTGATTTGCAGAAATCAAACCAAGTACTGAGCCAAATCAGTAAACACGAAGTATTCAATTCTTTTAGAACAAAACGTACCCTTTTCTCTTTACTCAATTGATTTCTGGTTGGTCAAATGACGCTACGTCAAGAGCCCTTACTCTGTGGAGAAGGTGCATTTTCCACAATTTAGTAGACCAACTTCAAGACATCAATTGACATCCTGGAGCCAATAAAATCTGTATAAAACTTGAAAGAACAATTTTCCAGATCAAAGTAAACAATCGTACATAAAATCAAAACACAATGGCCTTCTTTTCTTGGCATTTATTACACGAGAACCCGACGCCTCATCAGCGAGCCCTGTATAAGCCTTTGAGCATAAAAAACGGGAGCTGACAGGGGAAGTCTACCACACTTGCAACTACTTGTTCTTGTCCTATTTTTCGAGACCTGATTGCAATTGAGCTGATATTTTGTTACTATGTATCCACATGAGAAAAAGAGCTCCCCAAACTACTCAAAGTCTGAGCTTCAGTTTTTGGAAATGGGCAATCGTGAGAAGTTAATCCCAGCCGTTGAGTTTTCGTTGAACAGTATTCCTGGTCGTCTTTCGCTTTTGACAAATGACGATGTTGACGAGCACTTTGAGGCTAAAATGGCCAGCATTAAGCAGCTTTTTGCCAAATGCAAGACAGCTCTTGTTTTACTTCATAAGGCAGAGCTTGACATTGAAATTAGTAATACTCAGAAGCTGGAGGAAAATAACCAGTCAAACTTCTCGCAGAACGAAGAGAATCTTTCTGAGGAACAGGCCAAAGACCGTCAAGAACAACATCTTAAGCTTTGTCAAGGTGAAGTCATCAACCTTGAGGAACTCATAAACAAGCTGTCTAAGGTTTATTTCGACAACGAGTTTTGTCAGTGGATTAAGAAGAAGGTTCAACGTGACCCAACCGAAGATGTACCTTACATGACCCTGTTTGGTGAAGTGGAAAGGGTATGTGAAAAGTATGATCAATCTGAACTTGTGAAGTACTACGAGGAGATTTTTATTAAGTTTACTAAAAGTGTGCCCGTGCTTCGTACTGAGATGTTACGCCATGTATCTAAGATAATGGCAGTGCATCGTAAGAAGCGTTACCAAGAACTTACCGGGGCCGGCTCGAATCGTCTTCTTTTGGACGCTCCCTCAGGAACTCCAGATGTACTGGAAATACAAGAGGTTCACGAGAAAGAAGGCCTTCTCGATGAAGTGAGGAACCTTAGAGCTGAATTAATTGAACTCAAGAGATCCTCCAAAAGTTCGTCTCGTCATAAATCGAAAAAACTGAAGCACAAGGATAATGGATCCGATGGCTACTCCGTGTCTAAGCATAAGCATACTTTCCATTAATGATTCGGCGGCATATTTTGCTATTGTCGGTCATGCTGGCTTCAGAAACATCAAAAGTATATGAACAATGAGATGCAGTTATCATTCAAGAGATTGAAATCAATACGTCAGTGTAATCGGTTGCATCAAGCATCCAATTGGTCTAGTAATGGTTCTTGGGCACACAATGAATGTTCAGGCCTGAAAATTTCTAAGCTAACTCTTGTAGTTGGTTACTTCCGGCTGAGTAGACTTTTTCCTGTTAAGCGTGAATGGTTGCAAATTGAGAAGCGCGTCACTCAACTAAGACAGCACCAAGCTATGGCTAACAGTAAAAAGTTACAATTTCGACTATTCGAGCACAATTATCATAATAAAGCTGGTAGGTAAATAAAAAAAAGATATGCGACCTCGGTGAGGGTCGAACTCACGATCTTAAGATTAACAGTCTTACGCCTTAACCAACTTGGCCACGAAGTCATAACTTATGGGGTGATGTAATTTGAATTGATATAAAGAGTGTTTTGGTAGGGCTAGAATAAAGTTAAAATTTTATTATTTAAAAATACAACTTCAAATATTTTAATAGCCTCTGAGAAATCTCAAAGCTCTAGCTCAAAATTTGAGCGAGTTATGCGCGTTTAAAATTTTTAATCTCGAGATAGAAGGGAAATGAGGGCTTTATTCTTCACCAGAGGCGAAATATCTAATCTTAGATAGCCCACAGTAGAAAAAAAATAAAAGTGGTGCCTTCCGTCATATCATTCCAGGATTTGAGTTCATGGACCCATTGTTATAGTCGAGCCCTCTTCAGATAACCAGAGTCTCAAAAATACCCACAACCTGCTGTTTAGGAGTTTTCTTTAGCTATCTAGTTTTCTTTTCCTCTAATAAAATTCAAAAAAAAAAAGTAAGCAGCAAAAAGGTTATAAATATAAGTTTTGTAGCGGTGGTGTAAGCTCTCTTCTTCGATCAAAAAAGTGAAGTAGGCCAGGTATTGAACCATCCTTCTACAACCCCCATCACCCATGAGCATTTCATCTCCAAATCTGATTAATCAGAAAAGTAATCATGGAACTCTAGTGTGCTACAAAAGCCACCATGCTATATTATATGTCCCGTTGTCTCAATTGCCATACTGATTAGACATCGTGAACGTTTACAGAAAACAGTGATGAACTACTTCATTGTATTCTTCTACTAGAATAAGAACTTCAACCTATAGCGTATACATTAAGGACAAACAAATAATCCCTTTACTGTTGCTTTATTTTTTTCTATTGAGATTATACGTGGGAAACAAAAACCGAGACTCGACAGTGAGACCTGTCCCGACAATATCAGAGCTTTAACGAACTGATTCGGTTTGCCAAAACAACCTCAGGATCCTCGGGGCGTAAAACTGGTTCATACCTAAAGCTTGCATTAATCTCCTCGTCTGCTGAATGGTGACCGACAATCTCTGAAGCATTTGGACTGGTAGGCGCAGAGATAGTTAGTCTCTCTAAACATATATCGGTACTTGGACGTACAATTTCCGTTGGTTCTTCTGGTTGGCTGACAAAACCACTCTCTACCAGTCCTGGTTGAGGATCCGTTTCCAGTAAGCTGAAAATCCTTAAATTGAAATGTGTGAGTCTGTTGAGCGGGATGTTCTGTGGTCTTGGTTGGAAAAGCGTCAGTATTGATTGAGGTGGTTGGCGAGGCTGATTTTCTGGGGAGTTCTGACTGTATTCATTAAGATATGTGTGTTCTGGTTCCAAGAATTTCTCTCCGAGTGGCACGGAAGCGTAGTTCTGTTCAACTTGGCTTCTTACCCAACTGTTTACCAAATCCTTGGTTCGACAATATCTTCTATGATGGACTCCTCTTCTTTCCCTCTTGGAAGCTCTCTCGAGTGCTTTCCCAGAAAACCTTGGGAAAGAATTTGGTGTGGCTTCTCTGTGAGAAGTGGCTGGCACTCTTTCATGGCGTCTCCCAACGTGCTTACGGTGAGAGCTATGTTGGTTGTTAGAGATGGCCATTTTTAATGAGAGTAGAGGAAGAAGTGTAGCCCATAAAATTCACTTGATTTCTGGCAAGTCATAGCAGAATTCTCTGTGTGACCTTGGTTCCATCCAAGGCAAGCGCAGCCTTTCTCCATACGGAAACTCCACTTTCATCAAGGCTCAAGGTGAGAGTGCCGCTTCGATTTTGGGAAGAGGATACAGAGTATATTGTTATAAAAAATGGCTCTAGGGTTCCAGTAAAGCTATTTGCTTATTGTAGGCTTTGAGAATATGTACAATATATAGTGAGAACAGGTAGAAGGCTGTTTGTGATGCACAAATGGAGCTATAGAAAGCAAGAAGTGATTCATTTCAACTACTGCAGTAATCTATCTAGAATTTAAAAGAGGAAGTGTCAGCGTGGTCTCTTTTTAAGAAGGCCTGTTCGTAAGTCTGATGATTTTCAATGTTACGGCCCTCATAGACTTAGCTACGATTGTAAAGAAGGGGGAGTTTTGTGATAGAGAAAGGTTTAAAGGTTTCCAGAACTCAACCTCATCCTTCAATTCTTGGAACTGTTAGAGGTTTAGCTTCGTGTAACCAGGAACCAGCCTTTACATTGTGGTCCTCCTAGAAAGTATCACGAGAGGTTCATGTCCACGAGGCGAAGGCAAACAAGCGTAAGCGCCATTTCCCAGTTCACCAAGTCAGACATCAATAAGTCCTCAAGGTAGCTATCTATTTGTATAATATAAAGCCTCCTTAAATTCTCTCCGTGTACCAGTGAACCTTAGGGACATAAGTCACCTCCCAAAGTATAAGCCTTCCAGCGCATACTTTTCCGCCATGAACTACTACTACATCGCCAGTTTTATTAAATATTTTTTTTTTATTCTTTTTTATTTAGGGTCAAGGAATGGTGCTGGTTGCATTTGAGAGTCTTCATTCCTTGGGTCTCTCGATCTAATAAACCCAGTCAGCAGCTGGTTGTGGAAGGCTCATGGCAGCAGAGGTGGCAAAAGGCCGCTCAATCCTAATATACCAAGAGTTAGGGTTGGGCATTTCTCTGTTTCTTCTGGCACGAGCAGTTCTCTGTCTTCTGAGCTTGGCTTTGGAAGGTCCGTAAACGAAAACCTTAAGAACTTTGGGTCTCTGAGTCAACTTAGAGACTGGAGAAGGCACAAGCGTGGAAGCGGGAGACTTTGGAACCTCGACGGGAGCAGCGCAGGGATAGCTGCCGTGCTCCTTAACGTAGCTTTCGAGGTACCCGATGAACTTGTGGAACCGCTGGAAGTGGTGATGGTAAGAAAAGGTACTCACCTGGAGGTTGGGGGCCTCAGAGGGAGTAGTTTCTTGAACAACAGAAGCGTTAGGCAACGGCTTCCAGAACTTAATGGCACATCCAGTGAGTTCCACGGTAGTGTAACGTTGTCTGATGATAGGAGGAATAGACACTGGGATGGTGTGTTCCTTCTTGTCATCCACCTTCATCTTCTCATTCTCATTTTCCAAGTACATGGGAAGGTACTCGAAGAACTTGAAGAGGTTCATGAAGTGGTGGTAATGAGACAACTGGCCCACCTGGTCGGTCGGCTCGGGAGTGGCTTCCACTACTTCTTCGACTTCTTTAGTGTCTGGGACACTGGGAGTAGGAAGTGGAGAAGTGGGAAGATTGCACTCATTGGTCATTTTTGCAGCCTCTGCGACGTCACTCTTAGACTTGGTGTCGGCGACGCTAGAGAGTCTCTTGCTTTCTCTGAACGCCTTCTTGGACTGCTTTCTTGCCTTCCTGGCTCTTCTCTTAGCGGCCTGTTTCTGGGCTCTCTTAGAAGGTGCAGAAGGTTTCTGGAGAGGCTCGTCAGAAGCCTCCTCCATCGAAGGACCATCCAGCTCTCCCTTCAGCGTGTTAGGCGTAGGGATACTCTCGTCTGACTCAGCTACAACGGGCGCTGGAGCTGGAGCAGGCGCTGGAGCTTCTGCCTTGGGCTCCTGGCAAACGGGCGCCTGGGGCTTTGGAGGCTCGGTAGACTGAGCAAGAGGTTGAGGCTCGGGAGTGGAGCTGGCCATAGGGTGGTCAACAGGAGTGGCCACGGGCTGGGCAGCGGCAGGCTGGGCAGGCTGTGGAGCCTTGGAAAGACCTGGAGGAGGACCATAAGCATGGGAAGCCTCAGGCTGTTGAGGCACCTCGGCCTGCTGAGGTTGAGGTTGAGGCTGTTGATGCATCTGAGGACCCTGAGGCATATGAGGCATATGAGGACCCTGAGGACCATGAGGCATCTGAGGGCCATGAGGACCCTGAGGCATCTGAGGACCATGAGGACCTTGAGGCATCTGAGGACCATGGGGACCCTGAGGCATCTGAGGACCATGGGGACCCTGAGGCTGAGGGCCTGGCTGAGCGTACTGGGCGTACTGAGGCTGCTGTTGAGGTGGTGGTGGAGGTGGTCCATACCTGGCCATGTACTGGAACAAGACCGGGTCAACAACTGGTCCCAGGAGCAAAGGGTCAAAAAAATTGGCCTTTGGGTAAGGCGAAAGGAAGTTAGCAAACTCCCCTGGCACGTTAATGGCATGAGGGCCACTGTGGAGCTGGTGGGTGCCCCATTGAGTAGCTCTGACAACTACTGCGTAGACTGGAACAGTGGGACCAACTGCCATAGGACGGAAAGTGTGCAAGAAATAATCAAGCTTACCTGGATGGTTGAAAAAGATGACAGGCCTGTCAACTGGAGGGCTGCGAGGCACTCTGGCTTCGTCGATGCCGATTTCAATGTCAACTTTAGGTCCATTGGCTTCGTGTGACACAAAGCCAGCAAAATCCAAGGAAACACTCTGGGAGGCCGAAGAGCCTCCGTCAAAAATGTTGTACCCAAGAAGGTTCTTAGGTACGGTAGTAAAGCTAATAGGAGTCATTGGAGCTTAGTAGTCGACGGTGGTGGTCGAAGGGTAGTCAAGTGGTGATTGACTGGTGGTACAAGCTCAAGTAGGTTCTCTCTCTTTCAATTGGTGAAGGATAAAGAACAAGAAGTGGTTGTGGAGGAAAAAACGAAACTCAGGCGAAATGGGCGGATATTTATGTTCGAAATTGGGACAACTGAAACTTTCTGGAGGAAAGTGGTAAAGAAGGAAAGGTTGGTGGGAAATCAAAAGAGTAGGTGGAGTGTGCGCGTATATATCGTCAGAAGTAGAGGGTGCTATGGAAATGTATACTCGCTCAATTTTGCTCAAATTTAACTTTTTAGAAACCCCAGGAACTGAGGAGTTCATTAGAAGCATTTATAGACCCATAAAAGATAGGTTTTGACCAGTCTTAATGGGTGCAAATTGAAGTTTTCGTTTGTGCGGCTGAATGTCGCAGACAGGGCATAAGAACATGTAAGGAAAGCCCAGTGAAGTAAGCCCTAAAATATAGAAAGAATAAAGCAGAAGTACGAGAACAATGAAGAGGAGTGAACACTGTGAATCAGACTACCTTCCTTCTTTGGCTTTGGAGGGATACGTGGTCTTTCTGGTCCTGGTTCTCGGGATGAGAAGAATTCGAGTGGTCAGAGAGCTTGACTGGGGCTATAGAGTTTTGGGTGTTTTTTGAAGCTTTAAAATGTTTTTTAGGCCGGTTTTACCCGTTAAAGACGGTCCTGGACCCCTACTTAGGCCGTTTATATCTCGCACTGCGTTTGCTCGGCAACCGAAGATTCCCCTTACAGAATGCCTCTGTCAAGCCTTGGAGAGAATGCTGCAGACAATGTCATCGTACTTTGACACAGTGAATCTCTCTGCCTTCCATTTTTGCTCTTTTCATTCATAGGAGGACTCTGGGCTGATTGGGGGCTGTGTCTTTTGAATGACTATGCTACTGCGAGTTGCATTTGGACTTTCCTTACCCAGCCAAGTTCCACAAGATTATTTTACCCCGGACTTTGACCTGCGTTCAGGGTTCAAAATGTGCAGTAATTTGTGTATGAATTCAAGATTATTATTCTAGCAGTGAATTATAGCTTCTTGTTTTGGGTTACGAGTGAACTGGGTGTCCTCCCCTTGGCCTCATATACGAGGTTTGGCTGGGAAAGTCGGTCACAGCCTCAGATTCATGGTCATCCGAGTGGTTCTGCTTTCCATATTTGGTTTCATTTCTCATGGATTGACATTCATTGGGTCATCAGAAGTAGCTTCATATGAAGACGACTTCTTTCTTTCTCTGTGTATGTGGAAGTGTACTTCCGAAAGCTCCTGGACATCCCCTTTTCTTCTAATATACGTAATATATTTATTATAAGCTGTACAGTATGTGGGGAAACATTGAAGGGGCCCCTAACCCAGGAAAACTCCTTTAAGTGATGATGTGTAAGATATACGCCTGGTTGTATGTGCTTTTTTTCAAATACTCTACTTCTCGCCCACAATACACTTTTGGTACCAACTCTTTTGCAGTTTTGTTTTCCGTAGATCTAAGGAACTATAAAATACGTTGAATTTATTTTAAACGGTTCTAAGGGCTCTAAAACCTGACTTTTTTTATTCTTGCTTAGTCATCACTTACGTAATTCACTTTTTCTGAGCTCCTGGTACAGATAGAAGAACTCAACTTCTCGAACCTCCCAACTACCACCAATACTAAATGATACTTACAACAATTACCCAGAAGAGATCGACGCGTCCGGCGGCTATACCTCTTGACCAAAAATCGGATTTCATTACTACAATCGTGAGAGTTGAGCCATACTTCGTTAATGACCACCTTGTCTTCCATCAAGCAAAACCAAGTATCCTGGAAGCAGAAATCCTTCATTGGTCTCGCCACAATGATAAACATGTCTCATCGTCGGACGCCTTCTACCCTCAGTCATACAAGACTTCTGCTCGTGTCTTGCCAGGACCAAAGCCATCAAAGGCTCATCTTGAGTATCCGTCAAAACCAGCCAGACTCTACCGGGACAAGAAGACAATGAACTCTAATAGCCATCCAGACGCTCAAGCAGCAGCGCGGTTTGCTTTCTTATCTTCATCAGCTACAAAAACTACTCCTCTTGTTGATTCTTCAAGGAAGAAACCTTCATGGTCATGTTCCAGGCAACTTAAGGCTGCCCAGAATGCTGCCCAACGGGCAGCTTCAAGATTTACTAAATGTCGGATGAAAGCCTCAAAAAATGGTATCAATTCATCCTCCAACGAGTCTCCTTCCAAGACCAAAACTCTGTTTATTCAAGAGCCCAATGCCCATACTAGCACCAAGTTCAACAGAATGTCTCAGATCCGCGACATTTTGGCTGCGAAGAATAATATGCCGGTCGATAATGCCGCTATGCGTCTGGAAAAGTTTAGGTGCGTAAACTATCGAGACCATGCGTCAAACTACAGCAGAGTTGCAGGAAAGCAAAGGCCGAAAGAGTGTGAGAACGAGATCGAGGTTGAAAATGAGGGTTTCAAGGGTCTTTTCGCCCGCAAAAGCAACTTCGTAGGCACTCAGAAGCTGAAGCATAAAATTTTGGGCCAAAAAGGGCGAAAGTTCTGCGTTTCAGCTTCGAGGACGCCTTTCGCGTATTCTCCCCTTCCGCTTGATGGGTCTTGTTGTCCCACATCGTCCCCTTTCATCCTATCAACTCCACTTGAGCCACCATCTTCACCTGGAAGTCTCAGTGACGAAAGTTCATATCTATTTGAGAAATTTTGGGGCAAAAGGAAGTCCAGTGTACGCCTGGAACCGTTGCCTCAGTCCAAGTACTTATCGTACCGATCTGACGACTGTTTGGATGGTATATTTGAGTGTGTTGACGATGTTATCAAGCAGGCTAGAGAGGAGTTTGCATTGTTCCCTGAAGTGGAGGAGGACTCTAAGGGTGAGCCAGTAGAGACATGATAGTTATGTCTTACAGTAGAGGAATAGACAAGGTTTCATGAAGCAAGGTATATCTTGTAGATTTCGGATGAATTAGAAAAAAATATGCGATATGGGAAATGTCTTATTGTCATGGTTTGGTACACCAGATTATGGCTTACCTCGATAGCTCTTCCTTAAAGCTGGCCCTGTTGCTCCTTAAGTTTATCAAGGGCTCACCGTCTAATACGCCCTACCATACCTAAAAGTCGCTTCCCTTTGATCAAAATAGATAAATTAGTATCAACAGTACAGCTATACTTCAGGTATTTAAGGAAAGTGGAAGTGGGAGTATAAGAGGCGGCTAAATCTATCACCCCTCGATAGAGTTGACATATGAATCTCTCTCGAGTTCACCTAATAGCCTTCTAAAGGACAACATGTTCACAGCAATGTATAGCTCAATTTCTTTAGAATAACTAAATGTTTTTCATCGGGAAGAATATCTGAGACGAACTGGCGGTACTAGATAATCTACGTATTTCTGATGGAGGGCAATACTCGAGCCTTTTCACATCATCCAGCTGACAATCTTTCACAACTACAGTGAAGAAAGTAATCATTTGTTTCTTCTTTGTACCCCTGTTAATCCTTGAAATCAATTGGCTCCCAAACGCTTCCATTCTGTCTCGCTATTGTTTCATGCCTAGAGTTACCAGTGACAGGTATTTACGAGAACCACAAGTACTTGTCCTCATTCTCTTGGCTCCATAAAAAAACCTTAATTGCTTTGCTGTCATTAAGAGAAGTCTACAAAAGCTGACCCTGTAGTTACCCTAAACAGACTGCAAGTGACTGCTCCACCTACCACTGTAGACAACGAAGTACGTAGACCCTCAAGAACTAAACCTGAAACGTACTATATCGCTATAAACAAACTTATCTGAACCCCTTCAAGTTTATAAAAAACATCAATCCCTTTCTCCCTCTCGTAACACCCCATTTCTTCTGTTCGACTTGACCATCCATCCAAGACGTCTTTTCGCACCCAACTGAAACCAGCCTCAGACAGCCAACGTCCCACCATTTCCCAACTCAACATAGGCAGAAACTAAAAGAAAACCATAAAACGACCAAACTGACGCTCAACCATCAAAACAAAATCCCCTACCCCCACTCCATCTCTACCACCCTTACACTTCCTCAGCCTTCCTAACTTAAGCCCACTGCCTTTAGGTCCAGTGCAGGCGCGAGCGTGTATTTCTGCATCCCCAAATAGTCACTTTCTCAATGCTCTTCACAACAGTATCCACTTAAACTACCCCATACTTCTTCCACCGTTCCTTGCAAATGCTTAACCCGCCAGAAAAGAAGACCTCTCACGGTACCTTCATGCGGTATGTTGTGATTCTCACGTCTGGCTTTCTTTCGTTTATCTTTGTTGTGGTGCTTACTACTGGAGCCAATATATGGCATCTTCGGGATGTGTTTTCGGGAAGGGAGAAGAACAACGTGCCGAAGAATAACGACGGCACTGAGAAGTATAGGCCAAAACAGCCTTATCCCGATATGAAGAAGCTCAAGATCACGCGAGACGTGTCGTACTATGCCAAACAGCTCGGACTTGAGTTGCAGGAGTATGATATTACTACGGAAGACGGGTACATTTTGCCATTGCACCGTCTTGTGGACCCTTCGGAGCTGGAAGAGGATAGGAACGGGAAGGTGCCTATTTTGCTTCAGCACGGGCTCTTGTCGGCTTCAGGAGCGTGGCTTGCACCGGGTGCTAACTCGCTTCCGTACTACTTTGTTCACCAGGGCTTCGATGTGTGGTTAGGTAACAACCGGTGTGAATTTAAACCGAGACATGCTACACTTAAGGGTAACCTCATGCACAATGAAGAGTTTTGGGACTGGGACATTCGTGTTTTCGCTGCCTACGACCTTCCGTGTATTATCGACAATGTGCTCTCCAGGAAACCGAACCACGACAAATTGTACCTTGTGGGCCACTCTCAGGGATGTACTCAGTCGGTGCTTTTGCTTCGTAACCCGGAACTTGCGGAATACCACAAGAAAATCATTCACTTCTTTGCTTTGGCCCCAGCCATTTTCCCTGGCCTGTTGTTCCATGATCGTTCGTTCATTAAGTTCATCCATAATCGCTCTCCAACAGCATATAAGTTGATTTTTGGAAGAGGTGTGTTCATTGGCTTTTTGGGCTGGGCTAGAAAAAATATCGGTACTACCAGACTCTATTCAATTATATCCTACCAGATGTTCAAGTATTTGTTCGGATGGAACATCCGCAATAACTACAAGGACAAAAAAGTGCAACATATTCAGTTTGTTATGAATGTTTCATATATTTCAGCAAAACTTATGTCATGGTGGCTCTCGTATTCTGTCGAAGAGGGCTTCCTGAACCAGCTTCAATCCAAAGAAGCCTACGCAGATGGCTCTAATTATGCTTTTACACCAGTTTCTACCAACGAGGCAGATGATGAGGAGAAGCAAATTGCTCTTCTGAGAACTGGAACTCTTGACCGTACTTTCACGAGAACCCAGGAGCAACAGGACATCCCTGTCACTGATGAGAAAACCTTCTTCCCTTACAAGTTCGAGTGGTTTGCTTTCAACAAAAAACCTGAAGATGTCACACCCATCTCCCTCTTTATCTGCGGTGAGGATTATCTCGTTGATGGTAGAAGATTGGCTTCTCATATGACACACTATGAACGCAGACTCTACAAAGAGGGCAAAAACTTGAAGGTCTTTGACTTGCCTACTTACAACCATCTTGACGTTATTTGGGCGCAAGACTGTATTGGCTCAATTGGCCACGAAGTCACCAAACAGATTAAGTCCAATGAAACCCCCCAGGAACTAACGGAGACTTCATCGAAAGCCGTCGAGGAGAAGCTCGTGAGCTCTGAGCAGCAAACCGCCGAGCCAACAAAAATATCAGACGAATCTGATGAAAAGACGCCTATGCCTAATGAAACTGAAGAACAGCCCGTCACTGACGAACGGGTCTAATTATCATTAATCTAATTATTCTAAGTCGAACGAGCAGTGATTTGCTCGTCAGCAAGCTCCAAAGCACGCAACATGTAGTGCCAGAACAAGTGCATGTTAATGGACTGGCCAAAGTATGCACCGCCCTTTTCTTGCTTCAAAGGATCAATGTCCTTGTTCTGGATGACTGTTTCACCTCTATGTTCACCATCTATAACGACCTTGGTCTGTCTCTTGTAGTAGTTAAGATCACAGGCATCGTGGAAATCTCTATATTCTTCGTGATCTCTGGATACCATGATAAGCACCATGAACATGGCCAAAGGATCGTGCACGGCAGGACCCTTGATCTTGCCAAAACGTCTGATATAAGAAGCATGGTAGAAGTTGATAAGGTCAAAGTAACACTTACGGATTCTGGAGTTGTTCTCGCCCTTTTCGTTATAGATCGCTTCTCTGACTCTGTCTGTAGCCAACACAGTGTGGGTAATGTTCAATGTACTCAAGACAGTCTTATCAGCCAACTCAGTGTCCTCCAAGACCTCAGCAGCAGCATGTGGGTCACAGTACATGTTGAATTCTGCATGTTCAGTAACATTACCACAGTGAGCAGCACCTCCCATGATAGACACATAACGAATGTGTTGTTTCACTTCAGGGTACTTCTGTACGAGCTGGTAGTAGTTCGTCATGGCACCTGTCACCACAAGCACGATCTCATTCTTATTTTCAAGAATAGCATCTCTCATAGCCTCCAAGTAGCCCTTATCTTCGGAAGCCTTCAACGTAGGAGGAGGCAAGTTGGCACCACCCAAACCAGACTCACCATGGACCTCTGGAGCATGTTGTGGTTCACAAACAAGCGGTTTCTCTGCACCAGCATAAACCTTAATCTCGTCCTGCTTGAACGCCATAAGCTCAAGCAATGCCAATGCATTAGCTGTAGTCCTCTCCAAAGGAGCATTTCCATGAACAGTGGAAATACCTAAAAGACGGAAGTTTGGGTGGACAGCAGCGAGAAGAATGGCAAACGCATCGTCGTTTCCAGGGTCACAGTCAAGCCACACAGGCACGGTAGGAGCCTTATCTCCAGATCCAGTCACAGATTTATAGTTCATTTTCACAGGGTGGTGGTGGGATTGGAAAAGAGTGGAAGAAAGTGCTTCTTCGCAGTGGAAAATCGACGTTTATAAGGCTTCGATTCGCGGGGTACAGACCAATTCCGTGGAAAGTATAAAGCAGAAGAAATAATGAGTGGTGGTTTGGAAGGCCCATAAAATGGAATTTACAAGTATACTGAAGGTAGTAGTACCATGGAAACTGGCTTTTGCGTTCCGTAGGATCAGCCGGCCGCCTTAGCGCATGGTCTGTAGAGAAATGTGTCAACGCGGGGCACTTTTGGGTGCAAAATATGCTTTAAAGCCTCCTTTGCAGCCCCCAAGACATACAAGCTTGAAGGGTTGGTTGACGAGAGAAGATGTTTCACTTTCTTTATTGGTAGGTAATTTGTAGGGAGTTGCCTTGGGGAGGTCACAATGGGTCCCCCACCGCGACGGAATTGGCACATTTGCCCCACTCATTGCCGTTCCATCGTTAGACGAAAGGACCCTTGATTTATGGAATATGCAAGGAAATTTTATATATTTCTTCGCTTAGACTTTTGGGTTCTGGTGAAGAAAATATTCGGCAAAGTTCCGTCAATTAAGCGGCAAAGGCGCTTATGGGTGATGAGGTGATTTGGTAACTAGGCATTGAGGAACGCCGTACATCTACCTTGTTCTTCACTTCTAATCATTCATTTCACCTTCTAATCGCCTCTACATGAGTTTTAGTCTAAAAATGTATTGCTTATATCTAGCATCGTCTATCTGTCTAGGCATTTCTATCTGTCTAGGCATAGTCTATCTGTCGAGCAGTCTAAAGGTCAGCACCCTCCTCTTCAACTGGCACAGTGAAAGCGCCAGCCAAGAACAAAGCAGGCTCGTCGATGTTGTGGTGCTGGTAACTCAACACACCCACTCCACCAGCGTCCAACATGAAGTTAGGGTTGGTGTTGATAGGCTGGTTCACCCAACGAGCAGCAAAACAACGCAAAATATGGCCGTGACCAACAACAAGAACATCGCAAGGTTCCTCGGAGTCAAGAGCCTTTCTGTGCAAATCCCTAATCTTCTGGATCACCTTATCGACTCTTTCTGTGACCTGGAGGTAGTCTTCACCGTTTTCACAGCCATCACGCCAGATGTTCCACTTATCGCCAGGTTGCAAGTCCTTATCAAGGCCTTTTTTCTGGCGCAAAGCGTGAATCTCCTTGGTGAGCAATCCCTCATAGTCGCCATACTCCCATTCTCTAATATTGTTATCGACGTCAATTGGAATAGCCTTTCTCTCCTCCTCAGTCAAGCTGTCAAGCAACAACTGAACCGTATGCTGAGCTCTCTTTCTAGGCGAAGAAATGACCAACTTCAAGCTGCCTGGCTTGATCATCTGGTAGTGTTCATGGCCAATCAACTGGTGGCCAGTCCTTTCCATTTGCTTGACACCAAACGGCGTGAGATCAATGTCTGTGACCGAAGTGTGCTGGCCTGACTTCGACCATTCTGTCTGGCCGTGACGAACGAAAATAACTCTAGGCGTTGGGGCTTTCATTGGGAGGTAAAGAAAGATGGACGGTAGATTCGTCAGATGCTGCTCTAGCGCTTAAGAAGCATGCAGTGCACGTGTAGACGGTCGTCAGGCGAAGAGAAAGCAGCATTGGATGGAGTAGTTGGGATTGTTTGTGGTTTACTTTGATGGATAAAAAGCTTCTTTATTTGCTTCACATGGAAATAAAAGGTTGGTAGAGTTGGTGTTGGTGTTCTTGGGTGATGGGGTTGTGGAAGGACAATGGGCATACGGTATAGTGAAGTGATCCAGTGCACGATTACGGTGATTTTACATGAGATGCTGGTGATCAAGGGAAATCAAGTAGACGTATTTTTGCCTTTTATTAAGGGAATGAGGTTCATTGGAGTAGATGATGAATGGTTGTCTTCACTGTCGTCTGTCTGAGAAATGGCTGCGAAATCTTAGACTGGTGAACCACATCAGCAACAGTACCCTAAAGGAACCCCATAACTCTAAATTTCTAAATTACTTTAGGATAAACTTCATGATGGATGACCTTTAGTATGCTCTAATTCTTTTCAAATAATTTTACAAAGATGACTCGAGACTGGTCCATGACATCACCTTGTCTATACACTGGTATGGCTGAACAGCACCTGAACTGAACACTGAAAACAGAACTTTCAGTAGGTATCTTCCGAAACCAACCTACTCTGATAACTTCATATTTTAATACAATTTCCATCAAATTTCAGAATAAGTCTTCAGTCGTAATCCAGTAGCCTTCTTATTGTGTGGTGTACTGGTGCACATCTGGCTTTTCATGGCCATCTTTCCCAGATTCCATCTCCAATCCACTTATCAAATGCTGGCCAAACGTGAAATAACCGAGAAGATCCTCTCGCTCCTAAAAACCCTTCCCAAGGACAGAATCAACCACTATGCTTCGTTCAAAGACGTCCAGATTGAGCGTTTCCTGAACCCCGACAAGGTGGCCCAGATAAGTGAAAAAGACTTGAAGTTGCAATACATTTCCCTCAGAGACTTGGTCAACGACAAGTACAAGAACTACTATAAGCTTGACGATAAGCTCTTGAAGCCTAAGGGTAACCCACAGTACTACGACCGTATTCTTTCGGAGATCAAGGGCGAGAAGAAGGAGACCTGGGCTGATGCCATTAGAACCGTCTACAAGGGTAAGTAGGGGCCGTCTATGCTTGCTCCTGGGCCTACTGGGGAAGAAAAGAAGGTTTGGAGGTTTAGAACGATTGTAAATAGAAACGCTTCATAATGAACGAATTCAGCAGGACGGTGGAGAGGTAGCTTTCCATGTGTAGCAGGAAAGGCATTTGCGGTCGTTAAAGGATGATTCCAAAGAAAAGAACCAGTACGATGCTAAGACTTGGTCTTCTTTACTGGTTTGTAACAGTAAGCTGGAGGTTACAGGTAGCTACAGGTAGCTAGAGACGGCAGGAGATGCCCAACTCAATATACCAGCAACACAACAAAACCTGAGACTCTCCTACCACGAAATCCCATCCAATATGCCTCCAAACTCCCCCAAAAACCACCTTTTCATCCTCCCACGCCTATACATAACAACATTCTCTCTCCTTAGTGTCTCATGACCTTCCCTCTTACACACACTATGGACGCATCCATCCTAACCAGCCATAGTCCACAAACCCTCCAATTCCCAAAAAAATACACATATTAATAAGTGTAAGTCAGCTTGACCTCTTCTTTAACGTCTCCCTTTCTCGCCCACCAAAATCTCTCCCTGGTCTCTTTATCCCTTCCCTTCTCTCACCAGCCTCAGTGGACCCTGTAGGTTTTCGCAACCATCTTATCATAACCGTCAGTGTACCTCCATCTTCCTCACCAAAACACCTACAATGGGCATCTTCAACTTACGCTCCAAGCTCTGGTTGCCGGTGCTTGGATTGACGCTCGTTATATTGGTATTACGTGTTTTCAAGAAGCCCAATGAGACGTATTCGCCAGAGGAGATCAATGCTATGTTCCAAGGTAAGGACTCTTCGGTGGGCGCTGTCAGGAAGGTTGAGCTTCGTGACCAGAGTCTTGCTAGACCGTATATTGATGCTTCGACGCTCAGGTCGCCCAATTGGAACTTGGCTGGGCCGTACATGGTGAGAGACGACTCGGTTAGACTTGTCTCGGATTCTCAGCATCAGGCTGCCAATATGTTCTCCAAGTTGCCAATTCAGGCTCAGTCGTTTGAGATGGAGCTTACGTTTCATATTCACAGCAAGAACTCCAGGAACTTGTTTGCTGACGGTATGGCTGTGTGGTTTATTGATAAGCCTTCGCCTATTGGCGATGTGTTTGGCGCTAAGAACTTCTTTAGGGGTTTGGGTATTTTCGTGGATACTTATAGAAACGGCAAGCAGAGCTCGTTTCCGCATGTTGTGGCGATGGTTGGCGATGGCCAGACAGAGTATGCTAAGCAGGCTGACGGTTTTGATACGATGTTGGCCTCTTGCCGTGCTACCAAGGCTGTTAACCCAGATGCTGGCAGTGTCCGTATGAGAGTGGTCTACCTTAAGGGTGGTTATTTGTCCGTGGACTTGAACTACGAGCCAGAGGATGATAAGAAGTGGCGGAACTGTTTCACGGTGTCTAGTGTGAGACTTCCCGTGATTAAGTACTTGGGAATCAGTGCAGAGACTGGTGAGTTATCCCATGCCGTCGATATAATAGAAAACAAGGTTTATGCCTTGTACCACCCAGAATCTGACGACTGGGTGTCTTCGCTTGACGACTTCCAGAGAATGGTCGAAAGACAGCAGGATGAGAAAGAGGCTGCTGCTTTCTCTAAAGGAAAGAGAAGAAAGGCTACCAAGGCTGAGAGAAAGTCTTTGAGAAGACTCAGAGCTTCGGAGCGCAGAATTAAGGAGCAAGAGCGTGCTGCAAGAAGTGCAAAGTATGGTGATCCTGATGCCACATTCATGGTTAGACTTGGGCGCAAGTTGGCTTTCTTGTTCAAATTCATCGCCTTTAACCTCCTACTTGCTGGTGTCGGCTGGGTGGGCTACACTATCTACCGTACAAAGAAGCAACAAAGGCGCTCGAAGGCGACAGGTTTATTAGATTAAGGTCTATGCCTTCCTTTTTCTCGAGGTTACCTTCGAACTCGACAGCGTTGCGCCGCTTGCGGTTGCAGAGCTCTCATTGCTGACTTCGAGCTCGTAAGTATGTCTAAATACACCAAAAAACCTCTTGATCATGCTATGAGGAATTAGGAACATAAGTTTTTCATCCACAACGTCGTCACCTGCAAATGGGTCCAATTGAGTAGTAGACAGCTTGATTTCGAAGCCCTTCTTCTCTACGATTGGCCTGTTGATGGGGTCGAGAGCATAGGCATCCACCAAGAGCACAACCTTGACATCATCCGCTTTAAGCTTCCTCTTTTTGATATATTCCAAAGATAAGACCTGTGCTTTCTCTGCAGCAATGTCCAAAAGCTCATTTTCCAAGCCTGCGGTCTTGTAGGACTTCCTTACATGGAAACCAGTAATCTTAGCGTAGAAGACATCCTTCGAGGAGAGTTCTGGTTCTGGTAACACTGTCACCACGGCCACGGGAGACTCACGGTACTCTATAAGCTCAGTAGAAAACTCAGCACTTTCCATAAACTCAATTGACGATTCTCTCTTTGCTTCCTCCAGAGTAGCATTGGCAAACACCTTCAATGGGAACCCAAACAATTTCTGCTGGTATGAATCCTCCCCCAACTTATCACTAATCACCCTAATCTCGTCAGTCAAAAGAAAACTGGTAAGTCCAACCGTACCGGCAACAAATATAAGTGAAGGAAAGATAGACGACACCAAGTACTTGTTATTCAACATCAAGGACCCAAACTCGCTCCATGTGTTCGAAGCCCTCCACAAATCCGAATACTGATAAACAGCCGTAAGCCCCAATACAGAAATCATAAACAACTGTGTCAACGGATGCCAGAAGATCCTGGAATTGGCCTTGGACTGAAGCTGTCTATAGAAGTCACCATGCAAAGTAAGTGCCGAAAGAGCCAACCGAGGAGTCAACTTCGTGCGGCGAATAGTCGCCGGAATCTCCCTATTCAAAGGAGTATGAAGATCCAATTCAGGTTGATGAACCATTGTACTGTGGATTGGAAAGAAAGATGGACAATTCGTATAAGCGAAGAGATGACAGGTTAGTGCATGCATGAGGCGTTATGGAAGTATTGATGAGCTGCACGTGGGGGCTTGCTGGATATGGAAACCCAGTGATTTTGGAGGTGGGAGGCAGGTGGAGGGTGGAAGATGAGAGAAGATGGTTTGAGGTGGCTAAAAGATGAAAGTGGGTGGTTTGGAGGGTTTTGGGGGTTCTGGGGACCACTTAGAGTGGAAATTGGGCGTATGAGCGCATTTGGGGTTCAAGAGGAACTAATGGTGGTCTGTGAAATCTGAAAGTGGGAGGAATATATTAATGGGCTTTAACGATAGGCTTCATCCGTTTGGGTCGTTTTTCACTGGAAAATGCATGTTTGGCCCAGAGCTGGATGACTCTAACTCATCTCGTAATGGCTGCAAATCGCATGCGAGTGAATGACTCAGAAGTGGATGAACAAGACTCACCGGGAAGCTCATGTGAATTAGACTTATCCCAAAGAAATGTGTACTTGGATGAATTTAGAACGTAGGATTTGTCATCTTGGACTTCTCTTTTGCCGAAGTGGGTAACTGGACAGTATGACGCAGTATTATGGGGTCTAATGCTCATACAGCCGCCAGTACCACTCTATCCAATATCCATTCAGTTATCCCAGTTATTATTGGGCATCCTAGAATTCAAGCTTTAAAGCATTGCCATAGCCTTTAGAATGCCTTTAGCTTCATTTATTCTATTTTTCATCATTTCTGTCCTTCTGGCTACTCTTCCTATCCTCCTTCTCAAGCTTCCTCTACCATATAATACCCTCCACCAGCCCTATAACACTCTCCTTGACAACCCCCTCCAACCAGCAAAAAGCTACTCTACTACTCCTTTCCCGCTAGCTTCCCACCAATACACTCTCTACAAAATCCCCACTTGCCAGGAACCGCTAGACCTGAATACACTTCGATCTCCCCAGTGGACCCTGGTTTCCCCGGGTTTTTCAGCGCTCCACTTACCAGAAACTCCAGTGTACCAAAAAACCACATAAAACAAAAAAGCTCTCAATACTTAAAGTCTACTTGTACCAACAAATAAACTTCTACTCCATTAATATTGTGCCTTTCACCTTTTCTGCCTATGGTTCCTTGTGCCTCGGAAAATATGCTGCTCGCTAAAAATCGGTCAGAACCCTCACTTTCCGAACTTGATGGGTATCGTGACTTGATGACTCAAACCCACTTCTTAAGAACCCCTGGCCCCCGCTGCCGTAGATTCAGCTCTCCATGAACGATGCCTATACTGGACTCTGTCTCTGAGGTATCGCTAGACCTGGCGTCGTCTCGCCTGGAGCACATGGCTAGACCCATTCACCGGGACCTGGAGGATCTTGAACAGGCCAGTAAGACTGAAGATGACTCGTCTGGGGCTCTGGCTGGGCGCCAGAAGGTGCCTGTGGGTGAACGTCGAGGGCTTTTGGCCCAGATAACTTTCATAGCTGAGATTGAAGATGCCCGTAACTATGGTCGTATGACTAAGTACGTTCTTTTATTTATTGTTGTTCTAGCATGCTTTTCCGGGCCCATGGGCACGTCTATTTTGTACCCGGCGTCCCAGGATGTTGCCGATAGCCTTGATACTACAGAAAGTGTGGTGAATATTTCTGTGGGTACATACATTTTGTCTCTTGGTATCTTTCCGTTGTGGTGGTCGAACTTTTCAGAGAAACATGGCCGTCGATCCGTGTACATTATCTCGTTTACGTGGTTTTTGGCCTTTTGCATTGGCTCTGCCTTGTCTCCTTCTATTGGCGTGCTTATTGCTTTGAGGTTTCTTTCGGGCGCTGGCGCCTCTTCTGTTCAAGCGTGTGGAGCAGCGACTGTCGCTGACTTGTACATTCAAGAAGAACGTGGGTTCGCTTTAGGGTTGTTTTACTTGGGCAACCTTCTATCGATCTTTTTGGCGCCTGTTATTGGTGGTGCCGTTTCGGAAGCCTGGGGCTGGAGAGCTACTATGTGGGTAATGGTGATTACTTGTGGTGTGATATTGGTGCTAGTGGTGTTTTTGCTTCCCGAAACGCTTCGAAAGGAAGATTCAATGACGCTCGTGATGCAGAGACTTCAACAGCAACTAGAGGACGAAAAAGACGAAAAGGACGAAACCCAAATAGGCTCTGTCTTGAGCCGTGAACGTTCTGTACACCTGATGACTGGTGCTGAAGGTTCTATACCGCCAGAACGGTACTTAACAAACAATTCGGGACGCTCTGCTAAACTCAAGGAAATAGCAGAAAAGGTATCCCTCGCTGAGGCCCGTGCAAACTGGAGCACCCAACTCTACGACTACTTAATCAGACCCCTTCATTCCTTGGTGCTTCTAGGGTACCCTCCAGCCCTCCTATCCATCACATACTCATCCATTCTTTTTTGTGGAATGTACTTCTTCAATGCTTCCCTTACATACGGCTACAGCAGAGACCCATACAACTACAGCCTGGTGGTTGTGGGTCTTACATATATCCCCATGTCTGTGACATACGTTATTGCATCTATATTTGGCGGCAAATGGCACGATAAGAGGCTCAAGCGGCACGCACGGCTCCATAATGGCGAATTGGTTGCAGAAGCTCGGATCTCGTGGAACTGTGTGATCGGCGTAATCGGCTATCCTATCTCGTGCCTAATTTTCGGCTGGTGCATTCATTACGGAGAACACTGGGTGACTCCACTAGTCGGCACGGCGCTTTTTGGGTTCTCATACATGCTCCTTGTGGGAGTGACATTCACTTACGTTGTCGATGTTCTTCCAGGAAAGGGTGCAACCGGTGTAGCACTCAATAACTTGGTGCGTCAGGTTCTAGCTGCCGTTGCTACCTTCGTCACTGTACCACTTACAGACGCTCTAGGATCAGGCGTGTTATTCTCCATCATAGCTGGAGTCATATCTGTGTGCGGCCTCATGTTGCTTTATCTCAAGCTATATGGGCAGAAGCTCAGGCACAGCTGTGACATAACCACTTACTACAAGCTTCTCTAAGCGATCCTTGCATCCCCCTACAAAGCCATTTTTACATAACAAAACTCTACGTTCAAATCATGCCATTCCCTATTTATGTACGCTTATGCGCAGCTGCACCTCGGGGTTTGACGTATTATATGCGCTTAGATTAGATATGTGTGGCTGCGAACCACAGTTTTTGTGTGCTTTCATTATGGAGAGAAATCACCTAATTATCATAATGCAAGCGATGCAGACTGATCCAGATATATTCTCGCTTATCGTAGTCACTTTCTTTCTTGGTCCCATTTTCCTCGGTACTCTTCTGACCATGCCTTCTACAGTAGTACCTGATTTCCTTAAGGACTTGAATACCCCAGTTGCCATTCCGGAGGGCCAGATCAAGAGAATCGCCATAATCGGTGGAGGTGCTTCAGGGGCGATAGCTTTGGACACTTTGGTCAAAGAGAAGAAGTTTGACGAGATTGTGCTTTTCGAGAGAAGAGACACTTATGGAGGTATTTGGGTGCTTGACCAGTCGCCTAAAGCTGCCCATGAACTTATTAAGGCTGGAGCTCTGACGGCTGATCTCGATCCGCCTTTGGAGAACCCTTTCAATGGAGATCTTTCTGGTGCTTCGAAGATCAGAAGGTTCCAGGAACACCAGGAACGGTTTGTTCATACGCCTTGTTATAACGGTATGCTTACGAACATTATTGAAAATATGATGACCTATAGTGATGAAAAGGCCTGGTTGCCTGGATCCAAGAATAAGTATGTGGACAGGGGAG